>NC_134468.1:36745901-37363521 GCF_964194025.1 Convolutriloba macropyga | reverse complement strand
CCCCCTCACTCTTACAACATTTCAACCCCTTGGCAGCTCAACTCTTACATCATTTTACCCCCTCTGAACAAATTACCCCTCACTTTACACCATTTTAACACCCTTGGCAGCCCAACTCCTTAATCATATTACCCCTCACTCTTAAAACATTTTACCCCCCATGGCAGCCCAACTCTTACCTCATTTTACCCACACTGGAAAAATTACCCCCTCACTCTTACACCATTTTTACACCCCTTGGCAGCCCAACCCCTACATCATTTTAACCCCTTTGAACAAACTACAACCTCACTCTTACACCAGTTTACTCCCTTGGCATCTCAACACTTAGCTCATTTTACCCCCCTCTGGACAAATTACCCCCTCACTTTTACACCATTTAACTCCTCTTGGCAGCTCAACTCTTACATTACTATATCCCCCCTTCTGAACAAATTACCCCTCACTCTTACACCATTGTACCCACCTTGGCAGCCCAACTCTTACATCATTATACCCCCTCTGATCAAATTACCCCCTCACTCTTACACCATTTAACCCCCCTTGCAGCTCAACTCTTAGCAAACGACCCCCTCACTCTTACACCAATTTACTCCCCTTGGCAGCCCAACTCTTACATTATTTTACCCCCCCCCCCCCCTTCTGAACAAATTACCCCCTCACTCTTTCACCATTTTACCCACCTTGGCAGCCCAACTCTTACATCATTTTACCCCCTCTGGACAAATTACCCCCTCACTCTTACACCATTTCACCCCCATTGGCAGCTCAACTCTTAGCTCAATTTAACCCCCTCTGGACAAATTAACCCCTCACTCTTACATCATTTTACCCCCCCCCCCCTGGACAGCCCAACTCTTACATCATTTTACCCCCTCTGAGGTAAAATTGCAGCCCATTGTAGCCCACTCTTACATGGCAATTTCAGTCAGGGGGGTTAATTACTGAAAAGTCCTCCCATTGCAGCACATTGCAGCCCACTCTTACATGGCAATTTCAGTCAGCGGGTTATTCCTGAAAAGTCCTCCCATTGCTGCCCATTGCAGCCCACTCTTACATGGCAATTTTAGTCAGGGGGGTTAATTCCTGAAAAGTCCTCCCATTGCAGCGCGTTGCAGTCCACACTTACATGGCAATTTTAGTTAGGGGGGGGGTAATTCCTCAAAAGTCCTCCCATTGCAGCCCATTGCAGCCCACTCTTACATGGCAATTTCAGTCAGGGGGTTATTCCTGAAAAATCCTCCCATTTCAGTGCGTTGCAGTCCATAATTACATGGCAATTTTAGTCAGGGGGGGGGGGGGTAATCCCTCAAGAGTCCTCCCATTGGAGCCCATTGCCGCCCCTTGGCAGCCCAACTCTTAAATCACTTTACCCCATCTAGAGAAATTACCCCCTCACTCTTACAACATTTTAACCCCTTGGCAGCTCAACTCTTACATCATTTTACCCCCTCTGAACAAATTACCCCTCACTTTTACACCATTTTAACACCCTTGGCAGCCCAACTCCTTAATCATATTACCCCTCACTCTTAAAACATTTTACCCCCCTTGGCAGCCCAACTCTTACCTCATTTTACCCACTCTGGAAAAATTACCCCCTCACTCTTACACCATTTTACACCCCTTGGCAGCTCAACCCCTACATCATTTTAACCCCTTTGAACAAACTACAACCTCACTCTTACACCAGTTTACTCCCTTGGCATCTCAACACTTAGCTCATATTACCCCCCTATGGACAAATTACCCCCTCACTTTTACACCATTGTACCCACCTTGGCAGCCCAATTCTTACATCATTATACCCCCTCTGATCAAATTACCCCCTCACTCTTACACCATTTAACCCCCCTTGCAGCTCAACTCTTAGCGAACGACCCCCTCACTCTTACACCAATTTACTCCCCTTGGCAGCCCAACTCTTACATTACTATACCCCCCCCCTTCTGAACAAATTACCCCTCACTCTTACACCATTGTACCCACCTTGGCAGCCCAACTCTTACATCATTATACCCCCTCTGATCAAAATACCCCCTCACTCTTACACCATTTAACCCCCCTTGCAGCTCAACTCTTAGCAAACGACCCCCTCACTCTTACACCAATTTAATCCCCTTGGCAGCCCAACTCTTACATTATTTTACCCCCTCCCCCCTTCTGAACAAATTACCCCCTCACTCTTTCACCATTTTACCCACCTTGGCAGCCCAACTCTTACATCATTTTACCCCCTCTGGACAAATTACCCCCTCACTCTTACACCATTTTACCCCCATTGGCAGCTCAACTCTTAGCTCATTTTAACCCCCTCTGGACAAATTAACCCCTCACTCTTACACCATTTTACCCCCCCCCCTGGACAGCCCAACTCTTACATCATTTTACCCCCTCTGAGGTAAAATTGCAGCCCATTGTAGCCCACTCTTACATGGCAATTTCAGTCAGGGGGGTTAAATACTGAAAAGTCCTCCCATTGCAGCACATTGCAGCCCACTCTTACATGGCAATTTCAGTCAGCGGGTTATTCCTGAAAAGTCCTCCCATTGCTGCTCATTGCAGCCCACTCCTACATGGCAATTTTAGTCAGGGGGGTTAATTCCTGAAAAGTCCTCCCATTGCAGCGCCTTTCAGCCAACTCTTACATGGCAATTTCAGTCAGGGGGTTATTCCTGAAAAATCCTCCCATTTCAGCGCGTTGCAGTCCACACTTACATGGCAAGTTTAGTCAGGGGGGGGGGGTAATTCCTCAAAAGTCCTCCCATTGCAGCCCATTGCAGCCCACTCTTACATGGCAATTTCAGTCAGGGGGTTATTCCTGAAAAATCCTCCCATTTCAGCGCGTTGCAGTCCACACTTACATGGCAATTTTAGTCAGGGGGGGGGGGGGTAATTCCTCAAAAGTCCTCCCATTGCAGCCCATTGGCGCCGAACTCTTACATAATTTTACCCCCTCTGAACAAAAACCCCCACAGTCTTAGATCAATTTACACCCCATAGACAAATTACCCCCCCCCACTCTTACAAAAAAATAGGAGGATTTTAGGGAGGGCTTTCGACCCGGGCCGTCGGATAAATTTCGTGGTAACCAGAGAATCCAAGTAAAAAACGACATCCTAAATCTAATTGCTATTCTTGAAGGGGATCTGCAATGCCACCACGTTAAACTTCATATTTTAAAAAAAAAACATTCAGATGAATTGTCTGCAGGTGTGCAACTAATATTTTGTAATCCCGTACCCAAGACTCAGTTGCAATCAATACTTATTCAGAACCATTTAAGAAACAACTGCGAAGCAATTATTAACTTCAATAATAACAATAATAAATTGTTTATGGTTGGTACAAAATCATTATCGTTAATTTTACAATGATTGCAAAAATGGAACACTAATTGGTAAATCAATAGCAATCGTATGAACCAAGAGCACACTATTAGGTCTCAATGACCTGTTTCAAGTACATGTAGTGGAAAATATTTCACTATTAATACCTGTTCACTAAGGGTAAAACAAATTGTTTATTTTTAAAAAAAATGATAACAAAAGAGAAAAAACAAATAACATAATCAAATTTTGTTTTAATTGATAACTTAAAAATGCTTCCGTTATTTGTTCAATTTCCAGTATAGAATTGCCTGTAAAAAATTGTTTAAAAACTTGTGTGCAAGTTATACGTATTTCGTTTTCTTTACCTTTTTTTAACTTTTTCTTAAACTCTTTCTTTAAACTCCGAAGGATTTTAATCAGAGTTTTGAAAAGTTCACTTATGTGAAGTTCCCTAATAGTGTAGAATTTATTTTCGTCTATCAATGAGCCCAGCAATTCGAAACTCAGTTTGTGGAAAACAATTTTAAATAATCGTTTAATTGAAGTTTTTCCTGATTTTTAGCTCATTTTTAGAGGTTGAGCCATAGATGAGAACTCATATTGCAATATTGGCTTGATCTATATGTTAATAACTTTGATCATTTGACGAGATGCTAAGAAATTTCCGATCCTATAGAAAAAGCCACATACTTGACAAGGCAATTTTCGACATAGGATACATGATTTTAGAAACTTAATTGAAAATCATTAATCACACCTGAATATGTACTGCTTTACTTACTCAAATGTTTTTTTACCCAGGGAAAATTCCTTTTCAAACTGTAAATTCCGTTGAACATTAAAAATCGCGTTTTTGGTTTTCTTTGCGTTGCTTTGTGTCGTTTAGTGAGAGTTGATGATTGTTCAGTAATTCTATGTTTCTGCTTCTTGTTATAATTGCTGTGTCATCAGCATAAATTATTAGATCTCTTTTTTCTGCATTGATTTGATATCAATAACATAATTAAGGAACCGAATGATCATAATATAGACCCCTGGGGGACACCTGTTTCCACAAGTTGCAAAGAAGAATTCGTTGTTTCAATTCCAATTTATTGCTTTTGGTTCGTCTGGAACGGTTCAATAAGCTTATATGTTTCCTTACCGAAGCCGTAACAAAAAATATTTGTAATGAAAGTTTGTGATCAACAGTTTCGAATGTCTTCTTTAGTTCAAGAAATCTGCAGCCAGACACATAGTTCTGTTTGCCCATAATTGAAGAATTCCAATGTAGCAATAGCTTGGACTGTGCTCCGTTTGTTACGAAAATCAAACTGTTTTTCACTCTGAATGTGATAGCGCTCGAGTAACTGTACCAACCTATCATAATTCAGTTTCTCGCAAATCTTCCCGATTGTCCTTAACAAGGAGATTGTTCTGTAGTTTGTTGGCTCATGTTTATCACGCTCCTTGTGTAAGGGCACAACTTGGCAATTTTTAAAGCATCAAAAAAATAGCTTTTGATAATGCATCTATGAAACATCTGTTCCAAATAAATTGCAGGAGGACCAAACATTTTCCTTAGAAAGATGTAGCCTAGGCCATAGCAGTCCAAGCAGTTTTTAGGTCAATTTTTATGCAGTGCCTCTTCTTTTTGCTTCTTCGTAATTTTGCTCAAGAAGAAAAAGTTGCTGTTTTTCTCAGCTGATTTAGTTTTACTGTCAGGTTCAATTTTAAACAAAAGTCTTTCCCAATACCTGCGAAAAGGTTTTTGAAATTTTCAACATGGTTTTGGGTGAAGATATGTTGTTCCGAATTTTGTCTTTATTCCATTAACTCGTTTTAGACGTTGAGAAATTCTCTCGTGTTTTGCCTACTTTCCACGTGTAATTTTTTTTGATAGAAATTCCATATTTTTCTTACCAAGTTTATTACATGTGCGCTTTGCTTTTTGTATGCAAATTCATTTTAATCGGATTTTAATTCATTCATTTTTTTCTTAGTTCTTTGTTTTTAGCAGCCTCTTTTTTATTTCATTGTCTATCCATTTTTTTCTATTGCTAGGTTTTACTTTTTTCATGGGACAATATAAAAATAGCGTTTTCAAAAGACAACTGTGAAGCTCAGAGATCTGTTCATCGAATGCTTTCTTGGGTTGGAGCGACTTTTCAGTTTTTCACCTAGAAAATATTGGGCCTTTTTGAGCGCATTTTCATTCTGCAATGCTTTGGATTCTCTCCGAAAACTATTTGCTACTTTGCAGCTAATTTTATATTTTGAGTTAAAAGTGATGATCTGAAACATCCGACTGATCCAATGTTATTTTCAAAGAAATGTCAGAAAAAAAGACGCCCAGGCACGATTTTGAGGAACCAGTTTCACTGGTTGGTGTTAAGATTTACGGAATATCCAGGTTGTTTCCGATAATAAAGTTTCTCAAACGCTTTTGTTCAATTCCATTTTGAATTAAATTAAAATTATAATCATCACAAATAATCTGATGAGTTTCTGGTGGAAAACAAGTTCAAGTACAAGTTTGTTGTTAGTTTTGTTTTCCACTCCGTAACAGAATACTTTTTCGACATTAAGACATACACCTCCTCCTCCTAGTTCTCGCAGCTACTAAGAGGGGATAGTAGCCATCCAAATTAAAAATTTCAGTGGCTTTTTTTTCAGAAAGCCAACTTTCTGTAATGCAAAGCAAATCAGGTTTCAATTCCACTGTATTCAAGTTAATATTAAGTTCGTCAAAGTTTCGCGGCAGTGATCTTATGTTTTTCAGCAATGAATCTTTTGTAACGCTAGCAACTTTGTGTCTCTGTTGATCATCAGGTTTTACTCATAAAAGGCGAATACACAGGCCAAATCCATCCCCCGCACACATAACCAATAGCCTAATTTAAATTTGATATTTGCGGCGTTTCATACACGAGGAAGAGAGAGAGAGAGAGAGAGAGAGAGAGAGAGAGAAACAAAGATACCATACGGGTTTTACCGTAAAAAGTGAAAAGAGAAAAGAGGCTTTTGATAATTGATGTTATCACTAACTTTTTCTGTTCTTTCTTTTTACCTTCAGTGAAATTGACAATTTTATTGTATTCCTCGGAAATCAGAAAGTGTCAGTTCAAAACGCCAAGAGACAGCAGAGGAAGATAGTGAGCTCAAAATACCCAACCAGGATTGCGAAAATCACAAAAAATGACGTAACTAAATCCGAAATATGTTGTATGTGAAAACCAAACAAATTTTGAAGCCGAGCAGTGCAACGATAATTATGATTTATGTGATGAAAACACCATCTAAAGATGACTGAACAAACAAACCTTGCTTCTAACCAATGAAAGATTAAGATATCAAAGCAGATCAGTGAATCTAATTTCTGGCCTTGGCTGACAAATATTGGGTTTTGGTAATATGTATAAAACTGTGATATCAGTGATATAATGACCCTAAAAAAATTTGTAATAGCTATTACAATTTGGACTGAAAATATAATCAACTTTTCGCATCCACAGCCGATTCTTCAGGCTTTGATTTGCTTTGCTATCATGCATAAAACAATTCAGTTCTCATAATTTCATGTGTATAAAGTTGTATAAAATATTTGTTTTTTTTTTGTTTTTTTTTTGCTTTAGGTCCTTTCAATTGCCCGTTGAAAAAAATTGCAACACTATACTACTAAAATACGAGACACAATTTTAAAGAAACAAAAAATTCAACTCAGTAGTTCATCTGTAACTATATATTCCCGGTTCGAGGAATTCGTCAAAATTTATGTAAGAAATGCGCTGACAACCGCTGAAAAAAAAATGTTTTTCAGCGGGTAAATCTTACACATTAATGCGCTTAGTCTTCTGATTTTTCAGCACTACCATTTACAATTTCAGCACTTTTCAGCACGTCATGCGGATAATTAAGTAAGATTTAAGTGCTGAAAACATAATTTTTCAGCGGCTGTCTGCGCATTTCTTACATAACTTTCAGGACCTTTGTTACAAAAGGTCAGCACTTATATTATGCTTTTTCAACGGTTTCGTTGCGCAAGTTGACACTTTTTGAGTTGCTTTTTCTGCTGTACATTCAGAAGAAGCAACTGTGCAAGACTAAAAAACATCGCACTAGGGCAGTTCAACTTAAAAACAGTTGTAGATCTGCCGAAAGACTTAAGAATTTTGTCAAACCTTAAAAAAAGCAGTTTTCGCAGCTGAGGTATTAAACCAAATAATTTGGTTGAATGAAACCAGGTAGCTTAAGTATAATTGTCTTCCTTCCGTTAAATATGATGAAAGTTTGACGCTTTTCATTTGGTTTGTTTTTCAAAAAAATGAATTGTCATTTTAAAAAAAAATAACCACGCAGAGTTTTGATTGATAAGTGGCTCTTCATAAGTGCAAATGTTGAAGGAGCCAACATGCTGACTACGTTATAAGCAATAGTGAGCAAAAAACTTTGCACGTAAATTCATGTAAGAAATTTAATTCAATCATTTTTTTCTTAGTTCTTTGTTTTTAGCAGCCTCTTTTTTATTTCATTGTCTATCCCTTTTTTTCTATTGCTAGGTTTTACTTTTTCCATGAGGCAATATTAATCTAGCGTTGTGAAAGACAACTGTGAAGCTCAGAGTTCTGTTCATCGAATGCTTTCTTGGGTTGGAGCAACTTTTCACGTTTTCACCTAGAAAATATTGAGCCTCTTTGAGCACATTTTCATTCTCCAATACTTTGGATTCTCTCGGAATTGTATTTGCTACTTTGCAGCTAACTTTATATTTTGAGTTAAAGGTGATGATCTGAAACATCCGACTGGTCCAATGTTATTTTCAAAGAAATGTCAGAAAAAAAGACGCCCAGGCACGATTTTGAGGAACCAGTTTCACTGGTTGGTGTTAAAATTTTCGGAATATCCAGGTTGTTTCCGATAATAAAGTTTCTCAAACGCTTTTGTTCAATTCCATTTTGAATCAAATTAAAATTATAATCATCACAAATAATCTGATGAGTTTCTGGTGGAAAACAAGTTCAGTGAGATATTGTTCTAATATCTCGAAAGTCTCACAAGTTGTAGCGTTAGATAGAATGTATACATATAAAGTAAATAGTTTAAATTTGTTTGTTGCAGATTGTTTGTTGTAAGTTGTTTTCCACTCGGTAACAGAAGACTTTTTCGACTTTAAGACATAAGCCTCCTCCTCGTTTTTCCCGAAGCCACTAAGAGGAGATGGTAGCCACCCAAATTAAAAATTTCACTGGATTTTTGTTCAGAAAGCCAACTTTCTGTAATGCAAAGCAAATCAGGTTTCAATTCCACTGTATTCAAGTTAATATTAAATTCATAAAAATTTTGCGGCAGTGATCTCAGGTTTTTCAGCAAGATTAATGAATCTTTTGTAATGCTAGCAACTTTATGTCTCTGTTGATCATCAGTTTTTACTCATAAAAGGCGAATACACAGGCCAAATCCATCCCCCGCACACCTAACCAATAGCCTAATTTAAATTTGACATTTGCGGCTCTTCATACACGAGGAAGAGAGAGAGAGAGAAACAACGTTACCATACGGGTTTTACCAAAAAAAGAGAAAAGAGAAAAGAGGTTTTTGATACTTGATGTTATCACTGACTTTTTCAGTTCCTTCTTTTTACCTTCAGTGTATTGGACAGTTTAATTGTATTCCTCGGAAATTAGAAATTGTCAGGTCAAAACGCCTAGAGACAGCAGAAGAAAATAGTGAGCTCCAAATACCCAACCTGGATTGCGAAAATCACAAAACAGATTCAGGCTTCCCGCGGAAGTTATAGGCGGGAGCCGAAAACGCGAATACAGGACAAAATTTTTCAGTGTAACTACTTGTTGTGTTAACCTAAGTTTTAAGTCTTAGCTGAAAGAGTCATTATCCGCTGGCAACAAGACACTAAATTTAGTTGTAGCAACAAAAAGAATTGAATTACTTCGAACAGGAACAATTAGGTTGCAGCCATTTTTTTTCGTGTACTTCCATAGAGAGTTGAGAGCAGTAACAATTTTTTTTGCTTCGTTGTTTAACCTTTTGGCATCAGGCATCTCGCGATCATTTGTGGAGAAGGTGTTTTTGAAAGCTCGTTTTTGTTTAACCGGGATCAGTTTGTCCAAATCCTCAATTTCATTTACTCGATTTATCATCATTCGCCATGACAGAGACATTGCAATTATAAGTTAGACGTGATAAAATTTTGAAAGCAAAACGTTTAAATAATGGAGGGCATTTAGTTACCTTTCAACGTCCCTGGTACGATATGGCATGCCTTTATATCATAATCGGACAATTTGCTTTGCAAAACTTTTTCAAAAACAACTAGCGTCTCACTTGTAACACTCTTAGCTGCTCTGGAGTCAAAAGGGGGGTTTAATATTAGTACATTATCAGTAGTATATAGAGGGACCGAGCTGCCCGGGGGTGACGACCCACATGTATTAAGATTGGTTATAACAATTGTAACTTATTTAGGTCATCTTTGAATTAGTGAGACAATGTATAAAGATAGGTAATAGATTTTCCATGTATTAACATTAGAGTTATTGGAACAACGTATAAAGATAGGTTATAGATTTTACATGTATTAAGATTTGATTTTTGACAGTAATGTATAAAGATAGGTAATAGATTTTACATGTATTAACATTAGAGTTAAGAGAACAACCTATAAAGATATGTAATAGATTTCACATGTATTAAGATTGGATTTTTGACAATAATGTATAAAGATACGTAATCGGTTTTACATGTATCAGGATTGATTACATATTACCAATTTGCTAATGAATCATCGATACTTGTAATATTGATATTTGTTATCTAACTGTAGGCGAACATAAATAGAGATTATTTCTAACTACATCATCGCGTTGAGTACATTATCTGATTGATATTCTACATTGTTATATTGTACCAATGTACGAAGATAGCTAAGAGGTTACAAGTAACTGGAGTAGTACTTGGCACACGTATTGTGACTGATAAAGACAGTGAGTCTTCTAGTCGCTGATGAGTCATCGAATCTTGCTATAGCATGTTAAGATTTTCAACTGTGGTTACTATTGTGTATCACATCTGGTTATGGTGGGATAGTAAAATGCTATAAAAACGCCCTAATTATAGATATCATTAGACATTAAAAATTTTGTTTTAACTAGTTCAAGACCTTCAATTTCTAAAAAAAATCCTCGTACTTACAATTAAAGACGTCAATATAAATTTTGTGTCACTAGCAGCACATGAAAAGAGGAAAAAACCATATCGATAGGATGATTCCTTTTGCTAACAGAAAATCAAATTAGGCAATCTGAACTCTGGGGCAACGAGAAGCAAAATGAATCAGAGCAGACTTCTAAAGGTTCGGTAAGATCATAGTTTATAATTGATTTCCTTAAAAGGAAATTTCGTGCATCTAGCCAGAAAATAATGCTAAAAAGGAAACGGGAAAGATGGTTGTCCAATCAGATTGCTATAGCAAAATGTTAAGAATTCCGAGAACGTTCCAGGTTACGGTTACTGTTTATCAGCGGGAAAGTGTTGAATAACAAAGAAGCATATTCATTATCTAGGGTTTACACTGAACTCTCCCAAGAAATTGAGGAATATGCGTAGAAAGAACTATGCTAGCTCAACTCCGAAAAGAAGACTAAAATTATGCTGAAAATCTGCCGTTATTTCTATCTATTAGTTTCAACGAAACAACGACTGGGAACTAATTATACAATACACTTACTAGGTTGACAAATTAATATCACAATCTTATCAAGTGTTCAAAAGAGATAAATTTAGATACATTAAACGTTCTGGAAGCAAATAGATTGTCAGTTTTGATCAGTAAAGGTTTTGAGTGAATTCCATCTCTATCCACAATTCGTTTCGGGTAGAAATATGAAAGTCCCCTTTTAGTCTGTTCATAGGTTAGAATTTGGTGATTCATAGTTTTGAACCCTCTGTTAGTTGAAGATACATTTACTGCATCATCCAGGACTCTTCTGTACTTCTGTAACGGTCCATTACTGTTTTCTTCTAGAACATTCTTGTTGAGTCCTTTGCTGCTGAACTTAGTTTTGTTCGTTAATGAATTATAACAGCAATATGTCTTGCTACAAAAACATAGCATTTCGGTACAACGAAATTCCTCCTTGAATAAACCAGGTTCACGCCTGTCATGCTTCACATGTTTATCGCAACAAGTTCCTGGAAAAAAATTGCACGTACTGTCAGCGCGAAAAGTTTCTGTACAGTCATCTCTTCTTATCTCGTTCCAAATGCTTCTCATTTCGGGTCGAATGCAGTCATATAGATTTTCATGAGCCAGCGCCAGATACAAGGAATCGGTGTCCATTTCAAGCTCATCAAATTTCTGAACATCACAGAACTTGTCAAAAAAGTTATAGTAAAGCTCCAACATTCTCAATTTTGCGTACTGCAAGAAAAAGAATCCAACAATTATTGGTTCACGATGTTCAACAGTGCTTTTCACAAGCTCAACCTCATATATACCTCTCCCGACATTGTTCAATCTCCTGAAAAGACGGTTATTGATAGCTTTGTGAGTATTTTCATCGCTGAGATAAAGTGTTTGCGTATGTCGGCTTCGATCCATGATCTGATAACCATAAGAGCTATTTCCAAGTAATTTCATAGTTTCAGCAACAACGCTAGAGTCCGGATTTTCATCACCTTCTCGCCTTGCATCAACAACAGATTGAACGAAACCGTTGAAACATTTTTGCGGGGTATACTCAACGAATCTGTGGATTTTGGTACAGCGTAGACCCAGCTTCAAATAAAACTTTAATAATGGTCTTATGACTATTCCATTGTTTAATTTGTAACTCGAAATCAACATTCGTTGAGGTTTTAACAACAACGCGTTTTTTTCAGCATATTCCAGCATGAAATTGTCTATATTCTCTCTTCCAACATCACAGTTTTTGAAAATTGGAGGAAAGTTTGCAAATCTCACGCTTCCGGATACCATTTTCAAATTCGTCTTTATCAAGAATTGGTTGAGTTTCTCTACAGGGACAGAAGTGGTAGTAGCATCCGAGAGCTTCAAAAATTGTTTGACAATGACCACAAAAGCCATCCACACTACAGGAATCAATTTTTTTTCTGTTTTCCAGTTGTATAGATACTTTCAATAGTACATTCGGGTCTGATTGCTTGATAGAAAGACATTACCATGTTCTCAAACTTCCTGATTTTGTTTTGACGAGCTTTGCACTTTTGAAGATTGGTATCAAACTCCCATCTAGTGTAGAGTCCAGTTGGCATCGCTTGACACATGGAGAAAGGATATAATTGGCTAGCATCTATTCCAACTATTGTTTTACAGACATTGTTTGACCTCCGGATGAATGTTTCGTCTACAACAGCTTTCCTCGTAAACACTATTGATGGACCACCAGTCATTTCACTTCGTATTTTCTCATGCAAGTCCTTGTCAGCTTCGATGAAAGGTTAAAACTTTCTATCCATCGATTTATGAAGACAGATATTTGCTAAATTGGGTAGCGTGCACCCGATCTTTAACATGTCAACTTTCTGACCATGATAAAACTCCATCATTTTCACCATTGCCTTCAACGTTGGTACAACATCTTTGTTATTATACCAACGAAGGAAATCTCGAAAAGTTTTCATTTTCTCGATCTTCCACAAATCTTCTAGGAGAGCATAGTTTTCTATTCCAGTTCTAGGCTTTTCAGTAAAGGTTTTGAGTGAATTCCATCTCTATCCACAATTCGTTTCGGGTAGAAATATGAAAGTCCCCTTTTAGTCTGTTCATAGGTTAGAATTTGGTGATTCATAGTTTTGAACCCTCTGTTAGTTGAAGATACATTTACTGCATCATCCAGGACTCTTCTGTACTTCTGTAACGGTCCATTACTGTTTTCTTCTAGAACATTCTTGTTGAGTCCTTTGCTGCTGAACTTAGTTTTGTTCGTTAATGAATTATAACAGCAATATGTCTTGCTACAAAAACATAGCTTTTCGGTACAACGAAATTCCTCCTTGAATAAACCAGGTTCACGCTTGTCATGCTTCACATGTTTATCGCAACAAGTTCCTGGAAAAAAATTGCACGTACTGTCAGCGCGAAAAGTTTCTGTACAGTCATCTCTTCTTATCTCGTTCCAAATGCTTCTCATTTCGGGTTGAATGCAGTCATATAGATTTTCATGAGCCAGCGCCAGATACAAGGAATCGGTGTCCATTTCAAGCTCATCAAATTTCTGAACATCACAGAACTTGTCAAAAAAGTTATAGTAAAGCTCCAACATTCTCAATTTTGCGTACTGCAAGAAAAAGAATCCAACAATTATTGGTTCACGATGTTCAACAGTGCTTTTCACAAGCTCAACCTCATATATACCTCTCCCGACATTGTTCAATCTCCTGAAAAGACGGTTATTGATAGCTTTGTGAGTATTTTCATCGCTGAGATAAAGTGTTTGCGTATGTCGGCTTCGATCCATGATCTGATAACCATAAGAGCTATTTCCAAGTAATTTCATAGTTTCAGCAACAACGCTAGAGTCCGGATTTTCATCACCTTCTCGCCTTGCATCAACAACAGATTGAACGAAACCGTTGAAACATTTTTGCGGGGTATACTCAACGAATCTGTGGATTTTGGTACAGCGTAGACCCAGCTTCAAATAAAACTTTAATAATGGTCTTATGACTATTCCATTGTTTAATTTGTAACTCGAAATCAACATTCGTTGAGGTTTTAACAACAACGCGTTTTTTTCAGCATATTCCAGCATGAAATTGTCTATATTCTCTCTTCCAACATCACAGTTTTTGAAAATTGGAGGAAAGTTTGCAAATCGTTCACAAAGCTCCTCAGGAACTTCTAAATCGCATTGTACATATCCGAATAATTTATCTTCAAGTATCCGCGTCAACAGTGTCTCTTTGTTCAAAGGTAACTTGTAGGGAAAATTTTTTCGAACATGATCTTTCAAAATAGAGCTCTTCTGAACCTGATCCCACCATTCACATTCTCTCATCTCAACAATTTTATATCCTTTCTTTTCCAGATGAAGTCTTCGTAAGATATCAGACTCACGCTTCCGGATACCATTTTCAAATTCGTCTTTATCAAGAATTGGTTGAGTTTCTCTACAGGGACAGAAGTGGTAGTAGCATCCGAGAGCTTCAAAAATTGTTTGACAATGACCACAAAAGCCATCCACACTACAGGAATCAATTTTTTTTCTGTTTTCCAGTTGTATAGATACTTTCAATAGTACATTCGGGTCTGATTGCTTGATAGAAAGACATTACCATGTTCTCAAACTTCCTGATTTTGTTTTGACGAGCTTTGCACTTTTGAAGATTGGTATCAAACTCCCATCTAGTGTAGAGTCCAGTTGGCATCGCTTGACACATGGAGAAAGGATATAATTGGCTAGCATCTATTCCAACTATTGTTTTACAGACATTGTTTGACCTCCGGATGAATGTTTCGTCTACAACAGCTTTCCTCGTAAACACTATTGATGGACCACCAGTCATTTCACTTCGTATTTTCTCATGCAAGTCCTTGTCAGCTTCGATGAAAGGTTAAAACTTTCTATCCATCGATTTATGAAGACAGATATTTGCTAAATTGGGTAGCGTGCACCCGATCTTTAACATGTCAACTTTCTGACCATGATAAAACTCCATCATTTTCACCATTGCCTTCAACGTTGGTACAACATCTTTGTTATTATACCAACGAAGGAAATCTCGAAAAGTTTTCATTTTCTCGATCTTCCACAAATCTTCTAGGAGAGCATAGTTTTCTATTCCAGTTCTAGGCTTTTCTTTCAGTCCCATTTCCCGGAGAACTACCGACTGCTCTTTTCCAGATTGAATCAATTTTTCGAACTGAGTGAAATCTTTATCCAGTGGATTCAATTTTTCAGTTTGCTGAAGAAGGAATCGTAAGGTGGAAGATGGCTACAGTCAAGTTTCGATGGCGAATCAAACCATTCATATGGGAAATAACCTTTTGTTTCTTTCGATTGATATGCTTTCAGAAAGGAGTCCAGAGTTGTTGCTCCACCGAGAAAATTTACAATATCCAGAAATTGAATATCCCCAAATTTGAAGGAGATGAACTGATTTGTCTTCTTGATTACCGTAGGTGTAATAGCTTTGTCGTTAAGGAGATGAGGAATGAGATAGCTTTTGATCAAATTCAGATCATACTTTCCACTGTTAAATCCAAAAACTGGTAGAGTGTCAACATAATTATTGAAATGACACTGGAGATCAAAGAGCTGCTTTTGTTGGTATCGTAAGAAATTTTTAGAAGCATTACTATCTTCTGCTTTGATACTATTTTCCAACTGACTTTCGGAAATAATCTCGAGTCTAGAGGAAATATCACTCAACGTGGTTTCGAACTCAGCTTCCACCTCCAAGAACTTGGGTCTCAAGTCCGCTTTGTTTTTTGCTGATAAGGTTTCAAGTTGCGCTACAAACGATATGATGAGACGATTGGGATCCTTTTCGCATAAGAAAATTGGTTCTTTCAACAGATTTGAAGAAATTGATACCGATACAAGTACATGAGTACCAATCCACGATGTTGTAGCTGTGTTACTGATATCCACTGAATGAACACATATTGCCTCGAAGTCGAAGACGGCTAAATTATTGAAGAGGGTATAATCTTCTGGATACGCGATTGAGAAGTTGTCAAGCTCTCAAATAGTGTTTCCCGCAAAGTATAAACACCTCGCGGATAGACATTTTTCACTCGTTCTTTTCAAGTTTTCAAGTGACGGTTGAAATGACCTGAATGGTTGAAAAAGACATCACAGCTGGGACAACGAAACTTCTTGAAGAATTTGTTGATATCATTAACATAACATATATGGTTGTTGTATCGAAGCAGTTCAATGTTTTCGTCATATCGTTCAACGCTGCGTCGAACAAGTTCACCAATAATTTCACCGTCTTCAATGTCAAAATCATAGATGAAAATGTTTTGTTTGATTAGTTCTTCAATTATTGGAATTTGATCAAAGGAAACACCTGTGAAACTTTCTGGGTCGCAACCACTTGCAGTAACAAAACTGTGAAAAATTTTAGTTGCATTTGGTTCAACATCTACTGATCCAAATAAATGAATAGCAATTGCACTGAATAAACACAAATTATCGTTATATGGTTTATTGTGTCCATTTGAAACGAGACAATTTACGTCAGGATTCCTTAACATTGGCTCTGGAAGAGGAGAATCAGTACAACCCATAGGTATATTCGTAAGAAGCGCTACAAAAACGGTAACATGTGTAATTACTGTGAATCGCCATTTTGAGTTTTGACGTTCTTTTTTACATGTTTCAATCAAGTCAAGTTTCTCAATTTCGTTCTGCAGGTTCAATAAATCGTTTTTATTGCTTAGCAGAAAAGCTCGATCCAGGAGTAAGTTATTTTCATGCGGATAATAATATCGGTATTCGTTTGTCTCTACATTTTGCAAAATAAACCACAATGCGAGGTTAACTTTTGCTGCACATTTCATGTTTGCAAAAACTTGATCGAGTTTTTCATTGATCTTTTTGATGTCCAAATTCGATAAACTGAAGTTGAAAACTTCCTGTCTGCCATGCTCAGATTGCATATCGTCAAGTTAATGCTGACACGCTGCTAGTTCTTCTTTCAATGACCCGCTATCGTTATCAATTTTCTCCATAATCTCACGAACACGGATTGTGCTTGAGGACCCAATTTTTGTGCTAGCTTGATGTACTTTTCTGCGATGAAGTTGAAGTGAGTAGAAACTTGGGAACTGTTTCTGACAGACAACACACTTGTTCAGTGTATTACGAACTTTTGCTCCGTGAGCCTTCGCAATATGGTATGACAATTCTGCAGAATTTTTTGTAGCAAAATTACAATTCCTTTTCTTACAGTAAAGCGTGCCCATCATACATGTCTTCCGGTGGCGAGCAATATTGTATTTTGCAATAGATTTTCCACATTTTTCACAGTTAACGGGTAGGTTTCGATCTTTTGCAGGCATTTCGTTATAACTGGGTAAGTTAACTATGGAATGAGCAGAGATTTTTTATTTTTGTAAGAAATTGTCAACTGAGCCGTAAAATATGAATAAACAAATGTCTCTCAAGTTCTGCAGAAATTCAAGGTGTATTCATGACTACATGCGAACAATGAAGTTGAAATTTCTTTAATACTAAAAATAGATTTTATTTGGAGTCGTCAACCAATCACAGCAAAGTTTGCAAAACTTCGGGAAATTGCGACAGCCATTATTCGTGTACACGACTTCGACAACCCTGATTTGTTTACTTAATGTCTAGACAGAATTTGTTCACAAGCAAAGAAAACAACCAAAGTTTACCACAGGTTTAAGATCGTAAAACTTCGGGAAATGAGACAGCTTTGATTTGTTTGCGGAGCTTCGGAAAAACCAGACAGCCTTGATTTGTTTACTTAATGTCTAGACAGAATTTGTTTACAAGCAATTAAAATAACGAAAAATTTAATGAAATTTCATCTTCGAACGACCTTGAAAATTTGTTTACACAGTGTTCTCAACTAAAACCCACTAATTCATAGAGGTAAACATCATTTGCTCACTCAGTTTACTCTCTTACTATGGTTGAAGCTATGTACGAAAACAGTCCCGAATACTTCAAAAAGTTTCAAAAACGATTCAAATACACTATTTGCGACACAGAACCAAAACTACAAGATTCTGGAATAGAAAATTATGCGTACGGTTATCATTCATCTTCGACCGTTATTTTTGGTTGTTCCTTTGGTTCCAGCCATTGGCATCTTATTTTTGAGGATACAAGTTTAGAAGATAAAAATGTTTTTTGTCCGTATGCTTCTGTGCCGATACCTTGTCTCGTGACCTGTTTCAAATTTCTTATTTTGCCTACTGAGAAAAACTTTGTTACTCGTGGTGCTATTGTTTCTCGCTTACATGTCGCTGTGGAGTATTTATCAAAGTTCAATCATGTTTCAACCAACAAAACTAAAAAACAACTTCCTTTGCCCAATCCTGTGAAAAAACTCTCAACCATTACTACAACTTCTAACAAACATGCTTCTACTATCCCCGATGTAACTATAAAACGATTTTGTCAACTAATGCATGGTGAACATTCATCTTCTCTCTATCAGATTATGGATATTCTTTTGAGTGGACAAGGGAGTTTTGTACGTGAGACTTCAGACTATTTAATGAACTTCCAGTTCTGTAAAAATTCTAGTGTCTAAACTTAAGCTGTCATAGAAAAATTTAATTCATTTTTACTCCATATGTTTTACAAATGCTAGCAATTGCAATTCATTTACATCTGGTACAAAAGGAAATTTACTGCTATAGAAATAGTGCGCAATATAGATGCAAAATAAACCACACAGTTGTGAGTCTGCTGATTGCAGGGGGGATTGAATATCTCTTCTGTGCTCCATAACATCCATCATCATATGCAAATCAGTACATTGCTGTAAACGGGAGAAAATATCTTTGTAGGCAGTCAGAGGTAGTGCTAACGGATCTGCAAAGTATAGTACGGGGTATGCGTAGCGTTTGGCAAGCATCACCCAATGCGTTCCAAAAGATTCAGCTCGTGATGCGTTTACAATTATAAAACTGTTAACAGGTAAATTTAATGGATAATTGTCAGCGGCATAAACACCTCGAAATTTGTATTTGAGATGCTTGCACTTTTGAACTTGAATCTAAATTTGATCTTCGTCCATTAGTATGCGTTCATAGGCAGAATATTTTTGGATACGTTTCTTGCAGAGTCAATATACACCGTAGATGATTTTTCACCGAGGAAGAAAACTTCAACGTTGTTTGTTAAAGCTGTATCAAATTTTAGCTCGACCGATATAGACGAATTTGTTAGTTCAGGATGAATAAAATCATGTGTGGCTTCTTGCGTACTAGTCAGGTCGAAAACCATTATAAAATGGTTTGAAAATTCACTCAATGGTATTCCATGACCGTTTTGTACATAGGCTAATGCGCTCATTGAATTATAGTACAAACGCTTGTTGTCAATTGTTGACATTGGTGTACCGGCTGTAGCGAAACCGTTTCGGAACACTGTAATCTCACGCAGCCCAAATTTTCGATAGTTGAAGGGATTTACTGTGTTAGTTCCAATGAAAGCATCACCAGCACACAATGCAATTATAAGTCGTCTTATGGGTTCTTTTGTAAAAATATCTTCGTGCTTCCAACTTTGCTGCCCCGTTGTTGCAAGAAAAGTTTTCGTTATCACTTCATTGTATCGATGTATTGCAGGTATTCTCAAAAGTGTTTTCTCAATGGCTCCGACTACGTTGTCTGATACAGTCATCTTTCTAACAAAAAGATTGGCTTCGTCAATTTTTACTTTGTAGTTTTTGCCAGCTGCTTCACTTATAGTGGCAAAATCATCTTGTGACCTTCGGAAAGAAATTTTCAGGGTAACTCCGCTTACTAATTGTTTTTCGCACGAGAAAAAGTCAACAGCTAGTTTTCCATAAAGAGTAATTTGAGCTGATTCTCTCGCAGCCTGCTTTCTGGCATCTTTTAATGCATTAGCAATTGCGCTAGGGTTTGCTTCATACTCATAACCTTGACACTTTAACCAAGTCTTCTTTGCATCCGTCCCGTGCGAGAATTCTGTTTCTATGAAACTTTTGTGAGCATAGTGTCCATTGGCAGAAGAGATTTTTATTCCATTTGCAGAAACAGTGCAGTCAGCAATTAGGGAATGAAGAACATTATTCACAAAAAATGCGGCATCAGTATTAGCGGGATCACCTGCGTCTTATCGTAAATCAGTTCCATCAACATTTTGTATTCGGCATTTGATTTCCAAATAAATTTTTTGCAAGTCTATGAAGTTGTTGCGATCACCTACCACTTCAAATTCAAGTGACGATCCGGAGGGAGAATAAAGTGGCCCAGTTTTTTGTTCAAATGATTGATCAAAGGTAACAAGCAAAGGCGGTTTTTCAAATAAGTCTAATGAGCTGTGAGTGGCTTTGGAAGGTATTACAATATTAGTTCACATTTCTGACCCGAGAGAAAAAATCCAGTCGACTCCTTCTTGGCTTTGGTTTTCGAGAAATGATTTTTTTAGTGGAACGTTTTTTGTACTGTCGAGGTTTAGCAAAGTGTTGTCTTCGACGTCTAATAGCTTGCCGGCCTCGTGTTATGCGTGAATGGAGAGAACCACCAATTTGTTTGCGGGCTGTTTTTGCAACCGTGCTTTTCAACGCCTGCTTTGCCGACTTTCGTTTCGTTGCTACTTCTACCAACTCAGGTGCACCCTGCACTAAAAGCTCTCGGCCAATTCTTTTGGCAGCGGGCCATATAATTCCTCTTGCCAATGGTAAAGCAACTCTTCCAATACCTGCTGCGAGGGCTCCAAAGCCACTTCCTCTTTGACGATAATGACCGGAGAAATGTGGCATTGACTGTGATGCTTGGTTGCTGTAGTAAGCTTCCATTTCACTTGATTTTTTGAAACTTTAAGCCTACTATCACTTTTCCTGTACCAATAAATGGAATAAGATTTCCGGCTTCGTTCCTCAACTCCACTTTAATGTTCTGAATATTGTTAGAAAGTATGGGCCTGTAATCCAGAATTGTAAATGTCTTGTGATGAATGGGTGTAACAGTGTTTATGCTGCCGTTTCTTAGACGCCTTTCGGTCTCAATGATTTTAATTACAGGAGCTCTCACGTCTCCTATAATTTGATATTCTATAACGTCTATGTAGACAAAGATTAATTGTGAGCCACAAGTTATATCAACTGGAAAATCACTTTGGTGTCTATTGAGAGTTTTGTGTGATTTGTATCCAATATGAATGTATCCATCATGCGAGTTGTCTTTTATACCCTTGAAGCCGAGAATACTTGGAACTTCTTCGTTTTCAAATGAAAAACCCTCATTCGCTCCGAATTGTAAAACCAGTTTATGAGTAATTTTGTCAAAAGTAAAATCAAATTGTTTAAATTGAGCAATTCGCCTGAGTTCATCCATTAGTTGATCCAAGCTACTGTAAATGCCTTTGCGAATTTTTCTGAGGTGTCCACTGCGATTATTTGAGGCGTCGAGTTCCACTCCCGAGTTTTTATAAACGACTAACCCGTTTGAATTGACGTTGTTGATGTTTGATGGGAATGATATTGAAGATAAAGCTACCTGCCATTCTCCATCCAAAATAAGTGGTTGAGATAACTGGTTACGGAATTTTGCCATTGTGTTTTCACCAAAAACTTCCATTGATGCGTTGGATATTAGGTCGATTGTGAATTCTTTGGCGGGATTCAATTTATTCATCTGCAGTAACTAACACGTTTACTTGGACTAATTCCGGTTCGTAAAATTTACCTTCAATTATAACGTTGTTTGCATCTATAAGATTGTACGTTGGTGGACTCACGGTAGCAATTTTGAATATCGTAAAAACTTCGTCTGTATAATTTTGTTTATAACCTTTTCTGAATTTTTCGTCGTGCTTTGCAATCCTAACAAGGTCTCCTTTTTCGTATTTTTGTTTGTACTTTGTTGTGTTGATTGCTAATGATATTAAAATTGGTTCATGTTTTTTGAAAACTTTATTAGGTGCTAAATGGGTTACTCGGTTAACACGACTGTTTATAGTATTTACAAACTTGGGTAAATCTTCAATATATGTCCAAGTCCACTTTTCTTCCAAATATTTGTAAATGATGTTTTTAAGCGATCGAATGTTCCTCTCTGCAAATGCCGACTTGGTTTCGCTTTCTGTTGTATATAAATGAATTCCTTTCTTTTCACAAAATTTTTTGAAATCTCCTTTGAACTCTGATCCCTTGTCTGTCCATACTTTTTCTGGTTGTTTCTTCTTGATCATTTTTTTGAACGCTTCAACAGCATCTTTTGCTTATAAAGCTTTCATTGGTTGAACTCGTAAGTAACGTGATAAAACATCCACAGCCACTAACAAATATTTTACACCGTTGTTGTGTTTGGCAACTTTATCCATATACGCAACATCGACAGACCAGATTTCATTTATTCTATATGCAACAGCTTTCAGTCGGGGAAAACTTTTCCTGAATTGTCTGTATTTCGTGTACGGGGCTTTCGACTGAAGATAGCGAACAATTTTGTCTCTGGTAAAACCGCTAACCTTCTTCAAGTTAGCAATGCTACCAAATGCAGCACTGCCTTTAGTGTACAATTTGTCTAACTGTTTAACTTGATAGGAAGTAATTCTCCCAGGGCCTGGTTGGTTTGATTTCTTTTTCTGCCTCTTCAAAGTTTCTCTGGTCGTTGTCAGAAGCTTTTGTTTTCTTTCGCTGGGATTTTGAAGCAACTTCTTTGTCCGACTCATATTCCAAAAATTGCAGTCTCTCTTCAGATGATAAATTTAGAAACTTTTTGGCGTAAGTGTTACAAGTCAAATGCGAACCAATATCGAGATGCGTTAATACACTGAATTGTTCGAAAGATAGTTTGCAAGTGGTTTGCTGTAGATTGTAGAGAAATGTAGCAGCAAGGACTTCTGTATTTGTACCATTAATAAGCAATCTCTTTGATGAGTCCAAGGAAACAGAATCTGATTCCTCTATTATGTCCAGTATTGAATTCGCTCTTTCAAACTTTATCCCCTTCAAGATTCTAATATCATTCAGCACTCCTTTTTTGATAGTCGATGTGTTGTCTGTCGTAAATGATTTCGCCATAGACTCGTTTATTGTACTTCTATCATCCACTGAAGCGTCAGTTTGTTGTTCTGTATCCTGTTGCGAGGCAGAAGGAGCTGATGGTGACTTGTTTCTCTGGAGAAGTGATATCTGCTTGGCTGGATTGTGAATATTTTTGTTGCTGAGTAATTGAGAGACATGAGGTTGTTCTCTTGTATACAACTGTTTAGGTATTAACACAAACTCTTCAGTATGCATTTTGTTCTAGATATTCAATGCAGGGTAATGCTATGAGTTGAATGAGATTGTTGCCCGAGGGAGATCGAATTATTTTTAACCGTTCAGTTTTCCCTACTTTCCTGTTCGAAAGTTGACGCAGAGTTTTTTCAAATTTTTTTAGTTCTTTTTTATTGACTGGAACAACTCCAGAGAGTGTGTTCTTGTTGCAAGAAAAGTTTTCGTTATCACTTCATTGTATCGATGTATTGCAGGTATTCTCAAAAGTGTTTTCTCAATGGCTCCGACTACGTTGTCTGATACAGTCATCTTTCTAACAAAAAGATTGGCTTCGTCAATTTTTACTTTGTAGTTTTTGCCAGCTGCTTCACTTATAGTGGCAAAATCATCTTGTGACCTTCGGAAAGAAATTTTCAGGGTAACTCCGCTTACTAATTGTTTTTCGCACGAGAAAAAGTCAACAGCTAGTTTTCCATAAAGAGTAATTTGAGCTGATTCTCTCGCAGCCTGCTTTCTGGCATCTTTTAATGCATTAGCAATTGCGCTAGGGTTTGCTTCATACTCATAACCTTGACACTTTAACCAAGTCTTCTTTGCATCCGTCCCGTGCGAGAATTCTGTTTCTATGAAACTTTTGTGAGCATAGTGTCCATTGGCAGAAGAGATTTTTATTCCATTTGCAGAAACAGTGCAGTCAGCAATTAGGGAATGAAGAACATTATTCACAAAAAATGCGGCATCAGTATTAGCGGGATCACCTGCGTCTTATCGTAAATCAGTTCCATCAACATTTTGTATTCGGCATTTGATTTCCAAATAAATTTTTTGCAAGTCTATGAAGTTGTTGCGATCACCTACCACTTCAAATTCAAGTGACGATCCGGAGGGAGAATAAAGTGGCCCAGTTTTTTGTTCAAATGATTGATCAAAGGTAACAAGCAAAGGCGGTTTTTCAAATAAGTCTAATGAGCTGTGAGTGGCTTTGGAAGGTATTACAATATTAGTTCACATTTCTGACCCGAGAGAAAAAATCCAGTCGACTCCTTCTTGGCTTTGGTTTTCGAGAAATGATTTTTTTAGTGGAACGTTTTTTGTACTGTCGAGGTTTAGCAAAGTGTTGTCTTCGACGTCTAATAGCTTGCCGGCCTCGTGTTATGCGTGAATGGAGAGAACCACCAATTTGTTTGCGGGCTGTTTTTGCAACCGTGCTTTTCAACGCCTGCTTTGCCGACTTTCGTTTCGTTGCTACTTCTACCAACTCAGGTGCACCCTGCACTAAAAGCTCTCGGCCAATTCTTTTGGCAGCGGGCCATATAATTCTTCTTGCCAATGGTAAAGCAACTCTTCCAATACCTGCTGCGAGGGCTCCAAAGCCACTTCCTCTTTGACGATAATGACCGGAGAAATGTGGCATTGACTGTGATGCTTGGTTGCTGTAGTAAGCTTCCATTTCACTTGATTTTTTGAAACTTTAAGCCTACTATCACTTTTCCTGTACCAATAAATGGAATAAGATTTCCGGCTTCGTTCCTCAACTCCACTTTAATGTTCTGAATATTGTTAGAAAGTATGGGCTTGTAATCCAGAATTGTAAATGTCTTGTGATGAATGGGTGTAACAGTGTTTATGCTGCCGTTTCTTAGACGCCTTTCGGTCTCAATGATTTTAATTACAGGAGCTCTCACGTCTCCTATAATTTGATATTCTATAACGTCTATGTAGACAAAGATTAATTGTGAGCCACAAGTTATATCAACTGGAAAATCACTTTGGTGTCTATTGAGAGTTTTGTGTGATTTGTATCCAATATGAATGTATCCATCATGCGAGTTGTCTTTTATACCCTTGAAGCCGAGAATACTTGGAACTTCTTCGTTTTCAAATGAAAAACCCTCATTCGCTCCGAATTGTAAAACCAGTTTATGAGTAATTTTGTCAAAAGTAAAATCAAATTGTTTAAACTGAGCAATTCGCCTGAGTTCATCCATTAGTTGATCCAAGCTACTGTAAATGCCTTTGCGAATTTTTCTGAGGTGTCCACTGCGATTATTTGAGGCGTCGAGTTCCACTCCCGAGTTTTTATAAACGACTAACCCGTTTGAATTGACGTTGTTGATGTTTGATGGGAATGATATTGAAGATAAAGCTACCTGCCATTCTCCATCCAAAATAAGTGGTTGAGATAACTGGTTACGGAATTTTGCCATTGTGTTTTCACCAAAAACTTCCATTGATGCGTTGGATATTAGGTCGATTGTGAATTCTTTGGCGGGATTCAATTTATTCATCTGCAGTAACTAACACGTTTACTTGGACTAATTCCGGTTCGTAAAATTTACCTTCAATTATAACGTTGTTTGCATCTATAAGATTGTACGTTGGTGGACTCACGGTAGCAATTTTGAATATCGTAAAAACTTCGTCTGTATAATTTTGTTTATAACCTTTTCTGAATTTTTCGTCGTGCTTTGCAATCCTAACAAGGTCTCCTTTTTCGTATTTTTGTTTGTACTTTGTTGTGTTGATTGCTAATGATATTAAAATTGGTTCATGTTTTTTGAAAACTTTATTAGGTGCTAAATGGGTTACTCGGTTAACACGACTGTTTATAGTATTTACAAACTTGGGTAAATCTTCAATATATGTCCAAGTCCACTTTTCTTCCAAATATTTGTAAATGATGTTTTTAAGCGATCGAATGTTCCTCTCTGCAAATGCCGACTTGGTTTCGCTTTCTGTTGTATATAAATGAATTCCTTTCTTTTCACAAAATTTTTTGAAATCTCCTTTGAACTCTGATCCCTTGTCTGTCCATACTTTTTCTGGTTGTTTCTTCTTGATCATTTTTTTGAACGCTTCAACAGCATCTTTTGCTTATAAAGCTTTCATTGGTTGAACTCGTAAGTAACGTGATAAAACATCCACAGCCACTAACAAATATTTTACACCGTTGTTGTGTTTGGCAACTTTATCCATATACGCAACATCGACAGACCAGATTTCATTTATTCTATATGCAACAGCTTTCAGTCGGGGAAAACTTTTCCTGAATTGTCTGTATTTCGTGTACGGGGCTTTCGACTGAAGATAGCGAACAATTTTGTCTCTGGTAAAACCGCTAACCTTCTTCAAGTTAGCAATGCTACCAAATGCAGCACTGCCTTTAGTGTACAATTTGTCTAACTGTTTAACTTGATAGGAAGTAATTCTCCCAGGGCCTGGTTGGTTTGATTTCTTTTTCTGCCTCTTCAAAGTTTCTCTGGTCGTTGTCAGAAGCTTTTGTTTTCTTTCGCTGGGATTTTGAAGCAACTTCTTTGTCCGACTCATATTCCAAAAATTGCAGTCTCTCTTCAGATGATAAATTTAGAAACTTTTTGGCGTAAGTGTTACAAGTCAAATGCGAACCAATATCGAGATGCGTTAATACACTGAATTGTTCGAAAGATAGTTTGCAAGTGGTTTGCTGTAGATTGTAGAGAAATGTAGCAGCAAGGACTTCTGTATTTGTACCATTAATAAGCAATCTCTTTGATGAGTCCAAGGAAACAGAATCTGATTCCTCTATTATGTCCAGTATTGAATTCGCTCTTTCAAACTTTATCCCCTTCAAGATTCTAATATCATTCAGCACTCCTTTTTTGATAGTCGATGTGTTGTCTGTCGTAACTGATTTCGCCATAGACTCGTTTATTGTACTTCTATCATCCACTGAAGCGTCAGTTTGTTGTTCTGTATCCTGTTGCGAGGCAGAAGGAGCTGATGGTGACTTGTTTCTCTGGAGAAGTGATATCTGCTTGGCTGGATTGTGAATATTTTTGTTGCTGAGTAATTGAGAGATATGAGGTTGTTCTCTTGTATACAACTGTTTAGGTATTAACACAAACTCTTCAGTATGCATTTTGTTCTAGATATTCAATGCAGGGTAATGCTATGAGTTGAATGAGATTGTTGCCCGAGGGAGATCGAATTATTTTTAACCGTTCAGTTTTCCCTACTTTCCTGTTCGAAAGTTGACGCAGAGTTTTTTCAAATTTTTTTAGTTCTTTTTTATTGACTGGAACAACTCCAGAGAGTGTGTTCATCACACAGTGATTCAGAAACCAAATGAAGTCGCCGTCTTTAAGTAACTCGGATTCAATGTTGGAGTTCTTGTTTGTGCTATTTGCCCATTGCTTGAGCATAAGCAAATGTTTCTTTTTCATTCGTAATTGGTGTAACAACGGCTTCCTCCGAAGGAATGTAAAAAATTGAAGGATTAGGTCCAATAATATGTGACGCAAATCGTAAACCCTGACTGGTTTTGGGATCGAGATCAATGATAAAATGTCCAAAGGGCTCCGCAGTTGCTAGTTTGTATGCTTCTTTTATCAGTTGGAGACAATTCAACTGTTTTCCAAGATATTCAATTTGTTGAATGTCACGAAGCGACTTGAATAATATTATGTGTGTTGTATTCAGATCAATGGTTCTGGACCATTTGCTTTGATGGAACAAATTATGCTTGACGTATATAACATGTAATTTGCGATGACGTCCTGAGGTAGCTATTTTTACAAATTCTTTATCGTTGAAGATTTCTTCACATGAATCGTCATAGATAAGCAGACAATGTGATAGATTTTTTGTTATATCAAAGCCTGAGGATTTTAGAAACTCAATCCCTGGTATAACTTGTTGCATATCTTTGAAAAGTGGTTGGAACTCTTTGTAAAAATAATAAATTTTTTCAAAGCGTGGATAAAAGGTCGAACCTTTTAGCATTCGAAACAAGAGTTCTGTTTTACCACATCCACTTGGTCCTACAATAGACATGAATACCCTGTCATGTGTAAGAATAATTTTGTTCATAGTTTGGGATTAGGTAAAATGTAACCAACTAAACTCGATAAGAGAGCAATCCAAATTGATTTCTCTTCACAGCTTTCTGATAATAGAAAGAGCATAGAGAAGCAAAGAATGATCATTAAGACAATGATACTAACTTGAACAAAACATATTACTTCGGACCTTGGTACTGTTGAATTTGAACAACAACGCCATGGGGGCCTCTCTTGTTGTTCACATCAAATACTAAATTACTGATACCGGCGTCAGCCTCGTCTCTTTGATTCATTGGAGAAAAAAATCAATTGAAAAGTGAATTGAAAGAAGAATGATATAAAATTCTAATTTTTTGAATTATTTACTGGGCAACTGTTTCATGTACCAGAACTCAAACAAATTGAAACCTTTAAAATGACTTTTTATCTCTAGTTTATAACAAACGGTTGATGAGTCATTTTCGTCGAACGATGGTTGGCTGAAGACTTTTTCAACTTCGGGGTGTTCCAAGACATATAACCGCAACTCATTCGGCATCTCATTAAGTGATAGCTCACGTTCTGGTGGTGATTTTTTCAATCTAAATTGAGGAACTTTTTTGTTGTCTAGGCACTAAAGCTGTCTAGCTCGTCGGGAGAAAGAGTAATGGTTGCAAAATAACGTTTTGCTGCTGCGCTATAAAGCGGGTTGTAACGCGGTTGTTGTGCTGTGTTTGGCTTATTGTTGAGATAGTTCGTTCGGTTCTGTTGATCACTTGAGAAATTATTCTGTATTGGTGGAGAGGGATCCTGAACTCTGTTGAATATTATAATCGGCTGATCGTCAAGTGGAGTCAAGCAAGTGAATATCTTCAAGTTGTCTGACAGATAAGTTGTTAAGGTGGCCGTGTCTTCTCTGTGCATCACTTTGTGTCCACTGTGAAAATACTCTTGCTTTACGTTCCGCGCAGTGATTTGATAATTGATCGTTTGTTGAACGAAAGTTTGAATGATGATAACAGGAAGGAATTTGTTCTTCTGATATTATCTCTGTGATTCGGGGACAATTTAGATCCTCCAGATTATTAAAAGTTTTTTGTAAAAGCTTACTGAGGAGCTCACACTTCTCAATGCCTTTGGCAAAAAAATTTTTCCGTGTGAATCGGAAACTGAAACTGAGACAGATTGTTTTCAAATCACAGTAAGGTATATCACCGTCGTCCCAATCAAGACCGTGTAGGTTATTGGTCAGCCAAATAACAGTTTGTCTATCATGTGTGGGTAAATCAGCCAATTTAAGCGGCGGTTTGAAAAATATTGTATCGTTGTAACTGGAACACAAACTGAGTTCTTTTATAATGAATCCAAGTGACTTGAGTTTGAAACCTTCGAGATCGAGGACAATAATATTTGTGGTTTTGCTGCCAAAATTTTCTAGCATTCCAGTTCACGAAACAACTGTGAATGGAAAATTTTCACTGATAGAATGAATAATATTCCTGTCAGGTGTCCAAAAAGACAATTGTTTACTGGTGAGTAACGGAAAGCGTAAACATATCCAGGGCATTTGTTTCGGCAATCTTTTATAAATCCAGCGGCGTCATGCAGTGCAGCATGAAGTCGTAGCACTTTGCTCCGTTTCAATAAGGGATCTAGTCTTGAATTATCAATTCCAATGAAACCACCATAGGGTCTAAATTTAAGTGCTATTTCTCCGTCAACTTCTGGATCTAACAAAGAACAAGCAGCTACGAAATATAATTGTCGATAAGATATGTGTGTAAAATTTATGTTACCTCTCAGTGATAAAACTTTCTCATGAATGAGCTTGATGTCTTTTGTTCCTATTTTGTTCATTATTTACTGTTTACTGAACGTGAGCGTTTAGAGTTTTTGTTTATAAATCTTTCAATTCTGATTGGTTGTCAACTTGAATAATAAATCAAGCACTCCGATTGGTCAATTTATTTTGGAAAGTTTTGTGACCCTGAACATGTTTGGGCATGATCCGATGACTCTCTACTCAATATATCAATGATGATTTTATACATCTACTAACAAGTTAGTTATTATTTTTTTTGTTTTTGTCCCATTTATGTGTACATTTATGGACATAAGTGATTATGACCATAATTGTACACATAATTACGTGAAAAATTATTTCCTTGTACAACTCTGGTTTTTTTATCAATGTGTATATTTATGTATGTATGTGTATGAACGTATGTATGTATGTATATATGTATGCGTGTATGTATGTACGTATATATGTATGTATGAATGTATGTATTTATGCATGTATGTATGTATATATGTATGTAAGTATGCATGCATTGTGGTGTATGTTTGTGGTAATTGTAATTGGTTGATGTTTAGCGTGTTTGGGGTGTGGTGGTAAGATGAATGTTTTTGTTTATCACACCAAACGTGTTTCACAACTTCTCATATTGATTAAAAGTGAAATAGCGTTGAAAATTTTTGGACCCCATTTTCATAACATTTCACATTGATTAAAGCCAAAAAAATTAACAAAAATTTTTTAGACCCCATTTTGCAAAAATTTTTACAAGTCATTGTCCCCCTATGGGACCAAAATTTCATTTTTCGAAAAAAGTGTTTCCGACATTTTTTTCACTCACAAAACATGTTTCACAACATTTCACATTGATTAAAGCCAAAAAATCAAGGAAAATTTTTTAGGCCCCATTTTTCAAAAAATTTTACAAGTTATTGTCCCCCTATGGGACCAAAATTTCATTTTTCGAAAAAAGTGTTTCCGACATTTTTTTTCACTCACAAAACATGTTTCACAACATTTCACATTGATTAAAGCCAAAAAATCAAGGAAAATTTTTTAGGCCCCATTTTTCAAAAAATTTTACAAGTTATTGTCCCCCTATGGGACCAAAATTTCATTTTTCGAAAAAAGTGTTTCCGACATTTTTTTTCACTCACAAAACATGTTTCACAACATTTCACATTGATTAAAGCCAAAAAATCAAGGAAAATTTTTTAGGCCCCATTTTTCAAAAAATTTTACAAGTTATTGTCCCCCGATGGGACAAAAAATTCAATTTTCGAAAAAGGTGTTTCCGACTACTTTTTTTTACTCACAGAACATGTTTCAAACTAGTTCACATCTTTTAGAGACAAAAACATCAAATTTTTGCGAAATACAATTTTTTTTTCAGAAAAAAAAATAGGAGCTGATCAGAACCACAACGGGGGGGGGGGACATTATGTATTAAGATAGGGAATGCAGAAATTGTCCCCTAGGGGGGCACTTAGGGGGACATTTACTGCGAATTTGCGTTAAATGTCCCCCTAAGTGTCCCCCCTAGGGGGACAATATCTGCATTCCCTATCTTAATACATAATGTCCCCCCCGGTGTGGTTCTAGTCAGCTTTTTATACTACTTCTGATAATCCCACAAAATTCCAGAAACAACAATCATTTTAAGTTCATCTGATAAAAAAAACATTGTGAACTTGATTATAAAGCATGATTATAAGCCAAGCTACCACAAGAGACTAAATCTGTGTTATTCCGATATTCAGTATTAATAAAACTGAGTAGATTGCTCGAAATAATTCAACTAAGACGGAGTAAGCATTTTTACTCCATGCCGTTCTCAGCAGTTTAAAACTGTCGCCGATCCAGTCACTAAGTTTACAACGTTTAAGTAGTGGGTATAATTCGAAGGTGCAAGCGGGTTTTAATAGCTTCGGATACGGCGTCGACAGTATGATTTCTGGTTTTAGCTCAGTAAAAGTCCAATTTTGGCAGGATTATAATTTTTTAATTCTCAATTCGTTCTTGTTCAGCTTTCTACTTTCTATCTTAATGCTCTATTTGTTATCATAAATTATGTATAATACAGCAAGATCAGATATCCTGCGCTTATCTTACATAAACATTTACATCCGGGTACTGATGCTTTCGTAAAAAAAAGTTTATAGCGTATCTATTTATAATGTGTAAATATTTAGCAGAGGCAAGATAGACTACTCTCTTACATCGGTAGTACAAAAAATTGCACAAATGACCAACAAGACTACTAAAATTGTGACATACTCTGTTTGAGAGCAATTAGTATAAGACTGATCGGCTCACGGCTCAGAAGAGAGCCATCTATTATCACAAACAATAGAATGATTCATTTATTTTCGCAATGAAAACTAATTTAATTATTATAAGAATATCTAGTTTGTTGTAATAAAAAAACTTTTCCATACAGCTTCTGTTTTTTTAAACTTAGACATAAAATCAGATTGATATAAGTATTGAGTTTACTTACAGGGTTAAGTTAAGTAATGTCGATGGAGCTCTTAAATTAAAAAGGACGTACCTCGTGAAATTGGAACTCGTCCTGGTCAAGAATGAGTTCCTCCTGCACTTTCTCTCCCATCTCCACCGCCTGCTCTAGTGACTCACACACTCTGTCAATGGCGCCCATTTCATGTCTGAATCTGGCTCCTAGCCAGTCATGCATGCTCCCATAGGCATCCTCTGCCTTCATCTTCACGTCTTGGATCACCTGGATCGCTTTGAACTTGATCAGCTCCACCCGCACGCGAAGGGCTTGTTCTGAAAAATAAAGACGAATTTTATTTAGCGACTGAAAATTCGCTTTGCGGTTTATGCAACCTATGATTCCTTGGTATTGAAAAAAAACGATAATGATTTGTAACAAAACATTATGCCATAAATTTGTAATAGAAATGACTTCATTACAAAAACAGCAGAGGAAGAAACTTGCGATCGTCTTAGTCATGGCTGGATATTAATTTGAAGAGAATTGTCGGTTATTCTTGTTACAATCAATCAATTAACCTTATCAAGTTGAAATGATTAATGCGAATTTCTATTTGTGCATAGTGCATGTTACATTAGAAAATGAAATGAAGGAACAAAAACTATTGGGCAACCCTCGTCCAACTCCGATGGTTATCTTGCGACATTCTTGCCTAGAATTGTTATCTTCCACCTCCGTTCATCGTTTGACCAACGGTTATCTTGCAAGGCGAAATTTAGATAGTTATCTTTCCAGAGTCTGGCAAGAAAGACATTTATCTTGTTAGATTCTTGATAGAAAGATGGCTATTTTGCAAGATATTGCAAGAATCTTGCAAGACTCTGGTATGATTATGTATAATCTTGCAAGATAACTGTCGGATTTGGACTAGCGAACTGACTGTACGGTTTCAAAGTCTTACATAAGAGCAAGACATTTTGGTGAAATTGCAATAATGTTACATGTCTTGCCAAAATGCTTTATTTAGTTGGTCAACATTACCTTCCAAGGTGAGTGCGCCAATATACTCCTGTCTGATCTTGTCCTTGATGGCCTTCTTGGCTGCCTCTTCTGCCATCAACTCTTCTTCACTCTTCTCTCCCTGCTCCCCTCCAAACTCACCACTAGGCATGGCCGAATCCTTTCCACCTCCTCCAGCTGCTGTGCCCACGTTTGGAGCACCGCCCTTCTTGCCCGCGGAACCTTTGGGTCCCTTTTTACTACCTAAAAACCGAAGAGATAAGCTTGGTGACATATTCACAAGCACTGTGTATTAGTGCACAGACAACATATAGCACATAATTTATCTCTCAAACTTATTTCACAGTTAGACAGTTTGAGCTCTAGAATTCAGAAAAAAAGTTCTAAAAAGTAGCCCATTATTAGCAAAAAAAAACATCATTCTTGTTACAAAACGAACGATAACATACCATGTCAAATCCTGAAAAATTTCATCAAAATTTGTGTACCTCAAGTTAACTGGATCATTAAGCAGCATTTGAAAAACGTCGCCTAAAAAATGTTTGTCAATTGAATCGCAACCATTTGTTTCAAAGGATTCAGAGTTAAGACACCGATCGACACATTGAACGACAGGTTTTTGTTTGCAAGGTGACGACTGCTGTTCACTTGTGACTTTGAAAATGACAGTTTTATTAGACATAAATGAGACATAAATTTGTTAGCCGTCGTCACCTTGCAAACAAAAACTTGTCGCTTAATGTGACGAGTTAGCAGATACTTCAAAATATCAGCTACTGCAATCCATTTCAGAAATGTGCGATTTATGTAAACAGTCTGACATAAAATTCAGTTACATCAGATAATAAAGAAAAGCCATTTTTGTTAGTGTAAGCTTTGAATACAAACGAAGCGATGGCTAACCAGGAGCTAAAAAGCACAAGGGAAACATGAACAAAGGGACAATCGCAGATATCATTGATTATCAATCCCGGAGGTAATCCAAGATACAGGGACCTCAAATAGGACCTAGTAAATATAGCGTTTTCCGACCGGATATAAACAAAAGAAATTTTTGCCAGCTTTGTTGTACTGATCTGATGAAGTTGTAAATTTTGCCAGTTTTAAAATGCCGACCGTATCAAAATCTAGCATAGCTAATACGAAAATCTGGCACTGTAGATATCTGGCCTTTTGAAACTTGCGCATACGTGTTTCAAGGTATCGCATGGGATTGAGTAAAGATTGGAAGATTTCAGTTCTTGATGGTATCTGCTTCAAAGGGTTAGGGTTCACTAGGAGAAATGAATAAGGGTGAAGTCATGACAAATACATTGCTATTTTACATTCATTGTACTTCGAAAGCATTTATAAAATCAGAGTTTGCCAAGAATGACAACCGATTACACGAGATGAATAACATAAAATAATCTTAGTCCAGATACAATGTCATTTATCATTGTTAGTGTATCATATTGTTCATATATCATTTTTACTGTGAGCCTTAAATATATTTAAAGAATCCCACAGAGCATAAGATATATGAAATTTTAGTTACCATGAAAAGAGCAGAAATGTATCAGTGAGAAAATTAAAATTGACAGAACACTTTGTCCGTGAGACCACGATTTTCCTTTAAATAGTTTACCGAGGAGCTGTAAAATTTTCACGCTGCTGATTTCAAGTTTAATACATAAGCCATAGACAAACACTTAATAACAATATTAATACAACGATATATAGCTTTGTTTCTTTTAGTTGAGTAGAGATAGAGCAGCTTTTATAGAGTGTACATTTGCATTTATTGAGCATTAATGTATTATTTTTTTCCGATCATACCTTTGTCTTTGGCCTTGGCCTGTTTCTCCTTTTCCTTCTCCCTTTCCAACATAGCCAACCTCTCCGCCTCTTCCTCAGCTTCCTTGGCAGCTTGTTCTGCAGCCATCTAGAATCATGCTTAAAATTTCATTGCGGGCTATTTAAGTTCTACAGCCGGGTCTTGAGGGTGTCAAGAATTCAGGTCATGATCCAAAACTCTTTGTTGGAAAAAATATGGAGGCAAAATTTCTCAGTAAAAAAAACAAACAACGTAGCTCAAAATTCGCTTGTTTTGTTAATTCAAAAATATATATTCCATTAGTACTTGATAATAACAAATTTTATTTATTGATCACGGAAAATATTTAAAAACAGCGAACGTCAGAGAGGTGGCAACGCAAAAGTAGCCAATTTACCTGTCAGCAAATACGATTTATCACCATGTCGAGAAAAACATAAACAGACTAACATCGGACAAATTGCTCTCGAAGACAAGCAGTGCATTTTAATTCAGAAGGGGATGTAACGTATCTAACTTATTACGCGTAAAAAAGTTATAACCAAGTAGGGGTTCCAAATTCCAACTTCCGTAGTAAAAGAACGATTCATTTACTGATTGGCTATTAGGCCCTTACCTTTTCTGGTATGAAAACAAAAACAATTTTTGTTTCAGCAACAGACTTAACGCAACAGACAGCGTGAAAAAGTCACTCGAGACGTGATATCGAACAAATGTTCTCCGAAAAAACTGTCACACAAAACTTTTGCATCAAAAGGGACATAAGTTTACAATAACTGCTTCAAACTTCGCTCGAAAGCAATTAACTTTTTTTGGTTGGTGGCTTGATTACACAAATATTTATTAGTATTATTTCAATTAAGCCAGTGATGTAAGGTCAAGGAACAGTCGAGCAAAATATTTAATTTTTATGGATAATGTCCATTATGATAGACGTAACAGATTGGTCCTTGTGTAAAAAAAAATAATTGAAAACAATCAAAAGTATGACAGCAATTGAACCAGAGTGTAGTTTACAAAACCGGTTGTTCAGCTGATTAATTGGAGATCTTTCTTTGCAATTTTCCTTCAAATGTACTCTGTAGTTTTCATCTCTTACAAAATTTGCAGCTTCGAAGAATAATAAATCACATTTTTTGAGCCAAATTGCTTATGAGTTCATTTTATAAGAGCAAGTTTTGCCGAAGTCCCCCGATTTTGCCCGAAATCCTTATTAGAAAAATTTCTTACTTTTCTTTCAATGTAGCATTCATATTTTTCCGCGGCTTAAAATTTTTTTAGCAGAGAAGTCTCCAGTGAACCAATTTAAATATCGAGCAACTATTTTTTTTTATTTTTTGTGCAATTACGCATTTGTAGCTCTTATGCATAATGTCTCTCGCATTAGCCTCATTGCTCATTTTTTGCTCACATTAAGGTGCAGATAAATAGATTGATCACATCATTATTCTTGTTTTGTACGCTCCTTCGCTTTGTGTTTGGGAGTAATTTCTATTGGTAATAGATGAGCTCGCATATGAACGTCAAAATTAAGTTCGAAATGTTTCCCGGGATGCGATGCAAGGCTTCGATTCAGTTGTACCCGAATTTTATTTCCAAAAAAAAACAAATGATGAAGCTCGAGTAACATCAGCACTGTTAAATCGAAGGAAACGATTGCATTTTTGGTGCTAGATTTCACTTCGGTTTCACTTTTGCAGCGTTGTTATTGATAGATTTATCAGTAACAAAATTTTAACCAGGGCTAAAGCCTAGATGGAAAGTATCGTGTGCCTCTGAGGTCAGATGTTTTTCCGTGAATCTGTTTTTCATCGAGTCACCGGCACACTCGTATATACTTCTAGCACTTATTAAAGGAAGAAGCAAGCGAACGTTCATAATTTGAATTCTATAAATGTGCGTGATATAACAAGTGGCCTTGGTCGCTGCGGCAAGCATAGTCCTATGAACTAGCATTCGGTTCGGCTCCATATTATATTTAAAAAAGTAAAACTAAAATTTTTACAGCATGAAAATTGGCAACATGAACAACATTAGAAGCAATAGCATAGACACACTTTTGAAAAGAAGCCAGCAATCGTGCTTCGAGTGCAAAGAGCGAACACGCCACCATTTTGTATTTGACAGAAAAAAATGAAAGTAATCTAAAGCAGCATTGATCCAAGGAGTAATTGAGGGTTATGAATATGGATTGATTTGTCTCACACAAAATATAGACAATGAACAAACCTTTGTTTTCTGTGCAACAAAAACAAACCATAGGTCACGCTAGAATAACTATGCGGCCGCGTTACTATAAAATCAAACAACAAATATGCTGACAGCACAGATTAGAAATAAATTCAAAAAACAGGTGCGAATTTTAGATGTGAGGAAGTTAGTGTCGTTACTCAAAATAGCATAGAGTTTTAGTTATTTTCAAATGGAACCAATGGCCCATTTGAATTTTGGACAAATTGAGGTCAACTTTTTAAGTTCATCTGTCACAATTCTATTCTCCTCGTTATAAGATACCAAATGAAGGCGTATAACATTCTTAAGGGGTATAACAATCTATTCTGTCCCCACCCTAGGCATACTTCTTACATTAGTACAAAAAACGTGCTAAATATACACAACTCATAGTTTTTAAGGAGGCTCATAAATTACACTCAGGGGATATAGAATAGATGCTCTTAAAATTCAAATCATATCAATTAAATCATAACTTACAAGAGCTTGCAAATGTTGGAAAACATAGCTAGCTGCATCAAACAGAATCTTTTCGTCATCGTCACTGGGAGGTACCGGAGTCTCAGCATGCATGTCGTTGCCACCCGCAGCTCCTCCCTTCTTTTTGGCAGGGTCGGCACCACCAGCCTTCTTCTGTTCCTTCTTGGGTTGTGCAATTCCTTGAGGTGCAAAATCGGCAGACGCTGGGCGTCTTGGAACCAGGGGAATCCTAGGATTGTAGAGAGAATTAAAAATTATACAAGAGTTAATGCAATGATGCCGCCCGCATTATGAAAATGAAGATTGATTTTTATGTAAGCTATTTGGATCTTCCCATTATAGCCCCCTCCTCTCTCTACCCATTAAAATATCCCAATTGAGAACAAATACTGCAACAGTGAGAGGGCTCCAGGTTCTAGCCCAGATAAGCTGGGCGTTGGGCTATAATGGCAACTAACTCATTGCTCTACACATCAATTAAGTACATTTCGACGAAAAGAATGAAAGGTACAAAGAAGAAATGAGAATCTCGTATCATTTTTCCGCGAAGTTTAATCACTGCCGCTAGAGAGAACCACTTAAACGATTATCACACAATGATGATGGTTCATACATTGCTACCATTTTCCATAACAGCCCCATCATACAAAAGAATTTTTTAAAATCAATTGAACTCAACATCTTTGGAGGGGAGGGGCTATAACTGGAATGAGCCTGTGATTGAAGGGTTATGATGTCACATTATGATGTCCACAAAGCCAATAGAACTTCCTAGAGGGACATAGTTAGAAACTGCTAGAATACAAACTTGTATTTGTTGACACTTTCATATTTGTTCACTTGTTTCTTCAGCATTTGGCGCTGAACAGCCAATGGTACGGGGCTTCTAAAAACCACCACTATTAGAACTCACAGAAATCGATATAACTGCAGCTTTTTATCAAACACAATGAGATTATATAAATGGAAAACAAACTACGTAAAATGAGAAATCAAATGATGGAAACTACAAGAAGTTTTTGAAAAGTATAACTCAGAACTTAAAAAAATTTTACTGAATACCGAAGGAGAATTTTGAGAATATCGTTCAAAAGCGTTTAAAAATGCCCGGCAACGCTCACTTGGGTTTTTCGGAATCATCTGGGTTATCCTCCTGTTTATTGGCTGATTTTCCCCTCTCTGATCCCTGACTCTTTTTACTAGCAGAGGTACTGGCCGCCTTGCTCGGACTCCGGCTGATATTCGAGGCCTGATTACCGTCTTGAGGCAGGATCTGTCAACAAAAACAAAGGTCAGCACTCAAGCAAAAATTCAATTTGTACCAAAAATTTCTTCTGACTAATTAAGTTTTAACTAACAATGGGTGTTTAATTAAAATATATAACGTGACGATCGCCGAGTTCGCCAGAAGGAAATTTAACCTACTACCCAAAAATGAGAATTCATGCCGCTCACTCGACCGCACACCAATTGTAATGGTTGGACGAACTACTGTGATATTTTGACCAATTAGATTTCTCGACCAATCAGAATTCAGCTATTGTCTAAAGTTGTCATTTTTTCTTTTTAAGCTAAACCACTTGCTGGCCAAAACTCCTACACCGAATAAAATCCAAGTAGTACACATATTATCAACTCAATGAGGACCACCGCATACAATATGAAAATGTCAACGAAACTTTGATCAAAAACTGATCGACAAGATTCAATAACACATCGGTATTCCAATCGTGAAAAGAAATATTTAGAGATTTTGGAATCAAATGTAAGGCTGTGTTTTTTTCAAAAGATCCGTGTGTAATCCATTAAAGACAAATTGGCTGAAAATTGTGGTATTTGCTATAGTGGGCGGTAAAATTGATATTTTAGCTCCCTGTGTAGCAGTTCCTTTATTCCGAAAGCCTGCTCAATCCCCGTTTTCATAACAAAACTCAAAAGCAAAAATATAACCCAAAAGACACGGAAAACTGATCCCAAAAGCAATTTTAGGGATCAGGCTAACGTGATAATTCAATGTTCCTAAGCGCCAGGAAAAAGAAAAACAAGGAACCTCGGAAATATTGCACGCACATAAATTTCGGACTCCTCATATTCCCAATTATTGCGCAATTTTCTCGACTAGAAGACATGGTAAAATTTAAACTGACATTGTAAAACAAGATGACCCATTGAAATAACATTATGTAGAAAAAGATCTTCACGAAAATTTCTAATGGGGCCCAAGGGTGAGCGTTCACTGATAGCTTTATTGACAAAATAAGGCAAGAATGGTATTTATAAAAACAAAAAACTACACCAAAACAAGCTCAATTTACCGACGATGCAGGTCTATCAAGCAAAAGCTGAACATTCTGGAAAAATAATCGATTAATCTTCAAAAAGACCTCAGGAAAAGCAGAATACACTAAACAGACAATGCAAACTTAACACAGAAAGAGAGCAATTTTAGGTAATCTAAACTCATTCAAATAAACAGAGCACACGAGCCTATAACAAAAAAAAAAACAAATGACAACAAAACGATACCTCAAAAGTAGGAAAAATTAGTTTTTTATCGTTTCCAAAATTGATCTGGATACAAAATATAGAATTTTTAAACCGGGCTGCATTTTATTTGAAGAATCAGAACAAACGCAATTTATACTTAATTTACATGCAAAAACAATGTTCGAAAGGCAAAAATGTTCAAGAGAAGAATTCAGTTTTACGTCTGGAACGTCGTAGTTTGCATAACCAAAGAATTAATGAGTGATGATGTAGTTAACACATATCGTGCCCGTTCTTTGACAATTAAAGTTTGAACGCTACGACAGATGAATCAGATCTTTTCGAAACTGTTTTTAAGCCCTTGTTAATAATATGAGAAAAAAGTATGATACCTAATCCATTATTTGCAAAAGCGTCAAAATGGAGACTCAATTGCAAATGAACAGACAGGTAGGTCAACTATTTGAGAAAAGCTCGCATTGAGCAAAAAAATGCTGATATTCATTTCATTGTCTATGTCTTAATGAGACACTTGTCAAGAAAGGGGACAATAGAAGAATCAAGGAATTAATTTTATTTAAGAATTGCATTCAAGAAAAAGCTGATCGCTTTTGACGACAAAATACTATATAAAATCTGTCAAACCAAAGATTAAAAAAATGAATTTAGCTCAAAAATAGCGAAAAGCAACATAAAACTTTAACATGGTATATCCAATAGAGCAAATGGGCTCTAAAAATTATTAGTTGTAATGTGGTTGAAAAGTATAGTTTTAGCTTTGCAGATCGTTATGCAAAATTAGCAAGCAGTAATTGATGATTATGGAAAAACTCGATGTTTTGAAATGACATAGGAAATTCTCAAAACTCAAGACTGAGCCCCAAACATCCAGAGATGTGACTGCCAAATTAGGTCTTCTAGGTTAAGAAATGAAAGTCCAAAACAGGAGCCTCTAAAATCAAACAAGGCGGCTCGGTAATGTGCGATTGCACGTAAGGTTCCGACCCCGCTCATCCACAATTTTGGCATAATTGTATACAAAATGAGGAACAGATAGAAAAACACAAAAAATTCAAGTATTTCTCAAAAAAAAACGTGTATGAACGAAAAGATAGCCTCCAAAGCAAATAACTCAGTGGAGTAAAAAATGATGCATTAGATTGATGAGATATGCCGATATTAAGAAAGCGAGCGAAGACGAATGGCAAAATCAAACAACAACAACAAACATTAATTACATCAAAAAATTTATGTCCGTTTTAAAAAACAAAACTTAATAACAAAGTCAAAATAGCGTCAGATAAAACTGAAAATAAACAAAATAACTTGTAATTCAGCAGAAAAAAATGGTTATTCACCAGTTCATAATAAAGCTTGGTAACAATTAGACAAAAAGAACAGAAACTTTAAAGTTAGAAAACTCGCCGAGTTTTTTTAAAAAAAAAACAATTAATTTCAAAGTAATGAAAACCATTAGGAATCAACTAAAATTTCCCATAGGTTTACAATTACCAATACTTCTATAGAAGGGTATTAAGAACTCTTGGTGTTCAATTTTTTATGCAGTTATAAAAAGAACAATAAATAGACAAACTAAAAATCAATTAAAACTTACCAGAAAATGCTTTGGAAGCCGTAAAGCCATACTTTAGCCCATATGCTCAAAATATGTTCAATTGCACCTTCGTCGAACACCGACAAATTAATATGTGGCCGCCCGTTAATGAAAATAAGCAACAATTAGACAAAAAAGAAAAAAAATGCAAAATTATGTAATAATTGTTTTTTTTTCGGCAAAAATTTATTTCCAAAAATGAGAATTCATGCCGCTCACTCGACCGCACACCAATTGTAATGGTTGGACGAACTACTGTGATATTTTGACCAATTAGATTTCTCGACCAATCAGAATTCAGCTATTGTCTAAAGTTGTCATTTTTTCTTTTTAAGCTAAACCACTTGCTGGCCAAAACTCCTACACCGAATAAAATCCAAGTAGTACACATATTATCAACTCAATGAGGACCACCGCATACAATATGAAAATGTCAACGAAACTTTGATCAAAAACTGATCGACAAGATTCAATAACACATCGGTATTCCAATCGTGAAAAGAAATATTTAGAGATTTTGGAATCAAATGTAAGGCTGTGTTTTTTTCAAAAGATCCGTGTGTAATCCATTAAAGACAAATTGGCTGAAAATTGTGGTATTTGCTATAGTGGGCGGTAAAATTGATATTTTAGCTCCCTGTGTAGCAGTTCCTTTATTCCGAAAGCCTGCTCAATCCCCGTTTTCATAACAAAACTCAAAAGCAAAAATATAACCCAAAAGACACGGAAAACTGATCCCAAAAGCAATTTTAGGGATCAGGCTAACGTGATAATTCAATGTTCCTAAGCGCCAGGAAAAAGAAAAACAAGGAACCTCGGAAATATTGCACGCACATAAATTTCGGACTCCTCATATTCCCAATTATTGCGCAATTTTCTCGACTAGAAGACATGGTAAAATTTAAACTGACATTGTAAAACAAGATGACCCATTGAAATAACATTATGTAGAAAAAGATCTTCACGAAAATTTCTAATGGGGCCCAAGGGTGAGCGTTCACTGATAGCTTTATTGACAAAATAAGGCAAGAATGGTATTTATAAAAACAAAAAACTACACCAAAACAAGCTCAATTTATCGACGATGCAGGTCTATCAAGCAAAAGCTGAACATTCTGGAAAAATAATCGATTAATCTTCAAAAAGACCTCAGGAAAAGCAGAATACACTAAACAGACAATGCAAACTTAACACAGAAAGAGAGCAATTTTAGGTAATCTAAACTCATTCAAATAAACAGAGCACACGAGCCTATAACAAAAAAAAACAAATGACAACAAAACGATACCTCAAAAGTAGGAAAAATTAGTTTTTTATCGTTTCCAAAATTGATCTGGATACAAAATATAGAATTTTTAAACCGGGCTGCATTTTATTTGAAGAATCAGAACAAACGCAATTTATACTTAATTTACATGCAAAAACAATGTTCGAAAGGCAAAAATGTTCAAGAGAAGAATTCAGTTTTACGTCTGGAACGTCGTAGTTTGCATAACCAAAGAATTAATGAGTGATGATGTAGTTAACACATATCGTGCCCGTTCTTTGACAATTAAAGTTTGAACGCTACGACAGATGAATCAGATCTTTTCGAAACTGTTTTTAAGCCCTTGTTAATAATATGAGAAAAAAGTATGATACCTAATCCATTATTTGCAAAAGCGTCAAAATGGAGACTCAATTGCAAATGAACAGACAGGTAGGTCAACTATTTGAGAAAAGCTCGCATTGAGCAAAAAAATGCTGATATTCATTTCATTGTCTATGTCTTAATGAGACACTTGTCAAGAAAGGGGACAATAGAAGAATCAAGGAATTAATTTTATTTAAGAATTGCATTCAAGAAAAAGCTGATCGCTTTTGACGACAAAATACTATATAAAATCTGTCAAACCAAAGATTAAAAAAATGAATTTAGCTCAAAAATAGCGAAAAGCAACATAAAACTTTAACATGGTATATCCAATAGAGCAAATGGGCTCTAAAAATTATTAGTTGTAATGTGGTTGAAAAGTATAGTTTTAGCTTTGCAGATCGTTATGCAAAATTAGCAAGCAGTAATTGATGATTATGGAAAAACTAGATGTTTTGAAATGACATAGGAAATTCTCAAAACTCAAGACTGAGCCCCAAACATCCAGAGATGTGACTGCCAAATTAGGTCTTCTAGGTTAAGAAATGAAAGTCCAAAACAGGAGCCTCTAAAATCAAACAAGGCGGCTCGGTAATGTGCGATTGCACGTAAGGTTCCGACCCCGCTCATCCACAATTTTGGCATAATTGTATACAAAATGAGGAACAGATAGAAAAACACAAAAAATTCAAGTATTTCTCAAAAAAAAACGTGTATGAACGAAAAGATAGCCTCCAAAGCAAATAACTCAGTGGAGTAAAAAATGATGCATTAGATTGATGAGATATGCCGATATTAAGAAAGCGAGCGAAGACGAATGGCAAAATCAAACAACAACAACAAACATTAATTACATCAAAAAATTTATGTCCGTTTTAAAAAACAAAACTTAATAACAAAGTCAAAATAGCGTCAGATAAAACTGAAAATAAACAAAATAACTTGTAATTCAGCAGAAAAAAATGGTTATTCACCAGTTCATAATAAAGCTTGGTAACAATTAGACAAAAAGAACAGAAACTTTAAAGTTAGAAAACTCGCCGAGTTTTTTTAAAAAAAAACAATTAATTTCAAAGTAATGAAAACCATTAGGAATCAACTAAAATTTCCCATAGGTTTACAATTACCAATACTTCTATAGAAGGGTATTAAGAACTCTTGGTGTTCAATTTTTTATGCAGTTATAAAAAGAACAATAAATAGACAAACTAAAAATCAATTAAAACTTACCAGAAAATGCTTTGGAAGCCGTAAAGCCATACTTTAGCCCATATGCTCAAAATATGTTCAATTGCACCTTCGTCGAACACCGACAAATTAATATGTGGCCGCCCGTTAATGAAAATAAGCAACAATTAGACAAAAAAGAAAAAAAATGCAAAATTATGTAATAAATGTTTTTTTTTCGGCAAAAATTTATTTCCAAAGACATGAAAGCCAATAATTACAAAATGAAAAAGTTGAAGAGGTTCGTCCATTCTTCCAAAGGAAACCCCTGAGACCTGCAATTACCCAGAATATGTCTTACGTCTACAAAAAGAACGTCAAATTTGACAAAACTCAAAAATTCATTTACTTTTTTTGTGTGAAAAACCCGTGTGGAAGCCAGTAAAGTCATAACGATTTCTCTTAAAACATTAGATTTTGTGACACCAATACCTTTTGACAACTTCACTTGAAATGTATTATGTGACCTCTCATTAATGAAACTAGGTAACAATTAGACCAAAAAGAAAAAAAGCAAGATTATGTAAAACTTGTTTTTATCGAAAAAAAACTTATTTCCAAAGACATGAAAGCCATTAATTAAAAAATGAAAAAATTGAATTAGTTTGTTTATGCTTCCAATGAACGAGTTTGTTTATTCTTCCAAAGGAAGCCCTCGAGACCTGCAATTATCCAGAACATGTCTTACGTCAACAAAAAGAACGTCAAATATGACAAAAATCAAAAATTAATTTACATTTTTTTCTGAAAAACCCGTGTCGAAGCCAGTAAATTCATAAAGAATTCGTTAAAAACATTAGATTTTGTAACACCAATCAGTTGACAAAATTATGTCATCTTAAGCTTTTAATTAACGAGACCAGGTAACAAACAGACAATAGAAGGAACAAAATTGCGAAATTGAAATGTTTTTTTTTTGCATTTTGGAAAACAATTGTTTTCAAAGTCATCAAAGCCATTATCTATCTTCTAATATCAGAACATCAGCTCATCTACTCTTTCAAGAAAAGCCAATCAAACCGGGTCATTGTACAGGAAATTAAATACGACTAAAAAGACAAAACGACAGTTAAAGACAAAATTAAAAAATTCAATTAAATTCTTCGAGAAAGTATTGTCGAAGCGGTAAAAAATGACAATCTATATCTTTAAGGATTTAAATTTTATCAATTTTGCGTTATTTTGAACGCGAAAAATGTGCTATATGAATTGACAATAACGTGATAATTTGAAAAAATTAGAAAACATGAAAAACGGGCAAATACCTAAAAAATAAAAAAAAAAATTGTGAAATCTAGTAGTATCAAAGCCAGAATACCATAACTTAAGGCGTAAAACCGCAATAAAGACTAAATATGAATTCAGCAGAACGAAAGAGCACTCTTTGATTGCTGACCCTCAGCTACAAGTTGACTAAAGTAAGAGAAAAATGGAGGCAAAGTTCAATAAGCCATTTTTTATTTAAAAATCAAATAATTTAAAAGTCAAAAAGACCATGGGCTTTCAAGCAATCAACTAAATAAAGTAATTTCAACATAATTAGGAAGCCAATAGGACCCATTACTAGTGAGCTTTGATTTGAAATGTTCTGTTATTTAATTAATATAAAAGAGATCAAATTCTTTTTTTTATAAAAAACCGACTGATGACAATCCGAATTATTTCTGGATTGTAACGGTCCAAGATCGGTAAAGAACTAGTCCTGATAAATTTGTCCATTAGGAAAATTTAATTTTTGGGAAGTCATTGATACAGATATTTTGTTTGTTAAAAAATCAAAAGTAAATGTTGCGTTTTTGATAATCAACTAATAAGGTTAGCAAAAAACGCTAATGAATACGAATAAAGTTTTATTTACAGAGCACTCTCAACGGAAATGAAAATAGCCCCCTTTTCAGTCTAGAAAGATTGTGTTAGTGGTGTTTGGATGTGCACTTCCTGCAAATTTAATCAGAATGGACTAAAAAAACTGAATTCGTGCTGTTTTTGATGAAAAAGTCTGAATTTTGTGAAATATTTAGCCGGAATTTGTGACAAAAAATTCAATGAAAATAGCCGACAATATATTTTGTCTTTAAACGTAAAATCAACAACATTTTCTTGAAAAATTTTATTAAATTTTATCAAAATTGGCGAAATTTTAGTTAAAAATTCCGAAAAAAGGTGAATGAAATCAACGGAATTCACTCTATTTTCTCGAAAGTTTAAACCCCGATATCTCGCTGTCAAAAACGAAAATGAAAAAATCTTTTTAATTCCATATTCTACACTGGACAAGCTTTTTAATGATACCAGTCTCAACTCTCTACGATGAATATATCGATCGGCCAAAATTGACTGAACAAAAAAAAACACAGTTGAGTATATAGTTCCTCCCCCCCCCCCCTCAAGAGAGGTCTGAACAAAAAAACGACAATATCCAAAAAGTGAGGGTAAAAGTTCTATTCCTCGTATCTAACAGTCGCCTCCGTCAACGATAGCAAAATTGTCATTGGTGGCCAAGTATAGTATGAGGACTAATAGTGGTTACCATTTAATGTACTTGCAAAAGATTTTAGAAAAATAGAAAGAAATTTCCAAAGAGTTATGTACATTTTACACCAATTTATTATGAAAAGTTTAAATTTAAATCTAACAAGGAGGCTCGTTAATGTGCGTTCGCACATGATGTTCCGACCTGAGCTCATCTATATTTCTGACTTAACTGTCAACCAGATGAAGAGGTAACAAAAATAGATGTTTGAGTTTAAAAACATTGTTATAAAACCAAACTACTAATTGAATTACTTAATGTCATGCCTCATTACAGCGCTCACGAGATCTGCCATTGAAAAGATTACGAGAAAAAAAAACAAACAACAAAATAAGCAAAAACAAAAATTTCAAGACAGAAACCCAATATCTAAATTTAAAAGCACCTAGTAACAACGTCAAAATGCAATCAGATAAAACCCTAACTACACAAATTTATTTTTTCCTAACTATACAGCGGATGGATGTTTTCCTTAATGAGACTAGTTAACAATTCGACAAAGACAGGAAAAATGAGGTTAAAATCAAAAACCAATCAACATTTTTTAAACTAAATAATTTCAAAAGTCTAAATAATCTTTAGCTTTTAAAAAAAAATTCTTGATAAATTTACTAAATAATCATTATGAAACCAATGCAGAAAACATAAAAAAAAATACGAACACTTCGCAAAAACACAAATTATTGAAGCCATTAATTTCATTAGCTATTATTGGAACATTATATATTTTTGTTTCATTTTATTTATACTAATTCGGCTAAAATTATACTGAAAGAATAAATACGTCCATTTGGACCACATTTGAAAATCATTTTAATCTGTTATTACCTGAATGTGCTAAAAGAAGAGAAAAAGAAACGCAAACAAACCTCTCACAAAATTTTTATGAAAGCGCATCTTGTCCACCAAACAAAACATCAGTTACGACATAATTTCCGCAGACATGTAAATTTTTGAAATTCAGGGAAATGGATGGGACCTCTCAATGACGAGAATAGCTTACAGGTTGACAAAAGAACAACAAAAACTGAAAAGTACCGAAGCCATTTAAACCATAAATTTTTCTCTAAAAAAATTTTCTAGGATCCATTGGAAGTCTTCTCTCAGCCAATGGGAACTATCAATATTAGCATAAAGTGATAAGATTTCAAAAGGAACAAAAATTACGAAAAAAAATTTTTAAAAAAATTATTAAAACTCGTGCATCGAAGTAAAAAAAAAAACAAAAGTTAGAAGATAAAACCGCTAACTAGATAAATTTTTGTTGAAAAAGAAAGAAAAAGGGTTCTCTCATTACCAAGACTGACTTACAATTAACCAAAATATGTTTAATATTGATTAATGTTCAAAAAAAACTTTTCAAAAAAATATTTTTAAAGACCTAACAGACATTAAATTCAATAGGTTTCAACGGAAGTCAATAGAGACGCTAAGTTATGCCACGATGTGAGCACAAGGATGTTTTTCATGCAAAGGTAATCAAAACCACATCACAATATGTCTTATGATTATGGAAAAAAACAACAAATACAGGTAAAAACCAAAAATTCTTGTAGAAAAGTGCGAGAAGAAAGTGTCGAAGCCATTTAAACCTTTAATTTTTCCCAGAAAATTTTAGCTATAATTCACTAAACTTAATTTCTTAGCCAATGGGAGCCATTATTATTAGGATAACGGGATAAGATTTCAAAAGGAACCAATAATACGAACTGTCCAAAAATTGAAAAAAATGGAATATTGCGGCATTGAAGTCATATAACCAATAGATAGAAGATAAAATCGCCAAATAGATAAATTTTTGTTGTCGTAGAAAGGAAATTTGTTCTGTTATTACTGAGACTGACTTACAGTTCACAAAAATCTGCTTAAAATTAATTTATGTTCAAAAAAAATTTCAAAAGTCTTAAGAGCATTTAAAATCAATAGCTTTCAACGGAAGACAATAAATACGCTCAGTTATGCCTCGACTTGAGGACAAAGATGTATGTAATAAATAGGTAATCAATAAGACATCACAATATGTACTGTGACTGAGCCGTCAATATTAATATAACGTGATGAGATTTCGAAAGGAACCAATAATACGAAATGTCTAAAAAAATTTTAAAAATTTTGAAATCTTGTGGCATTGAAGTCTTATAACCAAGAGTTAGAATATGAAACCGCTAACGAGACTGATTTTGGTTGCAGTAGGAAAGAGGGGGTTCCTGTCATTACTGATACTGACTTCAATTCACAAAAATAAGTTAATGATTAGTTAATATTAAAAAAAATCGAAAATTTATTTTTAAAGACTTAACAGCCATTAGCTGTCCACTCAAAGCACTAGATAGGTTCTCATAATACCCATTACGAAACCTATTGCGCCTTTAGTCAACGAGTTTATGCCATAGGATTCCAAAAATTTAGTAACACCTCAAAAAGGAAATCAAAATTTCTAATTTTTTGTTCATTGGGCTTCATTTGATTGTAAATGAGGTTTATAGTTAAAGGAACCTCGATATGAAAAGTGACTAGTCTCTAGGTGACTTGAAAAAAAAATTAAAAAATTTTAATTCAACAAAGATTACGGTAAAAATTGAACAAAAGTGAACCGAATATCAGTGTTCACCTGAAATTTTATACCTCGATAACTCCTCGAAAAAAGCAAACTTCGAAAAAATCTTTTTAATGTCGAATTCTACGGTGGATGAGCTTTTCAATGATACACTCAGATTTATCTACGATGAATAGATCGATCGGCCGAAATTGTCTGAACACAAAAAAAACCATTTGAGTATATAGTTCCTCCCCACAAGCGGGGTCGGAACAATAAAGTCATTTGCTTCTCCTAGTCAGTACCGACAAATTGCAAATCTTCTGATTTGACTTGTGATTACGATCTTTTGATTTGACTTAGTGATTACGATCTTTTGATTTGACTTAGTGATTACAATCTTTTGATTTGACTTAGCCTGTATCACTTTTCATTAGCAAATAAGAATAGAATGCTGTGACGAAGAAGAGCAATGGCTGAAATGTTCCCCATTCATTAGAAAAAAATTGGTAAATTATTAGCCAACAAACCTATTAGCTTAAGCGCAAAAACTGAAATCAAATAGACGGAGAGATTTAAAAATGAGCCAGTTCACAAGAAAGACATAAAAAGTTAGATAAAACCAATTTGATTTGGTAAAAAATCATTAGAACTTTATTTAATATTAATCTCCTAGAAAGTAGAAGTACAGATAGCCCTCATTTTAGCTCAAGAGAAAAGCACTATCAGTTGTTATGGTAATTGATTTCGAAAAATCAGCTATCTTGTTTTATCTCTAAAAGTAATGCCAATATCATTATTGTTTTTAACTTCAATCAAAGTTTATATTAAAAAAAATAATTTGAGTTAAAAGAACAAAAAAGTGAAAATTATTTAAAATCAACCGCATATTCACAAAAACTCAAAAAAACCCTCCAAATAAAATATTCTGAGCTTGGCAGGCTTCTTAGTGATACCACTCCAAACTTTTTACGATGAGTACCGGCCAAAATTGTTCCGCAAAAAAAACCATGTGCTCAAGTTTAGATTTTTGAGACTAACATTTTGTGCACTTATCACACTTTGCATCGTGATTTTGATCGTTTTAGTAACTGTCGTTATAAGAGAAAATTAAAAGCTATAGTTTTTGTAACGGAGTATAGTTACCAAGTGTTAAAGATTATAACATGTACCTAATGGTTTTAAAGCAATAAACAACAAACTTTAAAAGCTTGAAGCAAATATTTTCTCACGGAGGCATGAATATCTATAAAAAATTTATAACCAACTTTGTAATTATTTTAATTTCTGTAGTTTTCTACGCTAGATGCCTTTGTAATGTATTTTCTTTTCTTAGCCCTATCTTCTTCTTCAACTATTAAAGAATCATTTTTTCTTGAATTACGCGGAGATTATACCCGATCTGATTGTCAGATCCTTGAATTTGGATGTCTTTCGCATGACACAACATGCTTCGCTGTTTTCGTTTCGTTTCATTATTTTTAATTTTGGTTTATTCAAGTTTGAACAAAGGCGGCAATTATAATTGATTAGCATGAAACTTCTATAATCAGCCCCATTTGTTACTTTACTGTACTGAAAAATCTTTGGCCCGAGAGTTTACAACAACAAAAAATAAGCAATAGAAAGACAAAGAACTGCATGTACATCGGCGACACCATTTTCACCGTTCAAACTCATTTGCTAATGTGTTCAGCCGGGAACTCGTTATTTATTGACAACATTTAACAATAATGGCCCATTTGTTTATGCAAATCACTTTTCATTTGGAGAAAGTCAGCAGGGACATTTACTCTGAGACGGCAGGGCCTCTCATCAAAACATGCCTATAGGCTATTGTCTTTACCAGAAGATTCTAGCCTCGCGTGTTTGTTGTGAAACACAGCACGCCTTGATTCTGACAGCCACAATTGACAGACCATTACGACTGTATTTGAAAAAAGTGCTTCATTATTTTATTGTACCTTTCATCATGTTTTACTGAATTTTATGAACTTTTGAACAAAACCTCTCGAAGCAATTGCTTTTTGATAATAAAGTTTTCTTGAGTTTTTTGTGCTGATAAAGACGCAAATTATGTAGTAAATTAAGCGCGAAGTTGAGAAGGACTATTCACAATTTGTACACATACGAGTCTGAGAGCACTGATTGTTAATAAATTAGCAAAAGATCTTCCCCGAGTGACAAGTAAAAATTTGCCCAGCAGGTTAATTGCTGTTTTAAACACAAAAGAAGCTGCTTAACAAAGTTTAACTTACACACTCGCTTTGTGGATATTTCAAACAAATTTCTCTTCCTAGAATAACATTTCAAACCGCCCCTATCAAACAACTGGCATTACATGGGAAAATAGGAAACAATCCCGTTTCAAATTCGGTTGATTTGAATTAATTTCCTGAACTTTTCAGACTTTTCAGTCCTCGATTATTTCTAAACAAGTTTGAAACTTTTCCCGGTTATCTTGGATTACAACTTAATTATACAATTTCTTCGCCAGGTCGTTAAACATGTACAAGTCTGTGCTATTTGTGGATTTACATGACAACAAACGACTCTTTCCTCAAAATGCCCAATTTACCCCAAGAAATAACCCCCATCTCACCAACAACAACAAGAGCATTAGTAACAACAACTGTGCTAACTACCCGGTCACTTCTAGTCCTAATATATTTTCAGACACTAACACAGCCCCGCGGAGCCAGAGTCACAACCAACTGTTACGCAGGTCTTCAGTCAACTCACAGCTTTCAGATTTCGAAAATGTGAACGAAACAGAAGACGACCTGATGAACTTACCAGAGAACCAAAGGTCAGTTACCCCAGTTTTCATTTTTAAAGAACTGCTATTTAGAAAAAAAACAGCAGAATGAAAAACATTAAGAACCTTAAATAGTAGGAAGGCAATGTTAAACGCTGCTGACCAAAATAACTATCTTCACAAAAATTCCATCAATCAATCTTCGCGAAAGACAATAAATGTCATTTGAAACCAAAATATTTCTATTTTTGTATTTCAACTTTTCTATTATTTCAAACCTGAGAAAGAGCCCGAATAATAAATTTGACAAGATAAACTAACAATTTAATAGTTGACATTTAATGGTCTTAACTAATACGACCAGAAACGAATAAGGCATGCTGCAGGTTTACGACGCCTTAAAAAACGCGCCACTCAAAGTTACGTGACATTTAGAAAGGGCATAGAAAGCATATTGAGCCGTATAATTGTTGAGGTGCAATCAATTATTCAATTTTATTAACTCTATAAAAACTTCTTTAAAGCAAGATAGTTAGCTCAAAAGAATAATGCTTTTTTTAGGTCGACGCCTCTGCCGGATACCCCATCGCCCACCACAGTTAAAAAGCACGTCACATTCAAAATTCCCGATCTAAAAGACAGATCACAACTTCAGCCTCGGAATTACACTCTTCCTAGATCATACCAATTCAGCGAGGCCATAATTTCGCCTTACGTCATCAATAGTCATCTACGTTATCCCAGACCCCAAAACTCAGCGTACATAATTGATAGAAACAGTCCCGCTTTAGCCGTTCACCAGCATAATGGGACAGTGAAGTCCCAAAAACAGACTTTCGATCAAAATCCGGAACCTCAAATAATTTCACCAAGTCTTGTCCGAAAATGGGCTGCAGAAATTGAAAACGCGACCAGTAGTCCACAAAATAATTCACCTCGGAGCGGCAGTTCAAGCTCAAATTACGAAAATTTGGAGGTGAAATCTGACAAAAGAATTGGTAAACTTAAATCACCTACGCCTTTAGCTAAAATTACAGAATCGGTTGCACAAAAATCATTTGATGATAACCGAGCCTCCAGCAGATCTCGTTTTCGGCCACTTACGTCACGGCCAGTGTTGAAAAGTTCGAAAAAGTTTGGATTCGAGACGGAATCAAATTCAGACTCTGAACTTCCGAAAATCTTTCCGGTAAAAACATGGCGCACAGCGAGTCCCAAGCCTATAATTGTCAATAAGTCAACGCGAACTCAAAAATTAGCTCTGGATGGTCCGGGTTCTAACAGAAATGCTGACTCCGATAGCGGTTCGCCAAGACGACCGAAAACAGTCGGCTTCAAACCAATGGTTCCTTTAAGGGTTGTGACACCAACTTTCGAGGATGCGGTCAAACTACCAAAACGGAACCGATCTGCAGCTCAAAAGAAAGATATAGCAATCTCATTACAGCATCCGACTGAGGAAGTGAAAGAGGGCATCGAAAGCAGACCAAGAAGTAGAAATTATTCAACAATGAACCGACCAGCGACTCAAGGTCAAACAGAGGTGTTTTTCAGGCGAAGTGATGGCCAAAACTCGGCACGTTTAAATTCGGCAATTTTAAGCCAAGCAAAGCGATCGAGTGGCAATTTTGAGCAACTGGCAGGTTCGGGACCGGTTTCACCGAAAGATCTAAAAAACGAACTTGGGCCAGGCGAAACAGTCCTTTACAGTTCCTTAACAGACCTGCAAGGGCTTCGCGATGATTCCCCTCAGAGCTCGTATTCGCCTGACACTTCATGGCGACCTCAAATTAGAAGTCCAGATTACAATTTATTACTCAAGAAAGTCGAGCAGTCAACCAATAGAAAGCAAGAACAGTCGCCCAATCAGAGCAAAGCAAATGGGAAGGTCGCACAGGTTAAAGATATTCCAAAGCCACGAATGTGCCTAAAGCTGCAGTATTTAGTAATGCAAGAGAGAATTAGTGGTTGCAGTCCTTTAATTTCAAGTGAAGAAAAACTTGTGGATTTCTTCATTTCACCACAGAATGGTGATCACGCACTACTCATGAGCAAAGTAAAAATCAACAAAGATGACAACAACAAAACTTTCTTCAGTTACCAGGTCAGCTTCTCAAGTTTTTTTTGAAAAAAAACTACCTTATTACTTAAACCCGCCTGATTAAACTAAATAAACCGGCTTCTCAATAAATTAGAAACACAGAAAGAAAGTCTTCTTTTCAAGGTTAAAAAGTAACTGAAATGAAAGATAATAGTTAGAAAGTACCTATCATGACGGCTTCTCTCAACGAGAAAAAAAAACAACCGAAAAATTAAATGATAATTACAGTCTGCTACTTTTGTTGACTGTTTTTTTTTTGTGTATTGTGGTGCATGAGCTACTTCAAATACTTGTAAGAAATTAGCATGCAGGCATAAATGGGAATAATTCTTTGATAACGTAATTTTTTACTAGCTGTAAGTTAAAGATGGCCTCACGCAAAAACAAACGATCACCAACTCAAACGCAGATGTCTCTTTTAGGTCAAATTAGGCAAATTTCGAGTCTCAGTTGACCTTTACCCGGTGCTAATCTCATTCTCTTGGGTCACTTTGGGCAACTTGTGCAACGCAATCACTCACGCCTCAATGGAGAATAACAAAACCCACAATCGCATATTCTTAATTCTAGATGCCAGGAAAGAAGCACACGTGAACAGCTTCCGCACATTTCTGGACAAAGTTTTGGAGTACAGGGGGCACGTGTTTTATACGTATAAATGCAGCTCACAGTATACTACAGTTAAAGATCTGGTGAAAAAACACGCCGCCAGATTAGTCTCGAAAGACATTGAAAGTTGGTTCGTGTCTCAATTTCTACAAAATAATCTTCAAAATTATGTTTACGCCGACGCTTAAACTATGAACAAGCATTACTTATTTGAGCAATCATTTTGAACAATAAAAACAAGTTATGATTTATAGTACATTCGATGTTATTCATTAAATTTATTGAACACGTTTTGTCAATATTAATTAATAGCAGCTAATTATTAGATCACAGCTGATTAAGTTTCAATTAAGTTTTCTAAAATGCTCTTTCAAGAGAAGTATGTTAATCAATTATAATTTTACGCCCAACTGAAAAATTAATCATTGTATCAATCCAGTTAACAATTGTTGTTTCTGTAATCTAAAAAATGAAGTGAAGCATCATAAAAAAGTATACAATATACTCTATGAAAAAGAAGACACACAGTTCTGTCAAATGTAAAATATATTGAGATGGGAAAACAATATAGATATTTATTTTCTTTGCTACAAAAGACTATCAGAATTGATCGAAATAACAAGACTCGAATGCGTCTGCAGGAGGCACAATGTTCATACATTAGTACTTATATACAGTGCTTCGATCAACTCACTGCAGTGGAAACGATGTTGCAAAAAAAAATTTGAAACATTTTGTTAACGCCCAATTTTGTTCTTGCTCTGCACAGCCAGGGTTAGAGAATGGTTTTTATCAATTCATGTCATAAGTTTGTAAAGCGTCTAATGGTATTGGCCACTCTCTATATTTCACCCTGTCTTTGTTTTTCACTTTCACCAAATGCTCAAAAGTGGAGCATATTAAAAGATGACTTAAACTGAATCGTCAACAAAACCTGTGTGACAAAAAATACAGAATAAAATAAAAATATAACCAGAAGAATTCCGGAAACGACTCGAAGTCGTATCATTCGAAAGACATAGCTTTTCAAATAGCTAAAATCGCCCTGCATAACGCATAAATGCAGAGAAAACAATTTTAAGTCCAGCGACAAAAGAAAATTTTGCCAGCAAAAATTAACATGAAAAACAAGAAAACGCAAATCATTTTTCACATTGCACAAGTACACTTACAAACAAAAAAACATTGTTTCATGCAATAAAACTTGTGATCTAACCACAAAATATCAGCCGCGCCATAATGAACTCAAATATCTCTATTTTCGAAGAAGAAAAAACAAAAAATTAAAAAAAATGTGTAGGTTTCAAAATTTTATGTCAAATTTCATAGAAAGAGACAACTTTTTAAGCATAAAAACTTGTATCCTTTGTAATAAACAGGTACGAGAGGCACGAGGTTTTAATTCAATTAACAATAAATTCAATGATACGATATAAGGGACCAAAAATTGCAAAAATAGACTAGAAATTAGTATAACAGTTGGAAAACATTCGAATTAGCGTTAACTTCGAGTTATTTAGAAAAAAAATCAAAACGGTAGCAAAACAGGCTTAACAATGCTACTCTGGTCAACAATAACCCATTAGTTAACATAAAAAAGCTACAACCACAAAATAGCTTCAAAAAGACGCACGTGAACAAAAAACAATCGCTTAGCAAAAACTTATTCTCGACTTCCTTTCTCGCTCTCTTTCAAAAGAAGGTATGAACAGCATAAACACTTTCTGTTTTCTCCTCTCTTCTAAATTGATCACTGAAATAACTTTTCAAACTTATTTCGCTCCATGAACTACCGGTTTCTTTGCTCGCTCACGTATCAAAAAACAATACCCGAAAAACTCCTCAAAGAACAGAATCGACCACCCTAACTGACATAACGATTATGCTACTAATTAACTCTAATCACTATGAAAAATAATATGAAAATGAACAATGAAAAAGTATCTGGACAGAATTAAGCATCTGAAAAAATTTCTTTATAAGTTGAAACTCCAAAACAACTATCTGCAAAAGACCATGCGACACGTTTAGGTTTAATTCATTGAAGGACTACACTTTGAAAGAAAAATCCAAAAAAATAACTTAAAATTTCTCAGTATAATGTCATTATTTTCATCAAAAACGATTAAACACAAAAATTGTACTCACTTGGAATTTAAAAACTCCTCAAGTATTGAGCGACTACTACAATCTCACACCAATCAGTAAAAAACGAAAATTTAAAATTCGCCTAGAATTCAGCAAAGTAGCAGATAAACCTGCAAATTGGTATAATATTCATATGAATTACAAGAAATATTCAAACCACTATCAAAATTACTCTAAAAACAATAAAATATCTTAACCAAAAATATTAAACAGAAAAATGAAAACTATTTTAAAAAGCCGCAAGTGAACAGAAAAATTCGCTCGCTTACAGAATATTTTTCACAACTCAATTTCTCGCTCTCTCCAAAACAGCAGTATGAACAAAAAACGCACTCTCGTTTTGCTCCATGGTTCAATTTTGTTCAGCATCCAAACCACTCTAAAATTTTTCACGCTTTTCAGGACCTGCTTCAACATTTAGTTCAAAAAATGATTAAAAAAAGACTTCTCCAATACTCTTCTTCGGGTCATAAAAACAGAAAAACATAATGCCTTTTCTAGTCGTAAAAATCATTGTACAGACATGTTTTCTCAAATTATCTCAAATCAAACTTTATGTTGTAATTTTCTGTTGTATTTTCCACAGGAAAATTATATATGGTTCAAAAATAATCGTTTTTAAAACCTGACAATAACATGGCATTTTCTTTAAAAAATAATAGAAAAAATACTACAGCAGCTGAAAAAAAATTTTCAATTTGAAAGTTATGTCGTGGAAGTAGACAAGCATAATTCAGAAGATAAAAATTTAAAGAATGTAGCCTTACTGCACGTTGTAGCAGTGTTTGTGATATAATTTGACTAATTTATTTCTTTTTTGTAGCTAAAAGCGATGAGGAAACGTCCGGCTTTACCCAAAGCGCAGAAAATCCGCTGATGCCACTAACGTCCCAAAAGTCAGGGGTTGGCCAAATATTATATTGCCGAGTGATTAAATCAACAGCAGATGGACAGTAACAGGCTCAGTGACAAAAAAACAAAAAAGTCGCTGGTTTTGCGTGCGCACGCTATTGATGAAAAATATTACCCAAAGGCACAAGACAGTAAAGAAGAAAGATTCAAAAAAAAGAAACTCGAGACTTAATAGGGGACCCTTTAAAGGGACTGTTTGTAGAAAAAAACTAGGCACACATTTCAATTTTTGTGTCTCTGAGACCGAGAGTCCAGACAAATGAAACCAATCATTTTTCTACAAAGATTAAAATTAATTTGGTTTTTTAGGACCATAGCTAATATATGTAACAAATAAATCTTTCCAAAAACTCCTGAATTATTAGGCGTCTACTACAATCTCACACCAATCAGTAAAAAAACGAAAAACTAAAAGTCCCCTAGAATTCAGCAAAATAGCTGAAAAACGTACAAATTGGTATAAAATTCATATGAATTACAAGAAATATTCAAACCATTATCAAAATTACCGTAAAACAAGAAACTATCATAGACAAAATTATTAAACACAAAAAATAAATGACAACTGTTTTAAAAAGCTGCAAGTAAACAGAAAAATTCGCTCGCTTACAGAAATTTTTTCTCATCTCAATTTCTCGCTCTCTCGAAAACAGCAGTATGAAAAAAACGCACTCTCGTTTTGCTCCACTGTTCAATTTTGTTCAGCATCCGTAACCGTCAAAAATTTTTCACGCTTTTCATGACCTGCTTCAACATTTAGTTAAAAAATGATTAAATAAGGACTTCTCCGATATTCTTCTTCGAGTCATAAAAACAGAAAACCATAATGCCTCTTCTAGTCGTAAAAATAATACCCAAAGGCACAAGACAGTAAGGAAAAAAAGATTCAAAAAGAAGAAACTCGAGACTTAATATGTGACCCTTTAAAGGGACTGTTTGTAGCAAAAAAAACTAGGCACACATTTCTATTTTTGTATCTCTGAGACCGAGAGTCCAGACAAATGAAGCCAATCATTTTTCTACAAAGCCTAAAATTAATTTGGTTTTTTTAGGGCCATAGCTAATATATGTAACAAATAAATATTTCCAAAAACTCCTGAAGTATTAAGCGTCTACTACAATCTCACACCAATCAGTAAAAAAACGAAAAACTAAAATTCGCCTAGAACTCAGCAAAACAGCCGAAAAACCTGCAAATTGGTAAAAAATTCATATGAATTACAAGAAATATTCAAATCACTATCAAAATTACCGTAAAACAAAAAACTATCATAACTAAAATTATTAAACAGAAAAAATAAAAGAAGACTGATTTAAAAAGCTGCAAGTGAACAGAAAAATTCGCTCGCTTACAGAAACTTTTTCTCATCTCCATTTCTCGCTGTCTCGAAAACAGCAGTATGAAAAAAAAACGTACTCTCAGTTTGCTCCACCGTTCAATTTTGTTAAGCATCCAAACTCGTCAAAAATTTTTCACGCTTTTCATGACCTGCTTCAACATTTATTTTAAAAAGTGATTAAAAAAGGACTTCTCCAATACTCTTGTTCGAGTCATAAAAACAGAAAACCATAATGCCTCTTCTAGTCGTAAAAACCATGGTACAGATATGTTTTCTCAAAATATCTCAAATTAAACTTTATGTTGTAATTTTCTGTTGTATTTTCCACAGGAAAATTATATATGGTTTAAAAATAATCGTTTTTAAAACCATAACATGGTATTTTCACAAAAAAATAGAAGAAGAAAAAAGACTACAGCAGCTGAAAAAAGCTTTTCAATTTAAAAGTTATATCGTGAAAGTAGACAAGCCTAACCCCGAAGATGAAAATTAAAGACTGTAGCCATACTGCACGTTGCAGCAGTGTTTGTGATATAATTTGTCTATTTTGTTTCTTTTTTGTAGCTAAAAGCGATGAAGAAATGTCCGGCTTTACTCAAAGCGCAGAAAATCCGCTGATGCCACTAACATCCCATAAGTCAGGGATTGGCAAAATATTATATTGCCAAGTGATTAAATCAACAGCACGCGGACAGTAACAGTAATATTTTACAACTAGAAGAGGCATTATGGTTTTCTGTTTTTATGACTCGAAGAAGAGTATTGGAGAAGTCCTTTTTTAATCATTTTTATAACTAAATGTTGAAGCAGGTCCTGAAAAGCGTGAAAAATTTTGGAGTGGTTTGGATGCTGAACAAAATTGAACAGTGGAGCAAAACGAGAGTGCGTTTTTTCATACTGCTGTTTTCGAGAGAGCGAGAAATTGAGATGAGAAAAAATTTCTGTAAGCGAGCGAATTTTTCTGTTCACTTGCAGCAGTTTTTTAAAACAGTTTTCATTTATTTTTTCTGTTTAATAGTTTTGGTTATGATAGTTTTTTGTTTTAAGGTAATTTTGATAACAGTTTGAACATTTCTTGTAATTCATATGAATTTTATACCAATTTGCAGCAGCGTTTGTGATATAATTTGTCCATTTTATTTCTTTTTTGTAGCTTAAAGCGATGAAGAAACGTCCGATTTACCCAAAGCGCAGAAAATCCGCTGATGCCACTAACATCCCATAAGTCAGGGATTGGCCAAATATTATATTGCCAATTGATTAAATTAACAGCAGGTGGGCAGTAACAGGCTCAGTGGAAAAAAAAACAAAAAAAATTGTCGCTGGTTTTGCGTGCACGCGCTATTGATGAAAAATATTACCCAAAGGCACAAGACAGTAAAGAAGAAAAACAAGGAGAAACTGGAGACTTAACAGGGGACCCTTTAAAGGGACTGTTTGTAGCAAAAACAACTAGGCACACATTTCAATTTTTGTGTCTCTGAGACCGAGAGGCCAGACAAATGAAACCAATCATTTTTTTCTATAAAGATTGAAATTAATTTGGTTTTTTAGGACCATAGCTAAGATATGTAACAAATAAATCTTTCCAAAAACTCCTGAAGTATTAAGCTTCTACTACAATCTCACACCAATCAGTAAAAAACGAAAAACAAAAATAAAAAATTCGCCTAGAATTCAGTAAAATAGCTAAAAAACCTGAAAATGGTATAAAATTCATATGAATTACAGTAAATACATAAATCACTATCAAAATTACCCTAAAAATAATAAAATGTCATAAATAAAATTATTAAACAGAAAAAATAATTGAAAACTGTTTTAAAAAGCCGTAAGTGAACAGAAAAATTCGCTCGCTTACAGAAATTTTTTCACATCTCAATTTCTCGCTCTCTCAAAAATAGCAGTATGAACAAAAAACGCACTCTCGTTTTGCTCCACTGTTCAATTTTGTTCAGCAACCAAACCACTCCAAAATTTTTCACGCTTTTCATGAACTGCTTCAACATTTAGTTAAAAAATGATTAAAAAAGGACTTCTCCAATATTCTTCTTCGAGTCATAAAAACAGACAACCATGATGCCTCTTCTAGTCGTAAAAATAACACCTAAAAGCACAAGACAGTAAGGAAGAAAAGATTCAAAAAAGAAGAAACTCGAGACTTAATATACCCTTTAAAGGGACTGTTTGTAGCAAAAAAACTAGGCACACATTTCAATTTTTGTGTCTCTGAGACCGAGAGTCCAGAGAAATGAAGCCAATCATTTTTCTACAAAGATTAAAATTAATTTGGTTTTTTTGGGAGCATAGCTAATATATGTAACAAATAAATATTTCCAAAAACTCCTGAATTATTAGGCGTCTACTACAATCTCACACCAATCAGTAAAAAAACGAAAAACTAAAATTCGCCTAGAATTCAGTAAAATAGCTGAAAAACGTGCAAATTGGTATAAAATTCGAATGAATTACAAGAAATATGCAAACCATTATCAAAATTACCGTAAAACAAGAAACTATCATAACCAAAATTATTAAACAGAAAAAAGAAATGAAAATTGTTTTAAAAAGCTACAAGTGAACAGAAAAATTCGCTCGCTTACAGAATTTTTTTCACATCCCAATTTCTCGTTCTCTCGAAAACAGCAGTATGAACAAAAAACGCACTCTTTTTTGCTCCACTGTTCAATATTGTTCAGCATCCAAACCACTCCAAAATTTTTCACGCTTTTCATGACCTGCTTCAACATTTAGTTAAAAAAAGATTAAAAGAGGACTTCTCCAATACTCTTCTTCGAGTCATAAAAACAGAAAACAATAATGCCTCTTCTAGTCGTAAAAATAATACCCAAAGGCACAAGACAGTAACGAAGAAAAGATTCAAAAAGAAGAAACTCGAGACTTAATAGGTGACCCTTTAAAGGGACTGTTTGTAGCAAAAACAACTAGGCACACATTTCAATTTTTGTGTCTCTGAGACCGAGAGGCCAGACAAATGAAACCAATCATTTTTTTCTATAAAGATTGAAATTAATTTGGTTTTTTAGGACCATAGCTAAGATATGTAACAAATAAATCTTTCCAAAAACTCCTGAAGTATTAAGCTTCTACTACAATCTCACACCAATCAGTAAAAAAACGAAAAACTAAAATTCGCCTAGAATTCAGTAAAATAGCTGAAAAACGTGCAAATGGGTATAAAATTCGAATGAATTACAAGAAATATGCAAACCATTATCAAAATTACCGTAAAACAAGAAACTATCATAACCAAAATTATTAAACAGAAAAAAGAAATGAAAATTGTTTTAAAAAGCTACAAGTGAACAGAAAAATTCGCTCGCTTACAGAATTTTTTTCTTATCCCAATTTCTCGTTCTCTCGAAAACAGCAGTATGAACAAAAAACGCACTCTTTTTTGCTCCACTGTTCAATATTGTTCAGCATCCAAACCACTCCAAAATTTTTTACGCTTTTCATGACCTGCTTCAACATTTAGTTAAAAAATGATTAGAAAAGGACTTCTCCAATACTCTTCTTCGAGTCATAAAAACAGAAAACAATAATGCCTCTTCTAGTCGTAAAAATAATACCTAAAAGCACAAGACAGTAACGAAGAAAAGATTCAAAAAGAAGAAACTCGAGACTTAATAGGTGACCCTTTAAAGGGACTGTTTGTAGCAAAAACAACTAGGCACACATTTCAATTTTTGTGTCTCTGAGACCGAGAGGCCAGACAAATGAAACCAATCATTTTTTTCTATAAAGATTGAAATTAATTTGGTTTTTTAGGACCATAGCTAAGATATGTAACAAATAAATCTTTCCAAAAACTCCTGAAGTATTAAGCTTCTACTACAATCTCACACCAATCATTAAAAAACGAAAAACAAAAATAAAAAATTCGCCTAGAATTCAGTAAAATAGCTAAAAAACCTGAAAATGGTATAAAATTCATATGAATTACAGTAAATACATAAATCACTATCAAAATTACCCTAAAAATAATAAAATGTCATAAATAAAATTATTAAACAGAAAAAATAATTGAAAACTGTTTTAAAAAGCCGTAAGTGAACAGAAAAATTCGCTCGCTTACAGAAATTTTTTCACATCTCAATTTCTCGCTCTCTCAAAAATAGCAGTATGAACAAAAAACGCACTCTCGTTTTGCTCCACTGTTCAATATTGTTCAGCATCCAAACCACTCCAAAATTTTTTACACTATTCATGACCTGCTTCAACATTTAGTTAAAAAATGATTAGAAAAGGACTTCTCCAATACTCTTCTTCGAGTCATGAAAACAGAAAACAATAATGCCTCTTCTAGTCGTAAAAATAATACCTAAAAGCACAAGACAGTAACGAAGAAAAGATTCAAAAAGAAGAAACTCGAGACTTAATAGGTGACCCTTTAAAGGGACTGTTTGTAGCAAAAACAACTAGGCACACATTTCAATTTTTGTGTCTCTGAGACCGAGAGGCCAGACAAATGAAACCAATCATTTTTTTTCTATAAAGATTGAAATTAATTTGGTTTTTTAGGACCATAGCTAAAATATGTAACAAATAAATCTTTCCAAAAACTCCTGAAGTATTAAGCTTCTACCACAATCTCACACCAATCAGTAAAAAAACGAAAAACTAAAATTCGCCTAGAATTCAGTAAAATAGCTGAAAAACGTGCAAATGGGTATGAAATTCGAATGAATTACAAGAAATATGCAAACCATTATCAAAATTACCGTAAAACAAGAAACTATCATAACCAAAATTATTAAACAGAAAAAAGAAATGAAAATTGTTTTAAAAAGCTACAAGTGAACAGAAAAATTCGCTCGCTTACAGAATTTTTTTCTTATCCCAATTTCTCGTTCTCTCGAAAACAGCAGTATGAACAAAAAACGCACTCTTTTTTGCTCCACTGTTCAATATTGTTCAGCATCCAAACCACTCCAAAATTTTTTACGCTTTTCATGACCTGCTTCAACATTTAGTTAAAAAATGATTAGAAAAGGACTTCTCCAATACTCTTCTTCGAGTCATAAAAACAGAAAACAATAATGCCTCTTCTAGTCGTAAAAATAATACCTAAAAGCACAAGACAGTAACGAAGAAAAGATTCAAAAAGAAGAAACTCGAGACTTAATAGGTGACCCTTTAAAGGGACTGTTTGTAGCAAAAACAACTAGGCACACATTTCAATTTTTGTGTCTCTGAGACCGAGAGGCCAGACAAATGAAACCAATCATTTTATTCTATAAAGATTGAAATTAATTTAGTTTTTTAGGACCATAGCTAAGATATGTAACAAATAAATCTTTCCAAAACTCCTGAAGTATTAAGCTTCTACTACAATCTCACACCAATCAGTAAAAAACGAAAAACAAAAATAAAAAATTCGCCTAGAATTCAGTAAAATAGCTAAAAAACCTGAAAATGGTATAAAATTCATATGAATTATAGTAAATACATAAATCACTATCAAAATTACCCTAAAAATAATAAAATGTCATAAATAAAATTATTAAACAGAAAAAATAATTGAAAACTGTTTTAAAAAGCCGTAAGTGAACAGAAAATTCGCTCGCTTACAGAAATTTTTTCACATCTCAATTTCTCGCTCTCTCTCAAAAATAGCAGTATGAACAAAAAACGCACTCTCGTTTTGCTCCACTGTTCAATTTTGTTCAGCAACCAAACCACTCCAAAATTTTTCACGCTTTTCATGAACTGCTTCAACATTTAGTTAAAAAATGATTAAAAAGGACTTCTCCAAGATTCTTCTTAGAGTCATAAAAACAGAAAACCATGATGCCTCTTCTATTCGTAAAAATAATACCTAAAGGCACAAGACAGTAAGGAAGAAAAGATTCAAAAAAGAAGAAACTCGAGACTTAATATACCCTTTAAAGGGACTGTTTGTAGCAAAAAAACTAGGCACACATTTCAATTTTTGTGTCTCTGAGACCGAGAGTCCAGACAAATGAAGCCAATCATTTTTCTACAAAGATTAAAATTAATTTGGTTTTTTTGGGAGCATAGCTAATATATGTAACAAATAAATATTTCCAAAAACTCCTGAATTATTAGGCGTCTACTACAATCTCACACCAATCAGTAAAAAAACGAAAAACTAAAATTCGCCTAGAATTCAGTAAAATAGCTGAAAAACGTGCAAATTGGTATAAAATTCGAATGAATTACAAGAAACATGCAAACCATTATCAAAATTACCGTAAAACAAGAAACTATCATAACCAAAATTATTAAACAGAAAAAAGAAATGAAAATTGTTTTAAAAAGCTACAAGTGAACAGAAAAATTCGCTTGCTTACAGAATTTTTTTCACATCCCAATTTCTCGTTCTCTCGAAAACAGCAGTATGAACAAAAAACGCACTCTTTTTTGCTCCACTGTTCAATATTGTTCAGCATCCAAACCACTCCAAAATTTTTCACGCTTTTCATGACCTGCTTCAATATTTAGTTAAAAAATGATTAAAAAAGGACTTCTCCAATACTCTTCTTCGAGTCATAAAAACAGAAAACAATAATGCCTCTTCTAGTCGTAAAAATAATACCCAAAGGCACAAGACAGTAACGAAGAAAAGATTCAAAAAGAAGAAACTCGAGACTTAATAGGTGACCCTTTAAAGGGACTGTTTGTAGCAAAAACAACTAGGCACACATTTCAATTTTTGTGTCTCTGAGACCGAGAGGCCAGACAAATGAAACCAATCATTTTTTTCTATAAAGATTGAAATTAATTTGGTTTTTTAGGACCATAGCTAAGATATGTAACAAATAAATCTTTCCAAAAACTCCTGAAGTATTAAGCGTCTACTACAATCTCACACCAATCAGTAAAAAAACGAAAAACTAAAATTCGCCTAGAATTCAGTAAAATAGCTGAAAAACGTGCAAATTGGTATAAAATTCGAATGAATTACAAGAAACATGCAAACCATTATCAAAATTACCGTAAAACAAGAAACTATCATAACCAAAATTATTAAACAGAAAAAAGAAATGAAAATTGTTTTAAAAAGCTACAAGTGAACAGAAAAATTCGCTTGCTTACAGAATTTTTTTCACATCCCAATTTCTCGTTCTCTCGAAAACAGCAGTATGAACAAAAAACGCACTCTTTTTTGCTCCACTGTTCAATATTGTTCAGCATCCAAACCACTCCAAAATTTTTCACGCTTTTCATGACCTGCTTCAACATTTAGTTAAAAAATGATTAAAAAAGGACTTCTCCAATACTCTTCTTCGAGTCATAAAAACAGAAAACAATAATGCCTCTTCTAGTCGTAAAAATAATACCCAAAGGCACAAGACAGTAACGAAGAAAAGATTCAAAAAGAAGAAACTCGAGACTTAATAGGTGACCCTTTAAAGGGACTGTTTGTAGCAAAAACAACTAGGCACACATTTCAATTTTTGTGTCTCTGAGACCGAGAGGCCAGACAAATGAAACCAATCATTTTTTTCTATAAAGATTGAAATTAATTTGGTTTTTTAGGACCATAGCTAAGATATGTAACAAATAAATCTTTCCAAAAACTCCTGAAGTATTAAGCTTCTACTACAATCTCACACCAATCAGTAAAAAAACGAAAAACTAAAATTCGCCTAGAATTCAGTAAAATAGCTGAAAAACGTGCAAATTGGTATAAAATTCGAATGAATTACAAGAAATATGCAAACCATTATCAAAATTACCGTAAAACAAGAAACTATCATAACCAAAATTATTAAACAGAAAAAAGAAATGAAAATTGTTTTAAAAAGCTACAAGTGAACAGAAAAATTCGCTCGCTTACAGAATTTTTTTCACATCCCAATTTCTCGTTCTCTCGAAAACAGCAGTATGAACAAAAAACGCACTCTTTTTTGCTCCACTGTTCAATATTGTTCAGCATCCAAACCACTCCAAAATTTTTTACGCTTTTCATGACCTGCTTCAACATTTAGTTAAAAAATGATTAAAAAAGGACCTCTCCAATACTCTTCTTCGAGTCATAAAAACAGAAAACAATAATGCCTCTTCTAGTCGTAAAAATAATACCCAAAGAAACAAGACAGTAACGAAGAAAAGATTCAAAAAGAAGAAACTCGAGACTTAATAGGTGACCCTTTAAAGGGACTGTTTGTAGCAAAAACAACTAGGCACACATTTCAATTTTTGTGTCTCTGAGACCGAGAGGCCAGACAAATGAAACCAATCATTTTTTTCTATAAAGATTGAAATTAATTTGGTTTTTTAGGACCATAGCTAAGATATGTAACAAATAAATCTTTCCAAAAACTCCTGAAGTATTAAGCTTCTTCTACAATCTCACACCAATCAGTAAAAAACGAAAAACAAAAATAAAAAATTCGCCTAGAATTCAGTAAAATAGCTAAAAAACCTGAAAATGGTATAAAATTCATATGAATTATAGTAAATACATAAATCACTATCAAAATTACCCTAAAAATAATAAAATGTCAAAAATAAAATTATTAAACAGAAAAAAAAATGAAAACTGTTTTAAAAAGCCGTAAGTGAACAGAAAAATTCGCTCGCTTACAGAAATTTTTTCACATCTCAATTTATCGCTCTCTCAAAAATAGCAGTATGAACAAAAAACGCACTCTCGTTTTGCTCCACTGTTCAATTTTGTTCATCATCCAAACCACTCTAAAATTTTTCACGCTTTTCATGAACTGCTTCAACATTTAGTTAAAAAATGATTAAAAAAGGACTTCTCCAATATTCTTCTTCGAGTCATAAAAACAGAAAACCATAATGGCTCTTCTAGTCGTAAAAATAATACCTAAAGGCACAAGACAGTAAGGAAGAAAAGATTCAAAAAAGAAGAAACTCGAGACTTAATATACCCTTTAAAGGGACTGTGTGTAGCAAAAAAACTAGGCACACATTTCAATTTTTGTGTCTCTGAGACCGAGAGTCCAGACAAATGAAGCCAATCATTTTTCTACAAAGATTAAAATTAATTTGGTTTTTTTGGGAGCATAGCTAATATATGTAACAAATAAATATTTCCAAAAAAATCCCGAATTATTAGGCGTCTACTACAATCTCACACCAATCAGTAAAAAAACGAAAAACTAAAATTTGCCTAGAATTCAGTAAAATAGCTGAAAAACGTGCAAATTGGTATAAAATTCGAATGAATTACAAGAAATATGCAAACCATTATCAAAATTACCGTAAAACAAGAAACTATCATAACCAAAATTATTAAACAGAAAAAATAAATGAAAACTGTTTTAAAAAGCCGTAAGTGAACAGAAAAATTCGCTCGATTACAGAATTTGTTTCACATCCCAATTTCTCGTTCTCTCGAAAACAGCAGTATGAACAAAAAACGCACTCTTTTTTGCTCCACTGTTCAATATTGTTCAGCATCCAAACGACTCCAAAATTTTTCACGCTTTTCATGACCTGCTTCAACATTTAGTTAAAAAATGATTAAAAAAGGACTTCTCCAATACTCTTCTTCGAGTCATAAAAACAGAAAACAATAATGCCTCTTCTAGTCGTAAAAATATTACCCAAAGGTAAAAGACAGTAAGGAAGAAAATATTAAAAAAAGGAGAAACTCGAGACTTAATAGGGGACCCTTTAAAGGGACTGTTTGTAGCAAAAAAAACTAGGCACACATTTCAATTTTTGTATCTCTGAGACCGAGAGTCCAGACAAATGAAGCCAATAAATTTTCTACAAAGATTAAACTTAATTTGTTTTTTAGGGCCGTAGCTAATATATGTAACAAACAAATATTTCCAAAAACTCCTGAAGTATTAAGCTTCTACTACAATCTCACACCAATCAGTAAAAAACGCAAAACAAAAATAAAAAATTCGCCTAGAATTCAGTAAAATAGCTAAAAAACCTGAAAATGGTATAAAATTCATATGAATTATAGTAAATACATAAATAACTATCAAAATTACCCTAAAAATAATAAAATGTCAAAAATAAAATTATTAAACAGAAAAAAAAATGAAAACTGTTTTAAAAAGCCGTAAGTGAACAGAAAAATTCGCTCGCTTACAGAAATTTTTTCACATCTCAATTTATCGCTCTCTCAAAAATAGCAGTATGAACAAAAAACGCACTCTCGTTTTGCTCCACTGTTCAATTTTGTTCAGCATCCAAACCACTCCAAAATTTTTCACGCTTTTCATGAACTGCTTCAACATTTAGTTAAAAAATGATTAAAAAAGGACTTCTCCAATATTCTTCTTCGAGTCATAAAAACAGAAAACCATAATGCCTCTTCTAGTCGTAAAAATAATACCTAAAGGCACAAGACAGTAAGGAAGAAAAGATTCAAAAAAGAAGAAACTCGAGACTTAATATACCCTTTAAAGGGACTGTTTGTAGCAAAAAAACTAGGCACACATTTCAATTTTTGTGTCTCTGAGACCGAGTGTCCAGACAAATGAAGCCAATCATTTTTCTACAAAGATTAAAATTAATTTGGTTTTTTTGGGAGCATAGCTAATATATGTAACAAATAAATATTTCCAAAAACTCCTGAAGTATTAAGCTTCTACTACAATCTCACACCAATCAGTAAAAAACGAAAAACAAAAATAAAAAATTCGCCTAGAATTCAGTAAAATAGCTAAAAAACCTGAAAATGGTATAAAGTTCATATGAATTATAGTAAATACATAAATAACTATCAAAATTACCCTAAAAATAATAAAATGTCAAAAATAAAATTATTAAACAGAAAAAATAAATGAAAACTGTTTTAAAAAGCCGTAACTGAACAGAAAAATTCGCTCGCTTACAGAAATTTTTTCACATCTCAATTTATCGCTCTCTCAAAAATAGCAGTATGAACAAAAAACGCACTCTCGTTTTGCTCCACTGTTCAATTTTGTTCAGCATCCAAACCACTCCAAAATTTTTCACGCTTTTCATGAACTGCTTCAACATTTAGTTAAAAAATGATTAAAAAAGGACTTCTCCAATATTCTTCTTCGAGTCATAAAAACAGAAAACCATAATGCCTCTTCTAGTCGTAAAAATAATACCTAAAGGCACAAGACAGTAAGGAAGAAAAGATTCAAAAAAGAAGAAACTCGAGACTTAATATACCCTTTAAAGGGACTGTTTGTAGCAAAAAAACTAGGCACACATTTCAATTTTTGTGTCTCTGAGACCGAGAGTCCAGACAAATGAAGCCAATCATTTTTCTACAAAGATTAAAATTAATTTGGTTTTTTTGGGAGCATAGCTAATATATGTAACAAATAAATATTTCCAAAAACTCCCGAATTATTAGGCGTCTACTACAATCTCACACCAATCAGTAAAAAAACGAAAAACTAAAATTCGCCTAGAATTCAGTAAAAGAGCTGAAAAACGTGCAAATTGGTATAAAATTCGAATGAATTACAAGAAATATGCAAACCATTATCAAAATTACCGTAAAACAAGAAACTATCATAACCAAAATTATTAAACAGAAAAAAGAAATGAAAACTGTTTTAAAAAGCTACAAGTGAACAGAAAAATTCGCTCGCTTACAGAATTTTTTTCACATCCCAATTTCTCGTTCTCTCGAAAACAGCAGTATGAACAAAAAACGCACTCTTTTTTGCTCCACTGTTCAATATTGTTCAGCATCCAAACGACTCCAAAATTTTTCACGCTTTTCATGACCTGCTTCAACATTTAGTTAAAAAATGATTAAAAAAGGACTTCTCCAATACTCTTCTTCGAGTCATAAAAACAGAAAACAATAATGCCTCTTCTAGTCGTAAAAATATTACCCAAAGGTAAAAGACAGTAAGGAAGAAAATATTCAAAAAAGGAGAAACTCGAGACTTAATAGGGGACCCCTTAAAGGGACTGTTTGTAGCAAAAAAAACTAGGCACACATTTCAATTTTTGTATCTCTGAGACCGAGAGTCCAGACAAATGAAGCCAATAAATTTTCTACAAAGATTAAACTTAATTTGTTTTTTAGGGCCATAGCTAATATATGTAACAAACAAATATTTCCAAAAACTGCTGAATTATTAGGCGTCTACTACAATCTCACATCAATCAGTAAAAAAACGAAAAACTAAAATTGGCCTAGAATTCAGCAAAATAGCTGAAAAACGTGCAAATTGGTATAAAATTCATATGAATTACAAGAAATATTCAAACCACAATCAAATATTCCGTAAAACAAAAAACTATCATAACTAAAATTATTAAACAGAAAAAATAAATGAAAACTGTTTTAAAAAGCTGCAAGTGAACAGAAAAATTCGCTCGCTTACAGAAACTTTTTCTCATCTCAATTTCTCGCTCTCTCGAAAACAGCAGTATGAAAAAAAAACGTACTCTCGTTTTGCTCCACTGTTCAATTTTGTTCAGCATCCGAACCACTCCAAAATTTTTCACGCTTTTCATGACCTGCGTCAACATTTAGTTTAAAAAAATGATTAAAAAAGGACTTTTCCAATACTCTTCTTCGAGTCATAAAAACAGAAAACCATAATGCCTCTTCTAGTCGTAAAAATCATGGTACAGACATGTTTTCTCAAAATATCTCAAATTAAACTTTATGTTGTACTTTTATGTTGTATTTTCCACAGGAAAATTATATATGGTTTAAAAATAATCGTTTTTCAAACCATAACATGGCATTTTTACAAAAAAAAAGAAAAAGAAAAAATACTACAGCAGCTGAAAAAAGCTTTGCAATTTAAAAGTTATGTCGTGGAAGTAGACAAGCCTAACCCCGAAGATGAAAATTTAAAGACTGTAGCCATACTGCACGTTGTAACAGTGTTTGTGATATAATTTGACACTATTTTACTTCTTTTTTGTAGCTAAAAGCGATGAAGAAACGTCCGGCTTTACCCAAAGCGCAGAAAATCCGCTGATGCCACTAACGTCCCATAAGTCAGGGGTTGGCCAAATATTATATTGCCGACTGATTAAATCAACAGCAGGTGGGCAGTAACAGTAATATTTTTACAACTAGAAGAGGCATTATGGTTCTCTGTTTTTATGACTCGAAGAAGAGTATTGGAGAAGTCCTTTTTTAATCATTTTTTTTAAACTAAATGTTGACGCAGGTCATGAAAAGCGTGAAAAATTTTGGAGTGATTCGGATGCTGAACAAAATTGAACAGTGGAGCAAAACGAGAGTGCGTTTTTTGTTCATACTGCTGTTTTCGAGAGAGCGAGAAATTGAGATGAGAAAAAATTTCTGTAAGCGATCGAATTTTTCTGTTCACTTGCAGCAGTTTTTTTAAAACAGTTTTCATTTATTTTTTCTGTTTAATAGTTTTGGTTATGATAGTTTTTTGTTTGACGGTATTTTTGATAATGGTTTGAACATTTCTTGTAATTCATATGAATTTTATACCAATTTGCAGCAGCGTTTGTGATATAATTTGTCTATTTTATTTCTTTTTTGTAGCTCAAAGCGATGAAGAAACGTCCGATTTACCCAAAGCGCAGAAAATCTGCTGATGCCACTAACATCCCATAAGTCAGGGATTGGCCAAACATTATATTGCCAAGTGATTAAATTAACAGCAGGTGGGCAGTAACAGGCTCAGTGGAAAAAACAAAAAAAAATTGTCGCTGGTTTTGCGTGCACGCGCTATTGATGAAAAATATTACCCAAAGACACAAGACAGTAAGGAAGAAAAAAAGGAGAAACTCGAGACTTAATAGGGGACCCTTTAATGGGACTGTTTGTAGCAAAAACAACTAGGCACACATTTCAATTTTTGTGTCTCTGAGACCGAGAGGCCAGACAAATGAATACAAGCAATTTTTTCTATAAAGATTAAAATAAATTTGGTTTTTGAGGACCATAGCTAATATATGTAACAAATAAATCTTTCCAAAAAATCCTGAAGTATTAAGCGTCTACTACAATCTCACACCAATCAGTAAAAAACGAAAAACAAAAATAAAAAATTCGCCTAGAATTCAGTAAAATAGCTGAAAAACCTGAAAATGGTATAAAATTCATATGAATTACAGTAAATACATAAATCACTATCAAAATTACCCTAAAAATAATAAAATGTCATAAATAAAATTATTAAACAGAAAAAATAAATGAAAACTGTTTTAAAAAGCCGTAAGTGAACAGAAAAATTCGCTCGCTTACAGAAATTTTTTCTCATCTCAATTTCTCGCTCTCTCGAAAACAGCAGTATGAAAAAAAACGTACTCTCGTTTTGCTCCACTGTTCAATTTTGTTCAGCATCCGAACCACTCCAAAATTTTTCACGCTTTTCATGACCTGCTTCAACATTTAGTTAAAAAATGATAAAAAAAAGAACTTCTCCAATATTCTTCTTCGAGTCATAAAAACAGAAAACAATAACGCCTCTTCTAGCAAAAATAATACCCAAAGGCACAAGACAGTAAGGAAGAAAAGATTCAAAAAAAAGAAACTCGAGACTTAATAGGGGACCCTTTAAAGGGACTGTTTGTAGCAAAAAAACTAGGCACACATTTCAATTTTTGTGTCTCTGAGACCGAGAGTCCAGACAAATGAAGCCAATCATTTTTCTACAAAGATTAAAATTAATTTGGTTTTTTTGGGAGCATAGCTAATATATGTAACAAATAAATATTTCCAAAAACTCCTGAATTATTAGGCGTCTACTACAATCTCACACCAATCAGTAAAAAAACGAAAAACTAAATTTCGCCTAGAATTCAGTAAAATAGCTGAAAAACGTGCAAATTGGTATAAAATTCATATGAATTACAAGAAATATGCAAACCATTATCAAAATTACCGTAAAACAAGAAACTATCGAAACCAAAATTATTAAACAGAAAAAATAAATGAAAACTGTTTTAAAAAGCTACAAGTGAACAGAAAAACCCGCTCGCTTTCAGAATTTTTTCACATCCTAATTTCTCACTCTCTCGAAAACAGCAGTATGAACAAAAAACGCACTCTCTTTTTTGCTCCACAGTTCAATTTTGTTCAGCATCCAAACCACTCCAAAATTTTTCACGCTTTTCATGACCTGCTTCAACATTTAGTTAAAAAATGATTAAAAAAGGACTTCTCCAATATTCTTCTTCGAGTCATAAAAACAGAAAACCATAATGCCTCTTCTAGTCGTAAAAATATTACCCAAAGGCACAAGACAGTAAGGAAGAAAATATTCAAAAAAGGAAGAGAATATTCAATTTTTGTATCTCTGAGACCGAGAGTCCAGACAAATGAAGCCAATCATTTTTCTACAAAGATTAAACTTAATTTGTTTTTTTAGGGCATAGCTAATATATGTCACAAATAAATATTTCCAAAAACTCCTGAATTATTAGGCGTCTTCCACAATCTCACTCCAATCAGTAAAAAAACGAAAAACTAAAATTCGCCTAGAATTCAGCAAAATAGCTGAAAAACGTGCAAATTGGTATATAATTCGTATGAATTACAAGAAATATGCAAACCATTATCAAAATTACCGTAAAACAAGAAACTATCATAACCAAAATTATTAAACAGAAAAAATAAATGAAAACTGTTTTAAAAAGCCGTAAGTGAACAGAAAAATTCGCTCGATTACAGAAATTTTTTCTCATCTCAATTTCTCGCTCTCTCGAAAACAGCAGTATGAAAAAAAACGTACTCTCGTTTTGCTCCACTATTCAATTTAGTTCAGCATCCGAACCACTCCAAAATTTTTCACGCTTTTCATGACCTGCGTCAACATTTAGTTTTAAAAAAATGATTAAAAAAGGACTTCTCCAATACTCTTCTTCGAGTAATAAAAAAAGAAAACCACAATGCCTCTTCTAGTCGTAAAAATCATAGTACAGACATGTTTTCTCAAAATATCTCAAATTAATTTATGTTGTACTTTTATGTTGTACTTTCCACAGGAAAATTATATATGGTTTAAAAATAATCGTTTTTCAAACCATAACATGGCATTTTTACAAAAAAAAAGAAAAAGAAAAAATACTACAGCAGCTGAAAAAAGCTTTGCAATTTAAAAGTTATGTCGTGGAAGTAGACAAGCCTAACCCCGAAGATGAAAATTTAAAGACTGTAGCCATACTGCACGTTGTAACAGTGTTTGTGATATAATTTGACACTATTTTACTTCTTTTTTGTAGCTAAAAGCGATGAAGAAACGTCCGGCTTTACCCAAAGCGCAGAAAATCCGCTGATGCCACTAACATCCCATAAGTCAGGGATTGGCCAAATATTATATTGCCAAGTGATTAAATTAACAGCAGGTGGGCAGTAACAGGCTCAGTGGAAAAAAAACAAAAAAAATTGTCGCTGGCTTTGCGTGCACGCGCTATTGATGAAAAATATTACCCAAAGGCACAAGACAGTAAGGAAGAAAAACAAGGAGAAACTGGAGACTTAACAGGGGACCCTTTAATGGGATTGTTTGTAGCAAAAACAACTAGGCACACATTTCAATTTTTGTGTCTCTGAGACCGAGAGGCCAGACAAATGAATACAATCATTTTTTTCTATAAAGATTAAAATTTATTTGGTTTTTTAGGACCATAGCTAATATATGTAACAAATAAATCTTTCCAAAAAATCCTGAAGTATTAAGCGTCTACTACAATCTCACACCAATCAGTAAAAAACGAAAAACAAAAATCAAAAATTCGCCTAGAATTCAGTAAAATAGCTCAAAAACCTGAAAATGGTATAAAATTCATATGAATTACAGTAAATACATAAATCACTATCAAAATTACCCTAAAAATAATAAAATGTCTTAAATAAAATTATTAAACAGAAAAAATAAATGAAAACTGTTTTAAAAAGCCGTAAGTGAACAGAAAAATTCGCTCGCTTACAGAAAATTTTTCACATCTCAATTTCTCGCTCTCTCAAAAATAGCAGTATGAACAAAAAACGCACTCTCGTTTTGCTCCACTGTTCAATTTTGTTCAGCATCCAAACCACTCCAAAATTTTTCACGCATTTCATGACCTGCTTCAACATTTAGTTAAAAATGATTAAAAAAAGACTTCTCCAATATTCTTCTTCGAGTCATAAAAACAGAAAACCATAATGCCTCTTCTAGTAAAAATAATACCCAAAGGCACAAGACAGTAAGGAAGAAAAGATTCAAGAAAGAAGAAACTCGAGACTTAATAGGGGACCCTTTAAAGGGACTGTTTGTAGCAAAAAAACTAGGCACACATTTCAATTTTTGTGTCTCTGAGACCGAGAGTCCAGACAAATGAAGCCAATCATTTTTCTACAAAGATTAAAATTAATTTGCTTTTTTAGGACCATAGTTAATATATGTAACAAATAAATCTTTCCAAAAACTCCTGAAGTATTAAGCGTCTACTACAATCTTACATCAATCAGTAAAAAACGAAAAACAAAAATCAAAAATTCGCCTAGAATTCAGTAAAATAGCTCAAAAACCTGAAAATGGTATAAAATTCATATGAATTACAGTAAATACATAAATCACTATCAAAATTACCCTAAAAATAATAAAATGTCATAAATAAAATTATTAAACAGAAAAAACAAATGAAAACTGTTTTAAAAAGCCGTAAGTGAACAGAAAAATTCGCTCGTTCACAGAAATTTTTTCACATCTCAATTTCTCGCTCTCTCAAAAATAGCAGTATGAACAAAAAACGCACTCTCGTTTTGCTCCACTGTTCAATTTTGTTCAGCATCCAAACCATTCCAAAATTTTTCACGCTTTTCATGACCTGCTTCAACATTTAGTTAAAAAATGATTTAAAAAAACTTCTCCAATATTCTTCTTCGAGTCATAAAAACAGAAAACCATAATGCCTCTTCTAGTAAAAATAATACCCAAAGGCACAAGACAGTAAGGAAGAAAAGATTCAAAAAAGAAGAAACTCGAGACTTAATAGGGGACCCTTTAAAGGGACTGTTTGTAGCCAAACAACTAGGCACACATTTCAATTTTTGTGTCTCTGAGACCGAGAGTCCAGACAAATGAAGCCAATCATTTTTCTACAAAGATTAAAATTAATTTGGTTTTTTTAGGGCCATAGCTAATATATGTAACAAATAAATATTTCCAAAAACTCCTGAATTATTAGGCGTCTACTACAATCTCACACCAATCAGTAAAAAAACGAAAAACTAAAATTCGCCTAGAATTCAGTAAAATAGCTGAAAAACGTGCAAATTGGTATAAAATTCATATGAATTAAAAGAAATATGCAAACCATTATCAAAATTACCGTAAAATAAGAAACTATCATAACCAAAATTATTAAACAGAAAAAATAAATGAAAACTGTTTTAAAAAGCTACAAGTGAACAGAAAAATTCGCTCGCTTACAAAATTTTTTTCACATCCTAATTTCTCGCTCTCTCGAAAACAGCAGTTTGAACAAAAAACGCACTCTCTTTTTTGCTCCACTGTTCAATTTTGTTCAGCATCCAAACCACTCCAAAATTTTTCACGCTTTTCGTGACCTGCTTCAACATTTAGTTAAAAAATGATTAAAAAAGGACTTCTCCAATACTCTTCTTCGAGTCATAAAAACAGACAACCATAATGCCTCTTCTAGTCGTAAAAATATTACCCAAAGGCACAAGACAGTAAGGAAGAAAATATTCAAAAAAGGAGAAACTCGAGACTTAATAGGGGACCCTTTAAAGTGACTGTTTGTAGCAAAAAAAACTAGGCACACTTTTCAATTTTTGTATCTCTGAGACCGAGAGTCCGGACAAATGAAGCCAATCATTTTTCTACAAAGATTAAACTTAATTTGTTTTTTTAGGGCCATAGCTAATACATGTAACAAATAAATATTTCCAAAAACTCCTGAATTATTAGGCGTCTACTACAACCTCACACCAATCAGTAAAAAAACGAAAAACTAAAATTCGCCTAGAATTCAGCAAAAAAGCTAAAAAACGTGCAAATTGGTATAAAATTCATATGAATTACAAGAAATAATCAAACCACTATCAAAATTACCGTAAAACAAAAAACTATCATAACTAAAATTATTAAACAGAAAAAGTAAATGAAAACTGTTTTAAAAAGCTGCAAGTGAACAGAAAAATTCGCTCGCTTACAGAAATTTTCGCTCATTTCAATTTCTCGCTCTCTCGAAAACAGCAGTATGAAAAAAACTTACTCTCGTTTTGCTCCACTGTTCAATTTTGTTCAGCATCCAAACCACTCTAAAATTTTTCACGCTTTTCAGGACCTGCTTCAACATTTAGTTCAAAAAATGATTAAAAAAGGACTTCTCCAATACTCTTCTTCGAGTCATAAAACCAGAAAACCACAATGCCTCTTCTAGGCGTAAAAATCATGGTACAGACATGATTTCTCAAAATATCTCAAATTAAACTTTATGTTGTACTTTTATGTTGTACTTTCCACAGGAAAATTATATATGGTTTAAAAATAACATGGCATTTTTACAAAAAAATAGAAGAAAAAAGACTACAGCAGCTGAAAAAAGCTTTTCAATTTAAAAGTTATGTCGTGAAAGTAGACAAGCCTAACCCCGAAGATGACAATTTAAAGACTGTAGCCATACCGCACGTTGTAGCAGTGTTTGTGATATCATTCAACACTATTTTATTTTTTATTGTAGCTAAAAGCGATGAAGAAACGTCCGGCTGTACCCAAAGCGCAGAAAATCCGCTGATGCCACTAACGTCCCATAAGTCAGGGGTTGGCCAAATATTATATTGCCGAGTGATTAAATCAACAGCAGGTGGGCAGTAACAGTAATATTTTTACAACTAGAAGAGGCATTATGGTTTTCTGTTTTTATGACACGAAGAAGAGTATTGGAGAATTCCTTTTTTAATCATGTTTTTAAACAAAATGTTGAAGCAGGTCATGAAAAGCGTGAAAATTTTTTGACGGGTTTGAATGCTGAACAAATTTGAACAGTGGAGCAAAACGAGAGTGCGTTTTTTCATACTGCTCTTTTCGAGAGAGCGAGAAATTGAGATGAGAAAAAATTTCTGTAAGCGAGCGAATTTTTCTGTTCACTCGCAGCTTTTTAAAACAATTTTCATTTATTTTTTCTGTTTAATAATTTTGGTTATGATAGTTTTTTGTTTTACAGTAATTTTGATAATGGTTTGAATAATTCTTGTAATTCATATGAATTTTATACCAATTTGCAGCAGTGTTTGTGATATAATTTGTCCATTTTATTTCTTTTTTGTAGCTTAAAGCGATCAATAAACGTCCGATTTACCCAAAGCGCAGAAAATCCGCTGATGCCACTAACATCCCATAAGTCAGGGATTGGCCAAATATTATACTGCCAAGCGATTAAATCAACAGCAGGTGGACAGTAACAGGCTCAGTGACAAAAAAAACAAAAAAAAGTCGCTGGTTTTGCGCGCACGCGCTATTGATGAAAAATATTACCCAAAGGCACAAGACAGTAAGGAAGAAAATATTCAAAAAAGGAAAAACTCGAGACTTAATAGGGGACCCTTTAAAGGGACTGTTTGTAGCAAAAACAACTAGGCACACATTTCAATTTTTGTGTCTCTGAGACTGAGAGGCCAGACAAATGAAACCAATCATTTTTTTCTATAAAGATTGATTTAATTTGGTTTTTTAGGACCATAGCTAATATATGTAACAAATAAATCTTTCCAAAAACTCCTGAAGTATTAAGCGTCTACTACAATCTCACATCAATCAGTAAAAAACGAAAAACAAAAATCAAAAATTCGCCTAGAATTCAGTAAAATAGCTGAAAAACCTGAAAATGGTAAAAGATTCATATGAATTACAGGAAATAAATAAGTCACTATCAAAATTACCCTAAAAAAATAAAATGTCATATATAAAATTATTAAACAGAAAAAATAAATGAAAACTGTTTTAAAAAGCCGTAAGTGAACAGAAAAATTCGCTCGCTTACAGAAATTTTTTAACATCTCAATTTCTCGCTCTCTCGAAAACAGCAGTATGAACAAAAAACGCACTCTCGTTTTGCTCCACTGTTCAATTTTGTTCAGCATCCAAACCACTCCAAAATTGTTCACGCTTTTCATGACCTGCTTCAACATTTAGTTAAAAAAATGATTAAAAAAGGACTTGTCCAATACTCTTCTTCGATTCATAGAAAAAGAAAACCATAATGCCTCTTCTAGTCGTAAAAATCATGGTATCTACAGACATGTTTTCTCAAAATATCTCAAATCAAACTTTATGTTGTAATTTTCTGTTGTATTTTCCACAGGAAAATTATATATGGTTTAAAAATATTCGTTTTTAAAACCATAACATGGCATTTTCACAAAAAAAGAAGAAAAAACACTACAACAGCTGAAAAAAGCTGAAAAATTTTAAAGTTATAACGCGGAAGTAGACAAGCCTAACCCCGAAGATAAAAATTTAGAGACTGCAGCCTTACTGCACGTTGCAGCAGTGTTTGTGATATAAATTGTCTATTTTATTTCTTTTTTGTAGCTAAAAGCGATGAAGAAACGTCCGGCTCTACCCAAAGCAGAGAAAATCCGCTGATGCCACTAACGTCCCATAAGTCAGGGGTTGGCCAAATATTATATTGCCAAGTGATTAAATCAACAGCAGGTGGGCAGTAACAGGCTCAGTGGGAAAAAAATTGTCGCTGGTTTTGCGTGCACGCGCTATTGATGAAAAATATTACCCAAAGGCACAAGACAAAAAGGAGGAAAATATTCAAAAAAGGAGAAACTCGAGATTTAATAGGGGACCCTTCAAAGGGACTGTTTGTAGCAAGAACAACAAGGCACATATCTCAATTTTTGTGTCTCTGAGACCGAGAGGCCAGACAAATGAAACCAATCATTTTTTCTATAAAGATTAAAATTAATTTGGTTTTTTAGGACCATAGCTAATATATGTAAAAAATAAATCTTCCAAAAACTCCTGGATTATAAGGCGTCTACTACAATCTCACACCAATGAGTAAAAAAACCAAAAACTAAAATTCGCCTATAATTCAGCAAAATAGCTGAAAAACCTGCAAATTGGTATAAAATTCATATGAACTACAAGAAATATTCAAACCACTATCAAAATTACCGTAAAACAAAAAACTATCATAACTAAAATTATTAAACAGAAAAAATAAATGAAAACTGTTTTAAAAAGCTGCAAGTGAACAGAAAAATTCGCTCGCTGACAGAAATTTTTTCTCATCTCAATTTCTCGCTCTCTCGAAAACAGCAGTATGAAAAAAACGTACTCTCGATTTGCTCCACTGTTCAATTTTTTTCAGCATCCAAACCACTCCAAAATTTTTCACGCTTTTCATGACCTGCGTCAACATTTAGTTTAAAAAAATGATTAAAAAAGGACTTCTCCAATACTCTTCTTCGATTCATAGAAACAGAAAACCATAATGCCTCTTCTAGTCGTAAAAATCATGGTATCTACAGACATGTTTTCTCAAAATATCTCAAATCAAACTTTATGCTGTAATTTTCTGTTGTATTTTCCACAAGAAAATTTTTTTTGTTCAAATATGGTTCAAAAATAATCGTTTTCAAAGCTATAACATGGCATTTTCACGAGAAGAAAAAATACTACAGCAGCTGAAAGAAGCTTTTCAATTTAAAAGTTATGTCGTGGAAGTAGACAAGCCTAACCCCGAAGATGAAAATTTAAAGACTGTAGCCTTACTGCACGTTTCAGCAGTGTTTGTGATATATTTTGTCTGTTTTATTTCTGTTTGTAGCCAAAAGCGATGAGGAAACGTCCGGCTTTACCAAAAGCGCAAAAATTCCACTGATGCCACTAACGTCCCATAAGTTAGGGGTTGGCCAAATATTATATTGCCGAGTGATTAAATCAACAGCATGTGGGCCGTAACAGTAATATTTTACAACTAGAAGAGGCATTATGGTTTTCTGTTTTTATGACTCGAAGAAGAGTATTGGAGAAGTCCTTTTTTAATCATTTTTATAACTAAATGTTGAAGCAGGTCCTGAAAAGCGTGAAAAATTTTGGAGTGGTTTGGATGCTGAACAAAATTGAACAGTGGAGCAAAACGAGAGTGCGTTTTTTCATACTGCTGTTTTTGAGAGAGCGATAAATTGAGATGTGAAAAAATTTCTGTAAGCGAGCGAATTTTTCTGTTCACTTACGGCTTTTTAAAACAGTTTTCATTTTTTTTTCTGTTTAATAATTTTATTTTTGACATTTTATTAATTTTAGGGTAATTTTGATAGTGATTTATGTATTTACTATAATTCATATGAATTTTATACCATTTTCAGGTTTTTTAGCTATTTTACTGAATTCTAGGCGAATTTTTTATTTTTGTTTTTCGTTTTTTACTGATTGGTGTGAGATTGTAGAAGAAGCTTAATACTTCAGGAACTTTTGGAAAGATTTATTTGTTACATATCTTAGCTATGGTCCTAAAAAACCAAATTAATTTCAATCTTTATAGAAAAAAAATGATTGGTTTCATTTGTCTGGCCTCTCGGTCTCAGAGACACAAAAATTGAAATGTGTGCCTAGTTGTTTTTGCTACAAACAGTCCCTTTAAAGGGTCACCTATTAAGTCTCGAGTTTCTTCTTTTTGAATCTTTTCTTCGTTACTGTCTTGTGCTTTTAGGTATTATTTTTACGACTAGAAGAGGCATTATTGTTTTCTGTTTTTATGACTCGAAGAAGAGTATTGGAGAAGTCCTTTTTAATCATTTTTTAACTAAATGTTGAAGCAGGTCACGAAAAGCGTGAAAAATTTTGGAGTGGTTTGGTTGCTGAACAAAACTGAACAGTGGAGCAAAACGAGAGTGCGTTTTTTGTTCATACTGCTATTTTTGAGAGAGAGCGAGAAATTGAGATGTGAAAAAATTTCTGTAAGCCAGCGAATTTTTCTGTTCACTTACGGCTTTTTAAAACAGTTTTCAATTATTTTTTCTGTTCAATAATTTTATTTATGACATTTTATTATTTTTAGGGTAATTTTGATAGTGATTTATGTATTTACTGTAATTCATATGAATTTTATACCATTTTCAGGTTTTTGAGCTATTTTACTGAATTCTAGGCGAATTTTTGATTTTTGTTGTCGGCCGTAACAGGCTCAGTGGGAAAAAACACGAAAAAAAATTGTCGCTGGTTTTGCGTGCAAAAAAATATTACCCAAAGGCGCAAGACAGTAAGGAAGAAAAGATTCAAAAAAGAAGAAAGTCGAGACTTAAGACGGGACCCTTTAAAGGGACTGTTTGTAGCAAAAAAACTAGGCACATTTCAATGTTTGTGTCTCTGACACCGAGAGGCCAGACAAATGAAACCAATCATTTTTTTCTACAAAGATTAAAATTAATTTGTTTGTTTAGGACTATAGCTAGCTAATATATGTAACAAATAAATCTTTCCAACACTCAATTTTTCATAAGAAATTGAGGATAAAAAGAAAAGCTGATAAGTTATGAACCCCCATTCTTTTACAATTTGGAAAAAATTCCACACGCTTTCCAACGTTGGATTTGAAAACGAAAGTTAACTATATCTGTGTCACGATAAATATATTGAAAACAAGAAAAAAATGATATTTTTGATCAAACCCAATCCCAATATAGCCCAAAAATAAAAAGTATCTTCTGATGGCCGCAAAACGCTTCCAAAAGGTTTAACTGCTAAAAAGTTAGTTCAAATGATCCTTTTTTAAATAAGCTTGGAGAAAACGAGAAATTACAAAAAAAATAAAATGGCAAAAAATGAGACAAAAAAGCGAAAAAGAGACACGTAAAAGGTTCCGCATACGAGTTTGTAAAAAACAATTAGAAATATCTGAGGGATGCAAGTTTTAGAACTAAAAACTTCCATACCCATATTTATTTACTCGACAATCGCTTCGTCCCCTATTCCCGGAAAAAATGATGGCAACGCCCAAGAAACAATACGGGCAATTTTTTCTAATCTCTTTTCGAGAAAACCTAATCAAGTTATGCGTGCATTTAGCATCAGAAAAACTAACAGTTCTCGAATTGCAGTTATCTTACGTTTCTCTTCAAGGCCAGTCATAACAATCAAATAAATTATTGTAAACCAAAGACAAGTTCGGAAGATGTCAAACATTTTAGGAGGTACAATCATAAGTGATAAGTTGTGTATTGATGTGAGAGAGAGAAGTATTGATCAATGTTTCAATTGGCGGCAAGATTTGTTACAAATCAGTCGGTTTAAGTAGCATTATGTTCCCGCAATCATAGCTTAATGGATGTGACGTTCTCAACTCGAAGTGTAACTTTTAAATAAAAATCCAAAAGTATCGGAAGTCATTCTTGACTTCCTTCACCCCTCCTTTCGGGTTGGGTGTCACCTAAGAGAGCCGCGCAAAATCTAGCGTGTTTTGTTTTCCCTAACCCCTTGGTGAGGACATCTGCGATCATGAGGTCAGTTTGCAAGTATTTCAATTCTAGCTCTCCCCTTTCTACAAGCTCCCTTATGAAATGAAGTTTAAGTGCAAAGTGTTTTGTTTTTCCATAGTGAGTGGACTGCTTGCTGAGCGCTATGCATGCCTGGTTGTCAACGAAAATCTCAATAGGTTTTTGCACCTCAACGTTTAAGTCCTGAAGCAGATCTCTCAAGTAAATGGCCTCCTTTGTTGCCTCTACTAAGGAATTCATTTCGGCTTCTGCCGTTGATGTAGCAACACATCTTTGAACCTTTGTTGACCAGCTGACAACGGCTGAGGTACTACTAAGTTTGAAACAATATCCTGAAGTGCTTTTCCTATGGTTTAAATTTCCCGCCCAATCGGCATCGGAGAAACACTCTAAGGTTAACTTGTCTCCCCTCCTAAAAACTAAACTCTTTGCTCTTTGACTTTTACTCTCAACACTCTTTTTCCGGCTTTCCAGTGCTTTTCCCCTGGGTTCTTAACAAAAGAACTTAAAAAATTTGCTGCAAAAGCAATGTCTGGTCTACTTGAGCAGGCTAAATAATTCAAGCAACCCACTAAATTTCTATAATCAAAACTTTTCATGCGCTCTTGCTCTTCACTCCCCTCCTGAGGGCAGTCTTCTTTTGTTAGCTTTATTTCTGCAAGTGGTGTCTCTACTGATTTGCAATTTTCTAGTCCAAATCTCTCTATCAGCTTTTCAATATACTGTTCTTGGTTGATTTCAATTGAATTTTCCTTTTTCACAATTTTCATTCCAAGAAATCAACAAAGATCCCTACAATCACTTATTTTGAAATCCTTAGACAGCTCACTCTCAAACCAAGCCGAGAAGTTTTCCTGAAATTCACAGCTTATTATATCATCTACCCACAAACAAACTGCGCCTTGAAGTTGTCTTTCACTTTTCTTTATGAACAAACAATTATCATGAACCGAAGATTCAAAACTTTTAGCTACCAAAAAGTTCCTAAATGTCTGATACCAATTCCTTCCTGACTGCTTAAGACCGTAAAGACTTTTCTTCATTAAACAAATAAGAGGTTTTCCTTTGTTGTCTAATTGCTCAAAACCTTCTGGTTGTTTCATGTAAATTTCTTCAGCTATAGGTGCATTAAGATATGCCGTTTTTATATCCATTTGTCTTATTTTCGACCCTTTTTGAACAGATAAGCTCAAAATTAAACAATTTGTTGACAACCTAGTTGTTGGTGAGTATGTCTCATGAAAATTCTTCCCTAAGACTTGACTGTAACCTTTGGCCACGAACCTTGCTTTGAATCTACTTATCTCTCCCGTCGGACCATATTTAACTCCAAAATGCCATCTACTACCCACTACTTTTGCTCCATTATCCTCAACTAGATCCCAAACTTTATTTTCGCTCAGTGAGTTATATTCGTCCTGCATTGCCTTTCTCCAGTTGTCATTCTTGAGCGCCTCTTTTGCGTTTTTAGGTAACAAATTTTGATCAACAATTTCATTTAAAAAAACTATTTCACTCATCTCTTTGTTTACCTCATGTTCTAGATTTACCTGTTCATTCACTCCGAAGTAATAGTTGTTCTCGTCGAACCTTGCACTCCTTGTTTTTTGAACCTTAAGCTCACCGCGATCGTTTTCTATTCCTATCAGAAAAGATCTACTATCGAGTGCATGACCTAAAAAAATTCCCTTCTTCGCTTTTCTGTCTATTTTGTTTCTGAACTGTTTCTCTATGAAAGAGTAAGCAACACAACCGAACACTTTCATGAAACTAAGATTTGGTTTCTCGCAATACATGGCTTCATGAGGGGTTTTCTTTATTGCCGAATGATAGCAAAAATTTTTCAAATAGAACGCCATGTTGAGCGAACAAGTCCAATTCTTTTTCTCTAAAGAAGCTTGATCTCCTAAACATCTAGCAGTTCCTACAGTGACGTCCCAAAGTTTTTCAATTTTACCATTTTTTTGTGGCGTGTACGCCGCAGAATTCTCAAGCCTGATTCCTTTTAGCCGGGCAAACTTTTTAAAGTCGCTAGATATGTACTCTTTTGCACCGTCTGATACTAAAGTTAGAGGTTGGCCTACATCTGCACAAAATTGTTGAAATTTCTCTAGAGTCTCGTCCCTTGACTTCATAAAGTAAACCCTACAATATCTACTGAAGCTATCAACAAAACTTATCGCGTACTTGCGGCCATCTACAGCCTCGGGGGTAATGGGCCCTAAGATGTCTGTGTGCACAATGTCCAACACTGCTTGTGCTCTTGTTGTGCAATCTTTTGCTATTGGTTGTTTCTTAGCTTTATTCAACTCGCAAATCTCACATACATCTACCGCACTGTCGCTGATACGCATTCCTTCAACGTGTTCAACTAGTTTGCTAAGGTCCGTAAAATTGTTATGACCCAATCTTTTGTGCCACATTTTTAAGCTACTGGATATTAGGCAGGTTTCCTTGCAAGTTTTATCAATCTCACTAAAGTCCCAAATGAACAAATTTTTCTCCTGCCTAAATGGGTACTCAACTCCGCTTTTGTCAATTATGCTTAGTTCTGGTCCTATCAAAATATCAGCTCCTGCTTCTCTAAGTTTACTAATTAAGACTAGACTGTGTGAGTTTTCAGGTATAAACAAAGCGTTCTCTAAGATAATTTTTCTATTAAACTGATTACTATCCTTAACTAAAAATGCAACTGTATCTCGGCCACAAATCTCAGACTGTTTTGTTTGCGTTCTGTACTTTGCCCGAGAAACTATCATCGATATCGATAAACATTTCCCTGTTGTTTATCATGTGACTTGTTGCCCCCGAATCTAGCACTAGTCCTACTCCCTCATCATCAACTGGGCATAAAAAGAAACTGAAGTATTCTTCATCTTTTGCTAAATTCTGTTTCTCATTTCTAACGCTTCGCCTGGCATGACTCTCAAACTTTTTGTTCCTACACTCTGTAGCTTTGTGCCCAAACTTATTGCAATTATAGCATTGAATTACTTTGCTGGTATTAGGCTGTGGGTGATGAGGCTTATTATTTGACGACAGAATTTTGCAATATGTCCAAACTTGTTACAGTTATGGCACCTCTTCTGCTTTGTTAGGAAGACACTTTCACTTGCGTTTTTCCTATCACTCTCTATTCTTCGCTCAGTGTCGAAGTTGATCAGATCTCGCTTCAACTCATCAAGTGATTTATCCTCACTACCGTACTTAACAAGTGTGACAAAATTATCAAATTCGTTCGGCAGACCTTTCAGTAGAATTGATGTAAACATTTTTTCACTCAAACCCTCGTTGACTTGGTTAAGGTTAAATTGTAGTTCCTCTGCTCTTGTTATATACTCGATTAAACTTTCGTCGTCTCTTTTAACAAGGCTAGTGAGTTCGCTTACTAACTTTTGTAATCTAGGTCTCTCAAAGCTACGGAATCTCTTAGTTAACACATCCCATGCTTGAGCCCCATCTCCTTTATATGGCCTAAGATAAAGAACTGACTGCTTGTCTAGCGCCGAAACAAGCTCATACCATATTTGCATTTGTTTTTCTTTAAAAATTTCTCTCCCTTTATCTATAGCTGCGTCTTTTTCGGCTCGTGAAGCGTTAGGGCGTGTAGATGGGACATAATCTTCAAATGTACTACTACCATCAAGTACCTTGTACAACTTAAGGACAAAAATGCGAGCTTCAAATTGCTCCGAAAAGTACAAAAAGTCTTCCTCTTTCCCGCTGAATCGGACACGTTTGTTCCTATCACTCATCTCTTGTCTAACCAGTCTATCAATTCAAAGCAAAAATTCGTCTCTCTAATCAATTTATCAATTCAACACTTTTTCACTCGTTACTTTCATACAAAAACCAACTCTTTGGAGAACTAGGATTAAAAGGTCGGCAAACAAAAGGTCCTACACGCACACACTACCCTCTTGTCTATGTCATTACTGGTCACTGAGAAACGGCCAGGCCACGTCCTTACAAGGTTCGAATGTAAAATGATCCTCTAGGTCGGGTGTTATCCTTAGCGGAACCCAGGTTGCAATAACTTCACAGACTCAAGGGCAGTCTCTACATGTATCGCCCCTTTTTAGCATGATTATTTCTCCAAAGTTATTATCATTTTTCAATCAATTTCAACCATATTTGTAGAGTGTTTAAGTTTTGCGCTGCTCTACAGGTTTATTACAATGTTTTAAAATCAAAATCTGAACGATGTTCAGCAAATCAACGCTTTTTCAAAAAAATGAACGGTGTTCGATTAGGTTGCGCTTTTTCAAAAAAAATGTCCGAACGGTATCCGGAAATGCACGCGCGTCACAACCAATAAGCTACCTTTTAGGAAAGTAACTTTTTACAAATTTAGAACAATTAATGTTTTCAATCTTGGTTTGGCACTTTGCCGGCACTCAAACAGCAAACAGACTCCTTCAAAACTAGGGCCTGGAACTTCACCCTATTGATCCTTGCTAGCTACTCTTTTCGGACTCTTTGCTCTCTCTCTCTCTCTCTTTTGCTCTCTCTTTTTGGCTTTGCTCTCTCTTTTTGCTCTCTTTTTGGACTCTCCTTTGCTCTCCCGTTTTTGCTTTCGTCTCTTTGGCTCTTTCTGGTCTCTTTGGCAGTGTCTTGTCCCTTTGCTGTTTGGTCTCTGTTTTTGGTTTGGCCGCCTTGCAGAAAAATTTTTGTGTGCAGCTGTGCGTTTGGCTGGGCACAGTAACCTGATAAGTTGTGTATTGATGTGAGAGAGAGAAGTATTAATCAATGTTTCAATTGGCGGCAAGATTTGTTACAAATCAGTTGGTTTAAATAGCATTATGTTCCCGCAATCATAGCTTAATGGATGTGACATTCTCAACTCGAAGTGTAACTTTTAAATCAAAAATCGGAAAGTATCGGAAGTCATTCTTGACTTCCTTCAATAAGCTGCTACATGGTCACTCATTGCTGTCTGCAAAATAAGACGTCAAAAACTAAAGCTACCACAAGAAGGGCTCGGTAATGTGCGTTTGCACATTATGTTCTGACCCTGCTTAGTCACAGATTTGGCTGAATTGTCTACCAAATGAGGAAGAGATAGAAAACTTTCAAAAATGCAAACAATGTTCAAAAATAATTGGCGTATGAAAAAAATTACTGCCGACTAGCATCACCTAATAAGGTAAATAATGCTACATTAGTGGGCCGATGAAAACTGCAAAAACTTATGCTACGAAGACAAACACAAATGTCAAAAAAATAGCAAACATTTGCATCCCAAAATGTCAAAAAAATTACCCAATTAGACAGTCAGAAAAGCGTCAAATAAAAACTAAACTCAACTAATTATTTAGTGTCGTTATTAATCATTAAGTATTCATCGCTATGAAACATGGGACCAGGTCTTACTAAGACCCAAAAACAAGTAGACAAAAAAACGCTAACGGCAAAGCTAAAAAAACGTTAAGGTCTTTTTGAAAACAAATTATTTCAAATACAGAAAACTATAAGATATCAACTGAAAAGTTTATATAGATTTATGTTCATTCATACTTTAAAATGAAGACATTGAGACCTGTCACTATCCCGAATATGTTGTTTGTCTACAAAACAAAGAGAAAATTCAGACGAAAAACAAAAACTTCCATTAAATTTGGCGAGAAAACGGGGTAGAAGCCATTAAAACTAAAATCTATTCCGTAAACACTAAGCGATTATACATTGCGCCTTCTTCGATCAAAAATATTGAAATCTGTGACCTGTGAACAATGACAATAAGTATCAAAACGTTAAAGAAAGAAAAAAAGGACATTTGTATTCTTCGAAAACAATCCATGGAAACATTAGCTGTCAACTGAAATCAATAATTAGGTTTATTGGATTAGCCCAAGAGAGCCATTGAGATCTGTCATTATTCAGAAAATGTCTTACTTCTACAAAAAGAACGACAAATTCACAAAAATTAAAAATTAAACTATTAATTTGGAAAAAACATGTATCGAAGCCGTTAAAACAAATAACAACGCAAAAGACCCGCGTCCATACGTTGCATTATGCCGTTCTAAAACACCAATAATTAGCAATTGATCTGCCGCCCGAGGTTAAGCAACAAAAAAGAGAAGCAAAGTACAAATTTAACACACACATATATATATATATATATATATATATATATATATATATATATATATATATATATATAAATATACATTTGTGTGTATGTATATAGGAGCCAAAACGCTCCTTCATTCATACATATGTAGGAAGCCGCTAAGAGTTGAATTTTTCATACGACAACGACAAACAGAGAAAAAATAAAAAAATAAATTAATGATTTGCAAAAAAAAACTATAGCCGCTAAAACAAAGAGCAATTCACTAAAAACCTGTTCAATAAATATGTTCATTTGCGTCTCTATTAAACAACAAAAACTTGACATGCGACCTGTTATTAGCAGACTAGGTAACAGAAAAGCACAGTGCAAATTGAGAAAATACTTGTAAATAAATTTTTTATAATATTTGATTTCAAAGTCATGAAAAACGTCAGGTATCAAATGAAATCATTAAACAGGTTCTTTTCTCAGATAAAATTATAGAGGTCTCTCCTGATTCCGAATAGACATACGTCTATAAAAAGAACGATAAAAAGAAAAATTTGAAAGATAAATTAACATTTTGTGAAAAACCGGTTTTGAAGCCTTTAAAAACAATAAGCAATGCTTTTAAAGCCCTATATATGTTCAATTGTACCTTCCTACAAAACCAATAATTTGATATACATGTAAATAATGAGATTATGTAAGTAGATTAAAAATACGTCTCAATATACTTTTATAATATTTGATTAAAAATTCATGAAAAACTTTAACTAGGAATTGAAAACAGTAAATCGGTTCCTTTACTCAGCAACTCAAAGCCTCTATGACATGCATCCATCCAGAAATTAACAAACGAATACATATTGAACGAAAAAATAAAGACAAAAAACATTACCTGGTTACAGAACTGCCAGTGATGTAATATGAACCGCGAGTGATGTCATATGTGAACTGTCAATTATGTAAAAGACAAGAAAAAAAACTTCAAAGATGGGAAAACCAAACTTTTTGTGAAAACTCGTAGTATCAAGGCAGAAAACCATTTCTTAAACTCTGTAACCGCGAAAATATAAAATTTTATTCAATTCGAAAGACGCGATCTGTCTTTGCTGAACTTAATTGACAAGTTGACCAAACAAGAGAAAAAAGTCGCAAAGCTCAATAATTCATTGTTTATTATAAACAGCCACTTTTTTAAAAGTCAAAACGACCATAAGCTTTCGAATAAAAAACAGATACGTTTGCTTGAAACGCCCTAAGAAGCCAATTGGCCCGGTCATTAAAAAAATTTTGATTTGAATTGTTTTAAACTGTAATTAACGCAAAAGATTAAAAAAAATGCAAAAATTTACTTTAACGAAATCGACTGACTAGCATCCAAACTCTTTTTTGAACTTTAAAAAACAAGAATTAGATCAAATCTAGCCTTGCTATGGCCGTTCGGTTGTTAGGATCATGTAATTGTTCCGAATATAAGGAGAATTTGACAAAAAGAAGTCAATATATCAAAGACAAATGAAGCATTTTGGATAACCATCGAGTTCAATTAGCAAAAAAAAACACGCAAAATTTTAATTCAAGAACACTCTTAAATGATGTACAAAAAAGACTAGGCAGCTTTGGAGTTAACGAAGATTGTGCAGCAAATTTAATATGTGTTAAACCGGCAAATTGAAGCAAGATGGTGGACTAAAGCCGCTTAATTTATCCCGTTTTAAATGAAAAAGGTTGAATATTAAAAATTTTAGCCAACAAATAGGATGAAACAGTTCAACAACACTCTTCTATTTCAGCAACACTACTGTTACACATTTTGTTAAGCAAAAACAGAAAAAAAAGAAAAAATACTACAAAAATCAGTTAAAAGTTAACAAAAAATTTAAACCACGATAACTCCGTGGAAAAAAAAACAAAATTCGGATGTTTTTTCGGCTATATATTCTACTCTGGACGGGCTTGCTAATGATACCAAGGAATAAACAACCATCTTGGCATATTGGAAGAAGCTGATTTTAAAAATCAGCTTCTTCCTAGACAGAAATTGCCTGACAAAAATTGTTTGTTAAAAAGCTTAAATTGATTGAAGTAGAGTGGATCATATAAAACTTGAACTTGTTTCTATAAACAGCAACAAGACTGCAAAGCTAAAAAGTAAATAAAGACTTTGTGGAGAAACACTTCAGAAAGCACAGAAAAGATTATAAATCAAACTCATAAACCCCATGTTAGTCTGCTTTTTAAATTTTGTAAACATTTTTTTTTCAGGAATACGTTTTTTTTTTTTTCACATGAGCAGAAAGCAATCGCGACGTTAAAATTTGTCATGTAATTAAGTTTTAATTGTAATTAATTTAATTATAAGTTTCAAAAAAGACTTGGCATTTCGGCAAACGCAGGACCCTATAAATACAAATCTCGATTACTTGTTTTGTTTAATATATATGTTTTGAGTTTGTTGGTGTTTTGACGTTGACAAATCATTTTTCGGGAAAAAAATTTTACAATATGCTTTTGGAATATCGTTTATGTTAGTCCATTTCCATACAGCAAACAGCAAATTAATTCACTTAGTCCTCATGTCTGTTTTTACGGGAATCAATAAGTTTATAAAAACCGAATTAGCATTTTTATCCGATACAAAAGCTACTTTGCTCTTTGAGCAAAATTTTGGCGAATGGAGCATTATATGCGAACTCATATTATATACGAACTCATTGCGAGTTGTGTATACTATTTAATTGAACTAAGAAACTCCGCAAAATATTTCGCAGTAAAGACCACTTATGTTTTAAAATAGAGCTTTGGTGCGATTAATAAATTGAAATGGGACATCCAATAAAGAGTACTGACAAGCAATGGTCCAGTTGCACAGGCCAAGGTCAAACTAGGCTCAATAGCGCAAATTTGCAGATTTCTGAACAGATATGATTTCATGACTAAAGGTAACAGTTGTGGTGACTCACCTCAAGCAGAGGAAGACGAGCATTTGAACTTCCTTCCTCTGTTTCGTTCGTTGACTTGCTTCCGTCCATGCTCTTGTAGTAGTCCTTCAGAACCTTCAAAGTGTCATAGAACTTATCAAGCTCAATCTGCATCAGAGTTATGTAATCGTTAGTCAAGACTCCCAGACGGTCTGGCAGCCAACCATCAGACATGATGTTCTTCCTTTCAGCTTCCGCACTCTGTTTGCGCTTGTCTGAAATGTCCCAGAGCAGTTCCTGAAGTGTGAACACTTTCTCGTGCCACTCCGATTTCGTTTCCTCGTCGTTCCTAACATCGTCAGATACGGAGTTGAAGTCGTCCTGGTACTGAGAGACATGCGCCTGTTTCTCATCGGGTCGCATCAAGTAAGTTTTGAAGTCCTCGCGTACTTGATGCAAATAAAGGATGCTAAGTTCTCTAGATTCTCGAATGTTCTTGAATGTGACTTGGAGCCCTTTGACGTAGGTATCTTCGATGAACTCCCATTGAGGCGCTAAGATCTCGGCGACCTCCTGAACACCAAGGAACGACAAATGACACGGAAAATTACGAACAAATCCTCCGCCTTGTAATAATAGAAAGACTTGAATGTGTCATCCTTTTGAAAAGCCTAGGCCAAAATGATTTCTCCTGATAATGTAGCTAGAAACACACCCAATATCCCCTGAATTTTATCTTATAAATAGAATAATTTTCAAAACAACATAAGTCTTCTCTCTGATCGCTGAGAAAATAAAGCTAAAAGGGTTTTGGAGCTGTCACGCGTAATGGTATTCGATTAAAAAACTTTTTACAAAAAAAGTAGATCTCACCAGATCAACCGGCTCCTTAACACACTCCCAATCATCATCTCCAGGCTGAGCCGGGGGAGGGGGCTCTGGTGCCCCGTCAGTAGCCCCATCTGCTCCTGGAGCAGGCTGCGCTGGCACTTCGGCTGGACTTGGACTCCGTTTAGCGCCTTTGCCTTTACCACCTTTGCCACTGGCAGAACGCTTCGAGTCAGAACCTATAACACATTGTATTTTACATACCTTGTTTAGTTTTATGAATAAGAGATTCTGGGTACATGAAACGTGATCTCCGGTTTTAGACTAAAACGCATTGTGATCTGAGCAGCAACCGAAATCCGCAATAAGACAAGCGATGGTAATGAAATAATCGCTTAGAAATAATACAATGGCCGGATATTCTCTTATTTTTTTCAGGAAGCGTAGTCAATTAGGGGCTTCATTTTGCTCCCAGGTCATACAATGAGAGACGGAACTCTCTGCTGAGGTGATTTTTATTGTCAAATTTGGAGCCCTGAACTACTCACCAGAGAAAGGCAGCAGTGGTATAAAATGAAAGCTCGCCCAAAATAAAATATTGCGGCCAATGGTTACTTATTTTCATTCTGCTGTAGAGATATATTTTATCAAGAAAAATTGATTTTCCAGAGAAGTCGGCTCGAACACTAGAATCTCATTATTTCAGATTTTGAGACTGACATTTCAACTTCGGGCGACACAAAATAAAAGAGAAAAAGATATGGTGGCCAATTGTAGCTTTTTTATTAAAGGTTTTGGCAATAACTATATTAGATTTTTCAAAATTTTAGTAAAACCGATAGTGGAAACTTCATTAAAGCTTTATAAAAAAAGAAGTGTTAGAAGAAAAGACAAAAAACGAACCCTTCTATTTTTCGCAGGTTCTTTCCTCATAGTACCCAATTCAGTCTTTTAGTTTATTTTCGGGCTATCTATGCACCTGATATCTCCAAAACGGACGAAAAAATTAAATTAATAGTGAAAGCGAAAAAAACGGTCACCAAATTCTTAGAAAAAAACAACGAAAAACAATTTATTTCCATTTTTCGGTAAAAGTTCACGTAAGTTTTTAAAACCGTCCCATAGTCCTTAGTTATAACCATTGATTTGTTTTCTCCGAAACCATACGCTAAAGAACAAATGAGAAACATCAGATGCTCAAAAAATCTGAAAAACTTTTTTCTGGAGAACGAGAAGCAAACAAAACAAGTTTGTTGTGAGGTTCGTATTTTGTCGGCGTCACTAAACTCTTGAACATAAAAAAAAATTTGAAACTAATAGACGCTGAAAACAAGCTGTTTGATTGAACGCAAACAGAATAAGACATTGTTATGAAAAACTTGAAATAGGAAAGAAAATCACCAGAAGTTTTTGTAATAAAACATAAACAATTTTTAAAAAATTGGTTTTTTTTAAATTTTGTGAGCTTATTTTGAAGAATAATTTAACTCAAAATAAGTAGAACTTACCGCATATGTAATACTTGAGAGTAAAACAACAAAAAACACAATTCTTGAGAAAAATACAGTGAATAAATACCTTCAATTATTCAAATACAGATTTTGCTGATTGCTCACGATACATCAGTTGAGTTTCACGTTCAAAGTTTCAATTTAACACAATTTATTAACGATTTCGGCCAGTAGTGTACTTTAAACATTGACCAAAAACAGGGAAATAAGAAAATTTAAAAAGGAACGAATAAAAAAATATTTCTACTGTAATTTCGACGCAAACTTAAGCCAAATATATAAATTGATCTCTGGATTGATAAAGTTTAATCTGACCATCACTTTACACAAAGATCACCAAGAGCACATGTGAAATCAGAACAACAATACGTAATCACCTGAGTAAAGCACGAAAAGACTTAAATAATTTTGAGTAAAGCACGACGAGACTTCAATATTCCCCTAAAGGTTGTGCTCTTCATTTGACATCAACATGATTAGCAGAGTAACGTAAGTGGAACAGCATAATAGCCCCTAATAATTTTTCTCTTCAAATAAAAAACATGACAAAAAATCTTATTTTATAATCTTAAAATCTTAAGTTTTATCTCAATTTCAACTTCAACGTGTCTGCATTCTTAAGCTAATCCTGAATATTATGTCAAATAGATTCCTTTTTTTGCACGTTACGGCACACATACTGATTGCAACATTAATTCATGACAGTTGCACTCTTGGTTTAATGAAACTAAAAATTTCTTATCAATTGATTACTTTTATTGAATATCAAGTTTCGGTGAATAGCTGTTTCATTTTACAAAATAAATAAAGGCAAATGCTTTTATATTTGATTAGATTATGACAAATTGGCCCTTCTGAACTTTTAATCTGAACTTTTTATTACACAAAAAAGTTACTCAAGGTTTCTCCGGTCAATATGCCTCAAGCACTTGAGCTCCACAGCATTGATATTTAAAAAGCCTTTTGCACTTGGATCAACAAACTTGAGACTTTTGTTGTAATATTCCGAGCTACGCACAATCTCACGAGAGCCGTCTGATTATAATGTATACATGTGCAATGGACCCAGACTAATAATCTTGTCTAATTTTCAGCCTGAGCTCTTAAGGCTCTTCGGAGTGGTGGATCACGGTTTTCTTCTCTTTAAAACAACCAACTATTCTCAAGACTTTATTCTCTGTCTCTATTATAATTCAATGGCTTTCAGTAAGTTACATTTGCTATGTATATTCATTAAATATTTATCCGGATTCAACAGAGGCATATAAGGGCATTGAGTACAGTAGTTTACAGCATAGTAAATTTAACAACAAATATACTTGTATAATTTAAATGTACCGGTTAAGAAATGTAAATTAAGACAACCAAATGTTTATTAACTCTATGATCATCAAAACAATCCTTTTTAGGACTACTTGATATCCAAGGATATCACACTAGCTCCCTCTTTTTTTGCTTTCAGCATATTATTTTTTTAAAAAAATTTAAGAATATACGGCTACAGATATGTCATTACACCAATTTACCACAGCTTAATTGAGTCCAAATTTTTTGAAATATTAATGAATGATTTACAGAAAGTTTCAAATATAGAAGGATAGACATTTTATAAATGAATAATTTACACATTGACGTCTTCGAAGTCGTTTATGGAGTCACCTTTTGTATATACCGAGCATAGACTTTTTCTCCGCTCCGTAAGCTCTTCCTCCCTTTCATTGTCAGGGGGTGTTTTAAGGCTGTTTTCCGATTTAGACTTTTTCATGACAACATGTGCACGCTTTTCCCACTTATCTCTCTCCTGCTATTTTTCGAAAGTGAGTTCTGTCCACTACGACCATTGGTTTGACTGGAACCTTTTGTTTACCGACCTTCATAAAGTTCGGGACTAAACGGCGTACAGAGCTAAATCTGTGATAAAGATACATGCATAGTAAGTGCAAGGCCAATGAAACTAGGAATGATACCACTCCCATAAGGAGCGCGTATTTAAACGGCATGTAGCTCTCAAAGGTGTTACTCAAGACAGGTTTCAAATGTGTCATTTGAATGGCGATTGGCTTGGCTATTTGTGCAAGGTTTTCTGTTTTTTTCATTGACGGCATTTTTATTAATTTTTCTTGCACTTGTCTAATAAGAGTAAGACTGGCCTGATCTTTATTGTTGAAATATGGGAGTTGGTCTATTTCTGGCACTTCAGTCAATAAATGCTTCAGAGGGTCAGAAAGTTCTACTTGAATTTTAATTGCTGGAATCTTGTGACAGCTTCCTAGGTCAGATCTAATTTTCAAGTGCGGAGTCGTAATTTGCTTACCACATTCCAATGTGATAATACATATTTGGCAACCAGGGTAAGTTCTGACTTGGAGAGCGTTTGAACTATCCATGGAAGACTCTCGCATGGTAAATGTGTCCGTCGCTGACAAGATTACCCAGATACCATATCCTAGGTTTTCTGCTGCCTCTATCACTGGTAAAACAACATTTTCGGTTGGACACGTTACTAAGGCGTCCATAGTCGTTCCGAAAAAAAGTGTGGCTAGACATGAGGAGTGTCCCAACTCCGTTGGAATTGTCTCATGACAAATTCTGTAGTTGGAAGATCCTAAACATTTTCCTAGTTGATCTTTGCTTAGCACTGCTGTTTCCATAGAGTCCTCTGATACGGCTAAATATGGAGCTTCTAGTTTCCATCTAATTGCACTTCCAGTGTCTTTTTGTGGCATTGGTACAATTTTTGCAGTAAAAACTGTGAAAACTGTTTGACGAGAAGCCAACGGGATCGCAAGGGTTTAAAGTAGCCCTTCCTTAATCGATAGTGCATCCGTCAACAGTTCTGCATTATAGTAAGACAGGAGATCATCCATGGGAATTGCTAGGGTCAGTCGGTCACGAGCGTTCATCTGTTCGCGTGCAACATAGTCTAGAATTTTCATTAGGGAATCTCGAGGTACTAAGGACATCGGTAATCTTTTCTGTAACAGTGTTGGTATTGAATTGAGTAGATTCATGCGATATCCTGTAAGTGCAGCTCTATAGCTTTTGACATCTGAGTATATCATATTGAGTAACGATGCCGCAGTGTCAAAATTAAAGTTTATCTGCTGATTTGAAAAAAGTAATTGATCACAATCTTGGAGCAATCTAATGTTTTTCTCGAAAACTTTGAACTGCTTTTGAATTATTTCTCAGTTTCTGTTCTGGTTCTCAATAAGTTCATTTTGAATCTTGTGCAGAGTGGCCAGTTCATTCGAAATGAGAAAGAATTTGTCGTCTGTCTCTGATTTTACAAGTGAGACGTAGGTCGCTATCTGTTCTGTATAGTCGGCCAGTTTTTGAATGTTTTCTGCATTTTTCTTCGCTTTATCGTGACATCCTCCAAATACTCCAATAATTCCACAGCTGCCTGATGATCCGAATGCAATTCCTCCTCCAAAAAGTCCGATTGCTGCCAAACCTGCTAGAACTACTGGCGCTGCTCGTTTTTTGCGATTAGGAACTGTGTTTTTCAATGCTTCCAAGAAGTGCTGTGTCTCATTATGCAGGTAGCTAACCTCTGTTCTAGCAATTGCCACCTCATTTTCAATTTTTCGCAGAATCCAGTCTACGTTGAAATCAGTTGTATTAGATTGAAAATTGGAGGAAATGTTAAGAGGACAATTATAAGTCGGTTGTTGCCACATATTTTTGAGATCTCGTAGGAGCTTACGAAGCTCGGCCTTCATTGTAAAGTTGTATTTCGGATATGGAATAAGGAATTCAACAGGTATAAATTTTTTCGATAAGAGAATTTTCGATTTTTCGTGGAAAATAACTCCTTTGGACAAGCTTTCAGCATTTTCACGATTTTCTTCAACTTTCGTGAAAGCAGTGTTTTTATCGATTTGGAACATTATTGCAGCCAGTACACTGCATCCCGCTAACAAAAGTAAATTCATTTGCCTAAATAACAAATTAGCTGTTTAGGTGTTGATTTTGTGAACAGACGAAGAGGAACAGATGAGCAAGATGAAATCGGAATTAAATGTGTCCCTTTTGAGTTAGATGAGGCTTTTACTTTTTTTGTTTTAACTCTATAAATTGATTTTGTAATAGAAAATCTTCACGATTGTGCTCTTTGTTTTTATCGTCTCTTTTGTGTGAACGTTTTGGTTAATGACTTTTACTCTGTTTTGCAAATAATCATAGCTAACTTCAAAAGGAGTTTTTCAGTTCGGAAATGTGTTTCAACATAAGTTTGGGCCAATTTGGTTTGCTTTGCTGCCCCAATGGCACTTTTGCGTGGTCAATTCCTGATGGTATTTTATCATTCGGTGAAACAATTCCCTCTATTTGCCCCCGAACAGCTTCGGAAGTTTCAATTCTGGAAGGCGACTTTAAAGATTTGTCGTGGATCAATTCATTTGTTTTGATTCCGATCTCTATTCTATTTGTTGTGTTCATGTATCTAATCAGGAGATTGAGAGCGCGGACAGGAGATGTTTAGCAAATGACTCCTCTGTATACCGGCAAATACTTAAGGATTTGAGTTATTTCTAGCATGTACTTAAAACTACTATTACTTGTGTTAAGCTTTCTAATTGTTATTTAACGCACAGTTTTGGTTTTGTGCATTATAATTTAGAAGCAGTGAACTCTTAAAGGCGTCAGTGTGAGTTTAATGTGCGGTTATTTCAATTAAGTTGTGGAACTTGTCTCACTTTTGTTTACCCATTTGGCCTCAGATTGCATGAGATTGCATGGACTTCAGATTGCATGGATCTTAGCCCTGTTGTATCTAAGCTCTCTGAGCAAATTCAACAAGTTTTACGTTGGCTCTCAAGTTTTACGTGGAAGACCTTTCATTATTCGGGAACCTTTGGTGAAATATCAGGACAAAAATATTGGTGAAAGTTTCTTTTTGATTTTTTTTTTAAATAAAAACTTCATTTATTCTTTGTTTTAACACCTCAACGTTTGAGTTGATATTCAGTTATTTTTGCTATTTAGAGAGCAATTTACGGTGCAAAAAAGTTCAGTGCAGTGCTTTCAAAGTTTACATGTAATGATGAGAAAACTGGATTTTTCGGGACAAAAGTCTACAATCATTGTGTCTTAAAGACTATTCAACACGATTTTCTTAACTGTCAGTTGCCGCATGGGTTTACCCTGAGTCCTTGGTCCCTCGGTTTCAATATCCTAAGTGCCGGCGCTCAGTACAGAAATTTTCATTGTGATTGGGAAGATCCCTGTGATGCTTTCATCACGTTGCATGGTACAGGAAAAAAGTTCTGGGTTTTTCTTGACCCAAGTAAAATGGCTGCAAATCTAGAGCGTTTGAGCGAAAATCCCAGCAGTTTAATTCACCAGCTTGATTATTTCAAAGACTATGCAGTTCAAGGGTGGCAGTTACCTGGCGATACAGTATATTTACCCTTCGGGCAATATCACTGCGTTTTAACAATTGCTCGGCCCGATCAATGGACATGTCTTTTGTCTGTATCTACTTTTATTAGCCCTAATGAACAAAAAATGGCTTGGCCAGGTATAACTCAAGGAAGATTACAAAAGCGGCGTGAGATACGGCGTTCACAAGGCGTTATAACTGCTCTACTTCTAAGTTACTTTATTTACTTAATTTTGCTCATCAATAATATATGACTTTGTGGTCACTTATGGCTCATGTATTTCACCTCAATGTCATTTTTAACGATTTTCCACAAAGTAACAGCTCAAATGCATGATAATAGTAGAGAACTGCCGTCGGTTGAGGCTCTAACTTGTTAAATAACTTGCAATTTGTGCATTTTTGGCCTAATTTTAGGTGTTAAAAAATGAATGTTCAATTAATGTTCAAAACTCAAAAAACTCACTTCTGTGGACCTTCTAACTGTGCGGCATTGTTTCTGTATCAATAAAATTAAGTTCTAAGCTAAATAACACACGCCAAACAAGCATTTTTATCTCGTCATAAAGATATGAAATTTCAGCCAAAACGACGATTTTTGATGTGTAAAAAATTTTGACCACGAAAGCTCTATAACTTGGTAAATAATTCGAATTTCGTTGATATTTTTTGCATGCAGTTAGGTATTGATGTGAACTTAATTTGAGTGTAGTCAAAAACTGTGATTTATTTTTCAGTTTTTTAGGGGTACCTTTTCAATGGGAAAAAATCGCATTTTTTTGGGTCTGATTTTTGACGATTTCTGGTGGTCAGTTCTCCTAATATATGATAGATAGGACTTTTTTATCCCCAATTCCTCTCAGTATGGTTTAAGTTGGGACTCCAGGCCAATTTTTGTAACCCTAGTGTGATTATAAGTTGGTAAAATAGCCCATGGAAAAATTGTAAGAATCAAGTTTTCCCATTTTTCGGCCTAATTAGAAAAAACGCATTAACTTCTCAACTATTGGTTCAAAATTGAGCAAACTTGGCAGGCACTTACAACAACAATTGGTGCAGGCGGTGGTAAAGTTTGGTGGCCCTGCTGTGACTCCTTCATATAGAACTTTGCGTGTTTTTGGGCAAAAACTTGTGTTTTTTGCGTTTTTTCTACACTTTTGACGTTTATTCCATTTTTATTGCGTTTTTAACTTTAACTATTGCATTTTATTGTCACCTCTCGTCCCCCTGGCATATTGTTGAAGGTTTCGTGAGCTTTTTTAGTTCATCTGTTTGTCAGTTGTAACTTGTGTGCTTTTCAAAGTTTGGTGAAAAATTCAGTTCTGTTATGTTTTGTATTTTAGTTAGTTTTTCTTATTTTTTATTTGCCCAAATGGTACAACCTGCCTGTAATTATTGACACATAATATGATGAAGCCATGGGGGCCATGTTTTCCTAATGTTTGATCGAAATTGTTTTTAAGTTTGCGCGATATTCAAGTTCAAATAATTGCTGTTGGAAAAACTATCACAAACTTTAGCGCTGTTTGTCCAAAGATATTCTGAAAAATTTGCTTCACTGCTTGCCAGGGCACTACGTCGAGACCAATGCCTAGTCTTGGTACAAAAATTTGGGTCAAATGATTTTCTACGGCATGGTTTCTTAGTAAAATGAGCGATTGGTAAACTTTTGCTATCAACTCATTTTTCGAAAATTTTTGTTTTATGATGAGATTATATACAAATCGGTCCAAGTAACTATCTAAATGAACATGTATTGAGCCGGGTGCAAGGTTAATGTTAGTTGGTACGTCATTATTTATCAAGTTAGGACAAAATTTTGCAAGATTTTGCCAAAAGTTTTTCGAAAAAAATGAATCAGACCATGTACTTTGTACAATATTGCCGTTTATTTCTTTCATTTCCGCTCTCATGCAAATTATATTGCATGACTCAAAGCTAGGGTAGTCCCCTTTTGTCAGAGATTGCGTAGAACTACTGGGTTTGCTTTTTTGGACTTGTTTTGTGAAGTATCTTGCTTTGAACTTGATTCTATCAAAGTTGACGGGTTGTTTGTTTTCTCCTTTTCCCTTTCTTTTCTTCGTCTTTCTATAGTTTTTGCTAGATCACCTATAGAGCTGTAGTCTTGCATACCAAATTCGCTCAGCGCTTCATCTACCGTTTGAGTTTTCCGAGATCTATCTCCTCTGTTTGACTTCGAAGTTGAAGGCTCTTTGAATGTTACTCTTTTTTCCTTTGAAATTTTTGGTTCTGTGTAGATTGGTATTGGCATTTTGGGTATGCGCGACAACCTACGAAGATTGCTAGCCACTGGTGAAGGGGTTGGCGTAGTGCTGACCGGTGAATCAGGTCCTGTGCTCCAGTTAGCATCTCTAATGGGAATTTTTGATTTTGTTGATCTTGGACTTTCAATTTGATCCTGCTCATTCTTATGGCCTTGTATTGTTATTAATGGGTCCTCAGACTCATCAATACTACGATTGGCATCTGATAGATCCTCAAATGGTTCAGTAAGGGCTGGATAGTCAACAAATAGGACTGGTTCTTCGTCAGATTGTACTTCCGGCGGTTCAAAAGTATTTGGGGGACTTGGTGCCATTGGTGGTGTTTCAGGCCCATTTGGTAGTGCTGGTGGTAGATGACCTATTGGGTAACTCCAATATATTTGCGCTGAGGGGTTGTTAAGACCGTTTTCGTTACTGCTTGTTGTTCGATCTTCATAGTACTCTTCTTCGAACAATTTCCCAATTTTTTCGTCGAAAAGTTCAGGTTCTTGTCTAAATTTGCTCAAACTGGGGTCTGCAACAAATTTGTTTGTTAATGTATCAATATCGTCTATTCTGGTCTGTGGTACTATTGGTCGTAATCTGATCCTATGAACACATTGCGTAAATGGCGTTCCAACTTTTCGGATCAGATAGTTAGAGTTTGTAAGAACTTTTTCAACTCTGTATAACGGGAGCCAAATTTGGACTGCTTTGTGACTAAGATCAGATTGATTTACTAAGCGCGGATTGAGCAAAAGACAATAGGAAAATAATTCTAAGGGTTTAGCTTCCGCTTTGTCATCGTAATAACTTCTATACTTGTGATACATTGTGACAAGTTTCTCTTTGACTCGAGAAAATTGTTGTGTCATTGCATCTTGTAAGGTAACAAGAAAGTCTGACCTGGGCATGGCTGCTTGAATGGCTTTGATGTTAAATCTAACATCCAGTGGTTTATGAGGTTCTCGGCCATGAAAGACTAAGGTTGGTGAGCACCCTATAGATGAGGAGTAAGATGTGTTATGTATAAACACAGCTATGTCTAACCATTTATGCCAGTCACTGCCTGTTTGATTTGAAGCCAATCTAAGGATTCCTTTCATGGAAAGGTGAGATCGCTCAACCACTCCCACTGATTGTGCATGTTTAAGGGTTGCATGTCTTAGTTTGATCTCGAGAAGACTCGCTAATTCATGCATTAAGTCAGAAGTGAAAACTGAGCCTAAATCTGCTATTATCACGTACGGTATGTAACTATGTCTGAAAAAAATGGAAACTAAGGACTTTGCTACTGTTGGTGCATCTGCTTTGGAAAGTGGAATGGCAAAAATGTACTTAGAAAATACATCGACTGCTGTTAGTGCAAATCTGTATTGATTACTGTCAAACGGACCTATAATATCAATTTGCATTACATCACCTGGGTAATGTTGCTCTGATGATACGGGCTGAAGGGGCGGTCTAAGGGCGACGTTTTTTGCTGTTTTCAACTGCAAACAAGTTAAGCAATTTCGGATATAGTCAATAAGGTATTCTGTGAAACCTGGGAAATAAAATCTGTTTCTAAACTCAGCTACTGTCCTGGTGATACCTATGTGACCGCTAAGTTTTGAATTATGGAGTCGATAGAGGATCTCTTTCCTCAGGTGTTTTGGGACACAAAACTGGTAGACTGAAATCTTTCCTGTGTCATCAAAAAATTTTCTGTAAAGGATTTGATTCCAAACAATTAGACGTGGAAACTGCTTCCTATACTTTCTGAGTTCAAATGACAAATAACGGCTATTATCCACTTCATTTTTGCTTAACCACCCTATTACTTTGACAATATCATTGTCTTTTTGCTGCTCCTCCACTAATGAAAGTGGATTAGACAATTTTGCTATGTCTGGAAATGAGTCCAGTGGGTTTTGCAATTCTAATGCATTCATTTCCGGCTTAAACTGAATTTTCATAATATCACTTCTAGGCTCCGTCGAATTGATTGAGATTCCCTGGTTTTTCAACTGTGAAAGCATAGCATCGTAGATTCCTTCCTTCTTTAATTTGTCGGTTAGTTCAGTGTCAAAAAATTGATCCTCTGATTTTTCAAACATATTTTCACACTCTGTAATTGCTGACAATGCAATGTCTGGTGTTTTTGCTGATAACGATATTTTAACTTCTCGCACTGGAATGCTGTCTGCCATTGCCAATTCAATAGCATTATCAGGGTCTGTCTGAATTCTTGAAATATAGTCTGCTGCAACGTTTGCTTTACCTGGAATGTGTGCTAAGGCAATATTGTACGCTAGTACTCTGTCCAAGTATCCCCAAAGCGAAGGATGAAGTGTTCTTGCCTTGAAGAACTGGGTTAGGCTTTTATTATCTGAGAAAACTAAAACTTGCTTTTCTGTTCCCCAAATATAGTGAGAAAAATCTTCCAATGCAAAATATAATGCAAGAAATTCTTTACAGAAGATTGACAATTTAAGCTGTGCTTTGTTAAATAGTTTCGAGCCGAAAGAAAATGGAGCATATGTTTTCTGTTTTTGGTGTTTGTCATCTGTCAAATAATCTTCAACTAGAAGTACGTATCCAGCTCCATGGTAGCTTGCGTCACATAATATAACATACTGGAGCCCTGGTTTTGGAAATCTGAGCACAACAGTTGTTGCTTTCCTCAAGGCATTACGTATCTGTTCTAGAGCTTCCTGATGACGATCATTTGTTGAAAAGAATGCTGACTTTTGGAGAAGTTCGTAAAAAGGTATCAAGATTTCATTTAGCTTAGGTATATGATTGTGAAAGAACTGGACAAATCCAATCAGTCTCTTTACCTGCTTTACGGTCTGTGGCATTTTCATTTTTGACAGAAATTTATCTATTTTCTTCCTTTCTGGTTGAATTCCAGCTGGCGTAAGTATGTTTCCCAAAAATTTAATTTTGGTTGTTCCAAATATACATTTTTCGGGTGAGAGTTTTAACCCCGATTTTCTGACACAATCAATTATCTGCTTAAGATTTCTCAGAAGTTCAGTAACATTTTCAGCTCCACTTCCTATGTCATCCATATATTGGGTACATACATTTGCCGTTAGGCAAGGATCCAGGTAATGTCTAATAAAGGCGCTGAATCCAGTTACTGATTTGCTTAATCCTTGTGCGAGACACTTATATGCGTAAGTCCGAGATGCGAAGTTAAATGATAGTAGTTGTACAGAAACATCATCAGCCATCTGTACACAGTGGTAAGCTTGAGAGCAATCAAGCTTGCAGAATAGCTTCTTTCCAGCAAAATGATTCACTGCATCTTGCATATTTGAAATTGGAAACTTTGAATTTAGGTAGTCATTTCGTAGTAAATGGTTTATTCGACGGAGATCAATGAGAATGCGCAGTTTACCCGATTCTTTACGTTGGGCAAAAATTGGACTTCCGTACTTTGAGTTTGACAAAGTTGTTATTAGTCCAAAGTAGTGCATCAAAGCTAATTCAGTCAGAAGTTCGTCTCTAAGATGAATTGGAGTGTGAAGGCTTTGTAAATACACAGGTAACTCATGTGATGGTGTCAATTTTATTTGCAGTTCAGAGTTGTAGCCAACATCAAATCTGTGTTTAGCAAATACGTCAAAATTTTCTACTAGGAGTTGTTCAACTTGTTGACGCTCTGTGTCTGATAAGATTGAGTCTTGCCAAGAAAATTGTTGTAAAAACTCATTCCTATCTCTCTGATTTTCTATTGGGTTAATTTTTTCTCTTTCTCTGTACTCACTTATTTTGTCATATACCTGTTTTTGCCAATTTGATAGACAGGTTATGTCTGGACAGTTTTCCGGTGTTGGAAACCAAAATTTCTCGTATTCTGGTGCTGGTTTCTCAATTTGTTGCGCTTTTGGTATTTCTATCAACTTGTTATTTTCTGCTAAGTAGCTTGATTCTTCTCTCAGTTTTGCTAATTGTATAGTATCTGAACTAACATGCTGAAGTTTTTGTAACTCCTGGAAGTTTAAAACTTTAAATTGTGCTATTGGTGTGTTTATTTTTATTGTAATCGGGTGAGTGTTGAAATTTATAACTGGGAGAAAAACTGTGTTTGTCTCAGTTGTTGTTACTATTGCTGAGCTAACCAATAACTCTGTTTCTGTTTCAAACTGCTTTTGAGGCGTAACGACTCCACTACAATGTTTAATTTCAGGCTGTGAGTCCTCAAATTTGCATTCTAAGACTCTCTGTGACTGTGCTTCAATAGTTATTTTTCTTGCAGCAGTTAAATTGAACTTGCAAGGTTTCAATATTCTACGTCTGCCTGATACAGGTTTGAGTTCATTCAAATGAACAGACATGTCTTCAAACTTGAGTATTTTGTCTCTAGGACAAATTTGGATATTATTTTTTATGAAAAATGTATTTCCAATAATTATGTTGTTCATTTTAGGTAGCACAAAAAAGTCTTCTGTGAACTTGTAGTCTCCGATGTGGAAATCGACTGACACTTGTTTATCAATGTTTATTACTTGGCCTGATGCTGTTTTAACTTGACTGAAATTTGGTTCACAATAAGAGCTTTTATTTATTACGCTATTTTTTTGTAGCTCCAATAAAACTGACTCCGACAGTGCACTTGTTGTTGCTCCTGTATCAACTAGTGCTCGACGTTTAAAATTTTTCAAGAAATTAATTTGAACATAGGAGAGTTCTTCTCCTTCTAACGTTATAACAGCATTTATAGATGATGACGCTACATGATGATTATAGTGAATTTTTTGAGTTTTTTCTTTTATATTTTTTTGTTTTTTATTGGACTCATCTGGCTGTGGCTTAGTTAGTTTTTTGGCATTGGAAACGGTAACGTTTCAGATTTGTACTGATTAGCATTTTGGTTACTTGAAGTTTGACAGTCCTTTGCTAAGTGGTTGGGATATCCACATTTGAAGCATATTTTTGGTGCCGATTGCACATATGGGTAGTGGAAACTCTGATCTGTTGTCTGGAAAGTTTGGGAAACCTGGGGGTTTTGCTCGGAAAATTGGCTCTGACTTGTTTGTTGATTATATTGATTTGGTGCTGGAAATTGGTTCTGGTAAAATTGCTGGGGAGGTGTTTGGAATGCAAATTGCCATTGTAGGTTTCTATTTCTTGGAAGTTTTTGTCTATTTGTATTTTGTTGATAATTTTGGTAGCCCCACTGATTGTTATTTGGTCTAAACGAGCGCTGACCTGAGTTATTCCAATTTCGCGGTTTAAAAATTTTTCCGCCACCTTGTGTGTTCTGAGTAATGCTTTTCTGCGAGCTTCCTTCTTGTCGGGTTTGACTATCATCAAATTTACGTGTCAGTTCCGAAATTTTTGTCTTTAGTGAATCTTGTGCTTGGCCCAATGTTGTGAGCGCATTTACTAAATTCTCAGTAACTCCTTGTTGAATTTCGCTAACTGATCCTGGTTACCATTCATCTTTGGGACAAAGGTCCTTCAAAACTAAATTTTTTCGGTCTGCGTTACATGCTTCTTGTGGGGTAGCATTTTCAGGAAGTTCAAAAAGTTTTAAGCGTAGCCAGTTTGGCATTGCTCTAATAAATGCTCTTTTAATTTGACTTTCTCTGTTTCTGCCTGCGCTTGCTAACCTTTCTGCGTTTACAGCGGTTTCTCTGTCAAACCTAGGCCTATCTGCGTCATTTGCAGCTGGCGCTACAACTGGCAAAATAGGATCTGGGTAAGCTTGATGTGCGCATGTTTGAATCTGTACTAGAAGGTCCTCTGGCGTTGTTTTTCCCGGTATAAACTTAAAGTTCTCTAACTTTATTGCATGAACTTCTCTTAAATTTGGGTCACAATACTGATTTCTTAGTGCTGTGAGTGCATTTTCTAAGTTGTTTTGAGTAGCTTCAGCTAGTGTTAGAAAAAATCTAAGGGCTCCGTCTTTTAAGTGAAGTTGCAAGAAGTTTGCTTGTTGATCATTAGGGACTGCTGTTACTGCTATGATACTGCGTAATAAAGCTTCAACCTCGCGCCAATTTTCACGTTCGAGGCCCAAGAATGGGCTGAGAGAGATATGTGGTTGAGCCATGCGTTTTGTTAAATTATATTTTCTTTAACTTTTATCCTAATAAATAAGGAGGAGAGAGTCAGTATTTTACTTGTATGCGCCTATCGAAAACCCTTTTAAGTGTTTCAAAAGATGACTAGTTTAGCACTGATAGCACGAAGTGATTAACTATGGATAGAGTGACAGTGAAAGCACTTGATGGCATATATAAACTACACTGAGATAATTGGTTTCACTGCATTGTAAACTTACTAGCTTTTGAAGTCCGTTTCTGGCTGTTCTCTGTAGTTCTCAGCCCTTTGCAGTTCTTAGCCAACTGTTCTCTTCCTTTCTTCCCAAATCCGGTTGTTTTATTGTGTCGCCTCTTCTGATTTTGTGCCTGTTTGTGGTTGTCGTCTGTTGTTGATCCGTGTTTGTAGTAAGAGTCGTTTTCAATAAAAATCGTTCTTAATAATTCTCAATAACGAATTTTCACAGCAACAAATAATACAAATTGCAAGTTATCTAACAAGTGTTTTTTCAAACTTTAACAATTAGCTTTGGAAAATATTGTTTGCATGACTTGCATGGCTTGTTAATAGTTTGAATGAATTTTTAGCTCTCTGATGAAATCGATGATGACAATTTGACTTTGGCCGAAATAAAGAGAAATAAAAGATCAGAAGTTTAAAGTTTCAATGGAAGGTAAGTTTCCCTTCTGTCACCAACTAATAATCTTATCTAATTTTCAGCCTGAGCTCTTAAGGCTCTTCGGAGTGGTGGATCACGGTTTTCTTCTCTTTAAAACAACCAACTATTCTCAAGACTTTATTCTCTGTCTCTATTATAATTCAATGGCTTTCAGTAAGTTTTATTTGCTATGTATATTCATTAAATATTTATCCGGATTCAACAGAGGCATATAAGGGCATTAAGTACAGTAGTTTACAGCATAGTAAATTTAACAACAAATATACTTGTATAATTTAAATGTACCGGTTAAGAAATGTAAATTAAGACAACCAAATGTTTATTAATTCTATGACCATCAAAACAATCCTTTTTAGGACTACTTGATATCCAAGGATATCACACCCAGAAAGAAAGTTGGTGTGCTCTTGTAGAGATGTACAAATTCGTAGCCAAACTCTTTTTGAAAAAGGGAAAAACGTAAATTTTCTGGGCTTTCACGTCCTGTTGAGCTAAAATTGGAAATTTCATAAAACACGGAGTCAAATTGACAACATATTTTATTAAAATGTGTTTTCTAGCCTATTTTAATAATTAATTCCTAAACCAAGGTAAATAGGTATTTTCAACAAATAGGTACTTTCAAGTAGCTTTATAATGTAGCTTCTCTTATGCAACAAATTGACCGAGAAAATGTATAGTTTTTCGAAAAAGAAAATTGAAGTTTTAATTTTTATTACTATTTACTCCTCGATAACGGACAAATTTTCAAAGTAGTGTCAATATTCTGATTATTATTATAAAAACAATTTCGGGGCTGTTCGAAAAAAGAGAGCGCAAGCCTTCTTGGCTAGTCTCAATTTAAACTAATTATATCTAATGAAATTAATTTCGACGGATGACAAAATAAACTATCCTATAATGTCGTTTGATTTATACAAATTGATTCAGTGATAAGAAATGCAAGATTATTTTGATTATCTAAGATGAGGATCCTAAAGATATCGACATAAAAAGTGATATCAAAGATTATCAAATTAAATATTATCATTTCAAAAATCTTAGTACACTTTTGTTCATCATTTATTTTTGTGAAATGAGCAGTCGATATAAACAATATTCTTCATGTCGGGGAACAACGGAACAGCACAAGCCAAAATATAAAGTCACAGCCACATTCTACTGAATTATCAACATTGTCATAACTTGTAAACAACACTAACACTTCAGAAACTATTGCTTAAAGTTCAATTTAAACAACGCATAGATCTGAAACAATACAACTATTGTCTAACACGTTGCTCATTGAAAGATATTTGAACAAATTATCGCCAAGCCTTGATGTAGAAATAGCTTTATATTCGATTATACCAAGAAGTATATAAACTCAATGCCTCTTAGGGTATGGTAAGAACAGAATTTAGTCATCACCCTATAGATCTCCATTTCATTAGACGAAGCATTAGTACCAGTGAAGTTTTACTTAAAAATCCATTCTTCAAAAAATCATAATCTTGGAAAAAATCTTGAACATAATGGATGGCAACTCCTTGGGCACTGTTCAGTACGGATCCAAAATCTCTGGCAGGTCTTTCATCGGCATGGCAGTCGCAATACTGGACGCATCTTTCCAGGCTGGGGTTATAGTACAGGTAAAATTCAGTTTTGGGGTCTTTGAAAACAAAGGAATTGAATCAAGACTTGCTTACGATAAAATAAAAAATCTGAGGCACAGAAATATCTAATTGAAAATATTGATATTGGCAGTTTTTCATACAAAAGCATAGATATTGAATTTAACCAAGTTAGGAATTATTAATCAGCTACTAGTAAATCTGCCTAACCCGAGCTACTCGGTAATTTTGCACGTCACAAATCTTTTCAGATTTGTTCTTTGTTCAGATTTACTATGGCGGCATGTTCTCGTTCTACCTTCAAAGATACACTTATCAGAGCTCATCGGCTGAAATGGTCAGCTACTCTGTCTTCCGATCTCTTTTCCTCTTCCTCATTTCCTTCCTGACCATCGTGGATTCAACCGAGTACCCCAAGAGGTTCCGAGAACTAAACCACTTCGTCTTAGTGACGAACGGATTGTTAGCCATATCTGTGATGGCTAAAATCCTCGTGTATTATGGATCCGCATCATTCGTATCGGTTAGTATTACAACTCAACACTTCGCATCGCACGGATATCAAAACGTCTGACACAAACATTTCACACGCAATGCGAATATTAACAGCAGAACAATGAGAGAATGCTAAAAGTTACAAAAAACTGCCCGATTGCCCAGTGCCGGCTCGGTACCTTGATAGCTTGAAATTTTACACTTAATTAAATATTGGCTATAGCGATGACCAAAAATTAATGACTGAATATGCCTTACTGGAAACTTTTCAAGCACATAATCTCTTTTCAGTGGTTGTTTTGGGAGAACTGTGCCATCTCAATTTTCTTCTCAATTCTCAACCCAATTACATGGCGATACGTCAGTAACATTGACAGAATACTGGAAAAGAAAAGACGCAAAGTCGACCAAGACAGAAGGGTATCCATGGACCGAACATTGACACTCCTGGACGGTGGCAGTTTCGCCGACAGCGTTCGAAGCAGCTTGCATGACACTCGTTCTGCTAAAATCGAGAAGTTGTTGAGAAAACAAGAGAAAAAGTCTCTGTTCAAAGCGAGAAAGCTGATCTGGTTAAGTTGGACGGATACCTTTTTGTTTGTGATTGGATTCCTGTGTTCGGTGCTGTCTGGGATAACCGAAGTGTTCATCCCCTATTGTCAGGCGAAAATTGTGAACAGTGTAGTTCGTATAAGTGAGTTTATCATTTCACACATTTATAATTCACTTTCAATAAACTTTGTACTTAAAAGCTAACAGTTATGGGAAGCAATTTTTATTCATGAATAATAAAGATAAGATCATTGCTACCAAGACTGGTCAAGCTATGGTAAACCTGAAGCTATGATTAAGTGAGAGCTCCTCCTCCCACAGACAGCTGCGGAGGCAAAAATACATCGAACCCTCAATCATTTACGTGAGATTCACATACCTTACCTCTCGGAAATCACGCCAGTGATACTGAGGCCCAAAAAGTCAATACCCAAATCTACAGACCACATAAGATCGCAAAATAGAACAAATCACAAATCACATTCGTCCAAATTCAAAATCCTCTTTCTGTGTCAGTTCAGCTCGAGCAGAAATAGGGCGGCTTCTATCCATCACCTCATACTGTTTAAATATTAAAAGATCAATTAGCCCATGCAGAATAGCTCGTCAATAAAAAATAGCACCAAAATAAACAATTTAAGTACAAAAAGTAGCTCAGTGATTAATGTTAACAGATTTGGACACGCCAGACCGTCTGTCGTACTTCAACCAGTTTGTGTTATATGTTGGACTTCTGATGCTGGGAAAGAGTGTTTTCATCCTTTTACAGTCTTCGTTCCTCCTCAGAGCCAAAGACAGACTAGAGTTCAAGATACAAAGTGTCATGTTCAACAAAATACTACAGGTATTAGAGAAATCAGAAAAGAATCAAATTTTATACGAGAGAATAGATCTTTACATGCAACTGACCCTGGGACGTGGTTCGAAAAATTATGAAAAATAGAATCCACGTTATAACTTATCAAGTACCTGCTACGCCGGGATTCGAGCCATCGCTAAAATATTGCATATTCCCATTTTTTGAGATCAAGCTTAGAAACTTTGAAAACGTAAAACCTCATTTTCAATACTTTGGCAGACCTCTCTAACTTCAGTAGACATTTGACTCTTGCCCAGTGTAGAGGTGCTAAAACGTATAATCCCTCACTAATTGCCGTAAATATGCCATAATGACGTCCCATCATTGTGGTATAATTACGAGAACTGGTGAGGGCTATGCGCTCCACCAGCAGCACTATACAAGGAAAGACCCGAAAGTTAGACAGGTCTGCCAAAGTACTGATGAACGTTTTGCGTTTTGAACAACTTAGATAAGATTGATCGGCATGAAAAAAACTACATGAACTTCGCTATACGGTTGTGTCCTTTGTCAATTTATGATGACAATTCTGGAAAGCTTTTTGCGTAGGAAAAACAACAGTTCTTCGACAAGCGTTCAAATGAGAGTATGATGCAGAGAATGACGGGTGACGTGGAAAGCTTTGCAACAATTGTAACCGAGTCATGCACTACTTTCATCAGAAGTATAGTCAAGAGTACAATCGTGTTCCTATTCCTGCTATTTGCCATCAGGTATTATGAAATTCACAAAAAATAATCCACAATCCTAAGCAAGAAGATGAAAAAAGATTAAATTAAAATGACCACATTGCAAAGTTCAAATATACACAACGGGGCGGTATGATCAGAGTAAACTTCTGATAAATTGTTTTCTACAAGAGAGTATGCTACTCCATAGCAAAATTTGATAAGTTTTTGGTTGCGAACAGAATAAACAATACTTACAATCGATACTTCATCACTTCAAATATGTTTGTTCAAAACCACACAAAATCTTTTATTATACACTTTTAAAACTTGATTGAAATATGAACAAACCTCTCAATCATTATTACAGTTTCCCTCAATTGCAACAAAAGACTGAGTAATTTATCATGGCTATCAGTTGATCTTCATCCTCAAATTACAGATGAAGCCAGAAAAGGGTGCATATTTTTGAGCAAAAAAGTGAGCTTCTGTTGCTCTAATCCAAAAATCTTGAAACAAATTTAATCAAGGATACAAAACGACATATTAACGCTATCAAGTTTGTCAGTTGTAACTTGTGTGCTTTTCAAAGTTTGGTGAAAAATTCAGTTCTGTTATGTTTTGTATTTTAGTTAGTTTTTCTTATTTTTTATTTGCCCAAATGGTACAACCTGCCTGTAATTATTGACACATAATATGATGAAGCCATGGGGGCCATGTTTTCCGAATGTTTGATCGAAATTGTTTTTAAGTTTGCGCGATATTCAAGTTCAAATAATTGCTGTTGGAAAAACTATCACAACCTTTAGCGCTGTTTGTCCAAAGATATTCTGAAAAATTTGCTTCACTGCTTGCCAGGGCACTACGTCGAGACCAATGCCTAGTCTTGGTACAAAAATTTGGGTCAAATGATTTTCTACGGCATGGTTTCTTAGTAAAATGAGCGATTGGTAAACTTTTGCTATCAACTCATTTTTCGAAAATTTTTGTTTTATGATGAGATTATAAACAAATCGGTCCGAGTAACTATCTAAATGAACATGTATTGAGCCGGGTGCAAGGTTAATGTTAGTTGGTACGTCATTATTTATCAAGTTAGGACAAAATTTTGCAAGATTTTGCCAAAAGTTTTTCGAAAAAAATGAATCAGACCATGTACTTTGTACAATATTGCCGTTTATTTCTTTCATTTCCGCTCTCATGCAAATTATATTGCATGACTCAAAGCTAGGGTAGTCCCCTTTTGTCAGAGATTGCGTAGAACTAGTGGGTTTGCTTTTTTGGACTTGTTTTGTGAAGTATCTTGCTTTGAACTTGATTCTATCAAAGTTGACGGGTTGTTTGTTTTCTCCTTTTCCCTTTCTTTTCTTCGTCTTTCTATAGTTTTTGCTAGATCACCTATAGAGCTGTAGTCTTGCATACCAAATTCGCTCAGCGCTTCATCTACCGTTTGAGTTTTCCGAGATCTATCTCCTCTGTTTGACTTCGAAGTTGAAGGCTCTTTGAATGTTACTCTTTTTTCCTTTGAAATTTTTGGTTCTGTGTAGATTGGTATTGGCATTTTGGGTATGCGCGACAACCTACGAAGATTGCTAGCCACTGGTGAAGGGGTTGGCGTAGTGCTGACCGGTGAATCAGGTCCTGTGCTCCAGTTAGCATCTCTAATGGGAATTTTTGATTTTGTTGATCTTGGACTTTCAATTTGATCCTGCTCATTCTTATGGCCTTGTATTGTTATTAATGGGTCCTCAGACTCATCAATACTACGATTGGCATCTGATAGATCCTCAAATGGTTCAGTAAGGGCTGGATCGTCAACAAATAGGACTGGTTCTTCGTCAGATTGTACTTCCGGCGGTTCAAAAGTATTTGGGGGACTTGGTGCCATTGGTGGTGTTTCAGGCCCATTTGGTAGTGCTGGTGGTAGATGACCTATTGGGTAACTCCAATATATTTGCGCTGAGGGGTTGTTAAGACCGTTTTCGTTACTGCTTGTTGTTCGATCTTCATAGTACTCTTCTTCGAACAATTTCCCAATTTTTTCGTCGAAAAGTTCAGGTTCTTGTCTAAATTTGCTCAAACTGGGGTCTGCAACAAATTTGTTTGTTAATGTATCAATATCGTCTATTCTGGTCTGTGGTACTATTGGTCGTAATCTGATCCTATGAACACATTGCGTAAATGGCGTTCCAACTTTTCGGATCAGATAGTTAGAGTTTGTAAGAACTTTTTCAACTCTGTATAACGGGAGCCAAATTTGGACTGCTTTGTGACTAAGATCAGATTGATTTACTAAGCGCGGATTGAGCAAAAGACAATAGGAAAATAATTCTAAGGGTTTAGCTTCCGCTTTGTCATCGTAATAACTTCTATACTTGTGATACATTGTGACAAGTTTCTCTTTGACTCGAGAAAATTGTTGTGTCATTGCATCTTGTAAGGTAACAAGAAAGTCTGACCTGGGCATGGCTGCTTGAATGGCTTTGATGTTAAATCTAACATCCAGTGGTTTATGAGGTTCTCGGCCATGAAAGACTAAGGTTGGTGAGCACCCTATAGATGAGGAGTAAGATGTGTTATGTATAAACACAGCTATGTCTAACCATTTATGCCAGTCACTGCCTGTTTGATTTGAAGCCAATCTAAGGATTCCTTTCATGGAAAGGTGAGATCGCTCAACCACTCCCACTGATTGTGCATGTTTAAGGGTTGCATGTCTTAGTTTGATCTCGAGAAGACTCGCTAATTCATGCATTAAGTCAGAAGTGAAAACTGAGCCTAAATCTGCTATTATCATGTACGGTATGTAACTATGTCTGAAAAAAATGGAAACTAAGGACTTTGCTACTGTTGGTGCATCTGCTTTGGAAAGTGGAATGGCAAAAATGTACTTAGAAAATACATCGACTGCTGTTAGTGCAAATCTGTATTGATTACTGTCAAACGGACCTATAATATCAATTTGCATTACATCACCTGGGTAATGTTGCTCTGATGATACGGGCTGCAGGGGCGGTCTAAGGGCGACGTTTTTTGCTGTTTTCAACTGCAAACAAGTTAAGCAATTTCGGATATAGTCAATAAGGTATTCTGTGAAACCTGGGAAATAAAATCTGTTTCTAAACTCAGCTACTGTCCTGGTGATACCTATGTGACCGCTAAGTTTTGAATTATGGAGTCGATAGAGGATCTCTTTCCTCAGGTGTTTTGGGACACAAAACTGGTAGACTGAAATCTTTCCTGTGTCATCAAAAAATTTTCTGTAAAGGATTTGATTCCAAACAATTAGACGTGGAAACTGCTTCCTATACTTTCTGAGTTCAAATGACAAATAACGGCTATTATCCACTTCATTTTTGCTTAACCACCCTATTACTTTGACAATATCATTGTCTTTTTGCTGCTCCTCCACTAATGAAAGTGGATTAGACAATTTTGCTATGTCTGGAAATGAGTCCAGTGGGTTTTGCAATTCTAATGCATTCATTTCCGGCTTAAACTGAATTTTCATAATATCACTTCTAGGCTCCGTCGAATTGATTGAGATTCCCTGGTTTTTCAACTGTGAAAGCATAGCATCGTAGATTCCTTCCTTCTTTAATTTGTCGGTTAGTTCAGTGTCAAAAAATTGATCCTCTGATTTTTCAAACATATTTTCACACTCTGTAATTGCTGACAATGCAATGTCTGGTGTTTTTGCTGATAACGATATTTTAACTTCTCGCAATGGAATGCTGTCTGCCATTGCCAATTCAATAGCATTATCAGGGTCTGTCTGAATTCTTGAAATATAGTCTGCTGCAACGTTTGCTTTACCTGGAATGTGTGCTAAGGCAATATTGTACGCTAGTACTCTGTCCAAGTATCCCCAAAGCGAAGGATGAAGTGTTCTTGCCTTGAAGAACTGGGTTAGGCTTTTATTATCTGAGAAAACTAAAACTTGCTTTTCTGTTCCCCAAATATAGTGAGAAAAATCTTCCAATGCAAAATATAATGCAAGAAATTCTTTACAGAAGATTGACAATTTAAGCTGTGCTTTGTTAAATAGTTTCGAGCCGAAAGAAAATGGAGCATATGTTTTCTGTTTTTGGTGTTTGTCATCTGTCAGATAATCTTCAACTAGAAGTACGTATCCAGCTCCATGGTAGCTTGCGTCACATAATATAACATACTGGAGCCCTGGTTTTGGAAATCTGAGCACAACAGTTGTTGCTTTCCTCAAGGCATTACGTATCTGTTCTAGAGCTTCCTGATGACGATCATTTGTTGAAAAGAATGCTGACTTTTGGAGAAGTTCGTAAAAAGGTATCAAGATTTCATTTAGCTTAGGTATATGATTGTGAAAGAACTGGACAAATCCAATCAGTCTCTTTACCTGCTTTACGGTCTGTGGCATTTTCATTTTTGACAGAAATTTATCTATTTTCTTCCTTTCTGGTTGAATTCCAGCTGGCGTAAGTATGTTTCCCAAAAATTTAATTTTGGTTGTTCCAAATATACATTTTTCGGGTGAGAGTTTTAACCCCGATTTTCTGACACAATCAATTATCTGCTTAAGATTTCTCAGAAGTTCAGTAACATTTTCAGCTCCACTTCCTATGTCATCCATATATTGGGTACATACATTTGCCGTTAGGCAAGGATCCAGGTAATGTCTAATAAAGGCGCTGAATCCAGTTACTGATTTGCTTAATCCTTGTGCGAGACACTTATATGCGTAAGTCCGAGATGCGAAGTTAAATGATAGTAGTTGTACAGAAACATCATCAGCCATCTGTACACAGTGGTAAGCTTGAGAGCAATCAAGCTTGCAGAATAGCTTCTTTCCAGCAAAATGATTCACTGCATCTTGCATATTTGAAATTGGAAACTTTGAATTTAGGTAGTCATTTCGTAGTAAATGGTTTATTCGACGGAGATCAATGAGAATGCGCAGTTTACCCGATTCTTTACGTTGGGCAAAAATTGGACTTCCGTACTTTGAGTTTGACAAAGTTGTTATTAGTCCAAAGTAGTGCATCAAAGCTAATTCAGTCAGAAGTTCGTCTCTAAGATGAATTGGAGTGTGAAGGCTTTGTAAATACACAGGTAACTCATGTGATGGTGTCAATTTTATTTGCAGTTCAGAGTTGTAGCCAACATCAAATCTGTGTTTAGCAAATACGTCAAAATTTTCTACTAGGAGTTGTTCAACTTGTTGACGCTCTGTGTCTGATAAGATTGAGTCTTGCCAAGAAAATTGTTGTAAAAACTCATTCCTATCTCTCTGATTTTCTATTGGGTTAATTTTTTCTCTTTCTCTGTACTCACTTATTTTGTCATATACCTGTTTTTGCCAATTTGATAGACAGGTTATGTCTGGACAGTTTTCCGGTGTTGGAAACCAAAATTTCTCGTATTCTGGTGCTGGTTTCTCAATTTGTTGCGCTTTTGGTATTTCTATCAACTTGTTATTTTCTGCTAAGTAGCTTGATTCTTCTCTCAGTTTTGCTAATTGTATAGTATCTGAACTAACATGCTGAAGTTTTTGTAACTCCTGGAAGTTTAAAACTTTAAATTGTGCTATTGGTGTGTTTATTTTTATTGTAATCGGGTGAGTGTTGAAATTTATAACTGGGAGAAAAACTGTGTTTGTCTCAGTTGTTGTTACTATTGCTGAGCTAACCAATAACTCTGTTTCTGTTTCAAACTGCTTTTGAGGCGTAACGACTCCACTACAATGTTTAATTTCAGGCTGTGAGTCCTCAAATTTGCATTCTAAGACTCTCTGTGACTGTGCTTCAATAGTTATTTTTCTTGCAGCAGTTAAATTGAACTTGCAAGGTTTCAATATTCTACGTCTGCCTGATACAGGTTTGAGTTCATTCAAATGAACAGACATGTCTTCAAACTTGAGTATTTTGTCTCTAGGACAAATTTGGATATTATTTTTTATGAAAAATGTATTTCCAATAATTATGTTGTTCATTTTAGGTAGCACAAAAAAGTCTTCTGTGAACTTGTAGTCTCCGATGTGGAAATCGACTGACACTTGTTTATCAATGTTTATTACTTGGCCTGATGCTGTTTTAACTTGACTGAAATTTGGTTCACAATAAGAGCTTTTATTTATTACGCTATTTTTTTGTAGCTCCAATAAAACTGACTCCGACAGTGCACTTGTTGTTGCTCCTGTATCAACTAGTGCTCGACGTTTAAAATTTTTCAAGAAATTAATTTGAACATAGGAGAGTTCTTCTCCTTCTAACGTTATAACAGCATTTATAGATGATGACGCTACATGATGATTATAGTGAATTTTTTGAGTTTTTTCTTTTATATTTTTTTGTTTTTTATTGGACTCATCTGGCTGTGGCTTAGTTAGTTTTTTGGCATTGGAAACGGTAACGTTTCAGATTTGTACTGATTAGCATTTTGGTTACTTGAAGTTTGACAGTCCTTTGCTAAGTGGTTGGGATATCCACATTTGAAGCATATTTTTGGTGCCGATTGCACATATGGGTAGTGGAAACTCTGATCTGTTGTCTGGAAAGTTTGGGAAACCTGGGGGTTTTGCTCGGAAAATTGGCTCTGACTTGTTTGTTGATTATATTGATTTGGTGCTGGAAATTGGTTCTGGTAAAACTGCTGGGGAGGTGTTTGGAATGCAAATTGCCATTGTAGGTTTCTATTTCTTGGAAGTTTTTGTCTATTTGTATTTTGTTGATAATTTTGGTAGCCCCACTGATTGTTATTTGGTCTAAACGAACGCTGACCTGAGTTATTCCAATTTCGCGGTTTAAAAATTTTTCCGCCACCTTGTGTGTTCTGAGTAATGCTTTTCTGCGAGCTTCCTTCTTGTCGGGTTTGACTATCATCAAATTTACGTGTCAGTTCCGAAATTTTTGTCTTTAGTGAATCTTGTGCTTGGCCCAATGTTGTGAGCGCATTTACTAAATTCTCAGTAACTCCTTGTTGAATTTCGCTAACTGATCCTGGTTACCATTCATCTTTGGGACAAAGGTCCTTCAAAACTAAATTTTTTCGGTCTGCGTTACATGCTTCTTGTGGGGTAGCATTTTCAGGAAGTTCAAAAAGTTTTAAGCGTAGCCAGTTTGGCATTGCTCTAATAAATGCTCTTTTAATTTGACTTTCTCTGTTTCTGCCTGCGCTTGCTAACCTTTCTGAGTTTACAGCGGTTTCTCTGTCAAACCTAGGCCTATCTGCGTCATTTGCAGCTGGCGCTACAACTGGCAAAATAGGATCTGGGTAAGCTTGATGTGCGCATGTTTGAATCTGTACTAGAAGGTCCTCTGGCGTTGTTTTTCCCGGTATAAACTTAAAGTTCTCTAACTTTATTGCATGAACTTCTCTTAAATTTGGGTCACAATACTGATTTCTTAGTGCTGTGAGTGCATTTTCTAAGTTGTTTTGAGTAGCTTCAGCTAGTGTTAGAAAAAATCTAAGGGCTCCGTCTTTTAAGTGAAGTTGCAAGAAGTTTGCTTGTTGATCATTAGGGACTGCTGTTACTGCTATGATACTGCGTAATAAAGCTTCAACCTCGCGCCAATTTTCACGTTCGAGGCCCGAGAATGGGCTGAGAGAGATATGTGGTTGAGCCATGCGTTTTGTTAAATTATATTTTCTTTAACTTTTATCCTAATAAATAAGGAGGAGAGAGTCAGTATTTTACTTGTATGCGCCTATCGAAAACCCTTTTAAGTGTTTCAAAAGATGACTAGTTTAGCACTGATAGCACGAAGTGATTAACTATGGATAGAGTGACAGTGAAAGCACTTGATGGCATATATAAACTACACTGAGATAATTGGTTTCACTGCATTGTAAACTTACTAGCTTTTGAAGTCCGTTTCTGGCTGTTCTCTGTAGTTCTCAGCCCTTTGCAGTTCTTAGCCAACTGTTCTCTTCCTTTCTTCCCAAATCCGGTTGTTTTATTGTGTCGCCTCTTCTGATTTTGTGCCTGTTTGTGGTTGTCGTCTGTTGTTGATCCGTGTTTGTAGTAAGAGTCGTTTTCAATAAAAATCGTTCTTAATAATTCTCAATAACGAATTTTCACAGCAACAAATAATACAAATTGCAAGTTATCTAACAAGTGTTTTTTCAAACTTTAACAATTAGCTTTGGAAAATATTGTTTGCATGACTTGCATGGCTTGTTAATAGTTTGAATGAATTTTTAGCTCTCTGATGAAAGCGATGATGACAATTTGACTTTGGCCGAAATAAAGAGAAATAAAAGATCAGAAGTTTAAAGTTTCAATGGAAGGTAAGTTTCCCTTCTGTCACCAACTAATAATCTTATCTAATTTTCAGCCTGAGCTCTTAAGGCTCTTCGGAGTGGTGGATCACGGTTTTCTTCTCTTTAAAACAACCAACTATTCTCAAGACTTTATTCTCTGTCTCTATTATAATTCAATGGCTTTCAGTAAGTTTTATTTGCTATGTATATTCATTAAATATTTATCCGGATTCAACAGAGGCATATAAGGGCATTAGGTACAGTAGTTTACAGCATAGTAAATTTAACAACAAATATACTTGTATAATTTAAATGTACCGGTTAAGAAATGTAAATTAAGACAACCAAATGTTTATTAATTCTATGACCATCAAAACAATCCTTTTTAGGACTACTTGATATCCAAGGATATCACACCCAGAAAGAAAGTTGGTGTGCTCTTGTAGAGATGTACAAATTCGTAGCCAAACTCTTTTTGAAAAAGGGAAAAACGTAAATTTTCTGGGCTTTCACGTCCTGTTGAGCTAAAATTGGAAATTTCATAAAACACGGAGTCAAATTGACAACATATTTTATTAAAATGTGTTTTCTAGCCTATTTTAATAATTAATTCCTAAACCAAGGTAAATAGGTATTTTCAACAAATAGGTACTTTCAAGTAGCTTTATAATGTAGCTTCTCTTATGCAACAAATTGACCGAGAAAATGTATAGTTTTTCGAAAAAGAAAATTGAAGTTTTAATTTTTATTACTATTTACTCCTCGATAACGGACAAATTTTCAAAGTAGTGTCAATATTCTGATTATTATTATAAAAACAATTTCGGGGCTGTTCGAAAAAAGAGAGCGCAAGCCTTCTTGGCTAGTCTCAATTTAAACTAATTATATCTAATGAAATTAATTTCGACGGATGACAAAATAAACTATCCTATAATGTCGTTTGATTTATACAAATTGATTCAGTGATAAGAAATGCAAGATTATTTTGATTATCTAAGATGAGGATCCTAAAGATATCGACATAAAAAGTGATATCAAAGATTATCAAATTAAATATTATCATTTCAAAAATCTTAGTACACTTTTGTTCATCATTTATTTTTGTGAAATGAGCAGTCGATATAAACAATATTCTTCATGTCGGGGAACAACGGAACAGCACAAGCCAAAATATAAAGTCACAGCCACATTCTACTGAATTATCAACATTGTCATAACTTGTAAACAACACTAACACTTCAGAAACTATTGCTTAAAGTTCAATTTAAACAACGCATAGATCTGAAACAATACAACTATTGTCTAACACGTTGCTCATTGAAAGATATTTGAACAAATTATCGCCAAGCCTTGATGTAGAAATAGCTTTATATTCGATTATACCAAGAAGTATATAAACTCAATGCCTCTTAGGGTATGGTAAGAACAGAATTTAGTCATCACCCTATAGATCTCCATTTCATTAGACGAAGCATTAGTACCAGTGAAGTTTTACTTAAAAATCCATTCTTCAAAAAATCATAATCTTGGAAAAAATCTTGAACATAATGGATGGCAACTCCTTGGGCACTGTTCAGTACGGATCCAAAATCTCTGGCAGGTCTTTCATCGGCATGGCAGTCGCAATACTGGACGCATCTTTCCAGGCTGGGGTTATAGTACAGGTAAAATTCAGTTTTGGGGTCTTTGAAAACAAAGGAATTGAATCAAGACTTGCTTACGATAAAATAAAAAATCTGAGGCACAGAAATATCTAATTGAAAATATTGATATTGGCAGTTTTTCATACAAAAGCATAGATATTGAATTTAACCAAGTTAGGAATTATTAATCAGCTACTAGTAAATCTGCCTAACCCGAGCTACTCGGTAATTTTGCACGTCACAAATCTTTTCAGATTTGTTCTTTGTTCAGATTTACTATGGCGGCATGTTCTCGTTCTACCTTCAAAGATACACTTATCAGAGCTCATCGGCTGAAATGGTCAGCTACTCTGTCTTCCGATCTCTTTTCCTCTTCCTCATTTCCTTCCTGACCATCGTGGATTCAACCGAGTACCCCAAGAGGTTCCGAGAACTAAACCACTTCGTCTTAGTGACGAACGGATTGTTAGCCATATCTGTGATGGCTAAAATCCTCGTGTATTATGGATCCGCATCATTCGTATCGGTTAGTATTACAACTCAACACTTCGCATCGCACGGATATCAAAACGTCTGACACAAACATTTCACACGCAATGCGAATATTAACAGCAGAACAATGAGAGAATGCTAAAAGTTACAAAAAACTGCCCGATTGCCCAGTGCCGGCTCGGTACCTTGATAGCTTGAAATTTTACACTTAATTAAATATTGGCTATAGCGATGACCAAAAATTAATGACTGAATATGCCTTACTGGAAACTTTTCAAGCACATAATCTCTTTTCAGTGGTTGTTTTGGGAGAACTGTGCCATCTCAATTTTCTTCTCAATTCTCAACCCAATTACATGGCGATACGTCAGTAACATTGACAGAATACTGGAAAAGAAAAGACGCAAAGTCGACCAAGACAGAAGGGTATCCATGGACCGAACATTGACACTCCTGGACGGTGGCAGTTTCGCCGACAGCGTTCGAAGCAGCTTGCATGACACTCGTTCTGCTAAAATCGAGAAGTTGTTGAGAAAACAAGAGAAAAAGTCTCTGTTCAAAGCGAGAAAGCTGATCTGGTTAAGTTGGACGGATACCTTTTTGTTTGTGATTGGATTCCTGTGTTCGGTGCTGTCTGGGATAACCGAAGTGTTCATCCCCTATTGTCAGGCGAAAATTGTGAACAGTGTAGTTCGTATAAGTGAGTTTATCATTTCACACATTTATAATTCACTTTCAATAAACTTTGTACTTAAAAGCTAACAGTTAGGGGAAGCAATTTTTATTCATGAATAATAAAGATAAGATCATTGCTACCAAGACTGGTCAAGCTATGGTAAACCTGAAGCTATGATTAAGTGAGAGCTCCTCCTCCCACAGACAGCTGCGGAGGCAAAAATACATCGAACCCTCAATCATTTACGTGAGATTCACATACCTTACCTCTCGGAAATCACGCCAGTGATACTGAGGCCCAAAAAGTCAATACCCAAATCTACAGACCACATAAGATCGCAAAATAGAACAAATCACAAATCACATTCGTCCAAATTCAAAATCCTCTTTCTGTGTCAGTTCAGCTCGAGCAGAAATAGGGCGGCTTCTATCCATCACCTCATACTGTTTAAATATTAAAAGATCAATTAGCCCATGCAGAATAGCTCGTCAATAAAAAATAGCACCAAAATAAACAATTTAAGTACAAAAAGTAGCTCAGTGATTAATGTTAACAGATTTGGACACGCCAGACCGTCTGTCGTACTTCAACCAGTTTGTGTTATATGTTGGACTTCTGATGCTGGGAAAGAGTGTTTTCATCCTTTTACAGTCTTCGTTCCTCCTCAGAGCCAAAGACAGACTAGAGTTCAAGATACAAAGTGTCATGTTCAACAAAATACTACAGGTATTAGAGAAATCAGAAAAGAATCAAATTTTATACGAGAGAATAGATCTTTACATGCAACTGACCATGGGACGTGGTTCGAAAAATTATGAAAAATAGAATCCACGTTATAACTTATCAAGTACCTGCTACGCCGGGATTCGAGCCATCGCTAAAATATTGCATATTCCCATTTTTTGAGATCAAGCTTAGAAACTTTGAAAACGTAAAACCTCATTTTCAATACTTTGGCAGACCTCTCTAACTTCAGTAGACATTTGACTCTTGCCCAGTGTAGAGGTGCTAAAACGTATAATCCCTCACTAATTGCCGTAAATATGCCATAATGACGTCCCATCATTGTGGTATAATTACGAGAACTGGTGAGGGCTATGCGCTCCACCAGCAGCACTATACAAGGAAAGACCCGAAAGTTAGACAGGTCTGCCAAAGTACTGATGAACGTTTTGCGTTTTGAACAACTTAGATAAGATTGATCGGCATGAAAAAAACTACATGAACTTCGCTATACGGTTGTGTCCTTTGTCAATTTATGATGACAATTCTGGAAAGCTTTTTGCGTAGGAAAAACAACAGTTCTTCGACAAGCGTTCAAATGAGAGTATGATGCAGAGAATGACGGGTGACGTGGAAAGCTTTGCAACAATTGTAACCGAGTCATGCACTACTTTCATCAGAAGTATAGTCAAGAGTACAATCGTGTTCCTATTCCTGCTATTTGCCATCAGGTATTATGAAATTCACAAAAAATAATCCACAATCCTAAGCAAGAAGATGAAAAAAGATTAAATTAAAATGACCACATTGCAAAGTTCAAATATACACAACGGGGCGGTATGATCAGAGTAAACTTCTGATAAATTGTTTTCTACAAGAGAGTATGCTACTCCATAGCAAAATTTGATAAGTTTTTGGTTGCGAACAGAATAAACAATACTTACAATCGATACTTCATCACTTCAAATATGTTTGTTCAAAACCACACAAAATCTTTTATTATACACTTTTAAAACTTGATTGAAATATGAACAAACCTCTCAATCATTATTACAGTTTCCCTCAATTGCAACAAAAGACTGAGTAATTTATCATGGCTATCAGTTGATCTTCATCCTCAAATTACAGATGAAGCCAGAAAAGGGTGCATATTTTTGAGCAAAAAAGTGAGCTTCTGTTGCTCTAATCCAAAAATCTTGAAACAAATTTAATCAAGGATACAACACGACATATTAACGCTATCAATAACGAACAATTGAGCAAAAAAAAATAACAAAACATTCAGAAGACTTAAAAAGGCCATTTCGCCTCTGTGCCTTAACTCCCTGCAAAATTATGCAAATCTGATGGTTAAACGGCTTCGTCTAAACGGTTTCCTCAACAATATACGTTAATTCAGGAATTTTATACAAACCTACAGTTTAGCAGTGTCGATCAACATGCAGACATATGTTTGGAAAAAAATAGGGCTTTATGTAAAAAATCATCCAATTTAAAAACCACGGATAACTATTTGTATTTAAGATACCATTATTGTTTACATTTGAATTTGAACAAACGGTATTCTTGGCAGAGAGTAAGAGGAGTAAACCAGAACATAGTAATGTCAACAGATCCGCATTTCAGAATAAATCAAAAATACGTGCAAAATATTTTTTTGCCGTTTCTACAGCATATAATTTGAAAAAAGTGATTTAAAGCGCTATTTTTCTTCAGCTTCGTAGCTTTTCTAGAGTTCACTAGGTATCTAGCAGCAACGGTTATAATCTGCAACTGGTGATCACAATGTATTACAGACCCGCAAAAGCATAACAAGAAAATCATTTAAAGGAATAGATCGTTTAAAGGAATTTAAGAACTATGTGTCAATCCACATGTCTTAAAACTCATGTACTAAGTTAGGCTGCATGTTTAAGGAGCGTGAAAGCATGCGAACATTATGAACATAAGCATGATGACATAGCATTCGAGTTATAATTAACATATAGATTCAGAAATAGTTTTCATTGATCTTTCTCTTGAACATCCAAACAGATACATCAAACTAATCATATAAAGACTTTTGAGCGTTGACAGTACGATTATGCATAAAAATCGGACAAGCAACATCGTCTCCGTTTTAAAGTCTTCAAATCTAACTATTAAAAGAACGAAAGTGAGGTTTTCTTTTTATCAGCCATAAATGATTGACCGTTCTTTTCAAACATGATCAACTGATGGCTTAAAGGAACCTTATTTTTTTAGAAATGAATTTTTTTATCAAGCGATAATTATGTGGATACCAAGCAGTACATATTTCTCTAAGTGCGCATTTAAAGTGTTTGAATTCCGGTTTTCCGCTTGATTATAAAATATAACACAAAATGGGTTGGCACTTTATATGCGGACGCACATCACAGATCCTCTTTGTCATCTAGTCCAGTAATTTTATGTTGTTGCACGAGTATTGGATTGATCTGTTTCAGCTGGGAGCTGTCTTTGGTAATGTTGTGTGCAGTTCCTGTTCTGATTTACATCACAATCAACTATACATACAAAGTGAACAGACTGAGAGAAGAGATCGACGACAACATTGATGACGCATTTGAACATGTTTCAGAATGCTTCAGGTATACCACTTAATGGATAATTTTCGGCATTCAGACATAATACATTTTTTTCCAGTAGAGATCAATTCAATAAGCCTGGTTATAAAAATTTAAACTCATTGAGCCCACAATTTGGACTAGAGATATCAGGTATAGTTTGAAATCGTCCGAACCATTTCCTTTTATGCAATATGTTGACCCTGACTATAACCAGCTCTTTTCATATTTAGATTCCGCCAGCCGAATAAATACAAGTGTTCATAGCTTTTACCTTGTATTTACAAGAGTTTCCTATGACCTGTCACAAGACTTATTCAAGACTTATTCCGGCTTAAGCACTACTAATTCAACAAATCGCAATACAACATCTGCATTTACAAAAGCCAGCACAGGGTCTTGCAATATATGGATCTTTCTCTGGGTCAATGAGCTTTATTAAGTAAAAAAAAAATAGTAATCTGATTATTCTTGACAACAGCCCACTTTCAACTTTGAGTTTTTAAGTTAACAACCGGTGGGAGCAATTTGCAATGCTCGCTTAGACTTTGCATTTCGTCATGTGGTAGGATTTCAACACATCCATCCATAAAATATCACAGAAAACTCCCGAAACATTGATGATATCTGATTTCAGGAAGATTAAGACATTGAAACAGTTCAGGACGGAGACTTACGAATCAAAGAACTTCACCGCACGACTCAAGAAAATTGACAACCACAAAAGAATGCTCAGCTACAGAATTGGACTCTTCAAAGGATCCCTCAGCTTCATACAAGTGGGTACATACAAGTACACTGGGTCTAGGAAATAAACGGTGACAATTTACCCAGTTCCATTTTACCCATTGCCATTTTACCCAATGCCATTATACCCAAGGCCATTATACCCAAGGCCATTATACCCAACCTGTCATTTTACCCAATACCAATATTAATTGTTTCGACCCCTCTTGAGGGGGGAGGAACTATATACTCAACTGGGTTTTTTTTTTGTTCAGTCAATTTTGGCCGATCGATATATTCATCGTAGAGAGTTGAGACTGGTATCATTAGAAAGCTTCTCCAGCGTAGAATACGGAATTAAAAAGATTTTTTTGATTTTCGTTTTTGACAGGGAGATATCGAGGTTTAAACTTTCGAGAAAATAGAGTGAATTTCGTTGATTTCATTCACCTTTTTTCGGAATTTTTGACTAAAATTTCGCCAATTTTGATAAAATTAAAAAAAAAATTCATGAAAAAGTTGTTGATTTTACGTTTAAAGACAAAATACATTGTCGTCTATTTTCATTGGTTTGGTCATTTTCATTTTTTTGGTCACAAATTCCGGCTAAAAATTTAACAAAATTCAGACTTTTTCATCAAAAACAGCACGAAATAAGATTCTTTAGTCGACTTTGATTAAATTTGCAGGAAATGCACACCCAAACACCACTAATACAATCTTTGTAGACTGGAAAGGGGGCTAATTCCACTTCAACTTCCGTTGAGAGTGCTCTCTAAATAAAACTTTGCCGTTTTTTGCTAACTTTATTCGTTGATTATCAAAAACGCAGCATTTACTTTTGATTTTTTAACAGACAAAATATCTAAATCAATGACATTCCCAAAATTAAATATTCCTAATGAACAGTTAACATTAGCAGGACTAGATCTGTACCAATCTTGGACCGTTACAATCCAAAAAAAATTCGGATTGTCATCGGTCGTTTTTTTTATTAAAAAAAATTCGATCTTTTTTATATTAATTAAATAACGGAACATTTCAAGTCAAAGCTCACTTGTGATAGGTCCTATTGGCTTTCTAATTAGCTCAAAATTAATTTATCTAGTTGATTGGTTGAAAGCTTATGGTCTTTTTTGGACTTCTAAAATATTTGATTTTTAAATAAAAAATGGCTTATTGAACTTTGCCTCCATTTTTCTCTTATTTTGGTCAACTTGTAGCTTAGCGTCAGCAATCAAAGAGTGCACCTTTTTTGCTGAATTCAAATAGAGTATTTATTGCGGTTTTACGCCTTAAGTTATGGTGTTCTGGCTTTGATACTACTAGTCTTCACAAAATTTTTTTAATTTTTAGGTATTTGCCCATTTTTCATGTTTTCTAACTTTGTCAAATTATCACGTTATTGTCAGTTCATATATCACATTTTTCGCGTTCAAAATAACGCACAATTGATGATACTTAAATCGTAAAAGATATAGATTGTGGTTCTTTACCGCTTCGACAATACTTTCTCGAAGAAATTATTTGAATTTTTTAATTTTGTCTTAAACTATCGTTTTTACTTTGTCTTTTTAGTCGTATTTAATTTCCTGAACAATGACCCGGTTTGGTTGACTTTTTCTGGAAGAGTAGATGAGCCGATGTTCTGATATTAGAAGATAGATACTGGCTTTCCTGACTTTGAATACAATTGTTTTCCAAAATAAAAAAAAAATTATTTCAACCTCGCAATTCTGTTCCTTTTATTGTCTGTTTGTTACCTGGTCTCGTTAATTAAAGGTTAAAGACGACATTATTTATGTCAAGGTAAGGTGTCAAAAGGGATTGGTGTCACAAAATCTAATGTTTTTTAACAATTCGTTTTGAATTTACTGGCTTCGACACGGGTTTTTCACAAAAAAAGTAATATAATTTTTGATTTTTGTCATATTTGACGTTCTTTTTGTAGACGTAAGACATGTTCTGGATAATTTCAAGTTTCAAGGGCTTCCTTTGGAAGAATGCACGAACCTATTCAATTTTTTCATTTTGTAATTAATGGCTTTCATGTCTTTGGAAATAAATTTTTTTCGAAAAAAAAAACAAGTATTACATAAATTTGCATTTTTTCTTTTTTGTCTAAACGCTGATTATTTTCATTAATGAGCGGCCACATAATACATTATCGGTGTTCGACGAAGGTGCAATCGAACATATTTTGGCGGCCAAAGTATGGCTTTACGGCTTCCAAAGCATTTTCTGGCAAGTTTTCAATGATTTTTTGTTTGTTGTCTGTTTGTTGTTCTTTTTGTAACTGCATAAAAAATTGAATACCAAGAGTTCTTAATTCTCTTCTATAGAAGCATTGGCAATTGTAAACCGATGGGATAGTTTAGTTGACTCCTAATGGTTTTCATTACTTTGAAATTAATTGTTTTTTTTTAAATTCAGCGAATTTCCTAACTTTAAAGTTTCTGTTCTTTATTATCTAATTGTTACCAAGCGTTTTTATGAACTGGTGAATAACCAATTTTTCCTGGTGATTTACCAGTTGATTGTTTATTTTCAGTTTTATCTGACTTTGTTATTAAATTTTGTTTTTTAAAACAGACATAAATTTTTTGATGTAATTAATGTTTGTTGTTGTTTGATTTTGTCGTTTGTCTTCGCTCGCTTTCTTAATATCGGCATATCTCATCAATCTAATGCATCATTTTTACTCTACTGAGTTATTTGCTTTGGAGGCTATTTTTTCGTTCATACACCAGTTTTTTTTTTTTTAAAAATACTTGAATTTTTTGTGTTTTTCAATCTGTTCCTCATTTGGTAGACAATTATGCCAAAATTGTGGATGAGCGGGGTCGGAACCTTATGTGCGATCGCACATTACCGAGCCGCCTTGTTTACCCTATTGTTAAAATTACCCGAACGACTATTTAGCCGACTATATAATTAAATGGCCCGTGGGACTTGATATGAAACTATCACAACCGAACATCGGATGATTGAACAAAAACATCAAAGAGCATTGGGTAAGTATCTAAATTCCGGGCCAAAAGTCTCCAATGTACAATTTAACCAAACCCTCTGAACTCCCTCTGAAAAACGCTTTTAACTAAATGGAGCAATCAACATTGAGGTAATTCTCATTGAAATGTAGCGAGACTTTGTTTCAAAAATCGTTTACTCCATTAGTGTATCCCCCATTTAATGAGCATTCCCATAATCGATGAATGGGACTTTTTAACTATCTTTGGAGGTGTAAAGTTTGAAGCTTTATGAAAACTGTCAAGTCTAAACATTTTAATGAAACAATGTCAGTCAAACACCAAAACATTGCAACTAATCAGTCCCGTTATTATCAAATTCTAAAACGTTGGACCACATATTATGTTATGTTGTATAATCAATCCTAGGTGTAATTCAAGTAATTAGTACATACATCTAGAGGTATATAAACGTTGCAGTCAACTAAATTTTGCTCATTTCGAAAATTCTATTTGACAACGAACAGATAATTGATAACATGGTTGAAAAATATATTACTACTTATTTAGATACTAATTTTAGATCACCGAATAATTTGAAAAATAAAAGCAGTTGGCTAACATAATGTGAATCAAAACTGACTTTAATACAAATATGTGCGCTAATATTAAAGGAGGCTAATATTTTAGGAGGCTCGCTAATGCGCGATGACATATCATGTTCCTATCCCGCTCATCCACAATAGTGTCTCAATTGTCTACCAAGTGAAGCACATATATGCTGCCTCTAAAACAGCAGTTCAAATTTGGCTGCTTTAGCGTTGATAGATTCTTAAAAAGGAAATACCAGACGTCTACACAAAAACCAGTTCAAACCATCGAGATCATTTTTTTTTATTTCACTGGAAGGATCACTCGAACAAACAAAACGACAGATACGAAATTAACTCTAATGCAATTTTTCATACAGACAAAAAACATTTCTATCAGGTGATTAACTATTCTTAACAAATCAAAAACAAAAAGTTAGCCCAACAATAAAAAGAAGACCACTGCGATCACTGAGAATCTAAATTAAGAAAGCAAAATCAGATCAAATTTATATATGACCTAAGTAAGAGGTTACCCAAGCCACATTATCACGAGGTAGGTCGCGATTGAATGAAACCATGTATGTCCCCGGTACAAATCAAAAATTGCTCTAGCAAACTGGTCATGAATTCATATAACCACTTCATACATTTGCAAAAAAAAACAGAAGAGAATCTGAATAAAATTCCAATTGGAACCAAAAACAACCTAACAGTTGATTCCCAAAAAAACAATCACAAGCCAATAGGATTGATTATTAGGTACATAGGATATCGCATTTATGAGATGAATTCATGCATAGACAAAATAATATTGAAAGGCACATCTTTTTCAAAAATCTGCTATCATTTTTGACAAAAAAATGAAATCATTTGTTGTTGAATAAAACACCCATAGAACGACAATTGAAGAGGGAATTAAGAAATCCGGTTTGCTTACTTTTGGCGTATGAGACCTAAATAGTAGACAATGGCTCCAGCCATTCAAACTTCTCTTAGGCTACTAATGCATTCAATTCTCAAGCCAAAACAATTTATAACAATCATTTTACTAAAGCAAAAAATTTCAAAGCAATCAATACCATAAAGTTTAAAAGAGAGACCTCATCTTCATGTAGTTTTATTTAACTCAGTATTTAACAAAGCGACCACTCAGTATTGGGACATAGTAACAATACAAAAAATAACAAAAATGGACAAATTTTCATTAAAAAACGTAGTGTTGAAATCAACAAAATCATTAGTTGTCCACAGACCATTTCAAAGAACAGCGTTTATACACCATTAGGACAAAGAAATCACACTTGTTAAGTTCAGTAGTTAATAATTTAAACAATAATTTGATAATTAATAATTTAATAAAAAAAGGACATACTTGCATACAAAAAAGGAATTAAAAACAGTGAGATCATTTTTCTTCATTTGACTAGAATAACACTACATGATGGAACGACAAACATTAAATCAAATCTAATGCAACTTCTAATTTTGAATTAAGACAATTTTGTCTAGCAAACAACAAATTTTACCAAACAAGATAAAATGAGATCCAGAAATCAAAATCTATCGCGTTTTCAAAAGACAAATTCATCATTATTCACCTGGTTTGAAGTATCATTATTTGCAACTAGACTCTAGGCATTTAAAACAAATTGAGCTCTGCACTTCCTTATAAATCTAAGATAATAATAAAATTTCAAATAATTGTCCTCCAAGCTAGATAAACAAAGGCTTAGTGAAGTAATTCAGATTTAGTTTTGGCATTTACAAAACTCTGCTGCAGAAAAAAACAGTGAGATAACTAAGCAAAACTCCAAATTAAATAAAATTGGTGTTAGAAATTGATAATAAAAACGTCTCACGGCAAAATTTAGCAAACGAATTTTGCCGACAACAAACACATGCGTTAGAGGATGAGGCAGCTAGAATCTATTGTTAATGAGAATAATTTACAAGTAGACAAAACAATTTTGAGGGGAAAACGATTTTTCCGCAATCTGCTATTGTATTTAATTAAAAACTGAACCAATTTTGAAACCATTCGCTGTTTAATGGAAACAACCTGAACTTTCAATTATGCTTCCTTGGACAGACAATTGGTCTCTAAAGCAATCCGACTAATTCATAGGCCAGTTATAAAAAATATATTAAAAAAACAAAATGAAGGAAATTTTAACGAAGTAAAAAACGTCACTTTAGCCTTTATAGCAATGGTAAACTATCAATTGAAAGAAAAAATAGAGTTCAAATATGAGTCAATTGTGATTTATGTTGACTTCAAAGAATGAGATGAATGGCAAGACAACAAAAAACAAAAACAAGTCAGAACTCAAAAATCACTTAGACTTTTTGGAAACCTTTAGTGTCCAGTCATAAAAACCATCCAAAGTTATGAACTGTAGCCATTGATAAGCTCACTTTAACTCACTACTAAAATGACTTACTACTTTTGATTACTCAAACTGGAGCAAAAGTGCAGAACAAAAATACATTTATATAGTCAGGGTTACTAAAACCCACTAATAATGAAAAATAACGTAATAGTTTAAAAACTAACAAAAATTTAAAAAAGTCTAAACTGTAAGAAAATTTGAATGCCCACAAAAATTTAAATCTTGACAGCTCTTCAGAGAAGACGAAATTCTCACGTTCACACTCTACACTGGAAAGTATATTTAAGATAGCACTCACAACTCTCTACGATGAATATATCGATCGGCCAGAAATGACTGAACAAAAAAACGGGGTTCAGCATATAGTTCCTCCCTCCCGCAAGTCGAGTAGGAACAATTACAAACTGTTTAGAAAAGCATGTAAATGCTGCAAATGCATCAAAAATCTTTTTAAAATCAAGTCTACTAGAAAAAATCATACAATTTTAAACTTCAGTGTTTATCACTAGTTACCAAAATTCAGTTAAATAAACTTATTCATGCAGTCGAAGACTTAAAAAATGCCTTAACAGTCATTTCAAATTAAATCGTTATACGAATATTTGATTTCTAAAAAAAATTGTCCATTCAATTCCCCAATTTTGCGAGATGTAAAACAGGAGGAAAATTTTGCAAAAAATAGCTCATGAAAACATTAACAAGGGAAATAAATAAAAAAATTAGTTATTTTAATAATTATAATTGAAAATATCAGAACTGGCATGTTATCGCCGGTTGCAGATGTTAATTTTTACTCCCAGGTGTCATAAAAAAATAAATAAAGACTACAAAACAAAACGCAAAGCTATAATTTACTTCTGTCAATTTTTTGTAGTAAAAATAGGCAAAAAATTGAACTATGAGATGACCATGTTCGGTTCCCTTTGACACAATATTATAAATTGGATCTCTACAAATGGAACACGTTTATTGTCGCAGTATCTTAACTTTATGTTCGTCACGAAATCAGACCAAACTGATCTTCATGAAATCAGATAACAAGGACATTTGAAATTTTTCAGGTTGGACTTTTGTTCTCAATACTGTTGTTTGGAGGACATTTGGTGATGAATCACCTGATCAATGGAGAGGACTTCCTCATCTTCCTGTTCATGCATCCTGACATGATAGAGGGCATAGACGAGATTGGTCGAACCTTCACAGAAATTAGTTAGCTTTGCCGACAATATCACTTTATAATTCATACTTCAATACCAACAGTATCACTTTATTTCAAAAAGAGCCGTACGTTAAAACTATATCATTTACTATATCATCAAACTCAAAACGGCATGACACTGATCAACAGTTTTTGCTCGCTTGTACCCTATAAGCATCCGACTTTAATCACATTAATAAAAACAACGATAATTCAGTATAACTTAACAAAATGGAGTACTACAGAAATGGAAACCCCGTTGAATAACTGACATTTTAGCTTCTTCATAATCATATTTGTTAATTGTAATTGCTAGTGACAACTCTTATGAGGCTGCATAATTTAATAGCAATCTGAATGAAATTTGTTCATGTTGGGAATGATAGTTTCCTCGCCGTATAATTGTTTTTTCAGTTCAAACATACCTTTGGGCAGTTAGATTACTTGACACAATGAAAAAACTGTATGACAACGATCAAGAGAGACGAAAGGCTGAACAAGAAAATGACAAAGATCACTCGAAACCAAAGAAGCGGAAAGGAGGAAAGAAAGGAAGAGGGGGTGGAAGTGGTAACAGTGGAGGAGACAATTTGGTGACTATAAATCGTCTCGTGAGAGGCGACGGAGATATTGAGCTGCAAATAAGGAAACGAAGACCGGTTGGGTAACCGCTTCCTGCAACTACAATAGGAGAGGGAATGACCAAGTTAAGATATTTAAGGAATCTGTGACATTTACTAACGCAATTAAGGAATTACCCAGTGAAACGAAACTTGATACACCTTGCTATGTCATGCAAGATCTTGATAACTCTTGCAAAACTTTAAACATCTTGCCAAGATCTTGATAGAGAAATATTTCTTGGAACACCTTGATAAGATCTTGACAGGATCTTATCAAGATATGTCAAGAAATTTTCTTGTCCTAACTTGATTAGATCTTGATAATTCTTGGCATATAGAAAATTTTGTTTGTAAGCAACCTAGAGTGAGGTGGTAAGTAACATGGCAAGATCTTGGCAAGATTTACCAAGATTTAGTATGTTTTTTATCAAGATGTACCAAGTTTCAGTTCACTGGGTAGCAAAATTATCCAAGCTAAAATTATCCCAGAATTTGAAATATTGCTCACAAAACAAAATAAGGCAGTACATACGAGAAAACAAGCTGTAAAAGTGATTCAGGCTGAGATATATTCAAGAACTCATTTCTTGCTGCGAATATTCTAAACAGTTATGTTTCCGTTTGCCCCTACCCCATTCCCAATACACGTTATGCACCCCCAGTTACAGAGCACGTGCCATTATATAGTATTTTATTATATAAAAAAATGTATGTGCGGTCTGGGTGTGCAAATAATATACACCCACTAAATTGCGGGCAAAACGGAAAAAATCTAGAAAAATCTATAAATTTTTTCAGCTATTTATATCTAACTGTTGACATAGACACTCAAAATGCTTTGTATGATATTCCCCAACCTACAGCAGCTTTAAGTTCAATATCTCAAAGCTGTTGCCCAATAATACACTCAACTTCCAGAGGGGTGCAATGGGACCCTACAGACCACAAGAGGTCAGAGGAGGAATCATATTTGAAAATGTCCTCTTCTCATACAGAAAACCAAAGAAGAGTGCAGCAGCAGCTAAGGCACAATCACAGCAGCCCAATCTACCTCAACTTCAAAACGAGAAAGAGACAAGTGTGAAAGAACCGAGCGCGGAGGGCACCAATGTGCTGAATGGTATTTCGTTCACGGTGGAACCTGGCCAGGTTAGCCTTGTCAATAATAATCATTTCTTCCCAGGCTAAGTTGTTTTTGCATGTTATTCGCAACAAATATGTGTACTTGATATATTAACGCATCATAGTTATCATAGGTATATAGCGTACTTGGGAAGGGATCCAAAAACCATTGCAAAAATGTCCCCCTATATTATCCCCCTACACACCCAAATGTTAATCAGTTTAAGAAAAATTTATGTAGCTTATAATAGCAACACGGTGAACACACATAAAGATTAAAAAAGGCTGAGGAGTAGAGGACGGGAAAACATCATAGAGCATACTGCTAGTGAGATACTAAAAACAAATAAAATCTGAAAGAAATGTCTAGAAGCACTTGTAAATGCTTAACAGCTGTTCTCAAAATCACAGGATTTCTTATACTCCAGGTGGTAGCGTTGGTGGGCAAAAGTGGGTGTGGTAAATCAACATGCTTGCGTCTCTTGTCCAGAATGTACGAGATAACACAGGGAAGAATTCTACTGGACGGGCGAAGCATAGACGCATATGACACAGGGTTCTTCCACAGACAGGTGGTTCATGTCAGCAGTGAGATTGAGTTGCTGAGCAGGACGATTAAAGAGAATGTACAGTATGGAATTATGGGAGCCAATGCTATTGGTTAGAAAGTGACGTCATACAACCGTTTTGCACTGATGGACGATTCAAAGTTTTAAAGTATTGAAAATAATTCTTTATAACTTACAAGTGTCAAGTAGCTTAAAAGTGTCAAGAATGAAACCAAATATAGGATATCAAAAGAGTTAAGGAATACATTGTTTAGAAAAATTTACGAGTCTGCAGCCCTAAATTATTGATGGTAAAAAAATGCAGGCTCATGAGGCAAACGCCCAACTCCACAAAATTCAACAATCGCACCCAATAGAAATTTTACTATCACATCCATTGCAAAAGAACGGATATGCAGAAACAATTCAACCCTACACAGGCAGTTTTGATTCAGAGAAAAGACATAGCTCTGTCGACAAACTATCCTCCACCTACTAAAAGCTTCAACGCATATATTTAGATCTGATGAAGGAGGCTGAAGGGAATAAGGCGCATCCTTATTTGGAGGAGTTCTATGACCACTGGGAGGACACTAAAGTTGCTCACAAGATCAGTGCAAACAAGGAACACAAACTGCTTCTGGGAAGAGCACTCATCAGACGACCACAGGTAAACAAAACTATAAGACCTTTAAATAATTCCACTTCAAGGAAAAGTCCAATATTATTTGAAAGAAAATACAATACCTCACATTGAAACTTGGTCATCTCTGAAATGGACCAAAAAGAAATTAACCTTTGACCACCATTGATTAATGCACCTAAATAAAGAAACAATCTTCTTAACATTCCATTATAGTACAAAAATCAAAATAATCGCTTTCAGAGCAACAGAAAATTAGATTTATACAGTGAAGATCAGTAATAATATGCGTTCAAGAAAATGGGCCTATTTCGCTAACAATAAAAACGGTTGTAAAATGACCCACTAACAGTCTACGAGCAGACGAGAATCGATAGAACCCAAATGACGCTAGCATCACCATCAGCTAAAACGGAGAAGATTTTGACAATCGCACAACAATATAATCCGAAACTTCACCACTTGCCCTTCACACCAAGAGAATATTATTTTTATTTGCAATTGAGAGGCCATTGAAACTCACAACTGGAGGCCACTAAAGCCCGATTGACTCGTCTTTATGCGAACCAAATCATTCTAAGGAAAACAACTATTGCAAAGAATTCAAGAAAAATTAACAGACAACCAATTACTTGTAGAAAAAGTCGTCTGGAAACAATTAAACAAAAATATTAAAAACCGGCAATTGCAGTTTTGCGAAGTAATATCAGAAAGGTAAAGGAGCCTTAGCAAAAAGAGAAATGAAAAAATACACAACTAATTGATTTGTTGAACTGCGGTGCAATTTACGAAAAAAGCAATCCCACAATTTTTTCTCGAAAATTATAAAATTAAACTATAAAAGAATTTGCGTCGAAACATAAATCAGGAAATTTGGAGCTACAAAAGGGCAAAATTCGAATGAAAGCAAGAAATTTTCTCGAGATGGATTTATAAAAGTATGCTTGAAAAGTGTTAACAGTCAAAACACATCTAAAGTTGAAGCCAAAAATCTTATTTGATCTAACCGATTTGTAGACTGTTTCTTGCTGAAAGAGTTGAGAAAAATTTATATCAAAAGAACTCATGACTAAACTAGATGAGTTAAACTACATGCTTCCCTTCTTCAACAATTATTCCCATTGAAGCATCAACAATCTTGCGCCGCCTAAGCGTCCTAAAGAGTTCTCCAAATCAAATAATTGCATAAAATCAACAGCATAAAAAACTTAGATGATAAATGACAGTTCTTTTGGGCTTCTGAAGCACATACCAATGGTGACAAAAAAGCGAAATAATTAAACAATAATATAAAAAACCGAAAATTGCAATTTTGTGAAGTAATATCAGAAAGGTAAAGGAGCCTTAGCAAAAAGAGAATTGAAAAAATACAACTAATTTATTTGTTGAACTGCGGTGCAATTTACGAACAAAGCAATGCCACAGTTTTTCTCAAAGCTTATAAAATTAAACTATAAAAGAATTTGCGTCGAAGATTAAATCAGGAAATTTGGAGCTACAAAAGGGCAAAATTCGAATGAAAGCAAGAAATTTTCTCGAGATGGTTTTATAAAAGTATGCTTGAAAAGTGTTAACAGTCAAAACACATCTAAAGTTGAAGCCAAAAATCTTATTTGATCTAACCGATTTGTAGACTGTTTCTTGCTGAAAGAGTTGAGAAAAATTTATATCAAAAGAACTCATGACTAAACTAGATGAGTTAAACTACATGCTTCCCTTCTTCAACAATTATTCCCATTGAAGCATCAACAATCTTGCGCCGCCTAAGCGTCCTAAAGAGTTCTCCAAATCAAATAATTGCATAAAATCAACAGCATAAAAAACTTAGATGATGAATGACAGTTCTTTTGGGCTTCTGAAGCACATACCAATGGTGACAAAAAAGCGAAATAATTAAACAATAATATAAAAAACCGGAAATTGCAATTTTGTGAAGTAATATCAGAAAGGTAAAGGAGGCTTAGCAAAAAGAGAATTGAAAAAATACAACTAATTTATTTGTTGAACTGCGGTGCAATTTACGAACAAAGCAATGCCACAATTTTTTCTCAAAGCTTATAAAATTAAACTATAAAAGAATTTGCGTCGAAGATTAAATCAGGAAATTTGGAGCTACAAAAGGGCAAAATTCGAATGAAAGCAAGAAATTTTCTCGAGATGGATTTATAAAAGTATGCTTGAAAAGTGTTAACAGTCAAAACACATCTAAAGTTGAAGCCAAAAATCTTATTTGATCTAACCGATTTGTAGACTGTTTCTTGCTGAAAGAGTTGAGAAAAATTTATATCAAAAGAACTCATGACTAAACTAGATGAGTTAAACTACATGCTTCCCTTCTTCAACAATTATTCCCATTGAAGCATCAACAATCTTGCGCCGCCTAAGCGTCCTAAAGAGTTCTCCAAATCAAATAATTGCATAAAATCAACAGCATAAAAAACTTAGATGATGAATGACAGTTCTTTTGGGCGTCTGAAGCACATACCAATGGTGACAAAAAAGCGAAATAATTAAACAATAATATAAAAAACCGGAAATTGCAATTTTGTGAAGTAATATCAGAAAGGTAAAGGAGCCTTAGCAAAAAGAGAATTGAAAAAATACAACTAATTTATTTGTTGAACTGCGGTGCAATTTACGAACAAAGCAATGCCACAATTTTTTCTCAAAGCTTATAAAATTAAACTATAAAAGAATTTGCGTCGAAGATTAAATCAGGAAATTTGGAGCTACAAAAGGGCAAAATTCGAATGAAAGCAAGAAATTTTCTCGAGATGGATTTATAAAAGTATGCTTGAAAAGTGTTAACAGTCAAAACACATCTAAAGTTGAAGCCAAAAATCTTATTTGATCTAACCGATTTGTAGACTGTTTCTTGCTGAAAGAGTTGAGAAAAATTTATATCAAAAGAACTCATGACTAAACTAGATGAGTTAAACTACATGCTTCCCTTCTTCAACAATTATTCCCATTGAAGCATCAACAATCTTGCGCCGCCTAAGCGTCCTAAAGAGTTCTCCAAATCAAATAATTGCATAAAATCAACAGCATAAAAAACTTAGATGATGAATGACAGTTCTTTTGGGCTTCTGAAGCACATACCAATGGTGACAAAAAAGCGAAATAATTAAACAATAATATAAAAAACCGGAAATTGCAATTTTGTGAAGTAATATCAGAAAGGTAAAGGAGCCTTAGCAAAAAGAGAATTGAAGAAATACAACTAATTTATTTGTTGAACTGCGGTGCAATTTACGAACAAAGCAATGCCACAATTTTTTCTCAAAGCTTATAAAATTAAACTATAAAAGAATTTGCGTCGAAGATTAAATCAGGAAATTTGGAGCTACAAAAGGGCGAATTTCGAATGAAAGCAAGCAATTTTCTCGAGATGGAATTATCAGAATATGATTGAAAAGTGTTAGCAGTAATCTAACCGATTTGAAGATTGTTTCTTGCTAAAAGAGTTGAGAAAAATGTAAAACAAAAGATAGACAACTATGGAAAACAAAGAACTAATGGCAAAACTAGAGTCAAACTACATCCTCCCCTCTTGAACAACAGCTCCCACTGAAGCATTAACAATTTCGCGCTGCCTAAGTGTCCTAAAGAGTTCTCCAAATCAAATAATAGCATAAAATCAAGAGCATAACAAACTTAGATGATGAATGACAGAAATAAAGGCAAAAATAGCTCTTCTGGGCTTCTGAAGCACATACCAATGGTGACAAACAAGTGAAACAATTAAACAATAATATAAAAAACCGGAAATTACAATTTTGTGAAGTAATATCAGAAAGGTAAAGGAGCCTTAGCAAAAAGAGAATTGAAAAAATACAACTAATTTATTTGTTGAAGTGCGGTACAAAATACGAACAAAGCAATGCCACAATTTTTACTCAAAGCTTATAAAATTAAACTATAAAAGAATTTGCGTCGAAGATTAAATCAGGAAATTTGGAGCTACAAAAGGGCGAATTTCGAATGAACGCAAGCAATTTTCTCGAGATGGAATTATCAGAATATGATTGAAAAGTGTTAGCAGTAATCTAACCGATTTGAAGATTGTTTCTTGCTAAAAGAGTTGAGGAAAATGTAAAACAAAAGATAGACAACTATGGAAAACAAAGAACTAATGGCAAAACTAGAGTCAAACTACAGCCTCCCTTCTTCAACAACAGCTCCCACTGAAGCGTTAACAATTTCGCGCCGCCTTAGTGTCCTAAAGAGTTCTCCAAATCAAATAATTGTATAAAATCAAGAGCATAACAAACTTAGATGATGAATGACAGAAATAAAGGCAAAAATAGCTCTTCTGGGCTTCTGAAGGAAGTACATACCAATGGTGACAAAAAAAGTGGTAGAGACGACAAACTGAAAACAGGAAAAAAAACGATTATCTCAATAATTTCCGACACTAATTTACTCCCATTATAAAACTTAATTTAAATGACAGTGATTATGAGCAATAGTTAATTGATGTCTCCACGGCGTATATTTTTTAACATTGATCGGTAGAGGTAATATCACCTCCGTTACTTAATTACAACTGTTTTGGATAAAAATTTAATTTTGCTCCTTAGGTTGTGCTTATTGATGAAGTAGCAATGAGACTGGATGCCGAGATGGAGGAACTGTTCGAGAGACAGTTGCTGAGAAACAGGACTAGGAGCGACAGCATAACAGACCCGGCTCAACTACTAGGGTAAATGATAAACGATTAGTTAGGTTGAAATTACTTCTCAGCAGGACCATCAAACAATATGTAACAAAAATGGCGGATATTTCCATTCTAACATCATTTGGTATCGAAAACTCATTGCGTTCGAATGACTTGGCAATTCTTTCTGAATACAACTTTAGATAATTCAAATAAAATGGATGGTGCTGCATACTTTCGTCTGTTTGCACGCAGACACCAACAACCACTTCCTTTGTTTTCGTATCTACTAATCTACTAAAAAACTATCACGGTTCGTTCAAGTTCCCAGCTGAGCTGCATTCAGAAATCTGAGCATGCACTCAAAAATGTAAGCTGTTTTGACTTGTTTAGATACCAACCCACGATTCTCATAATTGCCCACAAATTGAACACAATTCAACAATCTGACAAAATCATTGTACTGGATAATGGGAAAGTTGTGAGCGAGGGCACCCATGATCAACTGATCACCAGCTGTCCATACTATGTGGACCTTGTGAAGAAGCAGCTCAATGTCCTTGCCTCAACTGAGAGACACGCCAAGCAGCCGAAGATCATTAGGCCGAAAAGCTTCAAGTCACAGAGTTCCAACAAAATTCTTTAAACATGACGATTGCTTGCGTTTAAAAATAAACGACATGATCAATAGTACCGAAATTGTTCATACCACGTTACAAAAAGTCTATCGCACTGATTGTAGTATATTAGCTTAAAATCAACTTTCAAATTCAAAATTGTGCTTGTCCAGTAAAATCCAAAGCATTGTAGAATTTGTAAAAGAGGAAAAAACAGCGAAGTTCTTTTACAATCAACCCAATCGCTGCTGTTCTCCAAATATCTAGTTAGTTATCACCATATTGAAATATCACGATCTATATTTAAGAACTATCGCAAGATCAAGACCACAGTGAAAAAAATACACTATTATGATAAAATGGTCGATAATCCAAGTTTAATCGCACCTCTCATATTAAACGACCCTGCTAAAAAAGATAAAAGCTTACCATTTCAATGGTTCCTTGAAAGAGAAAATTTTCACGGCCACAATAAAATTTTCTCTATTCTTTCGCACAGTAATTAACGAAATCAATTATCGAACAAACCTTGATTTGTTACCTCAAAATGATTATCACTAAAATGCAGTCTGGGTTTCTAACATGATTTGCATGAGCTGCTAAATGAACTTAAACAATGACGCCATCCCTACATCTACTATGGCATGGAAAACCTTTTTTGCCGACAGTATTATTGCTCGCAGTTTGCCCTGTAGAAGTTACAGTAGACTTGTCCGCCAAGCCTCCCGCTCCACCTGGCGGGGGTATATTAGCCATCATTCCCATAGCAATCCCAACAGCCGCCTGACTCGCGGCACGATTTGATACACTTGCTAGAGCCGCAGCAACGGCTGCAGTGCCCGCGGGTAAACCCGTTCCAGGTGCTTGATTGGATGAGAGACCAGTTTTGGACAGACCAGCTTTGCTCATCGACTGCTGGAGGGCTTTGGCAGCAACTCCAGTTTTACTCTGGGATGTTGACATAGAAGTACTTGGAGCGCCGGTGGGGGGAGCTCCAGCTATCATGATCACGATTTAAACCAAGTTCATGTACAAAATTAATGTAAAATTAAAATATTATTGATGGATAAAGTAAACTGAAACGTCGAAGCTTGATCTATATAGAAGCAACATATTACAAAAAAATAGGAAGCAGTTATAAAAATTAAGATAGATAGAAACAAAATTTCGCTACTGAAACAAAACTGAAAGCCTTAAAATTCTAGGTTTGAAAGCAGGTGATCCCAACACGTACCTTTTAAATTTATTACAACTTTGGCAACGCCAAATTTTCCTTAAAATTACAGCAACTTCGGTTGGCGTCATACTCACCAATCAGTCTATTTCAGGACAATTTCTATTTGAAGTTAACGCTAAATTATGACAATGAAATTTTCAAGATTTTGCTGAACGATGACTTTTTTTGACAATTAAATGGACCGCTGTCAAATTATCACCAATTATCATTTCATTATTACCAATCATCATTTCACCAATATGTTTTGAACTATGATCCTGTCACTTTACATACGATACAAGTCGTTTCTGAGTGTTAATTCTCACAATACTGGGTTGTTTTTTTCAAAATGATAAAAAACGATTTGTCCTATTTAACTTACTTCCCCGTTTTGATTTGGGACTCCCACTTCTGCTCCTCTTCCCACCGTCACTTCCTACACTACCCTCTCGGTCTCCCTTCTTAGCCTTCTGAGATGCCCCCCTTCCACCCTTGGGAGACGCAGATCCTCGTGGGGACTTCCTGCTCTTACCACCTCTGCTCGATTTCTTACGACCTCCTGCGTCATCAGCTCCATCTTTGTCCGATCCGTGTGGGGTACTGGGTTGCTGCTCCGTAGGCTACAATTACACATAAAATTGTTTCAGTTTCATTTAATGGATTATCTAATTTAATAGCTGAAAGTGAAACATGGACAGCAGAAGCCAATTGAATTAATAGCTAAGGAGTTAACCTTGACAAGTATATGAATACCTTTTTTCGAGGAAAAGAGAAAATACGGAAAACGACAGTTTATGGAATTCAAACACACGCTTCATTTTAGCGTCAATCAACTCAACAGCTCAATTATTGATGCTATCAATTAAACATTTCGTGTCTGATGTCCGAAGAATCAAGTATAAATACTCGATTTAGTCGGGCAATTTACAACTCATGTTTTAATATTAGAGTTATAAGCTTGTGTGGAAACCAGCGGCACTAGGCCAATTTAGAGCACATTTGTTTAAAATTTGGATATATGTGCACTAAATTTTCACAAAGCGTTTTGGGACTACAGTGAAAACAGAGAATCTTTCGTCACTACTATCCACGCCAAAAGTCAATACCATTCACACTATATGTAATTCTTTCAACATGAATAAGATAGTGTTAATTAGATAGAAATGAAAAAGGTCCAATTGGCGATTAACTTCAGAAATTTCCGTCTCAATAATATTTGCATATTAAGAGGACAATCAGCAGTTTTGCTATTACACATATCATTGTTCAGAAGAACAATTAAGTCTTTGAATTGGTTCTTAAGCAATTACAAACAGTTTTGGACAATAAAGTTTTAGTCTAATTAAAAGTTCAAATATGTGGAAATGAGTTACGTTTATCCGTAAATACTCGTGAATACTCGTTCGTTTCCACGATATAAGGAACTTATTTCCACGTTTTTTGTAACTATATTCAATTGTTGAAAATCGTATATGAATCGTGAAAACTGGTTGCAGAATTTTGTCACTCGATTTCAAAAAAACTTTAATGAAAATTTTCCTCCTCGGATATTGGCCACGTATTGAAGATTGGCTTAACCAGAGTAACTGTAGAGACCATGAACAACAGTCCATCGTCAACTTTTGAGTATTCAAATACAAGAGCAAAAGAACGGTAAACTATTTTGTTGAAACTAATGTTTTTGATGCAGAATTTTAGCAAAGAGTTTTAACATCAGGAACATTAGCAAGGCAATTCCCTAAAATACCACCAGTTGTAAAATGTTGATTAATTCCTTGAAATTCTAGGACACCTGCTAAGCCAAGTCTTCAGTGACCGGAAAAAAACATTGTAAGAAAAAGCACATTCAATTATTCTTCGAAATGATTGTAAATCACTAATCTTTTTCTTCATCATTACTGTCTTTGTCTAAGAGTTCTTGGGTGTTTAGTTGTTACTAGTTGTATTGTATGTTTGAAGACAGAAAAAGGATATTTGCAGAAAAAAGTTTTTATAAAATAAAGATAAGACCAGAGGCAAATATTAATTTTTATTATTCTAACAGTTCTGTATGAGTTTTCTGCAAAACGCTTTAGTTAATGGAAATTGTGTTTACAAAAATTTTCAAATTCTATTTGAGCAAAGACGACCAGTGTTAAGCTTTTTACAATCGCTAAAAGAGCAAACACTCAGACTAAATACCCAACGGATAACTTAACTAGCCGATTCTGTTCCTCCAAAATAATAAATGCTATTCTGTAAATTGCCTGAGTACTCATGATAAAAATGCCAACAATAGTGAAAAAAATGACAGTACTAGCGATTGAACAGCGCTTATGTAATTTCTACTTCATAAACGATTTCAAACACTAATTTTCAAGAGCAATCTTTATTCTTCATCATTGCCTTCTCTGTCTACGAGCTCATGGCTGTTCAGTTGTTACTAGTTGAGTTGTATATTTGAGGATAGAGCTATCAATTGGTTCTTGAATATAAGCCAGATACTGCAGAAAAAAGTTTTTATAAAATCAAGAGAAGACCAAAGGCAAATATTACTTTGTATTACTCTAACAGTTTTGTTTGAGTTTTCCACAAAACGCTCTAATTACTGGAAATTATGTTTGGAAGGAATTTTCAAATTTTATTTAAACAAAGACGGCAGTATCATCGTGAACAAAATGAAGCATTTTAAAAAAAGCTCTTTCTAGCGCCTTGGATCAAAAGCGACAAGTCTTTAAGTTTGACTAGACCCGTTTTTATAGAACAAAACGCGATCACTGCCTTCATTTAAAACTTATATAAACGATAAAAAACTGAGTGCAATAAAACATTGTTCGGTAAACTTTGATATCTCGAAGACAAAATTCTAGCATATTGATTGCTTCTAAAAAATTTCAAGTTTCAACTGTTTCACAACTGTTGTTAATTTGTTGAGAAAAAAGCTTCTCACTGCAAGCAGAACACAAAATTAAAAAATGAGCTACTAAAAGATCTGCCCAGGTAGCATGAGTGTCCAATTGGCACATTCAAAAGGCTCAGTATTTGTTATTGGAGCAAAAACGTTGCGTTTAGTTAAACGTACCTCAAAAAGATGTTGCAAATGCAAAAAATTAAACTGCATTTTAACAGATTTCGGGCTTCCAAAAAACAGTCAATCCAAAACCTTTTCGAGCTTCAAATATAAAATTGGACTATTGGATTAAAAAGGGCAAGCGCTCCAGTTTGACTAATTTGTGGTATATATAGGACAAAAAATCCTTTACGTTCATAAATTGTGCCTTTTTTATGAAAGTTAGAGAGATAAAACTGGAGTCTTATGAAACTTGTTTTTGTCAAACTGGAGATCTGAAAGCGAACTTTAATACAAAAAATTTGTCTATGTAAGTATCAATATGTTTTACAAATGCCGATTTGTTCGAAAAAGTCTTTCTAGCTGCAAATAGACCATTAAATCAAGATTTTGGCGGCTGACAAATCTGCTGAAGTAGACTGAGTGTCGAATTTGGAACAATTAACATTCATTTTCATTAGAGCAAACACCTTGTGTTCAATTAAAACAAGGAGGCTCGGTAATGTGCGTACGCACATAAGGTTCCGACCCCGCTCATTCACATTCTTGACTTAATTGGCTACCAATTGACGAAGAGATAGAAAACTTTCAAAAACATATATATCGATCAAGCAAACAATGGAATACAATAATGCCACGCCAGAGGGCTGATGAACGTTGTTGATAATAGAACTATTAGAGAGGACTATAATAAATATCAAACAACTAACACTATTTAAGACCAAAACTCGATGTCTATATTAAAAAAAAGTCATAACAAAATCAAACTCGCATGAGATAAAACCTAAACAAAACAACTTAATCTATACTTCATAAGAAAAGATATGGAACCTGTCGTCAATGCGACTGGCTATCACGTCGACAAAAAAGAGCAAAGAGGTGCGAAGTTCAAAAATACGTTTCTATTTTTGAAAACAATTAAATTCACCGTTATTAATGTCATTAGATATCAACTGAAATCCCTAAAATGTTCCTTTAAATCTCCATAGGGAGCAATTGAGTCAAGTTATTATACAATGTTCAATTGCGCAATATTTAAAAGTCAATAGAACCTAGGATTATTGTTACAAATTAAAAAGAAAAAAATCCTATTAAATGTACAAATATAAAAAAATCTCAAATAATTTGAGAAATCTCAAAGTAGCAGTAGTAACAACGCCGAAGAACAAAAGTTTGAAGCTAAAACCGTTATAGAGATTAAAATATAGTTCATAGGAAACAGGTTGTGACCTGTGTTTACAGAGACTGAGCTACAAATCGAACGAAAAACTATTTAAAAAAATGACCAAGCTCAAAAACCCAAATACAATTTTCTAAAAAAATTTTTTCAAAAGCCATAACAGATATAAGATATCAACAAACAGCGATGGAATAATTAGCAATAAATCAGAAAGCCAATTGGGCCTGTTAATATTGAGGGCAAGTCACGACCCCACAAAGCAACATCAAATATATAAAAAAGCCAAAAATTCAATCAATTTTACGAGATCACACTGTTCAAGTCACTGTAATTATAAGATGTTACCTGCGAGATCTGTCAATCGTCACTTTATACTCATCTTAGCATCAAAGAGTTTTCCTTATGAAAGGACTACGTAGACATCACAGCATCAAGAAACCCAAAAATTGAAGTAAAGAAATCTCGAAATCTTTTTTATAAAACTAATGGTCGAAACAATCAGTCACAACGTATAACCAAGCGTGATAAGAATGTTTGATTCAACAAAGGTAATTGAGAATTCTAATCGGTGAGATTGAGTCACATTGCTACGAAAGTGAAAGCAAAAAGGATACAGATGAAAAAAAAACTTTTAAAATTCAAATTGAAAGTCATTAAAACAAACAGCTATAAACTGAAATCTACAACTAGTTTGAATAATACGTCTTGGCGAAGTAATTAAGACTTATCATTATCAGGTATATGAGCTACAGCAACAAAAAAGAAGTCAAACAGGCAAAAACGAAAAAATCATAAAACTTTGCGAGATAACTTTGTCTCAGCCAAAAAAGCATAAACTATACAACAAAACAAAGCATATCCATATACGCCCTTTTCCAAAGCTGTGCATTTTGTTATGTTTTTTTTTTCAATGTGATAATTCGACAAGGAAACAAAATGTACTCATAAAATATGCAAATTCTTCAAAAATAAAAAAAAAATAGAAAACGCGTGGTATCAAAACAAAGAGACGATTAGTTGACCATAAAACAGTTACGGACATTATTTATAAAACAGAGGGAATCCATTTTTGCCTGTTGTTACTGAGACTGCGCCCGAACTTGCGAAAAGTAAGATAACATAGTGGCAAAGAAGCTCAAATATTTAAAATATTTTCTTAAAACAAATATATTCAAAGTCATAACAGACATTAGATAACAACTGAAAGAATTGTTTAGGTTAAATAATATCTCCTAAAACAACTGGATCTTTGATTGGGGACACTAAGTCATTGGGCTACAGCAATTATAACATATGAAAGCAAAACTCAAGAAGTCCATTAAATTTTCACGAAAACATTTGTTCAGAGCCATAAAAATCATGAGCTTAACACTGAAACCATGATATAATCTCTTTGGGTATCGTTTATTGTAAATAGTATCTGTCCTTTATTGAGCCCTGATTTGAAATTATTGTCAGTAATTTACATAAACAACATTTAGATAACGGAAATATTTTGCAAAAAAAAGGTCGCGCCCCCTTAAAATCTAAAAAAATTTTATCGTAAGGATCCATGGTGAGCTCAAGATCAGCCCAGATTTTGCTGCAAGTCTAACAAAACAATCGAATGCTCAAATGGTTGCCAAATAGATCAATTTTTAGACAAAATTTTCCAGTTTGTCAAAAATAAATATAAAGCATTTTGTATAATTATTGAGTTTAAATTTGCATGAAACTGGCAAAGATGTATATCCAGAAGATTCTTAAAGGCAGCGGGAGTACAAATTGCTGTTTTTTGAGCTAAAAAAATGGCCACAATTTTATGGCGTCTTCTTCCAGCAAATTGAAAGCAAGTGGGCTAAATTATATTTTGGTCCACTTTTTGACGAAAAATTCTGAATTTTGAGAATTTTAGCATAAATTCTAGCCAAAAAACTCGAACAATTCAGCAGCCCTCCTCTATCTTTAGGGATAAAAATCAATAACACTATAGTTAAAAAATTTAACATATTTTAACAATTATTTTCAAAAGCCATAACAGACTTGAAACTTCAATAAAAAGCGGTGGATTAAGTTGCAACACCTCAGGAAGCCAATTGGGCCTGTTAATAATGAGACCAATTAACGACCCCACAAAATGACAACAAATACATAAAGAAGCCAAACCTTCAAACAATATTACGGCATCACTGTTCATGGGACTATAATTATAAGATGATACCTGCAAGAACTGTAAGGCAACACTATTGTCTCATCTTAACATCAACGAGTCTTTCATTATAGAAGGACTACGCAGATATTACAACAAAAAGAGATCTAAAAAATGATCAGAATAAAAATCTCAAAATTTTTTTATTAAAACAAATGACCAAGGCAATCAGTCACAATATATAACCAAGCGCGAAAAAAATGTTTGAATCAACAAAAGCAATTGAGACTTCCAATCAGTGGGATTGAGTTACATGGTTACGAAAAAGAAAGCAAAAAGTATACAATTGAAATTTTTTTTTCATAATTCAATTTGAAAGTCAATAAAACAAACAGCTATAAACTGAAATCTTTAACTAGTTTGAATAATACGTCTTGGCGAAGTAATTGAGACCTATCATTATCAGGTATATGAGCTACAGCAACAAAAAAGAAGTCAAACAGGCAAAAACGAAAATATCATAAAACTTTGCGAGATAACTTTGTCTCAGCCAAAAAAGCATAAACTATACAACAAAACAAAGCATATCCATATACGCCCTTTTCCAAAGCTGTGCAATTTGTTATGCTTTTTTTTCAATGTGATAATTCGACAAGGAAACAAAATGTACTCATAAAATATGCAAATTCTTCAAAAATAAAAAAAATAGAAAACGCGTGGACCTGGGGAAGCAATTGAGACCTATCTTTATCAGGTATAACTGTATAACAGGTATATTTGGCAGGATAACTTTGTCTCAGCCGAAAAAGCATAAACTATATAAAAAACTTAAACATAAACTTAAACTTAACATATCCAGATTAGACTTTTTTCAATGCTGTGCATTTTTTTTACTATGCTTTCGTTCAATTGGAATTATCAAAAATGTCATCGATCAGGAATCAAAATGTAAAATATGCAATTATGTTCAAAAACAAAAAAAATTGAAAACGCGTAGCATGAAAACAAAGACGATTAGTTGATCACAAAACCCTTACGGCTATTAATTTATAACCAACAGGAAATCGATTTCTGCCTGTTTTTACTGAGAGTGCGCCCGAAGTTGAGAGAAATAAGATAAAATAGAGGCAAAGCCCGAATATTTACGATATTTTCGTAAAGCAAATATATTCAAAGTCATAACAGACACTAGATTACAACCGAAAAAATTGCTTAAATTCATTTATACCTCCTAAAATATAACTGGATCTTTTGATTGGGGACACTAAGTCGTTGGGCTACAAAAATTATAACAAATGAAAGCAAAACTCAAGAAGTCCATTAAATTTTTACGAAAACATTTGTTCAGAGCCATAAAAATCATGAGCTTAACCCTGAAACCATGATATAATCTCTTTGGGTTTCGTTTATTGTAAATAGTATCTGTCATTAATTGAGCCCTGATTTGAAATTCTTGCCACTAATTTACATAACAGAAAAATTTTGAGAAAAGGTTGCGCCCCATTACAATCTTAAAAAATTTTATCGTAAGGATCCATAGTGAGATCAAAATCAGCCCAGATATTTCTGCGCGTCTAAAAAACACTCATTTGCTCAAATTGTTGCGAAATCGCTCAATTTTTTAAAATTTTTCAGTTTGTCAAAAATAAAAATGCATCTTTTATATTTATCGAGTTTAAATTTGCAAAAAAAACTGGCAAAATTTTTACTCCAGAAGACTCTCAAAGTCAGCGAGATTACAACTAGCTCGTTTGTCAGCTTAAAAAGAATATGACTGTAGTCTTAATGTATCTACTTCAAGCAAATTTAAAGCAAGTGGGCTAAAAAAAAACAAATTTGGTCCCCAAAAAAGTTTGAGTTTTGAAAAATTTAGCATAAATTCGAGCCAAAAAAACTCGGATCGAACAATTCCGCAACCCTCCTCTTTCTTTAGAGATAAAATGAACAAAACTAAAGTTAACAATTGGAACAAATATTAGCAAAATTGACGAAAATTAAAGTCAAAAATACCGAAAATGTGAATAAAAACAGCTGAATTACGTCTAACATTCACAAAACTTTAAACCTCGATAACTCCCTATAAAAAGCGAATATTCAAAAACTTTTTTTAATTCCATAGTCTACGCTTGACGGACTTTTTAATGATACCACTCACAACTCTCTACGATGATTATATCGATCGGCCAAAATTGTCTGAACAAAAAAAAACCCATTTGAGTATATAGTTCCTCCCCCCCCACTAAAGTCGGTCGGAACATTAATCTCAAAAAATGTTTGTTCCAACTGCAAATATTTTGATTCTATTTTAATGATTTTGGGCTTCAAACAGCAAATTTAAAGGCGTCCGAGAAACAATTTTCAACAAATTTTAAAAAAAAAATTACGACAAAAATCATTTACGATCATTTGTAGGACAAAAAAATCATTTACGATCTCAAATTGTGCCTTTAAATGAAGTTCACAGAACTGATCAAAATAGGTCACAACTAGATTTACCGTCCTGGTGATTTCAACGTTGAAATGAAAACCATTATATGACGTAACCTATTACATTTTAGCTGAGATTGGACAAAATAGCCGAAGACAGTACTATTTTGCACCGTCAAAAGCTAATCAATTCAAAAGCACCTTAGTAAATTTTCTAACGAAGCCAAGTTTTATATCATTTCTAACAATTAATGAATTAGGATTTTTAGAAATATTGCAACCCCAGTACGGACAAAATGAATTGGAGAAAACATTACAAGATCGTCGGAAGAATAGATGGTTCTGAACATTTCGTGTCGACATTTCTATGTGTGATACATAATAATCCATCAAATTTTTACCAACATTATAGCAAGATTCACAGGTAAGTTAACCAAAAAAAAATTGCCACGCGAACATTTTTCGTAAAACTTAATCTTTCACTAATTTTAACAACACACGTAAAATGCAGTTTGTTGATAACATTGAACACGATGAGCAACACAAGCTCAATTTTTCTATTGAATATATAATTAGGAGAGATGTACAGGTCAAATCTGAGCCTTACAAGTAGAACATAGATATCAGTTCACCGCAAATCATTGCTAAGATTCCTGTTAGTGACCAGTTTGCGCTGAAATGGAGGAGCGGTAACATTACAGTGACGAATTTTCATAAATGGTTCATTTTCAATTAAACCGTCAATGAACGCAGTATCACTCTCTAACATTGCAAGTCATGGCATGACATGCTCTCAATTTGCAGTTTTCCACAACAACTAACACGAAAACAGAAACCCAATACAAAAACAGTCGCCAATTTTTAATCAATTTCTCAGCAAATGCAGAAAATCTGAATACATCTAAATTATATTCACAAAAATGAGAGAGACAAAATAAAGGCAATATTCCGTTGTAGAAAAATGGGGAAATACTATGAAGCGAATCCAGTTGAATAGATTTAATCTCATAAAAAGACACACCGTCTCTTCTTTTTTGGTTTCTCAAGCGGAATTTCGCCAGTCATAATTTTGACAGCACTAATGAATACGTAATCGACGTTTATTCTATTCTTAGCAGAACACTCCACGTACAGGCAGGCACCACAATCTTTCCTGAGCTTTTCTGCTTCCGTTTTCGAGATTAGAAATGGCTGAGTGTCTTCTTCGCTTCTCGTATCGCCTTTCGTTCCTACGAGAATTATGGGTTTAGATGGTGCGTTGTGTCTCGCCTCGGGCAACCAGAATTTTCGTACGTTTTCCACACTGTTGGCATCGTCTGAAACGATCATGATTCTTTGAATGATTTATAAGAAACCAATTTTAAGAGTTATTTATAGCATTAACGCTAATGCAGATGCTCTTACCATTAAGTAAATTTGAGCAGTACTTGGGCATATTTTTGGAAAAAAGTGCAAACGGATTTTCGGCATCGATAATTACACAGGCATTCCTGTTCAAAATGGCCGAGATTTACTGGTGTTTAATCCATTATAGATGTAATAAAATCTATTATCGATAGTTAGAAAAAAAGATTACACTGCAATGAAGCTACCCTATTGCTATATTGAGATGTTACTTTTGTTTCTCAACAGACAAAAATGCACTAAATGCGTATCTGGGCCTAAAGCCATGGAGCAAATGTAAATCTCACAGCCATAATCGTGGAGTATGGAGCTTATGGTTACTTTTCTGAAATTGACCGTTTGTGAAGCTGATTGACAGCTTCATGAACTATTAATTATACGTTAGATTTCTGTAATTAATTCTGTAAAAAATTACTGGTATTTTTTTTTTGGGGGGGGGGGGTATTCAAATGGAGAGAGGAGAGACAAGTGTGATGGAGACTAACTGATGGCAAAGCAGAGGAGTACGACTTGGCATGCTGGGTACTGAGTGAGTCTGACTCTAGTGTAGTCTATCTGTCCTGCTGAGTCTTGCACTGCCACATTCACTCGCTTATTGTTGTGCATTAGACTGCGAGACATAAAGTCCACCACTGTCGGAATTCTCTCCTCTTAATCCAGGCGCGTAGTCAAAGGCATGCTTACTTACAATGACCAACATTACAATAAGGGTTATTTTGAGCTTATCCAATTCTGTAGAGACATTTGCCATAAAATTACTTCTGGTTGTACGTGTGTGAGATCTATTGATCGCAACGATTGTCAGCCACTTTTTTGTGATCGGTTATTGTATATTTTGAGAGCCACAAATGCGACTATTATAGCTTCAAAAAATATCCAAAAAATGTCAAAACCTCATTTAGTTTCTGCATCAACAAATCAACCTTGGTTATAACTTTCGATTACGAAGCGTTTCATCGACTGGTTTCATTTCAATTTGTATATACGAAATGCACACGACTAACGATCGATAATCGTCGGACAAACATGGAGAGGTCTCCCCATTCAATAGTAGTCTGGTTAAGTCGCAGAGGGGGGAATAAAATTAGCGCAGGGATTTCAGTTAACGTTATTAGAAGTATTTAAGATTCAAGAAAGTTCGGTAATTTGCATTCGCACCTAATGTTCCGACCCCCGCTTAATCACATTTGTGACTTTTCGACCAAATAAGGAAGAAAAAAACTTTGAAAAATTCACATACTTTTCAGAAAAAAAGATATGAGTTAAAAAATGTTTCGAACTCAGAGCAACCAATAAATTAAATAATGCCGCAATAGAGGGGCCGGTGAAAACTGTCACTAATTAGACTACGAGAAAAGACAAAGAACAAAAAAATAACAACAGCAATTACGACCAAAATAAGTTCTCTTTATTTGAGAACACTTACAAACAAAGCCAAAATAACAACAGACAAAATTCAAAATAAGCAAAGTAACTCGTACCTCACTGGAAAATATATGCGTTTTATCCTTAATAAAACTAGATAACAAGTCGACAAAACAAGAAAAAAAAGGTCGATGTTCAAAAATTAATTAATTTTTTTTGAAACAAAGCAACTTTGAAAACCATAACAACCATAAGCCTTCAACTTACGAAAATTTGATAGGTCGAACTCTTTAGGCAGCCAAAAGGACCTGTCAAATTGTGAGACTAAGTCATGACTGGAAAATTACATCAAAACAGGCAAAACAAAATTCCATAAAAAAATTAGAAAAACAGAGGTGAAGACAATAAAACTATAAACTATTAACTAGAAGAATTATTATGATCACTTGGGCCTGACTTCAACATCAATGGGCCCTCTGTTTAGAGCCACTATGTGAAGAAGACACCAAAAAAAAACAAACATTCACCAGCATCAAAAAAAATATAAAACCACAGAGTCAAGGAAAGAAAACAAAAAAAAACAATACGTAAAACAAAAAGATGAGCTGAAATTTGCTTCACCAAAAAGTGGATGCGACAGTGAGATAATGAAAACAACCTCAAAACTGGGCAAAAATCGAAAAAGTCCAAAAGAGGAACTAAGAAATTATCAAGGCCATAAAACCATTAGTTAAAAACTGAAACTCATTTGAAGAGCAACCTTGATTAAGATGCAACCTGGCTTTACTGAGACTAAGCTTCAAGTTGAAAAAGGTAAGATAATATATGGTGAAATTCAACAATTTCACTGATGCTTTCTTAAATAAAACTTACAAATAAATTTTTTCGCAGTTAAAAGCCTTGTATAGATCAAGTGAAACCACGTGAGAAAACTAACTGGACTATTGAATAGTAAGACTTAGTTCAGACTTAGTAGGACTGCCAAAAAACAACAATTGCAAGCAAAACAAAAGAACTAGATAGACAATTACAAAAAAAAAATGTCGAGGCCATAAAAACCATGAGGTGTTCTCTGAAAGCACAAAATAGGTTAATTAGGCCTCATTTCTACTTAAACGGTATCTATTAGTTATTAAGACTTGGTGTGAAATCGTTCTGGTCCAAATTGAACAACCAACCAAAAAAGCAAAAACTATAGAAGATGCTAAAAAACAGAATAACTTATGGTTGTAGAAAACCACAATGAGACCAAAACAAGATGGCGATGCAACTACTCCCAGTCAAAATAAAAGCTATTTTTAATTATGGCAGCAAATTAAACATTTTTGCAAAAAGTTCTTGAATACAGCAGAAAAAAATGATGCATTTTTTATAGTCGTCAATTTTTTTAAGCAAAAAGGCGCCAGAAATTTAATTCGAGATCAATCTCTTGGGAAACAGAAGTAAAACTATCTCTCATCGGTGCCTAAAAATATTGCGTCAGCGTTTTATAATTCTTTACCACCTGCGAAATTAAATAAAGTGAGTTAAAGAACCATACTTGTTGCCAATTTTGATAAGAGGTTGAACTTGGAAAAATGTATCAAAAAGTTTGAGACAAAAAGCCGGATCAAACAGGACAGCAACCCTCCTTCAAGTTTAAATATAAAACCAATAAAACTAAAAAAAATACAGCAATACATTTTAACACAATTATCAAAATTGAGGAAAATTTTATTACAAATTACCAAAAATGTGAAAAAAACAATGGAAATTGGTATATTGTTCTCAAAACCTTTTACATCAAAAGCTACTTGGACGAAAAGAATTCAAAAAAACTTTCACAGTTAGCGTTTCTAATGATACCACATAAAAATTTCTACGAAGAATATAACGATCAACAAAAATGACTGAACGAAAAAAAAATCAAACGAGCATAGAAGTCTTTCACCCCCACTACATAGGGATCGCAAAATTATTATCACTTTTGGGCTAATCTTTTGATTATAATTTTAATCTACAATAACTGAAAAATATAAATGAGAAAATAATTTAGATCTCGCAAAACTAAAAAATAAAGGAAATAAAAGTGAAAAAGTCGAACAAACATTCTATAGATTAAAAAAAACACGATTACATTAAATGCTTCAATCTGCGTTTTGCATCTAATCAAACAAATTAAACATACTTGAGTGAATTAAAAACGAGTCCCATTTTTATTGAAACTCTCGGTGAGAAAAATTGGCAGTTCTCGAAAAAACAAATATTGAAAGATTTCGAATAATCGAGCTTAATTAACGGCTATGTTACACGTCTTCAAAAGCCATTGTATGAGAAAAAGTTTTGAAATCTTACGAAAATTGAGGTTTCTTAAGTCCTCTTGAAGTTAACTAGAACTGTAAAAAGTTTTTTCGAACGGGGAACGTATTAAAAATTTTTTGAGCATAAATACGTCAATCGTCAATCTTTTAGCACTTTTATTTTGAAACATCGAAAAACTGATACTTGTGGCTAAATAAAATTTCAGATAGAGAAATAATTCAGATATCAACAGTAAAAAATGGAAGCCAATTCAGTTGTAAGTTGATGTTTTGGGCAATTGTTTTAAAATTTCCGTTTTAATGAAAACAATTGTAGGAACAAAAAAGATGAAGATAAATAACCATAAGGCTTCATCTTTTTAACTTAAAATGTACCTCCGAAAGAAGTTTTGGCAAAAAACCGTCCATCAGAAAAAATGGTCTCCCGGACGTGGGGTTTATGATATTTGTACAAAAACACAGCTTGCAAGCGATTTGAAGAAAATGTGGGAAAATTTGGATGCTTTTAATTGATTGCATTGAAAAGTTGCGATTGGGTCTAAAAGGGGGAGGAAAGCGAGGCAGATATAAAATGGAGAAAAAAGTGGCGTGGCAAAAAAGAAATGGAAAAAACCAGAAGAGATATATGATCATTGAAAACTCGTATTGTGATACTGTTTGGAAAATCAGTCAGGTCAAATACTGATAACTCAACTTCTCTCTCTAACCAAAATATGTTTTTTTTATAAATCTCTTTCAAGATTTTATGCTCAGAACACTCTTGATTAGTGGCAGTCGGACAGCTTGACTAGAACGAATTGTTAATACCGCAAAGTAAGAAAACTACTTGCTAATTAAATTGTTGACTCGCAGTCATCAAGATTGATTTTCATAGCAACCATTTTTGCTACTATCCGTCACCTTAGATCTTACAGCCTTGTTAATATCTTCTGAAGAGGGCGAAATGTACAATAGGCAAGATCTAGAGATAGTTCAAGTTTAACTACCCTATTTAAATGCATCAGTGGAAATTCTAGCGTTATTCGAAACCAATAGTTTAAATTGCGCAAATGTTTATGATCATTCTGATAAAGGTATACGTACCTTTGTAACATGGAATGCACTTTAAATAACAGAACTTGTTCCGAAAACGAGGCCATATAATTAAACAATGTTAGTTTGGGAGAAAATCTGCATGAAGAAAAAAATTGGACATAAGCATGCCTGGATATATGTTCTGAGTGAATACACTGGCTAGAGCTGTTTTTCCCACTCCACCATCTCCAGTTAGTAGACAGTTGTACGTATTCATCTTAAATCGCTCACAACAGTCAAACTATTGGTCCGCTAATCGATTGATGACTTTTCTCGTCGTGCGCCCGGTCAATCCCACAGCATCGAATGCGACAATGGCCGCACGTACTTCTCGAAATGACTTTTGTAATATGAGTATCAAATACTGGTTCAAGCAAGTATGAGTTATGCAGTCAAGTTTACAGAATTTTGATCGTTAGCTTGAGATTATTGACATAGTTTGAGCCAGTTAGAACGAGGCATATGGCATTAAAATAGTTTCTAACTAGCTAATATTTAGTAGATGACATTACTTGTTGACAAAATTGATCGAATGATTCAGAGTGAATCAAAAGCATTTGCTCAAAAATAGGGAACTAGTGAAATGTTAGTACCAAAACACATTTTTAGAGAGAGTTTTCGTACCAACAGATTATAACTGCGATGAGAAATATACATACGCAGACTTTTAATTTTCTAGCCTTTTCCTTAGGAAAATTCATTCAAATATAAATCCTTTTGATCATAAAAACATCGCTTTTGAACATTTATCAAAAAAGTTTATTTTAAAATCCTATCAAAAAAATTTATTGCATGAAGCTGTTTTTTTTAAAATGACTTTCCAATACTTTGAAAATTTTTTTTGAGCAACGACAAGCTAAAAAAGTTTTGCTTTGCTGAGGTGCATAAGTATTTATAAATTTCTAGGTATTTGTGATGGTTTCAAAGAAACATCAAAACATTAGAAGTTATTTATTAAAGTTTCAAAGAACGAAAGAAGAACTTACCTGACGAACTTTGCTGCTATGTCGAGAACTAATGGCCACAAAACTAACCTTGATTCTAATTTTTATAACATTGTGATACTAAAACATTCTTAGCTAATCTAAATTTTCTCCATATTTTTTCGCATAGCTAACAACTATAAAAGGAACTCATAAAGGTGAATTTTAAACCTTTTAATTTAAAATTCACCTTTATGAATTCTTTCGACTCGTGTCATTGACCAAGACAAAGGTGTCCAGACCAGCAGCAGACAGACAAATTGTGGATCTACAGAATGCATAATTAGCTACTGCGTGGATTATGTCTTTCATGGCAAAATGTTGCGCTGAGAAGAAAGAGGACAAGATCAACAATGATGGTACTATAATGAACATACAAGTAACCAATCTCTTTCTTAGTATGTGCGGGAAAGATGCATTTATTAAACTTAGGAGCCTAATGGGTCCTAGGAAATTGATAGACACTTCGTATAAAACACCCTATTGGCAACTCAAAATTATGTTTCTCCTAAAGAGAGGGTAATAACGGCAAAAAATGCCGAATTTCTGTCCACAATGCAAAATGTAGGGGAGTCAGACGACAATATCTCAGCACGGCTCAGAGAAAAAGCAGGCTATTGTGACTTCAAAGCACCCAAAACAGCGGCCAACCCCAAAGCGGAGTTGGTGAAAATAAAGTTTATCTCAGGATTGAGGGACCCTGAAGCAAAATTTAGACTACTAGACGGTAATAAAGCGAAATTGCGATTATTGAAATGACCGGGAGCTTACATTTTAGAAGTCAAGCATTGGCTTTTGCAAGTTCTTTATGAAGTAACAAACCTTTTACTATGAAGAAACTGGGTACAACTTCAAAAAGAACTTTCGAAAAACGAACAAAAAAATTGCGGCTAATAAAAGCCACAATATATGCTCTAGACGTGGAGGTAAACCACATTCTAGTAGACTCTGTTCGGCGCCAAGAAAAAAGTGCAAAACCTGTTAAAAGGTAGGACATTTCTGAAAAAAATGTAGGAGCAAACATCAACCAAATTCAGGTAAGTACAATAAACAGAATAACTTTTGGGAAGAAAAACGCAATTCTTCAGAGCAAGTATCTCTAACATCGGAGATGCGAATGTTTTATACTGATACAGAAACCTTTAGCATGTCAGCAACATGCGAATATATCCCAATAAATAACTGCAAAGCAGAAATGCAGGTAGACACAGGTGCAGATAGCACAGTGATATCAAAAATCTGGACTGAGCTTGGCAAACTTCAGTTGGATGCTGAAGTAAGACATCTCGAACTTTATGACGGTCATCAAACAGTGCTTCGGGGATCACTTACTTGTGACGTTGAGTGGAACGGAAGCAGGTACACACAAATGCAACTAGCAGTTGTGCAGTCTCATAAAGAATTTGGACTACTTGGTAGACCTACCCAAACAGGCGTAAACAGCATTACAACCCAACACTTGCCTGCTGTGAAGGGTTATAACGCTCATGTGAAGCTGATACCAGGATCAAATCCAATGTTCTGCAAAGCCAGTAAAATACTTCTACCTCTTCAAGACAAGGTCACATAGAAGCTGGAACAAATTCTTAGACAGGGCATCCTTGAACCGGTACAGGCAGGAAGCGTCACTAATGCATCTCCAATTGTGTGAAGAACGTGGAAGAAGAGTGGAGAAGTGAGGCTTTGTGTGGACTTGAAATTGCATATCAACGGCAAGGTCATGGATGAGGACTACCCAATACCACATATGGAGACGATCTTCTACAACATATATGGAGCCTCATACTTTGTCAAAATTGATCTCTCAGATGCCTAATATCGGATTGAACTTGACGAAGTGATCAAAGACATATGCACAATCAACACATCTCAGGGATTGTTCAAGATATGCCAACTACCTCAGGGGCTGAAAACCTCTTCCTAAATCTTCTAGAAGTGCAATGAAGCAATATTTTAAGGAATTGGTGTTCCTTGAAATGTTGTGTAATCTTTCAAGACGATGTGTTGCTCTATGGAACTACCAAAGAGCAGTTCAACCAAAGAATTTTTGCAGTAAGAGTCGACAACGTGAAAAAAAATCTTTACTATTAATGAGAAAAAAGAGAAAACTAAAAACCAGTCAAGCGTTAGTTTTTTCGGATACTCCATTTTAATGGAGGGAATACTACCAGATCACAAGCATGTTGAAAAAGTAAAAAAAATGCAAAAGCACCAAATAACAACAAAAAACTCGAATAGTTTTTTGCGCCAGCAAATTTTTACGGAAGAATGATTCCTGCTTTTGCAACTAAAATGCTACCGCTGAATGACATGAGAAACAATTTCTCATGAGCCAAAATGCAACAGTAAACCTTTGAAGATATAAAATATGAATTATGTGCTAACCGCCTCGTAGAGCCTTCCAGTTTGCAAAAAGAGGCTACTGTAACTACTGGCGCTCTGGAAAAGCAGTTGCCGGGGTTTTTTGCCGGAAGGACATCCAGTCATATGTGTCTCGAGGAAATTGACTCCAGCGGAGCAAAATTAAACAAACATAGAGCGTGAAAAACTGGCGATCGTCTTTGTGGTCACAAGATTGAAACAATTTCTTCTTGGAAGACGATTTAACCTACAGAGAGACCACAAATCACTCAAATATCTCCTTGCACCAGGCGAGGAGATCCCGAAAACAGCATCAGGTAGAATCAAAAGATGGACAATAGCTCTAAAGGGTTTCGAATTTGAGTGGAAGTACACATCAGAACAGACACCCCACTCAGATGCTTTGAGCAGAAAGGATTTTGATGATGACGAATCCGACAACGATCAAATATGCTTCACGAACAATAACATCTACTTCGCTCAGAGTGATTTGATGACAGAAGCAGAAATCAAAACTGAACATGGAACAAACAGACTGATGCAGGACATAATGAAACGGATCAAAAGTGGCAATTGGAAACAACGTTCAGAAGTGGAAAAAGGAATCGAACAACAAAAGTATGTATTGACAATACGCAATGGAACCATCTTCAGGTGTCGTTCCTTTCATTCTACCCAAACTACGACACTTGGTTTTGACAAAAGCGCATGAGACACATGCTGGGAAAAATCAACAGGCATCAGTCAGATAGATAGCATGGTGGCCTGGTATTACCCAGGACGTTCAATATTTTGTTGGTAAATGTAAGAATTGTCAATTGAAGAGGCCTAACCTGGGAAAAACAGTCTCCACGTGGCCAAAAGCCGGGGTTATGTTAAGGACCAAGGCAATATCTTAGTAACTGTTAACGCGGGTTCAAGCTTGATAAAATCTCTCCCCGCGGTAACTGATAATGGTCCTGTATTTGTAAGTGGTGATCTCATACAGTGGTGTGAATCACTGGAAAATAAGAACAGGGAATCCCCCGTCTATCATCCAAGAGCTAATGGACTGGCTGAGAGAGCAGTTCAGACAGTGAAGCGGGCACTTCAAGCTTGGAGTCCCAATCTCAACGTGTCAGTTGGCGCATTCCTGCAAAGGGCACTGATGACACAACGAAACACTTCTAAGACGAGTTATAAAACTTTAGTTGAACTTCTACTGAGACGCAGAATGAGACTACAATTAATAGCAGATTTTGATTTGTGCGTACCCATTCTATTCAAGGCCAACGAAAAGACATAGACAGTGCCTGAAACCTTCATCATCAGGAGGGGCTTGACCACATCTTTTATAGAGCCCAAAAAATCCATTTGGACTATCCTAGTGAGCGACAAACAAATTGCGAGACTAGATGACGACAATGTGAAAACTGAACCAACCGTGGAGGAGACCATATCTCAATCAGAACCCTAAGTTCAGAACAGAGATTTGGGACCGTCACATCACAATGAAGCTTCTGCAGCCACATCAGCTGCAGAGCACCAACAACCCGAATCATTAGAGCCTTCACGAATATCAACAAGAAAAAGAAAACAACCCGACAGATTTGGCGAACCTATAACCACAAACTCGCTTAAAATAGGAGGGAGGATGTGGTGGTTTAAAAAACATCAGGAAATTTAGAAGTTTGCTTTAATAAAGTTTCAAAGAACGAAAGAAGAACCTACCTGACGAATTGGCTGCTACGTCGATAAGTAATGGCCGAAAAACTAAATTCGAGAGTAATTTTGTTTTGGCGTTATCATTATCTTATTGACCTATCAATCAGATGTAACAAGTAAATTCTCCCACCCATAGAAATCTGATTCTAACATCCAACGACCTCCAACTAATGAACTCGATTGTATCTAGGCAATATATGATTCTCATGAAATGTTGATGAGAAGAGAAAATCACCTCCGGGATTCGGAACAAAGATCTATTCACATGTCAATCAGGTGAAACATTTTTAGCTAATCTAAATTTTCTCTGTATATTTTTAGACTAAAATTGAAATTAAAATTGAAACTAAACCCCCTCTCGGCGCCTTTTTCATCCAATTTTTAGTAGTAAAAGAATTGGAACGTAAAGTAACTAACCTCTGGGGCTACAGTATCAACTACCACTGTTTCAGTGCCGCCATCTTGTGCTTGCCCGTCTGCATCGAGACCATCATTGGCAGAACCAATACCCAAATCCCCGTCCGCTCCGCCCGCTTGTGGAGGGGGAGTAGGTGGCGGAGGGTGCTTCTTCAGATCAATCTAAAACCATTCGAGGCTTAAAAAAAACACTGAAATTCTGTTTCGCCGAAGGTTTCGCCGAAGTTTGGGCCTCTAACGATCGAACTTGACGCACAAAAAATACTCTTCTATTAATTCACCTTGATAAACCAAAGTGCAGGATAGAGAAAATGAACTTTATCAATTTGCTTTATCTCGTTCGATCAGACCAGTTGAAAAGTTTTAAACCATAAATGGTGAGTATGATAATTCGTTACCAAAAAAACTCATTAAAAATAACAAGTTAGATTAGCATCCGCTGTTTCTCGCAAAGGAGAAGTTTCAACTTATCAAATCACCATTATAGGGCCTTGGTGAATTTTTATTCAAAATTTACAAATTAAATGTTCTTTCTAAATGTTCAAAAAACCGCAATGGAGAGTCTCTCGATTTTAGATGTGGTTATCTACATTAACTTAGTTCTGAACCTCAACATCCGACATATATTTGAAAAAATACAAAAAAAAACAAAATCAAAAAACATTTTACATTTCTATGTAAAAGAACGGCTTCGAAAAATAACCAGTTCAGATCGACGTACTATTATCTCCAATTCTTAAAAACAAACCTGATACGGAAATCAGCAACAATTGATTTTCATGACGCCATTAGGACTAAACAAAGCGGAGAAAAGAAACTGGAATTAAATAAATTTTTTCCCATAAAAAATCCCAATAGTACGTGTTATTTTGAACCATTTTGTCGATTTGATATGCAGGCTTCCTCTTGCTGATTAAAGAGTAAGGGTACTAAAGCAAATATGAATTGGCATTAAATCTGGTAACTGAAACTCGCAACAAAAAGTTTCAGTGACGCCTATCAAAAAATGTGTTTCAACCCGTTTCATTTTTGTTTTCGCACATTGATATTGACTCCGTTAATACTAAGTTCAGATTCTGCAGAAATGCTCTTTCTGTGACTGTAGAGCTTTTGATCGAAGAGTGAAACAAATATAGAAAACTCGGGAGAACATCGCATGAAATATTGAAAAAGGTGCAAAGGTAGGTGAGGAGAGATATAAGTAAAGTTAAAGAAGGTAGCCGTAAAAAACGAAAATTACAAAAACGAAAATGAAAAAATTCAGACCTTGACTATTAATCACATAATTGGAAAAGCCGTTGATAGCTGACAAAGCAAAAACCATTGAACAAAACAAAAATTAAACTCTTAGACAAAACAATAATTAAACGCTTAGAAAAGATAACGTGAAAAAGCCAGTGTATCAAATAACAAGACCTTAAATTCCGGTCAAATTACAGATTGAGTAAAAATACTCTGGTTAAGAAGGCAATTAATGAGCACAAGCACAGACGATGAATAAAGCGCCAAGAAAAGAGAATTTCACTTGTGTCTTTGAAAAGTAGTTTCGTAATTGAAATTAAAACATGCGAAAAAACCGATAATTAGAGCACCGAAAAGTTTATGAGACCTGTCATTGGTGGGACTAATTGATAACCAAAAAAATCAAGACCAAGTAAAGTTATTTTTGAAAACAAGTAATTTCAAAAGTGCTCAAACAGTGAGCTCTGAACTGATATCATTTACTCAATTAGTAAAAATTAGAAAAACCATCAACATCAAATTAAATCTCTCATTCATATGACTAACTGACAAAAGTACGATAAAAAACACGCAAAACTTGAAAAATCACTAATTTTCAAAATTTAAATATTCTCGAATTGAGAAAAAGGATTAACTGCGATCCAAAGCCCTTTAATAAAATTGCAAGTCTCACAAGAGCACAGGGTAGCCAATGAGATGTCTAAAAAAATTTTGACAATAAAACAAGAAAAACATCAAAAACAACAAAACTTCAGAAACAATTTAGAAAATAATTAGTATCAACGTCATAAAAATGCTTTAAGCATCAGCTGAAAGATCTAACTAGATTTATTTATGCTTCAATAAGAGTGATAAGACTTGTCATTATTGAGCAAAAGGAACAGATCATAAAGAACACCAATTACTCGAAGTTTTCTCAAAAATTTATAAAACCAGCAAGACGGCTCGTTAATGTGCGTTCGCACATGATGTTCCAACCGCGCTCATCTAAATTCTTGAATTAACTGTCTTTTGACACACATTTTTGACAAAGAGATAATCAAAAATAGATTTTTCAGTTGATAAAAAATCGTTAAACAACCAAACTAATAATTGAATTAAAAAATGGCATGCCACATCACAACCAGATTTGCATTGAAAAGACTACGAGAAAAAACAACAACCACAAAAAATTTAGAAACAAAAATTTAACGGCAAAAACACAATAGCTAAATTTGAAAGCACCTAGTAACAACGTCAAATTACAATCAGACAAAACCCTAAAAATACAAATTCAATTTTTCCAACTACTTAGTAGATGGGATTTTTCCTTAATGAGACTAGGTAACAAGTCGAAAAAAGAAGAAACATTGAGGCGAAACTCAAAAATCAATCAACATTTCTTAAAACAAATAATTTGAAGTCTTCAAGATCATTAGCTTTTAACAAAATGATTCCTAATAAATTTAAAAAGTCATAATGAAACCAACAGGATCTGTTAGATTAAGCCATGGGAACGGACTTTAGTTGCAGAAAATCTCAAATATTTACGAACAACAAATTACAAACACTGCGAAAACACAAATGAGTGAAGCCCTATTATCTGAAAATTATTTATTTTTATTGGAATTACTACTTTTACTAATTCGGCTAAAAAGATACTGAATGAATAAAAGGTTCAAATGAGCCACACTTGAAAATCATCTCACTTGAAAATGATCTCTTATTACGCGATAGTGCTAAAGGTGGAGAAAAAGAAACACGAATACAAAACTAACATAACGTTTCATGAAAAGGCATATTGTCTGCATAACAAACCATGAGTTATAGTATCAGTAAACGTAATAATATTAAAATATGGGGAATGTTATGGGACCTCTCAATGATGAGAATAAGTTACAAGTTGACGGCAAACGACAACAAAAACTGAAAAAATTGAGAAAGCCTTAAAAGACTAAAAATGTATACTATTATAAACCTTAAGACTATTCGCTATAAACTGACTGCTTCGGGTAACAATATTCAATGAGTCCTCAGTGAGGGAGACCGGTAAGCATTTTACGACTACCTAAAGAATGAAAAAACAGGCTAAAGAATGAAAAAACAGGAAAAAAAACAGCAAATTAAAGAAAATTGAGCTAAAAAAAGACAAAGCCATTAATAAATGAATTTTTCAGTAAAAAAAATCAATTTTCAATTACTTTCAACATCAATGGGATTCTTTAAAATTATTTGACAACAATAAATCAACAAACATGAACAAATACATTAAAATAACGAAATTTTTTGAAGAAACCCGTAGTATCAACGGCATTAAACTCAACGGAAGTTAACAAATACACTAAGTTACGCCTCCATGAGACAACAAAAATTTATCTCATTCATAACTTATCAATAAGACACTACAAAAAGTTATTGACTATGAAAACAACAAAAAACAAATTCAAAAAAATAACTAGAAAAAAGGCGAGAAGAAAGTGTCGAAGCCACTTAAACCATAAGCTTTTCTCTGAAATTTTTATGAAAGATCCATTGAACGTCCTCTGAAGCCAATGCAACTATCAATATGAGGATAACGTGTTAGGATTATAAGAGGAACTAAAATTACGATAAAAAAATAACAAAAATTAAAAAATAAAAAAATTATGAAAACTCGTGCATCGAAGTCATAACACCAATAGTTAAAACATAAAACCGCTAACTAGATTTATTTTGATGGAATCGGAACAAAATGGTGCGGTCATTACTATGACTGACTTACAGTTTACGAAAAAAAGTTTATGATCGGTAATTGCTATAAAATTTCTCGAAAAATCTTTTTTAAAGTCTTAACAGTTAATAAATTCAATAGTTTTCAACGAAAGTCAATAAATACGCTCAGTTCTAACTCGCTTTGAGAACCAAGATATTTCTCATGCATAGGTAATCAATAAAAGATCACAAAAAGTCTTATGAAAATGAAAACAACAACAACTGCAGGCAAAAACCAAAGAAGGCAGTGAAACAGTGCGCGAAGAAACTGTCGAAGCCATTCAAACCAAAAACTTTTCTCTGAAAAGTGTATCCATTATCCACCGAACATCTTTTCTAACCCAATGGAAGATATCAATGTCAGAATAATGTGATAAAATTTCAAGAAGGACCTATAATACGAAAATATCCATTTTTTTTTAATTTTGAAACCTTGTGGCATTGAAGTCATAACAAATAGTAAAAAGATATAACCGCTAACCAGATAATTTTATATCACAGTAGAAAGGAGGGGGTCCTGTCATTACTGAGACTGACTTACAATTCACGAAAATAACTTTATGATCGGTTAATGTTAAAAAAAATTTCTCGAAAAATCATTTTTAAGGTCTGAAAAACCATTAAATTCAATAACTTTCAACGAAAGTAAAAAAACACGCTCAGCTATACCTCAATTGTAGTAAAAGCAATTTCGCAAGCATAGGTAATCAATAAGCTCTAATCACATTAATCACAATAAGTCTTATGACCATGAAAACAACAAATATAGGCGAAAACCAAAAATTCTGTAGAATGGTGCAAGAAGAAAGTGTCGAAGACATTTAAGACAAATGTTTTTCTCTGAAAAATTTCTCTATGATCAATTGAACGTCTTCTGTAAGCCAATGGGAGCCATCAATATCAGAATAACATGACTGTCATTACTGGGACTGATTTACAGTTCGCGAAAATAAGTTTAAGATGGATTAATGTTAAAAAAAATTCAAAAAATTAATTTCAAGGTCTTAAATGGCATTAAGTTTAATAACTTTCAACGGCTCTACTATGTACTCAAATAGGCTCTCTAATAGGCTCTCTAAGTACTCAAATAGGCTCTATTATGCCTCGATAAGAGAACCAGGATGTTTTCCATACACTGGGAATCAAAAAGACATAACAATCAGTCTTAAGACTAAGGAAACAACAACAAATGCAGGCAAAAAACAAAAATTCAGTGGAAAAGTGCGTGAAGAAATTGTCGAAGCCATTTAAACCATAAGTGTTTCTCTGAAAACTTCTCAAAGATCCATTCAGCAGTTTCTCTAAGCCAATGGGAGATATCAATGTTAAGATAATGTGATAAGATTTCAAGAGGGGTCAATAATACGAAAATATCCGATTTTTTTTTAATTTTGAAAAATCTTGCTACATTGATGTCATATAACAAATCTTAAGAAGATTAAACCGCTAATCATATTACTTTTGATTGCAGTAGAAAGGAAGAGGGTCCTGTTATTACTGAGACCGACTTACAATTCACGAAAATAAGTTTTTGATCGTCGCTTAATGTTGAAAAAATTTTCTCGAAAAATCATTTTTAAAGTCTTAACAGCCATTAGCTGTCCACTCAAAAATCTAGATAGGTTCACTTAAAGCTCATTAAGAAAACTATTGCAATTTTAGTCTACAATTCGATAACATAGAACTCTAAAAATTTAGTGAAAACTCAAAAAGATCATCAAAATTTCATTTATAATTACAAAAATTCCGATTCGAAGCCAAACAAATACACGAGAGATTCCTTGAAAACAAACTTTTTGTTCATTGTGCTTCATTAGACTGTAAATCCGGTTTGTCATTAAATAACAGAACCCCGGTATAAACCTCTGGTCTCTAGGTTACATAAAAGAAACAAAAAAATATGAAACTTTTTCTAAAACAAGAGCTCTCAAATAGTATTCGAATTTTTTTATAGTAAACTTACCCGTGAGACCAGAACTGGTCTTTTTATCGCCTTTCGTGTATTAGGAACTCAAAATTATTTCTTTTTGTAGCGTGGAATGTAATTTTGAATCAATATTTTTAAAAAATGTATAAAAATAGAAAAATTACACAAAGTGAACAAAATCATGTAAAATATCGGTGCTCACAAAAATTTTCGATCCTCGATAAATCCTCGAAAAAGGCAAAATTCAAAAAAATCTTTCGTTTCGAATTTTACGCTGGACGAGCTTTTCAAAAACACCACTCACATTTCTCTACGATGAATATATCGATCAGCCAAAATTGTCTGAACAAAAAACCTATTTGAGTATATAGTTTCTCCCCACAACTGGGGTCGGAACAAATAGAAACATTTTATTGCATTCGACAATGCCCTATAAAACAAAATATTCTGTTTGCAACAGTTTAATCCAAGATAACTCTTGAACAAATTTCGAGTTGAAGTAAAGTAAATAACTGACGGTGCTCCAAAACTGTTGCCGATATATATAACCTACCCACAATCTCAAATTCAGAAGTAAAAAAAAATCGTTGGAACGCAAAAAATCTGATCAAAAATATCTCCAAATAAAAAAAAGAAAATTGTGTACTTACATTTTTAACCACAAAATTGCTACGTTTTAGCCTGCAGGTGGTGGTCACGCCAGCAAAAATGAGGTTAAGTAAGCCGAAAAATTTTGGGATACCCGTATTTTAAGTTGCCCCTGGCAGGCCGGTGGGCGCGCTTCGCCGCGATAACCATCCCGCGGTTTCCGGATTACATCCCAAAGCAGATGAGAGGCACGGCCATGGACAGCGGTCCGCTGAGGCCCGTACCCACTAGATGTCTAAAAATTGATGCAGTTTTGATTCGTTGTTGCATTGGAATACATTATGCGCTATAATGCTATGCGCAGTGTTGATTTTACCGGTTAAACATAACCGACTAAACGTCGGAAGAATTGCTCTCGAACGACTAGTGGGAGCTCTAATCAATTGCAGCTTGGTTCAGTAGGGGGAGGGGACTTAAATGGGACTAAAAAATTCAATAGTGGGCTTCAAATAACAACATTAGAGGTTAAAATATACCACTATTGAAATTTAAAGTGAAAAACGGCACCAGCTTCGGCGCAATTTTCATTTGACTTTTAGCATTAGATTGCTGCCAATTGAGTTCAGCTGCTTGAAATTGTGATTGAGAGAGATCACGCGAAACGCAAAAAGTCAAGGGCGTAAAAGTCACTCGAAAAGTCAAAAACCGTCAAGTAAAATATTTTGCATAAAAAAGACACACGTTTACAATAATTGCTATGAACTCCGTTCAAGAGCAATTAACAATGTATTATATCTGATAGATTACATAACTATCAGATAAATTTCGGCTTGGTTTTGGCTTACTTTTACTTCGGCTTGCTTTGCGTTCAGCATCCTACCAATACAAATCTTTTTCTTTTGAATTTGCTTAACAATCAAATAGCTTCCATTAGCAATTCAGATCCTTGATTCTGTGTATTCTTTACGTAAAAACTATTTGAGCTGATAAGCATAGTAAACAAAGCACAAAAAGTCAGAAATGTCAAAAAATTTGTCTCAATTCTTCCTAACATTAAGTTAATGGCATTAAGTATAATAGTGCATTAATAATTGAACAAGAAATACCTTTCGGAATATTTCCTGAACGAGTCTGTCCACGTCGTAGAACACTTCTTCCCTCTCCTTGTTCCCGTCAACACTGTAGACTACATTGAACTTGTGATACCACGACTCAATTGCAGTCCAGCTGTCTTCAAAGCCAACCAGTCTATAAAACAGGAGAATTGTTTCAACTAATGGACCTATTTCTAACACGATCTTTCCCAATGAGGAGCGCAGAACATCCTCGAGCGCCTTTGTTTCTATCACAAGCAGGAGTCTTTAAGTAATGGTTAAGTGTCTCTGCTTGAAGTCACTGAGAACTGCTGGCGTTGATCAAGAATGAGCTGTGAATGGATTGGGAAAACCATTTAGAAAAAAGCCGATCCAACAAATCGAAAAAACAGTAAAAATCAGAGTGAAGTTGCCGCATGTGAACAAAAAACCACTACCGAGAAACCGAATTTTTGTTCAAACACCGTTTTCTCACTCGCTTTTTCGCTCCACTTCCTGTTTCGGCGTGACCAAAATCACTACTCCAATTTGACTTCAAAAATCATGAAAATGTGTGAACAGATCTTAAAAAAAGACAGCGCCCCAATACAATTCAAATTCTTTGAATTGTAAAAAATAGGAGCGCTATAATAGCCGGCTGAGAAGATGAGGGCGGCTATTAATAAACATATGGAATTCTAGAGGCAATCTTATCTGATGTTATAAATGAAGTAATGGTTAAATGACTTTGCTTGAAGTCACTGAGAACTTCTGGAGTTTATCGAGAACCGCGAAGCGGTTCGAGATATTAAGTCAGAATTTCCAAGTGACTTCTGCAGAGTCACTCAACCATGCTTAAAACACGAAACGTGCACGTTTTAAAATGACGAAAGTCTACGAAATTCAACTCCTGGCTAAGTAGCAACTTCTGGCATTTTAACTTCTGGCACTGCAGACTTTCGGCATTTTAAAATGTGCACGTGAGTGTTTTAATATTATTGAAGAGTCAGTTATCGAAAAATAGCACATTCGCCCTCAAGATCTTGAACTGAATACCAATGATTAAACCTTAAAACGCTCACGTGCACATTTTAAAATGCCGAAAGTCTGCAGTGCCAGAAGCTAAAATGCCAGAAGTTGCTACTTAGCCAGAAGTTGACTTCCGTCATTTTAAAACGTGCGCGTTTCGTGTTTTAAGCATGGTTAAGTGACTCTGCAGAAGTCACTTCGAAATTCTGACTTATTATCTCGAACCGGTTCGCGGTTCTGGTTAAACGCCAGAAGTTCTCAGTGAGTTCAAGCAGAGTCACTTAACCATTACATCATAAATCAAGATTCTCTGAGCAGAAACATTGGACAAAGTAAAATTACCCAAAATTCGAATTCAATTCTATTGTAGCCTGCTGCAGGCGAGAGTGGGGGAGTAATAGCGGTAGGTTTATTAAGGGGCTTCAAATGATGCCATTAATCTTATAAAGGCCACTCATAAATATTGAAGTAAGAAAAATGATCCAATGGTTTTCGAAGCGTCTTTGATATGACTTTTAGTTGGAAACTACCGCCCGAGTTAAGCTGCTTAAATTTATGAAGGAGAAAGCAATTAAGATCACGAAAAAAATCAAGAGGTCAAGCGGAGTCATAAAAGTCACTCGAAAAATCAAAACGGTCAAGGGCAAAATGTGTGCTAAAAAGCACAGCCAGCAGCAACCGGAAACATCTCGAAGACCAATTCAAATATCAACTGACCATGCTCCACATCTCAAAAAAGGAAGGAAAAAGAAGAACAAGAAAAGCAGACTCCCATTTTATGTTTTCCCTCAACACTCAACAAGGACAACCATTGTGAGTATAGGAGCCATTTTTGCTCGAATTTTCGAATTTCCCATTTCAGAACAAAAAAATATTCATAGAAAACTGATATTCAGAATACCCGTTTGAAAAACTGCTTATTTCACATAAAAAAAAAGCTTCAAGATGTCCCAATGATTGTCCAAAATCTCAAAAAGGATTAAAAGAGCCCTTTAGTATCCTAATATATGCCAGAGATATAAATTTGAAAGATAAAATATAATCAATAACAAAAAAAGCGCACGTAAACCGAAAAAAAAAATGCTCGAGCAGCGAAAACTCTTTCATATCTACTTTTTGCACTAACTTCACAAAGAAACGGAACCACCGTTAACCACTCCCCAATCCCGCAAACGGAAAAGATCCAAACACTCTTTTCTCACCTCTTTTGGATCTGTTCCTTGTCATAGTTGGGATCCTGCACCTGTTCCACTTTCTCCTGACCGGACAAACCAGTGGCCGCTCCCTCAGGGGGAGGCTTGTACTCCTGGTGGTACTCTACTGCCTATAACCAGAAAAGAAACAAATTAAGACTGATTGTTACCATCATAAACAGCATTACATCATTCCCAATGAATTCATTACTAATTTTTTCTTATGGTTGATTTTCATCTCGCACTGAAAACACCCCGCTCATCCCGAAAATCTGATTTTTTTCTGCTAGCGCATCTTTCCTGCTAGCGCTAAGGGCTCGATTTTTAAATTTTATTAGGAAACTATTCTAAAAGTGCCTTCAATCTACCAAGACACTCTTGTTTCAATGAAATGCAATTATCACTCTTACAATTCGCGAAAAATTAGATTTTTGGGGGTGTGCTAAATTAACGGCTATATTGGGCTGAGTGAGAGGGGGGGGGGAGGGAGGGAGGAGGGGGGCTAGTATAAACATTTATTATATCAAATAATTTTGCAAAACTCCGCCGACCCGGACTCGAACCAGGGACCTAAGGATATCAGTACTCTCTACAGGCCTCCGCTCTAACAAATCAGCTATCTGCTGCTACTTGATTTTCTTCATCAATAAATAGTTTCCATCGCTTCGGCTATGATGCTGGTGGACGAAAAGCCGATTCTTAAAAACTAAATGTATAACCCAACTTTGTTATGGTTATAAAATTTGAATTTACAGTTTATACTTTAAAATTATATTTTCCAGAAATATTGAGTAACATTTGCCATAATATGCTCCTCATGTAGATTTACGCCGACGATAGTGTTAATGAAGTGGACTATTGTCCCAGGTGTATAAATGATTCCGGTTAAAATTCCTCAGATCTGCTTGGATAGACATTTTTGAGAAAATTATCGGTTTGTGATTTTGAAATACATTGAGTAACTACTTTGTCTAACTTCAGCATTTGACATTACATAAGGTGCCATGGTGTAGTGGTTATCACATCTGCCTAACACGCAGAAGGTCCCCAGTTCGAGCCTGGGTGGCATCAAGCTTTTTCCAGCGTCATAGCAAATTGTTCTTTTATTTTGATAAGGAATTTTATTTTTCAAATTCTAAGTCTTCTACACGAATTTGAGAATAATTACTCTGATTCACTAACTATAGGGAAAGATATTTAATGCTTACAAGCGCTTTCAGAGTACACGCGTAACGCTAGCACTGCATTTATACAGCCAACGCCGTATAATTTAACCATTTCAACTAGCAGCTCAGCGGCAGCACATTCAACCTTAGTATGAAGTACATACATAATAAATATGCGCAGTATAATATACAGTAGAACATGCATTTTTGGATTCGGGGAAAATAAAAATCATCGCCCGAACAAATGGGTACCCAAAATCCAGCAATGCTTCATTTACTTTTTCAAGACTACAGAGCAAGTAGACCAATAGGACTAATATAATTGTTACAATAACTTTTGTGTAGCTGTCCCTTTTAGGAGCGGCTTGATCAGGGACTGAACCTCAGCAACAAAGCTTTCCTCTGTAAGAATCGAATGGGGTCATTCACTTTAGCAGCCTATCAATCAGAACACTTTTGAGTATAGCCATTATTTTTCCCCAACCGTAAGATGTGCAATGATCCATTAGATTGCAAATCCTGCGTTTGGCAGCTGCCCGGCGGGGGGGGGGGGGGGGGCAAAAGATCTCAGAAGTCATTGACGTGTGCTTGCAAAATATGCCACATAAATTTCATTAAATTTGTAAGAAGTCTCAGCTGAGAATACCAAAAAATGCAATTCTGCACCCACAAAAAAGGGGTCTTTCCTATTGTTGCCCCCCCCCCCCTCATTGAATGATTGATTACCGCAAAGGGAGAGCACTGACCTTGACTGGAGCGACAGTTCTGCCCTCGCTACGTCTCAATGCCTCCTCATCTGTGATGTCCAAAAGAAGGAGAAGGTCAATTCCACTCTCGGGGGCAGCTGCTTCCGGGGCAGGGTTAGGGTTGTTAACAAGCTCTGGCCTACGGGGCTTTTTGCTTGCTTTCTCCTTTAACACAAGATATTTAAGCTCCTACTGAACCCGTGACAAGATTAGCGCTTCTATGATCGAATTTAACATATAACAATATTAAGTTGGAAATAAGATCAGTTAGTAAAAAGCTGCAAGAAGGAAAGCAATGAACAGAAAACATCTCGACATATATCCATTTTTTTCCAAAACAGAATTTAAGACAGCTGATATTTTAAAAATTGAGCTCTCCTAAAGAAATTCTTTACCCTATTTGTTCCGAACGCCATATTAGTGGGGAGGGAGGAACGATATATTCAAATGGGTTTTTTTTGTTCAGACAATTTTGGCCGATTTTATTTACTTTTTCAGTAATTTTGCTAAAATTTGGCACAATTTTGCCTAATAATATTTAAAAATAAAATTTTTAACGGTAGAGCGTAATTGTTACCGCTAGAGACAGAAGAGCGTTGCTGAATGGTTCGATTTGAGTTTCTTTGGCTAAAAATTTTGACAAAATTTTCAAAATGCAGACATTTTTCTTCAAAAAATTGGACAAAATAAGCATTTCTGCTCCACTTTTTTTTAAGTTCGCCGAGAGCGGAGAACTAGCAACCGCTGACACAATCTCTCTGAGCTCCAGAAGAAAGCTAGTTGAAACTCGGCGCCCTGTAAAAGGCTTCTGGAATTATAATTTATATTTCTAATTAAGAATTATAATCGATAAATATACAAAATGCATCATGAAGTATTTCACTCAATAACTTGTCTAGATCACAAGAATTTGGAACACTTGGGCGGTTTTCTGGGAGCGCGGCAAAATCAGGCATAGGTTTGATATCATCATGAATTCTTACAATCAGAATTTTTTCAACTTTTTTTTGGTGCTGCCTTTTTTCAAAATTATTTGTTTTCGTTTTTTAGGTTAACTACTGACAAAATTTGTTATTCACTGCTCTTTGAATGACAACTCCCCTTTACGTAAAAATGAGGCCGAATGTAGATATAAATTGTTTTCAGAAAACCTAATGGTTTTTATGGCTTTGAAGAAGAGTTTTAGTAAACTTTAACTGAATTCTTGTGTTTTGCCTTCAATTGTGATTCTCTTTGCCCTCTGATTACTAAATTCCAACAATTCAAAGGTCCATATGGCTTCATCAAGAGGTGTAAGGCGACCTGTACCAAGCATTTGGTTGTTACCTCATATATCTTATGTCATTGAATGTATTAGTTTTAAGGAAATTTCAGTGATTTTGAGCTTGTCAATTCTTTTATATTATTTCCGTCAACTTTAGGGCTATTCTAAGTAAATACAAGTGAAACAATCTTTCCTATAGATTACAAACTGATTTTGTGGCGGATTGCTTGAAAAGAACGGTTTCGTGGTTTTTGTACTACGAGTTTTCAAACAAAATTTTGGAATTTTTGTGCATAATTGCTCATTTTTGTTGTTATTTTTGTTTCTTCGGTAAAATGTCCCATTAATTAACAATCTAACTGAAAAAAAAGCTTTAAAAAACCGTAATTGAAAACAAATTTTCCGTTTTTAACATGGTTTGAAGGGCTGCGACACAGTTATCGTGCTGAATTTGGTAGAGTTTTTTTTTATTTTTGCCATGTATTCGTAGTCAATTCTTGTTGCCGTATGGCAAATATTGTGTAATTAAAGTTCTCAGTGGCCAACTATAGTTACGTATATGAACTTAAAAACTGATATTTTTATATAGCTAATGATTTTATTGACTTTCAAATTTAATTGATTGAAAAAAAGTAAAAGTATGATTCAATTTATCCCTTTTTGTTCTTGTTTGCACTTTTTTTCGTATTTTACAAGGTTGTATCATTTTCGTAACTTAGCCTCATTATTGAGAAATCTCTTTAAAGTTTTGTTCAACCAAACAATAATTCTTCAATTGCCAAACGCCTTGACTGATGTCTTCAGTGCTTAGGCCATTTGTTTCAGAAGAATTTTGTGAAATTTAGATACTTTCAAATTTTGTGGGGTTTTTCGCTGTCATTTTGAGATAGTTGTTTTACAAAACGAAAAACGACTTCATGATGTTCAAAGGAGGCGCAATTGGAGATTTAATTTTCTTGCGGTTAATATTTTATAAATTAAATGGCTTCAACACTGTGGTTTCATAAAGTTGTTAGTAGAATTGTTTAGTTATGCTTGTATTTATTGTTATTTTATAGTCTTACTACTTAGTCTCACTAAAAACAGGCGCCATTAGTTTTCGAAGAAGTTGCAAGAAAAACTGTCCACTCTTCTAGTCGAAAACTTGCGTTGGCTACGAATTTTGAAATCATTTGTTTTTTTTAAAAAAGACAAGGGATTTCTGAGATTTGCCTACCATATTTCTGTTAACATGTAGCTTAGTAACTCGACAGACACGTAGCATCCCTCATCTCTTAAACCACAAATTGCTCTTTATAAGGGTTTCATTTCTCTCAGATGGTCTTTGTTCTTGGTACAACCAGTTTTCACAAAATTTTCGTGCTTTTTGCATACTCGCCCATCTTTATAGGTTTTATTTTCTTTTCACAGTATAACAACAATGGGCTGTCCTTTGGTCACTTAAAAAACGCAATCAAAATTTTTTAATGTTTGTAGTGAACAGCTCAATGTTTAATTGGCTGGGACATCGTTTTCGTGCACATTTTTTCGTGCATTTTTTTTCCTTTTGCCTGTGATTTTTGTTCTTTTGGTAGTAACATGAATTATCCTGTACAATGAAAGGTCTCAATCGCTCTTTATGGATGTATAAACGAATCTCTCAAAGATTTTATTTGACGCATAAGGTTTCTAATCAGTTTGACATTAATTCTTTTCAAAAAAGAAGCAGCATTTTATTTAACTTGGCCCTTTTGCTCATTTCTTGTCGACTTGTTACCCAGTCGCATTGAGGAAAAGTCTCATGTAGTTTCTCTAATGAAGTTTAATCTTCTTTAGTATAAATTTTATCTGATGCCATTTTTATTTGGTTATTAATGATTTCCACAAAATGGACAACGAGTTTTGGTCGTAATTAATATTTGTAATTATTTGTTTTTTTTATCGCCGTCGTTTCTGGTAGTCAAATTATGGTAGTCACAGGTCTCATCGGCCCTCTAAGGTAGATTGTTTTATCCTTTTTGTAATTTGTTGCACGATATGCTGATGTCATTTATTTTATCTCTTCCTCATTTGGTAGACAACTAAGTGAAAAATGTAGATGAGCGGGGTCGGAACTTTATGTGCAAACCTTTTCCTTGTTGGGGCGAAAATTATTCATCTTCATCTTTAATTGCTCTTAATATATAAATTTCCCCATTCGCTCACCATTTCTTCTTGAAGTGCGGCTGCTTTCTCATCGTAGCCAGTGAGGAACTTTTCAAATTGTTGAGCCTGCTCCAAGTTCAGAGGAAAATCATCCAACACCCAACCCTGTCCTTCGGGGATTTGCCTGCACAAATAGGGCCAAAACTTACAGTACTATCCAAACGGTTCCGCCTTTCCGCCTCTATTAGTTTCAACCCCTAACAATTAACCTCGATCATATTACCCCGATTTTATTTCCTCATAAAATTGATACAATTAACATTCAATATAAGGAATATGTCGGATTTGGCTAAAGAGTTAAGGGATTCATACTCAAAAATAGAGATACGAAAAGTTTCAGGAAAGGGTTTTGGAGTGAAATGATAGAGGAGCGGAGAGATATGACGTTAAAAAAGGGAGCATATGAATCGGGGTCAAAAGATGTAGATGAATCACCATATGAGGAAAAACGGTTGGTGAATATGCGTTATGCGTGTGCCGATCATATTATACTCTCAATTCATGCAACAATATGCTGAGTCACATTATTACAGCACATTAAAAAAATCTATCGTAAGACCACATAGACGTCGAATCTTACATTTTGTTTTGCAATACTAATGGAGATCTGAACATCCAAAAGTTTTTCATACAAGTAATAGAAAAAAAATAGCTCCAAAAAACATGTAACAAAATTCAAAGCCAAAGTTTCGCAACATTTTACAGTATCCAAACTGGAACTTAATAACTTTTAGCATACCTGAAAAACTTAGAACATGGGAACTTAACTCGTACAATCACAATCATTTTCTCTTTAATACCAATTAAACATTCGCTCAAAGATCAAGTTCTGATTGCGGAAAACAAATACTGGGTACAAGTTGAATGACTGTATGATCAGAACCAGAAAAAATTATTTTCAGAATTTCTTGAAAAATGTTTCAGAAACAGAAAAAACATTGTTGAGCTTTTCTGCATCGATTATCTGTTCCCAGCGAAAAATTCTTGGCTTTATAATACCAGCAACCATCAAATGCCAACTGTCGTGCCTTCAATACTGTTTCAGTTTCAATTTAGAGCTTATGAAAGTATCGTCAAAGCCATAGGTGAAAAAAAAGAAAAAATCTTACACGGCCGGGTACATATTGTGTATTCTAAAAACTGGTCTAAAACCCTCTTTAAAAAGATTACAGCAAAAAACGGAAGATATTTGAGCTTAGCAAAGCAAAAACTTAGACTGAGTGTCCTAATTTGCCAATTGCAACAGTTGCCCGAAAACAAGTCAAAGAAAAGCTATATTCTGAAGCATAAAATTGAGAAATAAAATTGTCCTTTGAAAAAAACAAAATAATGACATAAGGCAAGATCTAAGAAGCATTGATTCTCGGGAGGGACAGTGAACGGGGTCTTACGTTCTGCTTCAAGCGTGACCCATTTACTCTTGAACTCAATACTCAATAAAAACTTCAAATTGAAATAGTAAATCAAAATTTAAAAATCACGCAAAAAACTTGAGACGAAATAATTACAACTGAATAATAAAAATCCCAAAATTGATTCAAAACTCAGAGTTGTGTCGCAGACAATCAGCAACAATTGAATGAAAATAGCATGGTTGGTAGTTTGCTAGGCACTTAGGAAACTGATATTAAACTGATATGACTAAAAGCACAAAAAAAACTTACGCAAAATAATTTTAAAAATCTGGAACAATCTAGCACCTTGTGCAAGGTACAGTTTAAAAATTTCTGCAACCAATAATGGCAGCATGCACCTCACTGGCCACACAGGAACGGCAAACAAACGTTCGAAGCTAAAGGATACATAACTTTTCAATGAGTTACACAGATTCAACAGAGGGCACCAGAAAAAAGTATAGAGATTAACTGCATGTGTTTATATGCAGAAGTAAATGGAAACAAAACTCTCTGCGAATTAAGAGCTAACTGTGTTAGTGCTTCAAATTACTGGGAGAAATATCAGTAAAACATTAACAACATCACAAAAATTTTTTAAAATAAAAGCGAAAAATAAGCTTAAAGAAATCTCCATTTACAAAAATTTCAAAATACTAAACACTATGATCAAACATCTTTAACTTACACAAATTGAATATTGCAAAACTTTCAGGATATTAGCAATTAATAAATTTAAAAAAAACACCTGCAGAATATTTAACAAAATTGCGTTAAAATTTGCGTCTGGCAAACTGTTCAGACTGATTTCTCTTGTATTCTTAAAAACAATCAACTAATTTGGGTGATCTTATTTTGGCACACTTATAAATGATCATAGACAAATTTGAACAATTGATAATAAGTTAGTGTATTCGAAAAGGTCGCAACAATTATCCTGCGTTTTACGGAACAAAAGTTTGAGAAATTTTTTTAAACAAAACGCCGATAGCATCAACAGAAAATAGCTACAATGACCGTACACAAGCAGACTATACTGAATAAAAAGTTCAATGTCACAGAAAAAAATAAATTAGAAGCTAGCTTTGTGGGACATAGTACCCTAATTTCGATATCACACCGCACTGCGTTTCTGGTCGCAATTTAAAAGAATAATCGTAACCTTGATATGAAAGTTTGTTGTCAACAAGAATATCGAGGTACTTGCACGGTGGTTTAATTTTAACGTCGCCACCATTTAACTTGAAAAATAATTGCAGACACGCTTTCCTATATTCATTGCTTTCCTCAAATTACGATAAAATTTATGTGCATTAAGCCAATTATATATGGCTAACAGATCATGTTGGACGTCGCTGACTTTAGAATTAGATTTGGGGGTCTTGTCTCATCAACGAAGAACATCCGACGTGCTAAATGCACGAGGCGAATCATTTATAAATATTAGAAATAGCAGAGGACCTATTACCGAGCCTTGTGGGATACCAAAAAGGTCTTCCCCACAGAAGAGAAGCCAATTGTTTCAACACTGTGCGGGCTCTTTTTCAGATATAAGTCCAACCACTTTTAGCAATTTCCTCAAAAATTATAATTTTCTAATTTATCCATAATATCAAGGTTCAGTGTCAAAAGGTTTTCTTAAATCAAAAAAAAACTGATCGCTATCTCAACCGAAGTCCTTATCTTCTCAGTCAATTCCACCAACGCATCAATTGTACAAGGTTTAGATGGCAAACCGAACTGCTTTTTGTATAACAACGAGAAATCTTCAAGATATTGTTGCATTCGAGTGTACATCACTCGTTCAAATATTTTACTCCAAAGCAAAATAGGTCAAAAACTATTGACATCGATTTCTGATTCTTCTTTATAAAGTGGAGCACGCCTTTGTGAATTGATCGATTGATTATATGTGACAAAATACATTAATGTGAACAAAAAATTTAAAAAACAAAAGAACAGCAACTTCCAGATAACAAAAAGTGAACTTAAAATACTAGTGGACAATAAATTATCGCGCGAAAAGCGGTCTAATGACCGATAGAACTAAGATCCGGAAACAAGCATACTACAAACAATCCACAAACACAAAGAACTCCTGGTAGAGAATCGAAAAAACAACAAACGTAAAAAACCTTCAAAAAACAAACGTAAAAAACCTTTAAAAAAGCAAAAAACAAATGTCCCTGTAATGGATTGACTTTCTAATGATATCGCTCATGGCCTTCGATGTGAAACACATTCATGCTAGAAGTACTTTATAGAGGTCCTGTCGTCCCCAGGAGCGATATCGCTGGTTTTCGCTCGATAAAATTTTACGTCGGTAGGTTGGCAAAATTTGAGAACTTGAAATAACGGGACGTAGTCCATATTATTCACTACTATACAAAACATTCTGTTGTGCTGTCGATGAAAATTGGCACATCTTGTTTGTATTGATGGTACTCAGATCAGCGCTTTTAGCCACACCCAGGTGAAAAAAATGCAGGCAATATCTATTGGTAGTGGAAAGCCCTTTGCATGCGATGCCTCATCAGGTCTTTCGCAACAGAAAATAGATTTGTTTTCTCTCCTTCCAATTGAAAAATTTTTTCAGTTTCATGCAACGAGACTAAGTTTAGAACCAAAAGGAAGACCTGTACGATAAAATAAATAAAATGACAAAAAATAGTAAAAAAAAAAGTGGGCTTTATCACTTCTTAGCAACTCAAAAGTAGATAACAAAATCAAAATACCTGGCAGTCAATAAAAATTCCAAGTTTTCATTGAGGTATGTCTCAATTTCTTCCTTTATAATAACAATAATAATAATAATAATAATAATAATAATAATAATAATAATAATAATAATAATAATAATAATAATAATAATAAAAATAATAATAATAATAATAATAATAATAATAAAAATAATAATAATAATAATAATAATGATAATAATAAAAATAATAATAATTATAATAATAATGAATTTCACTAAACTTAGTAGGTCCCTAACGGGGCTTGAATTTGATTTCCCTCAAACACTGTCCATCCATATGGGTACGATTTGTATTTAAAATTTTTCTCAGCTAAATGAAATAGATATTCTTTGACTTCTCTTTTGAATTTGTGACGACTTGAATATGGGTTATAGTTGGGAAATCACGTGCCAGTGACTTCGAATTGTTGAAGTTTGTAACTAGGTAGAAAAAAATTACATCGGCAACGCTGGCGATTACATTCGTTTGAGTATAAAAATATTTTCTCGTTTGATCGCGTTTTCGGATGTCCATTGGTTATTTGCCAAAATTGCTCTGCCTGATTTAGAATTTTTCCTGTCAAAAATCTGTTTAAAACTAAGAGATTCAAAAAACAAGTGGATACGTGATCGGAAGTAAATTTACTGATCGAAGACAATCATTGTATTCTTTATCAATAAAATTACTTTTTGATTGTATCCATTTTAAACTTTTTCTCTGAAGCCTTTCCATTTGCCTGACGACAGGTTTTCTGGCGTACCAAACATTTGATCTATAAAACAAGATCGATATTATGTAAGTTTCGACCAGATTGCATTTGACTGACAATTTTGTTTCACTTAGAATTGATCTCCTTAGATAAGTAAGCTTCTGATTGGCTTTTAGTAGAACAAAACTTAAGTGATAATCCCATGACAAACTTTCTGAAAAATATATGCCCAGGTCTTTGTAATGTTCTAACATTGAGCCCTATAATAGCTGACGCAGTTCTCTGTTCAACAGTTGGTTCCAGATAGCTCAACCAATTTTCGAATGTGCCTTTTATAAATTTTCTAACTGAACAGCTACTGAAAGCAAATGTTCAAAAACCGTTCAAGCATTTATAATTTATGAGCGCAATTACAAATTAGACTTGATTCGAAATTGAACTGAAAACCAATGGACTTTTCTAACCAGTTTTAATGTTCTGCTGGCTTCAATTTAACAAAACCGAAAGAACCGAAATGTTCCGTATGTTCTGCACTTTAGCAATAAACATTTGCTTTAAAATTAAATTAAACAAGGCGGCTCGGTAATGTGCGATCGCACATAAGGTTCCGACCCCACAATTTTGGTATAATTGTCTAACAAATGAGGAACAGATGGAAAAACACAAAAAATTCAAGTATTTTTCAAAAAAAAAACTGGTGTATGAACGAAAAGATAGCCTCCAAAGCAAATAACTCAGTGGAGTAAAAAATGATGCATTAGATTGATGAGATATGCCGATATTAAGAAAGCGAGCGAAGACGAATGGCAAAATCAAACAACAACAACAAACATTAATTACATCAAAAAAAATTATGTCCGTTTTAAAAAACAAAACTTAATAACAAAGTCAAAATAGCGTCAGATGAAACTGAAAATAAACAAAATAACTTGTAATTCAGCAGAAAAAAATGGTTATTCACCAGTTCATAATAAAGCTTGGTAACAATTAGACAAAAAGAACAGAAACTTTAAAGTTAGAAAACTCGCCGAGTTTAAAAAAAAAAACAATTAATTTCAAAGTAATGAAAACCATTAGGAATCAACTAAAATATCCCATATGGTTTACAATTACCAATGCTTCTTTAGAAGGGAATTAAGAACTCTTGGTATTCATTATTCAACAACAAATAGACAACAAACTAAAAATCAATTAAAACATGCTAGAAAATGCTTTGGAAGACGTAAAGCCAAAATATGTACTTTGGCCCCCAAAATATGTTCAATTGCACCTTTGTCAAAAACCAAAAGGGTATTATGTGGCCGCTCATTATAGAAAATAAGCAACAATTAGACAAAAAGAAAAAAATTCAAAATTATGTAATACTTGTTTTTTTTTCGAAAAAAATTTATTTCCAAAGACATAAAAGCCCTTAATTACAATATGAAAAATTTGAAAAGGTTCAACCACTCTTCCAAAGAAAGCCCCTCAGACCTGCAATTATCCAGAATATGTCTTACGTCTACAAAAAGAACGTCAAATATGACAAAAATCAAAAATTCATTTATTTTTTTTGTGAAAAACCCGTGTGGAAGCCAGTAAGTCATAACGAATTCTCTTAAAACATTAGATTTTGTGACACCAAAACCTTTTGACATCTTCCCTTGAAATGTATTATGTGACCTGTCATTAAAGAAACTAGGTAACAATTAGACCAAAAAGAAAAAAGCAAGATTATTTAAAACTTTTTTTATCGAAAAAAATTTATTTCCAAAGACATGAAAGCCCTTAATTACAAAATGAAAATATTGAATAGGTTCGTTTATTCCTCCAAAGGAAGCCCTCGAGACCTGCAATTATCCAGAATGAGTCTAATGTCTACAAAAAGAACGTCAAATATGACAAAAATTGAAAATTAATTCACTTTTTTTTGTGAAAAACCCGTGTCGAAGCCAGTAAAGTCATAACGAATTCTTTAAAAACATTAGTTTTGTGACCGCAATCCCTTTTGACACCTTTCCTTTACAAAAATAGTGTCATCTTTGACCTTTAATTAACGAGACCAGGTAACAAACAGACAATAAAAGGAACAAAGTTGCGAAGTTGAAATGTTTTTTTTATTTCATTTTGGAAAACAATTGTTTTCAAAGTCATGAAAGCCATTATCTATCTTCTAATATCAGAACATCGGCTCATCTACTCCTCCAGGAAAAGCCAATCAAACCGGGTCAGTGCACAGGAAATTAAATACGACTAAAAAGACAAAGTAAAAACCACAAGACAATTAAAAAATTCAATTAAATTCTTCGAGAAAGTACTGTCGAAGCGGTAAAGAACCACAATCTATATCTTTAAGGATTTAAATATTATCAATTGTGCGTTATTTTTAACGCGAAAAATGTGATATATGAACTGACAAAAACGTGATAATTTGACAAAACTAGAAAACATGAAAAATGGGCAAATACCTAAAAATTAAAAAAAGAAATTGTGAACTCTAGTAGTATCAAAGCCAGAACACCAGAACTTAAGGCGTAAAACCGCAATAAATACTAACTTGAATTCAGCAGAAAGAAGGAGCACTCTTTGATTGCTGACACTAAGCTACAAGTTGACCAAAGTAAGAGAAAAATGGAGGCAAACTTTAATAAGCCATTTTTATTTAAAAACCAAATATTTTAAAAGTCAAAACTACCATAAGCTTTCAAGCAATCAACTAGATAAATTAATTTCAAGCTAATTAGATAGCCAATAGGACCTATCACTAGTGAGTTTTGATTTGGAATGTTCTGTTATTCAATTAATATAAAAAATATAAATCGAATTTTTTTTATAAAAAACCGACTGATGACAATCCGAATTCTTTTTGGATTGTAACGGTCCAAGATTGGCACAGAAATAGTACTGCTAGTGTTGATTGCCTATTAGAAATGTTTAATTTTTGGAATGTCATTGATATGGATATTTTGTTTGTTAAAAAATCAAAAGTAAAGGCTGCGTTTTTGATAATCAACGAATGAAGTTAGCAAAAAACGGCAAAATTTTTCAACGGAAGTTGAAAAAGAATTAGCCCCCTTTTCAGTCTACAAAGATTGTGTTAGTGGTGTTTGGGTGTGCACTTCCAACAAATTTAATCAGAGTGGACTAAAGAAATTTATTTCCTGCTGTTTTTGATGAAAAAGTCTGAATTTTGTGAAATATTTAGCCGGAATTTGTGACAAAAAACTCAATGAAAATAGCCGACAATATATTTTGTCTTTAAACGTAAAATCAACAATATTTTCTTGAACAATTTTTTTTTATTTTATCAAAATTGGCGAAATTTTAGTTAAAAGTTCCGAAAAAAGGTTAATGAAATCAACGGAATTCACTCTCTCGAAAGTTTAAACCTCGATATCTCCCTGTCAAAAACGAAAATCAAAAAAATCTTTTTAATTCCATATTCTACGCTGGACAAGCTTTCTAATGATACTAGTCTTAACTCTCTTCGATTAATATATCGATCGGCCAAAATTGACTGAACAAAAAAACCCATTTGAGTACATAGTTCCTCCCCCCTCAAGAGGGGTCGGAACAATTAAAACACTTTTCGGAATCTAAGGAAAAGTTATGAACTTTCTGGTGACCAATGTGAACTATGAATGGGAGAGTGGACGGTTAATACAGTTTCAGTTAAAATGAAAAAAATGTTCTCCTAAAGCAAATAAGCATAGTAATTTGCTAACGCTATTTCTCTGGAAAACAAGAAAATATTGTCTAATCATTTATTAAAAACATGTTTACTTTCATCCAGCATAATTGATCCACGCGATAGATTTTATCTTGATGAAAGCGTCCCCAATCGAAAGCTTGGAAACATTGGCTAGATCACTGGTCGGCTAGATCATTGCTAGGAAACATTTGTCGGCATACAAATGACAGCGAATAAAAAAGATCATCAAAAAAGATTAGGAAAAAAAGTAAATCAAATAATAGCGTTAGATAAATTGAGAACAAAACAGAAAATCGGGATCAAAACCAGGCTTAAGAAGTCCCTCTACAACTTCCTGCTCCAAGAGATCGGGAAAACTCTTCAAACTAAAACTTCGTTTAACAAACCGAGCAAAAAGATTGGGAAAATTATGAGACGTGATCCCTAGCATCTGGAGCTTGCTAAACATCTTTCAATAGCACCCATCACAAGGAAGCTTACTTTCCAATAACGCGATCTGTTTTTTGAAGGAGGAATTGAATTAGTTGGCTAATTCTTAATAGGAGAATTCAGATGATAAAAACTTCGTTTAAGAGAGAGGAGATAATCTAGCGACTTAAACCTCACCCTCACGCTATTAGAATTCAACTCTCTTAAAAAGAATGAAATTGTTTTTCTATCAACTATTTGCGGTTCCAGGCCATTGCTATTTTTGAAGATCAAGAGGTTATTATCGAAATTATTGTGGCGGTACTTTAGTCTATAACACTTTATTGTAAAACAATCAGAACTGAAAATTTTGAGAAATCAATTTGAATTACTGATGATTCCTAAACATGTTATATTCCTTACCATGATTTAGTTGTTGAATATTGAGTTTATCATTTGGCAAACACAGTCACACTTCACCAATATCATTTGTAAGATCCAAAATTGGTATAAACGCATGGAAAAGATAAGAGTTCACAAAAAACCACGCACTAGTCGCCAGTGGACGAAAATCGCCAACAAACCTGACTGCGTCTACAACCAGCTCTGCGATGACTTCATCTGGCACATTTCTTCCCTTGCACAGTTCATCAAATATCCTTTTGCCACACTGGGCCCGTCTGGATAGGTGGGGTTTTCTAGCCTCCCAGCTTATGAGGGTGCTTGTACCGTCGCCACCAGCACCTACCTGAACACAGTTTGAGACCTATTTAAACTTAAATTAAATGACCCGCAAGGGAAACTCAAAAGGACTCGAGATGGAAAAAAAAAGAAAATTGTAAAGGGGGGTAAATTGTGATCAAATTTTAATGCTCGTAGCTGAAACAAGTCAAATTTTCTTGTATTTAAAATGCAGTTTTAACATGATTTGAGTATATCCTGAATTCAGGATACTGCTCCTAATAAATTAAGGTTAGTTTTATCACATAATTTGTTGAGATAAGTACAATGGAGAAGAAGCCTAATAAAGGGTAAAGCTGGAAATTGAGATGTTACCTGAACAGTGAGGTTTCCTCCACCAGCCTCTTGTGGCAATTGGGGTATCTCCTGACTACCCTGCTGTGGATCATCACCAGATGGACCCACTATCTGGTCCAACAGAGGGTCTTTCTACAAAGCAATGCTGTTAACAAAATTACGTCTTAGAGACGTACGTTTTCATTACTCCGTTGTTTGTTTAGCTCAAGTTCGCTTTTGATGGGTACTTGTATACACACAGGAGTTGACTTGGACCACCCGTTTAGGGAAGCGACTTTCTTTTAATTGACAATTTTTTTAAAAAAAAAGACAAAATTACCTATTAGAAGCAAAAACATATTTAGTCAATATGTTTAGTTTTTTCTTCTAAACATATTGACTAAATTCAGTCATTAAACCTGAGGAAAGCCACCGATCTGAGGATCTATATTCGTTGAAACCAGCTGGCTTTTTGAATTTTACTGACCAGAAATTCGACATAGAATTGACGTTCAAGCCGTTGTTGCAATTTTAAAATTTCACAGTATAAGCACCCTATAAGGTTTAATGAAATGGACGTACCTTATTTGCCCTCTCTGTCTCTTCGGTCTCCAACAGACCCCTCAGCTGTTCCACTGTTGGGGGAGGAGTAGGCAATGTCTCTACCTCTCCTAGTTTGTACGCATCCACTGATTCTGTTATCAGTCTGCTAACCAGGATATGTGCGAAGCCATAACCTGCAATTGAGGAACGTTTGAGCTTTTGTTCAGCTTAGCTATCGCGGTTCTTCTACAAGTTCTGAAGAAGTTTTTAGAACAGCATACTAGATCAAGGCAATTTGAGGTAAAATTTGATTCTACAGCTAAGAATCGATAAAATTTTACTGGATGTCAAATAACTGAATCTTAAACCTTTTTCTATATTTCGCCTGTTCGTTTCATCAACCCAATTACTTTTTCCTGAAATTGCACATTAAGTGAGAGTCGCGCACTTGGAGCATTTGTCTGAGCCCAAATAAATTTGAGTGATAATTTATTTATTTATTTATTTATTTATCGAGAATTAAAAGCAAAATTTTGAATCTAGAATCTAATATGGATTCTCCGCATTAATCCTAGAACGAGAATGTGCGAAAATCTAACACTGTCACGGTAATATATTTGAGATCGGTTAAACTATTCTGCAAACTAAACAATTGCAGTGAAGGAAATACTTACGATCGCACATTGACTGTATGATTGTGCTTTTGCCCGAAAAGGCCTTCCCAACAATGGCGATCTTGATGGGAAACTCCTGGAAGACGGGTGCGGATGGGGGAAGAGGGGGCGGGTACACCAGTTCAAACAGCCGATGAACTATATAGCCCAACACTTTGTTGTCTCTTGGTTTCAAGAGCGATGTTTGGTCAGGTATGGCCCACTCACCGTACATCAGCTGAAGATACATTAGTAAAGGAACTTCACATTTCATCAGGTTAAAAACAGGAAGTGATCTGTAATAACTCCTAAAATACGGGAAAATAGACTTCAGAAAACTTTTCAACAAATTGTGTTTATTGATGAAACTAAGGTAAAATTATTAATTATTACACCAGGGCTGATCACAAAAGGAGAAACTTCATTTGAAAAGCCAAATGACGGAATCGTTAGTAATCAAGAAATTCATTGCAAATTTGTCACAAATAAATTATTAAATTATCGTCATAATTGAAGAGCATTCATTCAACATCTCATATGGCTATAGTAAAAGGAATACTAACTTTATATTCAGTGAAGTCAGCTTCGTTCAGCAATTGTTCACGCTCTTTCTCTAGCCAATCTTCGACAGTCTCTTCCTGGAAACAAATGTTCTAGTTCCAATATTAGTTGCCAGAACACAAGTAAGGATTATTCAAAGCATCAAGCTGAACAGATAGTCCCGGCAAGTGAGTGACAAAATCACATTCTCCAAAAAAATTTTTTACGAATGAGTCAATTTTTCAGTCAAGTATTTTGTTAGTTGAAGAGTACATAAATGAAAAAGGCAAAATTATGTCCAAACAGCATTTTTTGTAGGTGAAGCGTTAGTTTTAAATTTACAAGAAATATTACCTTATTCTTGTCCTGAAAAATATCAGAAAGTGAGGTCGGTTGAAAAATTTAAAACATTTATGACGTGTGAAAATTCTTTTAAGATGAAGTGGTCAACATGAGGGGCATCAAATCACATCTGAGGACCGAAACTTCATTAGCATAATTCTCACTAAGTTAGCTCTCAGAGGAAAAGAAATTAATCTTGCAAGATAGGATATCACCTTACTCGATTAACACTCTTAGTTAAAGTCATCAGATCTAAATTCAACATTTAGAAATAAACTGAGGTGTCTATGGACGGAGATGATTACCTGGATGTCAGGATAGATGGCGACTTCACTTAAGAACATGGCAGTCCACTCTCGGAACAGTTTGTGTGGAACCAACCTAAACAGAACAAAAAAAAATAAAAACTATCCTTAATTTTAGAATACATAGGCAGGAAAAATTGCTACAACAGCTGTAATTTTAGAAATGTTTAATTTTTGGAATGTCATTGATATGGATATTTTGTTTGTTAAAAAATCAAAAGTAAAGGCTGCGTTTTTGATAATCAACGAATGAAGTTAGCAAAAAACGGCAAAATTTTTCAACGGAAGTTGAAAAAGAATTAGCCCCCTTTTCAGTCTACAAAGATTGTGTTAGTGGTGTTTGGGTGTGCACTTCCAACAAATTTAATCAGAGTGGACTAAAGAAATTTATTTCCTGCTGTTTTTGATGAAAAAGTCTGAATTTTGTGAAATATTTAGCCGGAATTTGTGACAAAAAAACTCAATGAAAATAGCCGACAATATATTTTGTCTTTAAACGTAAAATCAACAATATTTTCTTGAACAATTTTTTTTTATTTTATCAAAATTGGCGAAATTTTAGTTAAAAGTTCCGAAAAAAGGTTAATGAAATCAACGGAATTCACTCTCTCGAAAGTTTAAACCTCGATATCTCCCTGTCAAAAACGAAAATCAAAAAAATCTTTTTAATTCCATATTCTACGCTGGACAAGCTTTCTAATGATACTAGTCTTAACTCTCTTCGATTAATATATCGATCGGCCAAAATTGACTGAACAAAAAAACCCATTTGAGTACATAGTTCCTCCCCCCTCAAGAGGGGTCGGAACAATTAAAACACTTTTCGGAATCTAAGGAAAAGTTATGAACTTTCTGGTGACCAATGTGAACTATGAATGGGAGAGTGGACGGTTAATACAGTTTCAGTTAAAATGAAAAAAATGTTCTCCTAAAGCAAATAAGCATAGTAATTTGCTAACGCTATTTCTCTGGAAAACAAGAAAATATTGTCTAATCATTTATTAAAAACATGTTTACTTTCATCCAGCATAATTGATCCACGCGATAGATTTTATCTTGATGAAAGCGTCCCCAATCGAAAGCTTGGAAACATTGGCTAGATCACTGGTCGGCTAGATCATTGCTAGGAAACATTTGTCGGCATACAAATGACAGCGAATAAAAAAGATCATCAAAAAAGATTAGGAAAAAAAGTAAATCAAATAATAGCGTTAGATAAATTGAGAACAAAACAGAAAATCGGGATCAAAACCAGGCTTAAGAAGTCCCTCTACAACTTCCTGCTCCAAGAGATCGGGAAAACTCTTCAAACTAAAACTTCGTTTAACAAACCGAGCAAAAAGATTGGGAAAATTATGAGACGTGATCCCTAGCATCTGGAGCTTGCTAAACATCTTTCAATAGCACCCATCACAAGGAAGCTTACTTTCCAATAACGCGATCTGTTTTTTGAAGGAGGAATTGAATTAGTTGGCTAATTCTTAATAGGAGAATTCAGATGATAAAAACTTCGTTTAAGAGAGAGGAGATAATCTAGCGACTTAAACCTCACCCTCACGCTATTAGAATTCAACTCTTTTAAAAAGAATGAAATTGTTTTTCTATCAACTATTTGCGGTTCCAGGCCATTGCTATTTTTGAAGATCAAGAGGTTATTATCGAAATTATTGTGGCGGTACTTTAGTCTATAACACTTTATTGTAAAACAATCAGAACTGAAAATTTTGAGAAATCAATTTGAATTACTGATGATTCCTAAACATGTTATATTCCTTACCATGATTTAGTTGTTGAATATTGAGTTTATCATTTGGCAAACACAGTCACACTTCACCAATATCATTTGTAAGATCCAAAATTGGTATAAACGCATGGAAAAGATAAGAGTTCACAAAAAACCACGCACTAGTCGCCAGTGGACGAAAATCGCCAACAAACCTGACTGCGTCTACAACCAGCTCTGCGATGACTTCATCTGGCACATTTCTTCCCTTGCACAGTTCATCAAATATCCTTTTGCCACACTGGGCCCGTCTGGATAGGTGGGGTTTTCTAGCCTCCCAGCTTATGAGGGTGCTTGTACCGTCGCCACCAGCACCTACCTGAACACAGTTTGAGACCTATTTAAACTTAAATTAAATGACCCGCAAGGGAAACTCAAAAGGACTCGAGATGGAAAAAAAAAGAAAATTGTAAAGGGGGGTAAATTGTGATCAAATTTTAATGCTCGTAGCTGAAACAAGTCAAATTTTCTTGTATTTAAAATGCAGTTTTAACATGATTTGAGTATATCCTGAATTCAGGATACTGCTCCTAATAAATTAAGGTTAGTTTTATCACATAATTTGTTGAGATAAGTACAATGGAGAAGAAGCCTAATAAAGGGTAAAGCTGGAAATTGAGATGTTACCTGAACAGTGAGGTTTCCTCCACCAGCCTCTTGTGGCAATTGGGGTATCTCCTGACTACCCTGCTGTGGATCATCACCAGATGGACCCACTATCTGGTCCAACAGAGGGTCTTTCTACAAAGCAATGCTGTTAACAAAATTACGTCTTAGAGACGTACGTTTTCATTACTCCGTTGTTTGTTTAGCTCAAGTTCGCTTTTGATGGGTACTTGTATACACACAGGAGTTGACTTGGACCACCCGTTTAGGGAAGCGACTTTCTTTTAATTGACATTTTTTTTTAAAAAAAAGACAAAATTACCTATTAGAAGCAAAAACATATTTAGTCAATATGTTTAGTTTTTTCTTCTAAACATATTGACTAAATTCAGTCATTAAACCTGAGGAAAGCCACCGATCTGAGGATCTATATTCGTTGAAACCAGCTGGCTTTTTGAATTTTACTGACCAGAAATTCGACATAGAATTGACGTTCAAGCCGTTGTTGCAATTTTAAAATTTCACAGTATAAGCACCCTATAAGGTTTAATGAAATGGACGTACCTTATTTGCCCTCTCTGTCTCTTCGGTCTCCAACAGACCCCTCAGCTGTTCCACTGTTGGGGGAGGAGTAGGCAATGTCTCTACCTCTCCTAGTTTGTACGCATCCACTGATTCTGTTATCAGTCTGCTAACCAGGATATGTGCGAAGCCATAACCTGCAATTGAGGAACGTTTGAGCTTTTGTTCAGCTTAGCTATCGCGGTTCTTCTACAAGTTCTGAAGAAGTTTTTAGAACAGCATACTAGATCAAGGCAATTTGAGGTAAAATTTGATTCTACAGCTAAGAATCGATAAAATTTTACTGGATGTCAAATAACTGAATCTTAAACCTTTTTCTATATTTCGCCTGTTCGTTTCATCAACCCAATTACTTTTTCCTGAAATTGCACATTAAGTGAGAGTCGCGCACTTGGAGCATTTGTCTGAGCCCAAATAAATTTGAGTGATAATTTATTTATTTATTTATTTATTTATCGAGAATTAAAAGCAAAATTTTGAATCTAGAATCTAATATGGATTCTCCGCATTAATCCTAGAACGAGAATGTGCGAAAATCTAACACTGTCACGGTAATATATTTGAGATCGGTTAAACTATTCTGCAAACTAAACAATTGCAGTGAAGGAAATACTTACGATCGCACATTGACTGTATGATTGTGCTTTTGCCCGAAAAGGCCTTCCCAACAATGGCGATCTTGATGGGAAACTCCTGGAAGACGGGTGCGGATGGGGGAAGAGGGGGCGGGTACACCAGTTCAAACAGCCGATGAACTATATAGCCCAACACTTTGTTGTCTCTTGGTTTCAACAGCGATGTTTGGTCAGGTATGGCCCACTCACCGTACATCAGCTGAAGATACATTAGTAAAGGAACTTCACATTTCATCAGGTTAAAAACAGGAAGTGATCTGTAATAACTCCTAAAATACGGGAAAATAGACTTCAGAAAACTTTTCAACAAATTGTGTTTATTGATGAAACTAAGGTAAAATTATTAATTATTACACCAGGGCTGATCACAAAAGGAGAAACTTCATTTGAAAAGCCAAATGACGGAATCGTTAGTAATCAAGAAATTCATTGCAAATTTGTCACAAATAAATTATTAAATTATCGTCATAATTGAAGAGCATTCATTCAACATCTCATATGGCTATAGTAAAAGGAATACTAACTTTATATTCAGTGAAGTCAGCTTCGTTCAGCAATTGTTCACGCTCTTTCTCTAGCCAATCTTCGACAGTCTCTTCCTGGAAACAAATGTTCTAGTTCCAATATTAGTTGCCAGAACACAAGTAAGGATTATTCAAAGCATCAAGCTGAACAGATAGTCCCGGCAAGTGAGTGACAAAATCACATTCTCCAAAAAAATTTTTTACGAATGAGTCAATTTTTCAGTCAAGTATTTTGTTAGTTGAAGAGTACATAAATGAAAAAGGCAAAATTATGTCCAAACAGCATTTTTTGTAGGTGAAGCGTTAGTTTTAAATTTACAAGAAATATTACCTTATTCTTGTCCTGAAAAATATCAGAAAGTGAGGTCGGTTGAAAAATTTAAAACATTTATGACGTGTGAAAATTCTTTTAAGATGAAGTGGTCAACATGAGGGGCATCAAATCACATCTGAGGACCGAAACTTCATTAGCATAATTCTCACTAAGTTAGCTCTCAGAGGAAAAGAAATTAATCTTGCAAGATAGGATATCACCTTACTCGATTAACACTCTTAGTTAAAGTCATCAGATCTAAATTCAACATTTAGAAATAAACTGAGGTGTCTATGGACGGAGATGATTACCTGGATGTCAGGATAGATGGCGACTTCACTTAAGAACATGGCAGTCCACTCTCGGAACAGTTTGTGTGGAACCAACCTAAACAGAACAAAAAAAATAAAAACTATCCTTAATTTTAGAATACATAGGCAGGAAAAATTGCTACAACAGCTGTAATTTGATTATCCGGTAACAAACGATTTAACTGTGAATTCGTCTGGCTTGATTTTGTTGCTGTAATGCTACAAGTATGATAAGGATTGGATTCGAATTCAAAAATATTAAAGAGAGAGCAAGAAAATTGGTTATCATCAACGGCTATGCAAGAAGTAAATAAAACGAACAATCTTTCTACTCGAGTTATATGAAACCAAAGATAAAAAATAACAAATAATATCAATTTTTCAAACGTACCCTCCAGTGAGTTCTCTGTACTCTCCAAACTTGCATGCGTAGTCTACAATGTCGAGGGTTATCTTGTGGCAGACCTTGTAGTGTTTCTCGTACTTCTGCTTCCTCCTCTCTTCCATTATGCGGTTGTGTTCTCTCTTAGCTGCAGCTAACTCACTCATGTACCTCTCTTTAGCCAATTTGGCCATTTCCTACGAGTAAACATAAACAGCATGTAATCAAAATCAATTCAGATTCAATCCTACCCCAGCCACATGAAAAGTTTAAAAAATTGCAGCTCTCAAACTATAACCAAATACAATTCAGCCAAATAGTATTCAATAATCAATGTCATTTACTAAGAAGAAAAACTATGCTTTCAAAGGTAGGGATATCATTGATGTGACCTATTTGGTGGTGGTCAAGCAAGCCGATAGGCAAGCAAGCCGAATTTTGAAAATGAGGTCAAGTGTAAACGGTCCGTAACCGTTTAGCCCCCCAATCCTTCCCCTTGTTATTTAGTTCAAATTTGTTGAGTTCATATTCATAATCGCTGTAAAAGTCATATCTTTAACTTTGATTTTTCATGACTTTCAATGCCAAACCTTTTTACTCATTATCATACATGAGTTTCATCGTGCCACACTTAACTTTGATAGTAAATGCGGGTATAAACCACACCTTTGTAAGCTATTATTTAACAAGCATACAAGCTTATAGAATAACATACAGCAAAATAAACTCTTGGAAACCAGTCGTTGTCTCTGAAAGCGGATCAGACTAAAGAAGAGATAACAATTTTTGGCGCATCCTAGGTTTTAAAACCGAACCATCGACTCACAATACAGAGACAACTTAAAATTTCTGACTTGTAGTTTTTCACTAACACCTTAAAAAATCCCACCACCTAGCTGAATTAAACGTGCTATAGATTTTTTCCATCTGATATTTTAGCACTTCAAATTTCTAGGCTGTCAGGCTTTCTAAGTAAGTTACAGTTCGATGACCTTCCCCCTGCATCGTTCATTGCACTCCGAACATTATGATGCAATCCGCTCAATGCAGTTCTCTAGTCCATGCGGCTAGAGGTCCCACATTTGCTAATAAGATTGACTGGGGCCTGAGCGGGTGAGGCTGTGGGTTCCCTTTTGAACCAACGCATAGGCTGACGACGGGGATAGTCGAACATATACATAGGTAGCAAAGCCTGATCTTTCTTAGATTATAGCACGTTCTAGTTCAGCTAAAACTCTCTGACCCTAAGTCTAACGAAAGAGCTTTTAAAATTTCAGGGTTTGATTAAGCCCTTCTCACATTCAAACAGATACTCTAGCTGATTCTGATTTACAGTTTTGCACTTGCTGACACGCAAGTGCAAAAGTTTTTGTTTCTAGGCACAAAACTTTCTAAAAGGTAAAACAGTATCCTCCCCAGGTTAGGGTGTTTCTTTGCGACCGTGATCAGACAAAACCCTCCTCGAGCGCGAAGCGTGCATAATATAATTTAATAAAAAAACAGCATTCAAGCAAGATTTGGTAAAACATAAGACAACGAAACCATTAATAGCTGTCCACAACAGCAGTATAAATAGCATTCAAGTTATTTTTAGATACAAAAAAAACAATTAATAAGCGTTCAAACAACATTTTAAGTGCTAACTAAAAGTGCAGTGACTCATAACACTCATAGTGCAATAATTGTTTTTTGTGAATGTCATCGTGCAACCATAAACAAAGTAACCATTAACCAATGAAAAAATCCAGAACCATGTCAAGCAAAACCAAAACAAAGTCAACCTCCAAGGCTCAACTCATGCAACTTTTGAAGTTCAAAGTCATTGAGTGGGAAGCAGCACAAGACCTACTCGACGAACAAATGCAACAAACAGAAGCAGCAACAGACCTCCAAGAGCTCGTTGACGAACTTCGACAGCAAAAAGCGGAGCTTGATCGCATGTGTAACGAACTCATAGAACAGCAGTTGACACAAGAAGAGTTCGACACTGTTGCTGCAGAGTCTGCACGGAGAAATTGCAAATGGTTGAGAACCAAACAAAAAGTCAGATTGCTTCATGGGTCAAACCATCAAAAGTTCATCTCTTCCGACACCTCCTCGGAAGAGCCCAACAAAATACGCAGCAAGGTGGTTGTTTCAGGAAGCAGACGTAAACAACCAAGCGGAATGAGAGGTAAAACGCCAATGCAAAATGCAGGTGAAAACGCTGAGAGCTGGGATGAGGTGTTCAGTTCTGAAGTCATCGTGATCTTCAAAAAGAAAGAACAAGTGTAGAAAAATACAATGCTCAGCAACAGAAACCAAAAGAGAACAGTGCGATACAGGAGCAGCACAGCTTCAGTGAAGGTGCGAAACAGGTTCAGAGTTGCCCGATTGTTGATGTGAATGTTCCAAATCAAGGTTTTGCTAACCTCAAAATTTCTAGCGATCAACCATCAGACACTGTGTACTGGAATTCCGGTACAGCAACCGGATTTCAACATCAGGCAATGCCTGACAATTTCACTCAAACTTTTGCAGACAATCACTATCCGCGGGATCAGCAGCAGTCACGTCATTTGCTCGGTAGTCAAATGGATCACTCATTCCCAGAGACAAACAAAATGATGAACGCTCCCAACGGAGAGTCCAACCGTCACTTCAATTTCATGCCACAACAATTTTCTGAGCAACAGTTCCAACAACGACCCCACAGTTCTGAATGGACCAACCATCAAGTGATGATGAATGCGTTCAGTCTACCAAAGATTAGTCTTGACCATTTCTCAGGCGATCCTTTGATGTGGCATCAATGGTACAGCTTTTTCAAGTCAACCATTCACGACAATCCAGCTCTTTCAACTGTTCAGAAAATGACATACTTGCAAAACTCGGTAACTCACAAAGCAAAAGACTTCATCTGTGGATACTCTTACAACGGAGACTTCTATGAGGAGGCCCTTCAGGAACTTATCAGAAAGTTTGGAAAGCCGCAGCATGTTGTGAGTAAGTACCTCACACAACTTGAACAATGGCCTAGGACCAGAATGGATGATCCCAGCAGCTTTGTAAGTTTTGCGTCCTTCCTCAGACGTTTGGTACAGACCTTTCGACTTCACCATTTTGAATCGGACCTGAAGGCTTCTGCGGTAGTTAAAGTTGCCAGGGAGAAGTTGACAACACCAATGACGATTCGCTGGAATCAACATGTAAGGAGCATGAGAATAGAGCAGCCAAATCTGGCTGACTTTGCAGATTGGATAAGCACATATGCAGAGGCTTGCGAGGATGTCTCTCCACAAAGACCACAAAGGACAGACCGGGTTGAACGGCCTTTCCAAGGCCAGAAACACTCCAACATAGTTCTTCAAGCCAGCTCAAATTGTCAACTATGCTCTGGGGATCACAACCTTGGTCGCTGCAAAGAATACCTGAGCAAGTCTGTAGCTGACCGTCAGCAATTGGTGATGTGCATCACAACTTGTGTGTCAATTGCTTGAAGAGACATGAGGGTGGATTTTGTAAATCAAAGATTCGATGTCTTGTAGACAGATGCAATGGGTTTCATCATTCAACTCTCCATCGAGACGACTTCAGGACTTTGCAGAGAAGTGATTTCCCAGCAACGAGTGAAGGGGGATTTCAATCCAGGAACAACCCGGTGCAGTCAAACTACGGTAGAAACTTCAACCATACAACGTCTCAGCTTTCGTCAACAACCAGTAACACGCCAAATACCAACAACAGAAGGGGATACAATCAAAACAGTTTCAACCCTCGTAATCCAAGCTATGGAAACAACAACTCGCATCAAACTGCCAATCAGCAGCACATCAATCCCCAGCAAACTAATGACAGAAGTAACACTCACTTTCAATCAGTGACTAGCAACGAACTGAATGATGGTTCATCAAAACTTCCACGGGTGCAAAACCACACTTGTAGCAGAAATCGGGAACCCCAACGGGTCAGAGCTTTTATTCAACTACAGGCAATACCAGTCACACTCTTCTACAAAGACTTCAACATAGAGACCTATGCACTTTTGGACAGTGGAAGTGATAATACACAGATCACACAAAACATTGCTGATGCTCTTCGGATTAGAGTCCCCAAAGATATAGAACTTCCTCTAGCTTCGCTACATGGGGAGCACACAGTGACAACAGCTGATGTCATGATTGGAATTGGTTCACTTCACAGCTCAAAACCGGTGACAAGTCCTCCTGTGTACGCAACCTCCATTGAGCAGTTCCAGATGCCAATTGTCCCCGCAGAAATGTTGAATAGACTTTGTAGAGACCATGATCATTTGGCAGAAATCAACTTCCCACAAATTCGTGACAACAAAATTGGAATACTCATAGGGGCAGATGCTTTTCTGGCTACTGTTCCAAGACAATTCACTACCGGCAAACCAGGAACACCCTACGGAGTCAACACACTGTTAGGATGGACTTTGACAGGCCCTGTGCCACAAGAGTACTTTCAACCAAACCATAAAGGAAGCAGCAACCACAACATCACTCTTTTCAACCATCTCAAGCGAGGTAGTGACGACCCGGACGAAAATCTTCTACATCTTTTTTGGACCTTTGAAGGTGTCAACTTTAGTCAGGGTTCTACGAAGGGACACAATGAAGAAGAACAGAAGGCAATAAAGACTTTGGCAGAGACCACACATCACAACGGGGAAAGATATGAGATTGGACTCCCTTGGCGAGAAAACGTCACGCTACCCAACAACTACTTCATGGCAAGGGTTCAGTGGCACGCCCTGAAGAAGCGATTAGAGAGAGACAACCAACTGAAACAGAGATATATGACCCCTATCGTTGATGATATGGATAAGGGATACATAGCAGCTGTTACGAACCAGGATGCAAAGAACATTTGGTACCTACCGCATCATCCCGTCAACAACAAGCAAAAACCAGACAAGATAAGACGAGTGACAAATGCAGCCTCAAAATACAAAGGGGTTTCTTTGAACGATGCACTGCTAACGGGACCGGACCTTTTGTGCAATCTACATGGACTTCTTCTACGGTTTCGTCAGTACAAGGTTGCAGTAACAGCAGGCATAGAGGCTATGTTCATGCAAGTTGGAATCAGAGAAGAAGACCAAGATGCTCTCCGTTTTTTGTGGAGCGACAATGGTCAGGAGAGGACATCCAAATACCAACGACTCATTTTTGGAGCAACATGTTCTCCTGCCTGCGCAATTTTTGTTCTGCAAAAGTGCGCCAACGATAACAGACAAAAACACCCAAAAATCTTTGACTCAATCACAAAACAATTCTACATGGATGACTTCATTCAAACATTCTCAACAGAGGAAGAGGCAGCAAATACAGCGACTGAGCTGAAACATGTTCTCCAAACAGGGGGATTCAACCTCACCAAGTTTCTCAGCAATAACCCTGCTGTGCTGGAAAAGATTCCAGAGGAAGACAGAATTGGAGTTCTAAAGTTACAAAGGATACTTGGTCAAACATGGAACCTTGAATCCGATCAACTTCTTTTTGCGAAACCCAAACTGAGCTATGAAAGAGAGAATATCACACAGAGAAAGCTTCTCTCAATGGCTGCTTCTTTGTTTGATCCCATTGGAATAATCTCGCCTTTTGCAATTCGACTGAGATGCATCTTGCAAAAAGTCGTCAAACAAGGACACAATTGGGACCAGCTACTATCAAAGGAACATTACGACGAAATTCAGCAATGGATGGAAGACTTCGAGAATATGCCTTCAATTCAAATCCCCAGATGTTTAGTTCCCAACGTCGATGGAACTCACGAGTTGCACACCTTCACAGACGCTTCACTTTCAGCAGTATCAGCAGTGGTGTACCTGAGACAATCTCCGCTGACGGCTCAATAGCTACCCACTACGTCATCAGCAAGTCCAAGGTGGCACCAATCAAACAGATGAGCATTCCCAAATTAGAGCTCGAAGCAGCTACACTGGGAGCAGAACTAGCAGGCTTCTGTGAGACCGAGATGACAATAGATTTGAAGAGCAAAAAATTTTGGACCGACAGCACAGCAGTACTCAGCTGGATCAAATCAAAGGATCGACAGAAGATGTACATCGCAAATAGGCTCAACAAAATTGCTCAACAAAACTCAAACAAAGACGACTGGCGACACGTACCAGGAAAAATGAACCCGGCTGATCATGGTACCAGAGGTCTAGCTCCATGCGATCTTCAAAAATTGTGGATAACAGCACCTTCTTTCCTGATCAAACCTGAGAGCGAGTGGACATTCTCCGGTGACAAAACAGCTCAAACATACGCCACTCAAGTTGATGTCAAGAACAGTGATAAACCGTTGGTAGATCCAAACAGATTTTCAAATTGGCCTAGACTCCTTGGCACACTTAGAACAGTGTTTCGAGCAGTGCGCGTACTGAAGAGGTTGATCAAACGCGACATACCTTGCGACTTGGACGACTTCGCAGCTGACGAAAACAAGGCTCGGAGCTTTCTCTTGAGGATATCTCAGTCCACACACTTCAAGGACACAGTTTCTCGACTTCAAAGTGGACTACCCCTAGACAAGAAGGACAAACTATTACCATATACACCCTTTCTGGATAGCGACGGACTACTCAGGGTTGAGGGACGAATTCAAAAATCTGGATTGCCTTTTCAGAGCAAACATCCGGTGATACTCCACAGCAAGTGCAGAGTTGCCAAACAGCTTATTGAGAAAGCACATCACGACTGCGGGCTCCATGGAATTGAACATGTTCGTGCACATATCCAAGCAACGTTCATGATAGTTGGAATCCGCAGAGCTCTAAGAACTTTAGGGAAGTACTGCTTCATCTGCAGACGCTGGCGAGCAGACAATGTCAGACCGAAGATGGCTCCTCTACCAAAATTTCGCTTTCCGGAGCACTCCAAACTCTACCCATTTGTGAATACTGGAATGGACATGTTCGGTTCCTTTCACATTGAAAAATCCAGAACCCAGACAGAACTCAATTATGTCTGCATGTTTACATGCTTGGTCACACGAGCAGTACACTTGGAAGTTTGTGAGGACCTCTCTACTGACTGTCTACTAATGGCTATTCGACGTTTTGCATCCAGACGAGGATACCCTGATGTCATTGTTTCGGACAACGGGAAAAACTTTGTTGGAGCTAACCAGGCAATGAAACTCAATTTTCAGGAAAACTACAAACCAGACAACAATTACATACGTCTCCAGCTGGCCCAACAGAACATCCAGTGGACGTTCAACCCACCTCTGGCACCGCACTTCGGAGGGGTTTGGGAACGACTTATCCAGTCGGCTAAACGAAGCCTACTTGTTGTCCTCGGAAGCCGCCGACTAAACTTTTCAGTCTTCCATACAGTCGTAGCGGAGGCAGAAGGAATTCTTAATTCACGCCCACTGACGCATGTTGGGAGCATTTTGACTGACGAGGAACCATTAACACCAAATCATTTCCTGATGAGAAGACGACACTTCTGCCTAAAACCTCTGGCAAACAACAGAACCCAGTTTTCAATTAAAGACTTCAAGGAGTCACAGACCCTTTTGGACCACTATTGGTCTCGTCTTCTCAAAGAATTTGTACCGGAACTTAACAGACGGACAAAATGGCAGCAGGCCAACGCTGAGCTCAAGGAAGACGATGTTGTTTGGCTCTACAAAGATTTTACACCCCGAGGAATTTGGCCCATTGGTCGGATCGTCAAAGCACATGTGAGTAGAGATGGAGTGGCAAGAAGCTTCGACATCAAGACCAGTACTGGCATGGTGCAACGTCCCGCAGTGAGATTGGGCAAGGTGTTTGAAACTGACAATGATTCTTCTTCTTCGTTGGCCGCGGAGGGTGAATGAATACTCCGTCAATGATGTCAAATTGATGCATAAAACTCACTTAAGCGGAAACTATTGAGGCAGTAAATTTGAATTTCTGATGTCAATTATTTTGTTCTTTTCTGATAAATTTATTTGCTAAGTTTTGTTGTTGCTTGCCGGAGTGTAAACGGTCCGTAACCGTTTAGACCCCCAATCCTTCCCCTTGTTATTTAGTTCAAATTTGTTGAGTTCATATTCATAATCGCTGTAAAAGTCATATATTTAACTTTGATTTTTCATGACTTTCAATGCCAAACCTTTTTACTCATTATCATACATGAGTTTCATCGTGCCACACTTAACTTTGATAGCAAATGCGGGTATAAACCACACCTTTGTAAGCTATTATTTAACAAGCACACAAGCTTATAGAATAACATACAGCAAAATAAACTCTTGAAAACCAGTCGTTCTCTGAAAGCGGATCAGACTAAAGAAGAGATAACATCAAGTAAGCCGAAAAATTTTGGGATACCCGTATTTTAAGTTGCCCCTGGCGGGCCGGTGGGCGCGCTTCGCGGCTTCGCCGCGATAACCGGCCCGCTGTTTCCGGATTACATCCCACAGCGGATGAGAGGCATGGCCATGGACAGCGGTCCGCTAAGGCCCGTACCCACTAGATGTCTAAAAATTGACGTATTTTTGTTTCTTTAGTGCATCGGAATACATTATGCCTTATAATACTACGCGCATTATTGATTGCAACGGCTAACAATGTATTATTTCTGATAGATTACATAACTGTTACATAACTTTCGGCTTGCTTTTCTGTCGGCTTGCTTGCCTATCGGCTTCCTTTGCGTTCGCCGACCTATTTCCGTTAAAGATAACTTATAAAAGCGATCATATATCACAACCTCCAGCCTCCCATATACAAAATGGCAGCATCTGAGAAACGGTGTCGCATTATGTGCTCGCGGATAACAATTATTTCAATAATTAAATGGCTTCTGCTCCTTTTTAAATATCTAACTTGAACAAAAACAGTCTTTACTTCTACTTCACCAGAAATGAAAATTAGAACTTACAGCTTCAACGTTGAGTGCGTCTTCGAATTCCTTCCTACGTCTCTCCTGGTACTGTTGCTCTCTGAACTTCCTGTTTTCGAGGATGACAGCCTTCTCGTGTCTGGTCTGCAACAGCTGCACCACAATCCTCCTCTCCACCTGAGACTGCCTCATCAGTCTGTTCACTATCTCCTCCTCACGTCTCGCGTCCTACACAACCACACTACATTTCAGTATCCGTTTGTTTTCGCTTGTTATGATTATCGGGTATCCGTTTGACGGAGGCATAATCTGTCATACTTGACTTTAACCCATACAAGTTGCGGTTTCAATCTGTGGTAGCAAGTACATATTCTCTCCATGTTCAAATGTGCACAATTTTAGTTAGTTAAGAAAAAAGGAAAGAGTTTTCAGGATCGAGCTCACGTAGAGTCAAACTTCACTTCTTTCATTTTTATCCCATTCGGTACCCTATTACTATATTAAAAAAGTTTTTACAGTTTATATTAACAAGCTTTTACGGTTTCGAAATACACCACCCCCCCCCCCCCATAACCAATGCACACTTATGCAACGTACATCTGCTCTCAGTGTAGCTTTTCACCGAATTATTGGTAGCCATTATCGGTGGTTTTGATAATGCTGCCATCAAATTGAATAGAAGAAATTCAAAGGTCATTGAAATGGAGGAAAAAAAACATTTTTTATGCAATGACTCAGAAAAATATTTGAGCTGACCTCCTGAGCTTCATGCGCTTTTAGCTGATCAACAAGCACTTTCCTGCGCCTCTTTTCTCTCTCAACTTTGGCCTCCTCGTCCTCCCGAGTTCTCTGCTGGATCTTCCTGATGTATTTGGCATTAGAGCGGGGCTTGATGTACTCGGGGTCTTCTGTGGGTCTGGGTCTGTTGGGGTTCAGGGCTTCCTCTTTGATATAAGCAAGCAACTCGTCGTCTATCTTTTTGCTAAACAACGATACGGAAACGTTTAAATACAAAAAAAATACTGATGAAAAATTGACTAAACGTTTCATAAACAGCCCAGTAAATACATAATGAAGTTGAAAGACTCTGCAACCTCTGAACTTTTAATCATTTTCACAGTACATTATAGCAAAAAATTGATTATCTATAAAATTGTGAACTAATCAAGATGATAGATGGCGTTTCGTGTAGAGGCAATTTGAGAGTTCAATTCTAAGACTTGAATAGAAACAAATTAAGAAACTTTGAATAACGATTTTCTCAGAAAAAAAGTCGATGATCGTTTTGATTTTAAGTAAAAAAAAGGCTTAATTATGTGCTTGTCGAATTTATACAGTTTGGAGAGAGAGGTAAATTTGCCCATTGCACTTACTCTTCTCCCTCACTCGTGACTGGCTGCATTGCTTTCAATCGAGCCTCAAACTCAACCAGACTCTTCTGCGTGTTCTAAACAAGTGAAAGTTTCTTTAAATTGGTGAAACACATTTCAATGTGATTCCGCTCAGAAATGACAGGGAAAAATTAAAACAGACACAATAACACACACAAAGTGCAAAATCGCCCTATCAAAACTGGCTTATCATATTACCAATATAAAAACTTTTATCAACTAGCTCGCAGTCAATTTTTCTGTCTTTATTATAGCAAAAACTTAAAGCCCACTGAGAGACTAAACCCATCATTACCAACTGCTATTGATACCTGAGTTTCCTGGTTTCTGACTCGTTGCTGTCTGGCTCGGATGCCGGCCAGAGTTTTATCGGCGGGTGGTTTGGGAATGTGCACTTTAGCTGCCAAAATCCTCGCCACCTGATCATTGAGCTCCTGTTGTCGCTTTTTGGACTAAAACGCACCAACATCCCAGCCCTTGTGTGAAAGCTATTCTCTAAGGGGGAAGGGAAGGGAGCAACTAAGCAACGGAAAACGCACCCATGTGTTAATTGTTTTTAAAATTGCTTGCAATTGGCTCAGCAAAAGTTGTCTCCTAAGAAAGACATCAAAATTTTTAATGTCTACTTTTTCAGAATTTAAGGCCGATTTTGACCATTTCAGCCCTTGAAGTAGAGATATTAAAAATACTGCCTATAATGGGTTGCAAAGTTTGCAAAATAACAGACGAATTAAAAGTATAAAATAAAGCAAACTCAAACTTGAACAATCAGAGAGAGAGAGAGAGAGAGAGAGAGAGAGAGAGAGAGAGAGAGAGAGAGCGCTCGTGCCTCATCAAAATGTTACAGATTTCAAAATTGCAAGTGTACCTCAATGCATGACAAGGCTCATTGTGTTTCCGTTTATTTCGTTAGGAAAACATTAGGCAGGAAGACCGGTTAATTCCAAACTAAATTCAACGTCATGTCATCAGAAAAAAAAACGAAAATTAGAAACCGCTGATAGCTCAAAACTTAATTGCCAATAGTACGAAAATAAGAAGAGACGTATTTTGATCTTGTGATATCAAAGTCATTGTCATCGAAAAAAAAAACTGAACTTATTTTTGGAAGCGATTGATTCTGAAACAACATTGCGTTGCAAACTTCCTAACGAAAAAGGTTTTCAATACACTTTCAATTCAAATTCAACAGTAAAAATTCACACTTAAGTGAAAATCCACAAATAGTTTTTTTTCTTGCCTTAAAGACTTCAATATAAAAAGGAAAATTGAAAAAATTTGCAAAAATCACACCGTTTTCAATTTATAATTGCATATTAAATAGCCTTTTAACACTGATCTTTAGCTCTATGTATAATTGATCTAGAATTTCCTGCAATCCATTCATATTCGCAAGACAATTTTAAGACTTAACTTTATTGCCTTATAAAGACGATATGTAAAATTATTCTGATCAAATTCTGCGCCATTTCTTGTTTATTTTTTGCTCCGAAAACCAATCAGTTGAATTTTGCGTATTTGAGTTACTCACAACAGAGCAACTTCTGATACTGCTATCCGGTACTTAATATTTACATTATATTTACTTACAGCTTTCTGTTCATATAATTTGCTTTGCCTGGCACGCAATACCAACGCGCAACAAAAGTGCTAACTATCTTGAGTTAATCTTGATGTACTTGCTTTATGATGACTCAAATTTAAACAAATATATCCCGTGTCTGCAAAAATATTTGAGTAAGAATCAGAAAGCCACCATCTTGACGAGATAATGTTCATTTGCATTTGATGAAAAAAAAACGTATTATTTTTTTTTCAAATCACCGAAGCTTAAACAGCTGTCGGGCCGGCTACTACATTCTTTTCTGCACTGATATTCATTCATAGCAACATAAAAATAAAATCATGTCAGCAGAGATGCAAATTTGTCATGTTTTTCGGCCACAAATATGACTCCAATAACACTACAGTAAAAGACAAAACTGCTACAAAATCACATTACATTATTCTTTCCGAATGCAACCAGCTCAACTGTTCGGCTACCTTCTCAAATAGGAAATTTATAGGAGACTTCTGAAAGTTTTCACGGCACACATTTTTGTAAAAAAAAAACAGAACAAAACACAAAGACACAGAAAGCATCATAACCTTTTTTGTAAATTTGAAAGGATCAGTCTTGACAAATGCATGCTTCATGTAAAATTGCTCAGGCGAGCGAATAAAAATTCCAGAACAAAAACGAGAGTCTTGCCGAGAAGATACTTAGAAAAAAAGCTTAGTCAATCTTAGGATAAGATGAAAAATTTTCCGGTATCTAAAATTTTTGAGAACCTCATATTAAATTGTTACCTACATATAGGAAAAATTCATAGGATGAAAGAACTACTGAACTTAAATTATTTGAGACTGAAAGTTTCAAACACATGTAGTTGCACATTGTAGGAGTACATATGTCTCTTGTGACACTTTCAAATAGGCCAAAACCGTGGACTGATTCAATCGTCCAAAACACAGAAAACCATGAAGAGTAGCCACGTGTTTGCTTGTTCCACTGAATAACTAGGACCAAATTGTCCATATATATCTCTTCAGGAGCTCTCTTTTGCACACCTTGTGATGAAATTTTAATAAAAACGTCTACCGATCCATGTTATAAAATATGAGCAAGTAATTTAAATAAATAATAAAATTGAAGTTGCCACTGTTGAGATTATCACGGATATGGTTATATGAAGTAATTATTTGTTTCAATTTTTTCTCACGTCTTCAGAGAACAATAATTAGCCATATCTTATGATGCATGTATAATATTTGGCAAACAGTTATTACGATTATCCCAGAGCATTTATCTCCAATTATTGATGCATGAAAGTGTTAGAACAACAACCACACAATTGATTTCTTGCACGGAGTGCAGATTTACGAAGGCGCAATTCAAGTCAAAACATAATAAATATAGCGCTGATTTAAACATTCACATCACAGTTCAAAAATTACCGCAACAAAAAAGTGTGCAGCCGAACGACTGCAGTAATTTCAAAATTCTGATCTAGAGAGAAATAAAAAAGATTCAGATAAAAATGAGAGTGTGATGAGACTGACCCTCTGGTGTGCCTCGTGTCTCTTTCGCTGCTGTTCCTGTCTGAGTCTCTCGTCCTCCTCATACCTGGACCTGAGGTCATTCTCCAACAGTCTCTCCTTGTGTTCCCTCCACTTCCCTATCAGCTGCTCCAACTGCATCTCACTCTGTCTCGGGTTGATCTGCTTCAGTCTCTACCCGAACAAAAACATCGAGATACTAATTATTCAATAAAAGTTACCGCATTTCTATTATTTGTCAAAGAGTTAACTCCAATGTATTGCAGCATGAAGAGAAAACAGATTACGGAGTCTTTGTTGCTCGCATAGTTCATTTTCTGCCATTCAGGAACTTCGATTCTCCGTTTTTTATCGTATTTTTGTGTCGCTTTAGTTTATATAAATTATAGTTCTCTGGATTGTGGATATGAGAATAGTCATTTTCGTAATATATGAAAATAATCTCAAGCCTCAAGGTTATATTATTTTATGATAAATTCTAAATAATCCCTTTAACAATTTACTCTGAACAACTGCTGTAGAAGCATTTGCAAGTGATCAATAAAAGAACATTTTGATGGCCTTTCCAAATTGGCTAATAGATCAACAGTCGCTCCTAAAAAACGATAAATGAATTTTGAAATAAGACTGGGTTTTTTTCTGAGGGGAGGGGGTTTACTAACTAGACCACAAAAAGGAACTCACTGCTGGTCCCAAATTCAGTTTTCAGCGAAAGAAATTAAAGGATACTAAATTTAAACTTCCGTGAAGAACTATTCCAATTCAACTCTGTAGAGCTCTGCGAATATTTAAAAAAACATAATTGCAGACTCACATTTTGATAATACTCTCTGTTCATTTCCTCCTTAACTTTGGGAGCTTTTGGTCGCATTGTTTCCATGGCTGTTCCCGTCAGCTGCGATTTTCGCTTGTTCTCGAGTGCCACAAACAGTTCATAAAGTATTCTAAACAATTGAAACTCAAATCATTGAAATGAGAACCATTTTTGTTCAAAAACTCATCAATTATTAGTATTTATTTCCAGTTAAACGAAATATTAGTAAGTCTATCTAAACTTATATGAAGATCATGAAAAGAAACGTCAGGCGGTTGTCAGTTTATCAAGATTAGAATTAAACGCACAAAGACGCGCAGAGTTTCGCAACATTCCGATTCCCAATAAACTTTTAGTGATAACAGAAAAGTTGGCCTTACCGACAATTTTTGAAACTCGCAAAATGTGAACTATGGACATGGCGATGTTGTCCACAAATCGGGAAATGGAAAAGGAGTTCAAGGCAGTGGTGCCTCCGTGAATGGAGAAGACGGCGATGGTGTCAACAGACAGAAAAGGAAAGGGAGTTCAAGGAAGTGGTGCTCCTGTGAACAGTGAACGCGGCGAACATGTCCACAGATAGGAAGATCGAAACGGGTTACTTTGCAGAGAAAAGATGGAAGGGGCAATCTGTATCAAGGGAAGGGAACCAAGGATTTGTACCACCCCACGTCGAGGGGGGGGGGGGGGGGGGTGTTGCAATTGTGACACAAGGGGGGTGCATTTGTGACACGAGGGGGTAGGGTGCATTTGTGATTTGTGCAACTGTGCAATGAGGGGGGAGGGCAGAGTCAAGGAGTCATGGAAGACAGAGTGAAGTAGTGGCAGCAGCACGCAGCACTCTGTCCTTATAATCATCGCCCTTCTTGTATGTAATATTTACTGATGTGTCAGAAGGGGGCTGGATCTGATTAGTGGTGGGAGGTTTCGTAACAAGATTGTCCAGATTTTTTACTCTGATCATTGTAATTCTTGACATGATTAACGATACTTGTCAGATTAAAATACAGAATAAAAGTATCATTCGGCGCTGAAAAAAATGTGACCTCAGGCCAGGTGCACATTGCGAATTTGTGATATTTAGCCAAGATTATTTTTACGGTTTCACAAGAAACGTATAACATCTTTTAACTGTGTTGGCAAAAGGGAATTTTATTAAAAAAAAACTACCAAATTTTTGTGATTTCAATTTTATATTAACGATAAATTGGGTTCTATTTTTAATCCTGAGCAAACAGAAATATTTGACTTTGATCGCCGAAGAAAATGTTAGGGCAAGATATGTGAAGAATTATCTTTTCCCGAAAAAGAACGTGTACAAAACTTTTTTTCTTTTTTTAATCACGCGAACAAAATTTTATTCTAGGTAATTGCAGGTCTTTGTCTCAGTAAAAACTAAAACGCATAAAAATTTCTTAGGAATTTTCTTGTATTTTCTGTAGACATTCTCTTGTGTTTTGTAGTCTCAAATTTCAAATCGCAACGTTATCAACACGTTATCAAAACTAAACGCTGCAATTTTATTGAGAAGAAAAATGTATGTATGAGAACAAATACTGAAATTCAATGATATGATAAAGCGCCAATCAAACTCTTTGGTGCTTTTACAAGAATTTTTGTGTTTGGACTAATTTTTGTGTTTTGTGATTTTTCATACCAACTATAAGTTAAAATGATCCAGTGGTACGGTCCATAAAAAATGCAGGTTCAGAAAACTACAATAGCCACCACTAATTGCAAAAGAGACGTTTTTGAATTCAAGTATACCAAGGAATAACTCAACACAAAATTAAAGAAAACTTAATGAGTGTGTGGCGCACGCGGATGAGGTAATAAAATTGCTGATTCAAGTTTCTTTTCTGAACTTGTCGATTAATGGAAACCTCGTTAATAAAAGAAAACCTCAGATCTGCCTTTCTGTGAGTTCCAAGGAAAAAGTTGTAGCATGATGATAATTTCTTTCCGTGTTGACTGTCTGATTTTAATATAAAACTACAACTGTAGATCAGCAAATGTAACTAATTCGTTGAAGCTGTTTGATGTTTAAGTTTCAAAGATTGGGACAATGTCAAAAAAACAACATTTAATTGAATCCTCTTTTTTATGTTTTAGGTTTATTTTATTGCATGAATGGCCAAACTTCCTCAACTATGCATAAAAATTAAACAAGGAGGCTCGTCAATGTTCGTTCACATATAGTGTTCAAAACCCGTTCATCTACATTTTTGGCTAAATTGTCTACCAAATGAGGAAAAAATAGAAAACTTTCAAATATTAAAACAATGTTCGAAAATAATTGGTGCATGAATACAAAAATCGCTTACCATTAAAGAAACGCCTTATTCGATGGGCAACGAGACCTGCCATTATAGACACTACGAGACAAGACAAACAACAAAGTCGAATAACAAGAAACATTGTTTACATCCAAAATTCAATATCCATTTTTTTGAAAAAAAAGAACTTAATAAAAAGCCAAAACATCGTCAAATAAAATCTAAACTAAAACAATTATTTGTACTTCACTATGAAAAAACACACATTGGACCACTCCTTAAAATGACTCGGTAGCAAATATAAAAAGAACAAAAACGTAACAGACGATCTGTAATTAATGTAATTAATGACCTGTAATTTCAAAGTCATAAAAACATGAGCTTTCAAATTAAATCATTAAATAGGTTCATTTATTTCGGCAAACAAAGAAATTGAGATCTGTCATTATTCAGAATATGTCATACGACTACAAAAACAACAAAAAGACAGACAAAAAATCGATTAATTTTTTTTTTTGCAAAGAAGCGGTGTCGAAACCGTAAAAACAATAATCAATGCACTAAAAACAATTAGAAATGTTCAACTGAGCCTCTATTAATACTCAATAATGTGATATGCGAACTGTATTTATTGAAATTAGGTAACAAGTAGACAAAAAGAACGGCAAATTGTAAATTTGAAAAAGTCTCTATTTTTTAAAAAAGAACATTTGTTTTCAAAGTCATGAAAAGCATTAGGTATCAACTGAAAACAGTGAAAAAAGTTCCTTTGTTCATTGATAATGAGCCCCCATTATAAAGATCTTCGATTACCCGGAATGTTTTGTACGACTACAAAAAAAAAACAGACAAACAAAGACGAAAACAAAAAAAATCCATTATATTCTGCTAGAAGAAGGTGTCGAAGCCCTTGAAACCATAGTCTATTCACTGAACAAATTGATATGACGCATTTTGCTCTATTTTTAAAGCGCCAATAATGTAATATCTGTCCTGTCAATAATGTGATAATACAAGAACAAGAACCCAAAGATGGGAAAATGTCCACAGATCGAAAACTTTAGTGAAAACTCGCAGTATGAGACCCAAAAAATCATTACTTAAAAAGTAAAACCGCAATAAAATTTAAAATTTAATCCAAAAGTAAAACAATGTGACCTGCCTTTGCTGACCATAAGATACAAGTTGAACACAAAAAAAATTAAAAAGGGCTAAGTGCAATAATCCAATTTAAGTCAAAACGACCATCAGCTTTCGACAAAAAACAGATAGGTTTCCAGGTAACGCTTTAGGCAGCCAAATTCACCTGTCATTAGTAAGCCTTGATCTGAATGTTCTGTTCTGTAATTAAGATTTAAAAAAACAAAAAACCTGAAAACACTTTAAGAAAAGACAGCAACTGATTACAATCCGAATCATTTTTGGACTTTAAAAAAATACGATTAGACCAAAACTAGTCTTTCTATTGCTGTTCGTCCATTGGGAACACGTATTTGTTGCAAATATTACTGATAGGGACAATTTAACAAAAAAAGTCAATATAACAAAACAAAAGAAGCATTTTGGATAATTATCGAGTTAGATTAGCAAAAAATTGACAAAGTTTCAATTCAAGAACACTCTCAACGGACGCGCAATCATAACTATCCTCCCATAAAGTTAACGAAATTTGTGTCAGCAGTTTCTGGGAGTGTTGATCCGTTAAATATAAACAAAGTGGAGTAAAGAAGCATATTTCGGGCCTTTTTTTGATGAAAAAGGCTGAATTTTGAAAATGTTAGCAAACATTTTAGCTAACAATTTAGATCAAACACTTCAGCAACACTCTTCTATTCTTAGAGGTAAAGCCAACACCGCCAACGTTAAAGTGAGCAATTAATTCTTCTACTACTAATAAAGACTAATGCCTTTAATACCACAAGAACTTATAAAAAATATTGTTAGACCATCTAAACTAAACAGATTTTTTTAAAATTTTGATTAATTTTTTGATGTTTTATGGGTTAAAACACTATCTGTGAACGCATAGTACCAATCCTCCTCGCCATTGCATATTCCGTTTCCACCGAATATCATAGCTTAGTTTAAGTCAATCAATTGGGCTTAGTGTGCTCAGCGTGTTGATGGAAAATTAATGATACTTTAATTGTTCAATAATTAACTCACTGAAGGACTAGTTTTGAGAAGCTCCCGGTTTCCTGTTTTTTATATGAGGGAGGGGAGGGGGGAGGGTGTGGTTGAGAATAACCGAAAAAAGTTTTGATTATCCTACAAAAATTGTTCAAAACATTGCCATAAACGGGACTAAATTAGTGGTACAATCTTTAGAGATCGCTTAGAACAAAAAAGATATGAAAGTAACCAGATGCAGAAAAGAAACATCGTTGAAAAAGAGATGGGAAATTTCTGCACAGCACGGAACTTTTGGTCGATTGAGACACTTTGTGGAGTGGATGTCTTGACGTGAGTTTTACCATCAATTTCAGCTGTGAATTTCTCCAAGTCTATTCAAGTGGCATTTTTTGCTAGTAAAATTTCCCATCTGAGAACGCACAATTATTAGAAAACAAATTGTAACTAGAAAATTTACTTGATTGCTACTCCTTGCTTCTCAGTCATTATCTCTTTGGCGCGTACAGTATCAAAGGGGATCTCAAGCAGTCTCAGTGTAGGCTCTAGCCGCGTGAAGTTTGATAATTTTGCATTGGTAGAGCTGAAATAATAACATTGTACCACACTGTCAAGCGACTGCGAAAATATCATATATTACTGCAATTACCTGCTATTTGAGAATTGTCCAAAGTCCTCTTGAAGTTCATACTTGCGCAGCAATTCACCCATTAAATATCCACTTGAGAACTCACGGGCCACCGAATTCGGATCTAAAGTACAGAACGTGAAAACATGGAGCCATACAAGAAACAAAACGCCAACATTTCACAAACCAATTTGCCGTGAGAGCTTCACTTCATGGTTCAGCCAGTTACATAAAATGTCAGCCATGTTGTTTCTCTCTGAAACAGTGATAATTATTCCGATCTTGGATCTGTCCTGTTTTGCCCCCACCCAAAGTTTTCTAGGCTCTCCAATTATGTGTTCTTATAAAGCACATTACGATGTAGAATTTAGAGTGTGCGCTTGAGTGTGGTCTTAGAATTTATATGCCCACACAGCTGGGGGTCGACACAGTACATCCCAGATCTTTCCAATCATTGTCCTGCCCTGTCCCCCTATTTTATGCGTGCCCCTGGGTGCTCCCAAATAATATGAACCCACTAAACATCAACATAACATTCGGGTTGTACACAGTAGCCAATACGTATTTATCATGTATGGAGATATTAAATCAGATAAATGCTTAATTCAAAAGAAAAATCCGCTACAACGCGAGCTCTGAGCACGCTACAAACACTCAGCAGGAAATAAAATGATCGGAAAACCTGATGTAAAACAGAGGAAAAAATTTAAAGCAAAAATTATTGCCAACATAATATTCGTTTGTGAAAAACGAAAAAAGCCGACATGAGTCGTTCGTTGAAGGGTGATACCAGCTGACAAATCAACATATATCCGGAAAAAAACCACAAACAGTCTTCAAAAACGTAGAGAGTTGGAGGAAAACTGAAAGTTATTGAGCCGCTCATATCAATAATTTATTGTGTCATTCCAAAATCTATATAGTATATTTGAAGCTGAAGGATCAAGCTCAATGGCTATCAACCAAAGTGACAATCTCTGAAATCTTATTTCCTTTCAAAAATTGTTCTCACAAGTGTTTCTCTTAATCATAACAAAAATATTAGCTTCACTCTATAGTCCATGTAGACCCAGTAAGGTTATCTACTAGTAATTTACGCTTTTCAAGAGTAGTCCGAATTTTGCATATAATTTCAAATGTATTGAATTATTTTTTCTTTATGGAACAATTGACCAAATAATCTTATTCCTTTACAACCAAATTTTGTCCAAAATAGATTGAATTGACGTTCTGGTTATTAAAACAGATTATTGAATATGAGGTTGGCGACGTCTATTGAAGGTATCTCTAGATTATTGTAGCAGTGTGTTGCCCAACGTTTAATTAAGGTATCTCTAAATTATTTTAGCAGTGTGTTGCCCGAGAGAAAGAGAGAGAGAAAGAGAGAAAGAATGAATTACGTCTTTATATAGACAGTATTAAAAGTGTGTGTTGCCCCACGTTTATCAGTCGTCATGTTAGCAACAAAGAATCTGTTGTCAAATGGCATAATTCGAAAAATTGTTAAGAAAAAATCAGTTGAGGCAGCAAAGCAAGCACGTGTTAGAAGTAACACATATTAGAAAAAAATGCCAGTGAATAAAGGCTATCAAGTAACGGTAGAATGTCAAAATGACTGCGGAATGTGGACTGATATCCGCGTGTACACTCTAGGAATGAAAGCACAAACGGAATTGTTAGATTTCACTTGCGAGTTCTGTGCAGCCAAAGAAATTAAGAAGCTGAAGAGGCAAATAGAAAGCTACGAGAAGGCCTCGGAAAAACTAGAAGTAACCCAGTCACTAGATAAGATGAAAGAGAAAAACCAGTCCAGATCTAATGCAGTCCCATCGAAGCTGAGCTTCGCCGAAGTTGTCAGTGGCGTAAACCAAATACAGTTTGAACAGAAAAAGCGCTCAAAGAACCTGGTTCTTCTCGGGACAAAGCCTAATAGTTTGTGTTGTATGGAAGGTTGTTACCGATGGGAGAAAAACCTATGTGTGTGCAGATTTTGAGAAAGAACTCCTTTATCAACCGATCATATTCTTTATTGAAGTCATTTTTCAAACTTGACACCTTTACAAAAGTTCTATAATCTCTTTAACAATTAAATTTAATGTTTATTTTCTGTATCTGTAAATAATTTGGACAATTTGTTAGTGTGATCTTATGCTTAATTCAATCTTCTTCATCTATATTAGAAAGGCGCAAATGCCGGCGAATAAAGGTTATCAAGTAACGTTAGAATGTCAATGACTGCGGTATGTGGACTGATTTGTTAGTGTGATCTTAACAATTAAATTTAATGTTTATTTTCTGTATCTGTAAATAATTTGGACAATTTGTTAGTGTGATCTTATGCTTAATTCAATCTTCTTCATCTATATTAGAAAGGCGCAAATGCCGGCGAATAAAGGTTATCAAGTAACGTTAGAATGTCAATGACTGCGGTATGTGGACTGATTTCCGCGTGTACACTCTTGAAATGAAAGCACAAACAATTGTTAGATTTCACTTGCGGTTTCTGTGCAGCCAAAGAAATTAAGAAGCTGAAGAAGCAAATAGAAAGCTACGAGAAGGCCTCGGAAAAACTAGAAGTAACCCAGTCACTAGATAAGATGAAAGAGAAAAACCAGTCCAGATCTAATGCAGTCCCATCGAAGCTGAGCTTCGCCGAAGTTGTCAGTGGCGTAAACCAAATACAGTTTGAACAGAAAAAGCGCTCAAAGAACCTGGCTCTTCTCGGGAGAAAGCCTGACAGCGAGAACACTGAAGCATCTGACAATCGTCTTGTTTCCGAAATTGCTGAATCCCTGAAAGTAGACTTAAAATTTGAATGTCAAAGAATTGGCAAACAAAATACAGAAGGCAAACAGCTGCTTCCAATAAAGTGCGAGACGGAAAAAATGAAATGGGACCTTCTAAAGAAAGCGGAGAGCTTAAAAGAAAAAGAACGATTCAAGCGCGTATTTATACAACCGATCTAACAAAAACCGAGCGAGAAAATAGAAAAAAAATGGTGGCAGAATTAAAAGCGAAAAGACTGCTGAAACCTTCCACCAAGTACAAAACTAAAGGGAATCAAATAGTTGAAAACAGGATCGTGACTAACAATTTGTTTATGGAACGTGGAAGGTGCTAAAGGAACATTATCAACGTGCACAAGTGAAGCAATCGCACACGATATCTTACTATTAACAGAAACATTCAGTGTAAGTTCAGTTGAAATACCTGGTTTCACATGCTTCTGCACAAAGGCAATAAAAAAGCGGGAAGAGGCGGCTGCAAAGCGGCTTAGCAACTGCACTGAGTAAACAATTAAGAATTACATGCAATGTTCTTCATCAGAAAAGTAAATTATTAGCAGTACAGATCAAAGAATTCAGCCTAATTATAATTGCAGCATATTTTTCACCGAAAACCGATTTAGAGAATATATCAAGCACTTACCGAAGCATTCATTAATGCTGTCAACGCAGAGCACGTATGATCCTGGGCGGCGACTTCAATTGCAGACTCGACTCAAAGGAAAGAGGCAACTTACTCTGCGAATTTTTAATTAATTGCAATCATAAGAATTTCAGTGCGGTAAAGGTGTTATCGATTTATTTTTCGTAAGATATAGCGGAAAGCAGAAAGAAGCAAATGCGTAAACTCGATGTTGAACAATTGAACGAACGATTGAAAAGCGTTCAAAATCCGCACGATAGCAAAGCATTGGACACATCGTATGACGAATTTGCCAAGGCCATTCATGAATCAGCAACCGTTCGGACTGAAAAAAATCACCGAAATCGTTCAAAAGAGAACTGTATCTACTGCATAAGCAGATTCTGATTATTTTAAAAAGAAAATAACATTTAAGAAAATTTGCAGAAAACACAAAATGATGCATGAAATAGATTACGAATTTTTAATAATCAGAAAAGCGGAATCAGAAAAGCGAGACTTTTGGAAAATACTGAAGTCAAAAAAAGTTTTAGCAAAAGTATCCGGAATTACAATTCCAACTTGGGAATCATATTTCGGAGGTCTAATTAAAGCTGAGGGCGAAATAACAGATGAGCTTTTAGACGAGCAAACCTTAGGAAACCACGATTATTGTTTTTCAAACTGGAAATGTACCGGACATTTGAATAACACTGGAAGAAATTACCGACGAAGCTTCAAAGTTAAAAGCTGGTAAAGCAGCGGGACCAGATGGAATAACCAACACTAGTATTAATTTAGTTTTTCAGTCAATGCAAAGATACGTATTCCATTTATTTAACCTCTGCTTTGCGGAGCATAATGTAGCAAGATTTTGGAAGTTATCATATATTAAACCACTGTACAAAGGCAAAGGGAACAAAACAGAACCAAGTTCCTACAGAAGCATTAGTCTGTTATCTTGCATGTACAAGTTGTTAACGGGTATCATTTACCAGCGTTTGCGAATATGGGTCGAGCGAAATCAAATTTTACCATCAAGTCAATATGGTTTCAGACGCAAACTGTCCACAATCGACGCAGTTTAGCACTTGAAAAAAGCAATCAAGCATAACAGCAGCTGCAATGGCAAATACTATGCCTGCTTCATTGACTACGAAAAAGCTTTCGATTTCGTAAATAGGAATCTGCTGCTTACAAAACTGATAAAAATGGGGCTCCACGGGAACATGCTACACACAATACAATGTGTGCTAAAATGCAACTTCTTGATGGAGAGTTCTTATCAAATGATATTGAACAGAAATCAGTAGTAGCACAAGGAGAAAATCTCTCACCACTTTTATTTAGTTCATTCATAGCTGACTTATAATTTGAGCTGAAATCCAAGGCATTAGATGTTATATTTTACACTGATGACTTAGTACTAGGGAACCATAGCCAATTCCAACTACAACAAAGTTTGAATAATCTGAACACCTTGTAGCAGGAATTATTTGAAAATTAATGTAAACAAAACAAAATGCACAAAATTTAGAAGAAGTGGCCGTTTTGTTGTTGATGAAAAATTCTTAATATCGAAAAGAGAAATTGAATTTACTTTTGGTATCTAGGTGTAATTTTTTCAAGCACGTTGTCTCCCAGTCATCATCTAAAGCATCTAATGAACAAAGGTTATCAATCAGTAGCTTCAAAAACCAAAAAATAAATCTAGAGAAGGTCAATTTCAACTCAGCACAACAACTCTTCAATTCAATAATTTTTTCAGCCACAACTTACGGATTAGAGACGTACGCCGATGAAATTTTTGAAATTGAATTAAAACAACACTACCGGAAAATAGAAGCCGTTTTTTGGAAAAGTTGGTGCGGACTAAGCAAATACTCCTCAACCTCAGTGATTTTAAACAAATTGATGTTTCATGATATACATGGATTAAAAGACTGCCCGCCAAAACACAGGAGAGTAATTGCCAAGTTCTATGCCAATGGACTGCACAATAATTTTTGTTGTATGAAAGGTTTTTACCAATGGGAGAAAAACCTATGTGTGCGCAGATTTTGCAAAAAAAACTCTTTTATCAACAGACCATATTCTTTATTGTAGTCACTTTTTAAACGGGACACTTTTACAAAAGTTCTATAAACTCTTTAACAATTAAATTCAATGTTTATTTTCTGTATCTGTAAATAATTTGGACAATTTTTCAGTGTGATCTTATGCTTAATTCAATCTTCTTCTTCTATATTAGAAAGACGCAAATGCCGGCGAATAAAGGTTATCAATTAACGGTAGAATGTCAAAATGACTGCGGTATGTTGACTGATATCCGCGTGTACACTCTTGAAATGAAAGCACAAACGGAATTGTTAGATTTCACTTGCGGTTTCTGTGCAGCCAAAGAAATTAAGAAGCTGAAGAAGCAAATATAAAGCTACGAGAAGGCCTCGGAAAAACTAGAAGAAGTAACCCAGTCACTAGATAAGATGAAAGAGACAAAGTTTGCGTCTGGTTTCAGACTCAAACTGTCCACAATTGACGCAGTTTAGCACTTGAAAAAACAATCAAGCATAACATCTGCTGCAATGGCAAAATTACTCTGCGAATTTTTAATTAACTGGAATCTTCAATGTGTTAACGACAATAAAGAAGTAACATACGAATTTCAGTGCGGTAAAGGTGTTATTGATTTATTTTTCGTAAGCAAGGAACTCGTAGAACTCTTTAACGAAATAAAAATCAACAATTCATTCCTAACAAAGCACAAGCCGGTTTCTTGCTGGTTTGATCTAAAATGCAGAAATGATATAGCGGAAAGCAGAAAGAAGCAAATGCATATACTCGATGTTGAACAATTGAACGAACGATTGAAAAGCGTTCAAAATCTGCACAATAGCAAAGCATTGGACATATCGTATGACGAATTCCCCAAGGCCATTTATGAATCAGCAACCGTTCGGACTGAAAGAAAATCACCGAAATCGTTCAAAAGAGAACTGTATCTATTGCATAAGCAGATTCTGATTATTTTAAAAAGAAAATAACTTTTAAGAAACTTTGCAGAAAACACAAAATGATGCATGAAATAGATTACGAAAGTTTAATAATCAGAAAAGCGGAATCAGAAAAGCGAGACTTTTGGAAAATACTGAAGTCAAAAAAAGTTTTAGCAAAAGTATCCGGAATTACAATTCCAACTTGGGAATCATATTTCGAAGGTCTATTTAAAGCTGAGGGCTAAATATCAGATGAACTCTTAGACTAGCAAACCTTAGGAAACCACGATTATTGCTTTTCAAACGGGAAATGTACCGGACATTTGAAATAACACTGGAAGAAATTACCGACGAAGCTTCAAAGTTAAAAGCTGGTAAAGCAGCGGGACCAGATGGAATAACCAACACTAGTATTAAATTAGGTTTTCAGTCAATGCAAAGATACGTATTCCATATATTTAACCTCTGCTTTGCGGAGCATAATGTAGCAAGAATTTGGAAGTTATCATATATTAAACCACTGTACAAAGGCAAAGGGAACAAAACAGAACCAAGTTCCTACAGAAGCATTAGTCTGTTATCTTGCATGTACAAGTTGTTAACGGGTATCATTTACCAGCGTTTGCGAATATGGGTCAAGCGAAATCAAAATTTACCATCAAGTCAATATGGTTTCAGACGCAAACTGTCCACAATCGACGCAGTTTAGCACTTGAAAAAAGCAATCAAGCATAACAGCAGCTGCAATGGCAAATACTATGCCTGCTTCATTGACTACGAAAAAGCTTTCGATTTCGTAAATAGGAATCTGCTGCTTACAAAACTGATAAAAATGGGGCTCCACGGGAACATGCTACACACAATACAATGAGTGCTAAAATGCAACTTGCAGCAGATCATTCATGGAGAATTATTGTCAAATGAGATTGAACAGAAATCAGGAGTAGCACACGGAGACAAAACATCACCACTTTTGTTTAGTTTATTCATAGCTGACTTATATTTTGAGCTGAAATGCAAGGCAATAGATATTTTATTTTACGATGATGACTTAGTACTTGGGAACCATAGCCAATGCCAACTACAACAAAATTTGAATAATCTAAACACCTATTGTAGCAGGAATTATTTGAAAATTAATGTAAACTAGACAAAATGCATAAAATTTAGAAGAGGTGGCCGTTTAGCTGTTGACGAAAAACCCTATATATCGAAAAGTGAAGCTGAATTTACTAACACCTTTTGTAATCTAGGTGTAATTTTTTCAAACACGTTATCTCCCAGTCATCATCTAAAGCAACTTATGAACAAAGCTTATCAGTCAGTAGCTTCAATAACTCGAAATCTAAATCTACAGAAGGTCAGCTTCAACTCAGAACAACAGTTTTTCAATTCAATTGTTTTTCCAGCCTCAACATACGGATTAGAGTCGTACGTCGATGAACTTTTTGAAATCGAAATAAAACAACATTACCGGAAAATAGAAGCCGTTTTTTGGAAAAATTGGTGCGGAGTAAGCAAGTACACCTCAACCACAACGCTTTTAAACAAATTGATGTTTCATCATATACATGGATTAAAAGACTGCCCGCCAAAACACAGGAGTTTAATAGCCAAGTTCTATGCCAATGGACTGCACAATAGTTTGTGTTGTATGGAAGGTTGTTACCGATGGGAGAAAAACCTATGTGTGTGCAGATTTTGAGAAAGAACTCCTTTATCAACCGATCATATTCTTTATTGAAGTCATTTTTCAAACTTGACACCTTTACAAAAGTTCTATGATCTCTTTAACAATTAAATTTAATGTTTATTTTCTGTATCTGGAAATAATTTGGACAATTTGTTAGTGTGATCTTATGCTTAATTCAATCTTCTTCATCTATTTTAGAAAGGCGCAAATGCCGGCGAATAAAGGTTATCAAGTAACGTTAGAATGTCAATGACTGCGGTATGTGGACTGATTTCCGCGTGTACACTCTTGAAATGAAAGCACAAACAGAATTGTTAGATTTCACTTGCGGTTTCTGTGCAGCCAAAGAAATTAAGAAGCTGAAGAAGCAAATAGAAAGCTACAACAAGGCCTCGGAAAAACTAGAAGAAGTAACCCAGTCACTAGATTCATCTTCTTCTTCATGTTAGAAAATAAGCAAACAAGACACACAAATTCAATTTAATCTTTCGTTAGTCGACCTCCTCTTCCAATTTTTATGGCTTTTATCTTTGCGACGTTAACGTTCAAGTAGTTTCTAGAACAGTAAAGTACGAGTTTGTTTAGGCTTTGCTAGAAATAAGAATAGCTGCTGCTACCAAGTACAAGGTCGTCTGCAAAGAAAATTACCTCTAAATCATCTCTTTTCAACTCGTAGTGTAGAATAGCAATAAAGAGACTAAAAATTAAACGTATAAATTGTCTCCTTGAGCAACATCAGTTTCTTGCCTTATTCCTTTTCGATAACATTTCATCATCTAATACTTGTTGCTGCTTTCATCATCTAATACTTAATGTACTGATGAGATTGAACAGAAATCAGGAGTAGCACACGGAGACAAAACATCACCACTTTTGTTTAGTTTATTCATAGCTGACTTATATTTTGAGCTGAAATGCAAGGCAATAGATATTTTATTTTACGATGATGACTTAGTACTTGGGAACCATAGCCAATGCCAACTACAACAAAATTTGAATAATCTAAACACCTATTGTAGCAGGAATTATTTGAAAATTAATGTAAACTAGACAAAATGCATAAAATTTAGAAGAGGTGGCCGTTTAGCTGTTGACGAAAAACCCTATATATCGAAAAATGAAGCTGAATTTTCTGTATCTGGAAATAATTTGGACAATTTGTATGTGTGATCTTATGCTTAATTCAATCTTCTTCATCTATATTAGAAAGGCGCAAATGCCGGCGAATAAAGGTTATCAAGTAACGTTAGAATGTCAATGACTGCGGTATGTGGACTGATTTCCGCGTGTACACTCTTGAAATGAAAGCACAAACAGAATTGTTAGATTTCACTTGCGGTTTCTGTGCAGCCAAAGAAATTAAGAAGCTGAAGAAGCAAATAGAAAGCTACAACAAGGCCTCGGAAAAACTAGAAGAAGTAACCCAGTCACTAGATTCTTCTTCTTCTTCATGTTAGAAAATAAGCAAACAAGACACACAAATTCAATTTAATCTTTCGTTAGTCGACCTCCTCTTCCAATTTTTATGGCTTTTATCTTTGCGACGTTAACGTTCAAGTAGTTTCTAGAACAATAAAGTACGAGTTTGTTTAGGCTTTGCTAGAAATAAGAAAAGCTGCTGCTACCAAGTACAAGGTCGTCTGCAAAGAAAATTACCTCTAAATCATCTCTTTTCAACTCGTAGTGTAGAATAGCAATAAAGAGACTAAAAATTAAACGTATAAATTGTCTCCTTGAGCAACATCAGTTTCTTGCCTTATTCCTTTTCGATAACATTTCATCATCTAATACTTGTTGCTGCTTTCATCATCTAATACTTAATGTACTGATTGCAATACTGTTGAGATGTTCCCAGGGAGCCCCATCTAAACCATTTGTGATATCAACAGATTTCGATCATGGAAATCAAACGCTTTTTCGTAATCAATGAAGCATGCGTAGAACTTTCCACATAGTCTCATGTTCTTTTTGATTGCTTCTTTTAATATGGAAGTCTGCATGCATTGTCGCGAAGCAACGTCACAAACCGTATTGGATATTCGGCAATTGGCGGTAGTATTCGGCAATTTTATGACCAATATTGTAGACGTTGATAAACAATTCCATTGGAGATCTTGTACAAACAACATAGCAAACTAATTCCTCCATAAGAACTTGGTTCTGTTCGTTGACCCTTCTCCATTTATAATGGTTGTATGTAATATAATTTCCAGATATTAGGAAGTGAACTCTGTAAAACAGATTGTACAAATGAAAAATATAGTTTTCAATTACGACGAATCAAGTTTCCGGTCTCTTTTCAAAAAATCTGTAATGTTTGCTCCTTTCAAGTCCTGGGGGAGTTTTCCTTCATTTTTGCTAGTAAAGTAGATAGTAAAATTCGGGTTTTACACAGTAGCCAATACGTATTTATCATGTATGGAGATATTAAAACAGATAAAAGCTTAATTCAAAAGAAAAATCCGCTACAACGCGAACCCTGAGCACGCTACAAACACTCAGCAGGAAAAAAATGATCGAAAATCCTGATGTAAAACAAAGGAAAAAATTTAAAGCAAAAATTATTGTCAATATAATAGTCGTTCGTGAAAAAGGAAAAATCCGACATGAGTCGTTCGTTGAAGGGTGATACCAGCTGACAAATCAACATATATCCGGAAAAAAACCACAATCTGTCTTCAAAAAACATCGTAGAGAGTTGAAAGAAAACCGAAAGTCATTGAGCCGCTCATATCAATAAATTATTGTGTCATTCCAAAATCTATATAGTATATTTGAAGCTGAAGGATCAAGCTCAATGGCTATCAACCAAAGTGACAATCTCTGAAATCTTATTTCCTTTCAAAAATTGTTCTCAAAAGTGTTTCTCTTAATCATAACAAAAATATTAGCTTCACTCTATAGTCCATGTAGACCCAGTAAGGTTATCTACTAGTAATTTACGCTTTTCAAGAGTAGTCCGAATTTTGCATATAATTTCAAATGTATTGAATTATTTTTTCTTTATGGAACAATTGACCAAATAATCTTATTCCTTTACAACCAAATTTTGTCCAATATAGATTGAATTGACGTTCTGTTTAATAAAACAGAATATTGAATATGAGATTGGCAACGTCTATTGAAGGTATCTCTAGATTATTGTAGCAGTGTGTTGCCCGACGTTTAATTAAGGTATCTCTAAATTATTGTAGCAGTGTGCTGCCCGAGTGAAAGAGAGAGAGAAAGAATGAATTACGTCTTTATATAGACAGTATCAAAAATGCGTTTTGCCTCACTTTTATCAGTTGTCATGTTAGCAACAAAGACTATTTTGACTAATTGCATAATTCGAAAAATTGTTAAGAAAAAATCACTTGAGGCAGCAAAGCAAACACATATTAGAAAATACGCAAACAAGACATGCAAATTCAATTTAACCTTTAGTTAGTCGACCTCCTCTTCTGATTTTGATGGCTTTTATCTTTGCGATGTTAACGTTCAAGTAGTTCTAGAACAGTAGAGTACGAGTTTGTTTAGGCTTTGCTAGAAATAAGAATAGCTGCTGCTACCAAGTACAAGGTCGTCTACAAAGAAAATTACCTCTAAATCATCTCTTTTCAACTCGTAGTATAGAATAGCAATAAAGAGACAAAAAAGTAAAGGTATAAATTGTCTCCTTGAGCAACATCAGTTTCTTGCCTTATTCTTTTTCGATAACATTTCATCATCTAATACTTGTTGCTGCTTTCATCATCTAATACTTAATGTACTGATTGCAATATTGTTAAGATGTCCCCAGGGAGCCCCATCTTAACCAGTTGTGATATCAACAGATATCGATCATGGAAATCAAATGTCTTTTCGTAATCAATAAAGCATGCGTAGAACTTTCCACATAGTCTCATGTTCTTTTTGATTGCTTCTTTTAATATGGAAGTCTGCATGCATTGTCGCGAAGCAACGTCACAAACCGTATTGGATATTCGGCAATTGGCGGTAGTATTCGGCAATTTTATGACCAATATTGTAAACGTTGATAAACAATTCCATTGGAGATCTTGTACAAACAACATAGCAAACTAATTCCTCCATAAGAACTTGGTTCTGTTCTTTGACCCTTCTCCATTTATAATGGTTGTATGTAATATAATTTCCAGATATTAGGAAGTGAACTCTGTAAAACAGATTGTACAAATGAAAAATATAGTTTTCAATTACGACGAATCAAGTTTCCGGTCTCTTTTTAAAAAATCTGTAATGTTTGCTCCTTTCAAGTCCTGGGGGAGTTTTCCTTCATTTTTGCTAGTAAAGTAGATAGTAAAATTCGGGTTTTACACAGTAGCCAATACGTATTTATCATGTATGGAGATATTAAAACAGATAAAAGCTTTATTCAAAAGAAAAATCCGCTACAACGCGAACCCTGAGCACGCTACAAACACTCAGCAGGAAAAAAATGATCGAAAATCCTGATGTAAAACAAAGGAAAAATTTTAAAGCAAAAATTATTGCCAACATAATATTCGTTTGTGAAAAACAAAAAAAAAGCCGAAATGAGTCGTTCGTTGAAGGGTGATACCAGCTGACAAATCAACATATATCTGGAAAAAAACCACAAATAGTCTTCAAAAACGTAGAGAGTTGGAGGAAAACTGAAAGTTATTGAGCCGCTCATATCAATAATTTATTGTGTCATTCCAAAATCTATATAGTATATTTGAAGCTGAAGGATCAAGCTCAATGGCTATCAACCAAAGTGACAATCTCTGAAATCTTATTTCCTTTCAAAAATTGTTCTCACAAGTGTTTCTCTTAATCATAACAAAAATATTAGCTTCACTCTATAGTCCATGTAGACCCAGTAAGGTTATCTCCTAGTAATTTACGCATTTCAAGAGTAGTCCGAATTTTGCATATAATTTCAATGTATTGAATTATATTTTCTTTATGAAACAATTGACCAAAATAGTTTACTCCTTTACAACCAAATTTTGTCCAATATAGATTGAATTGACGTTCTGGTTAATAAAACAGAATATTGAATATGAGATTGGCAACGTCTATTGAAGGTATCTCTAGATTATTGTAGCAGTGTGTTGCCCGACGTTTAAATAAGATATCTCTAAATTATTTTAGCGGTGTGCTGCCCGAGAGAAAGAATGAATTACGTTTTTTTATAGACAGTACTGAAAATGTGTTTTGCCCCACGTTTATCAGTTGTCATGTTTAGCAACAAAGACTATTTAGGCTTTGCTAGAAATAAGAATAGCTGCTGCTACCAAGTACAAGGTCGTCTGCAAAGAAAATTACCTCTAAATCATCTCTTTTCAACTCGTAGTGTAGAATAGCAATAAAGAGACTAAAAATTAAACGTATAAATTGTCTCCTTGAGCAACATCAGTTTCTTGCCTTATTCCTTTTCGATAACATTTCATCATCTAATACTTGTTGCTGCTTTCATCATCTAATACTTAATGTACTGATTGCAATATTGTTAAGATGTCCCCAGGGAGCCCCATCTTAACCAGTTGTGATATCAACAGATATCGATCATGGAAATCAAATGTCTTTTCGTAATCAATAAAGCATGCGTAGAACTTTCCGCATAGTCTCATGTTCATTTTGATTGCTTCTTTTGATATGGAAGTCTGTTGACTTTTTTTGAAAACCTGTTGACTTTTTTGAGCTCTGCGAGTTTGATGAACATCTTTTTCTCATTTATGACCACATCTGTAAGCGGGCTAACAAAAGCACGTTTTTCATTGAATTCCGGAGAGTAATCTCGTTATGTAACAAACACACTGCAGAAATACTTGTTCAATGTCTCGGCTTTTTCTTTGTTGTCTGAAATTGTGTCTCCTTTCTTTGCTCTCAATTCGCTTACTCCTGTTCTGATCTTGAGGTTTGCGTTTACATAACCCCAGAACCTTTTCGATTTGAGTTGACATCTTTGGCAATCTGGTTTTTGATTTTTGCAGTTTCTCTTCGAGTATAATTTCTTAGCTCGTTTCTTAATTTTGTATTCTTCCAGTGTCTGATAAGATTTACTGCGCAAAATTTTCCCTCACAAGCTACTTTTTGGCTTGATATGCTTGAGTTTCGATAGTAAGCAGCACTGGAAACTTTTGCCTAACTCTTCGTTTTGGGCACCCAATGAGCTGTTACCCATTCAATCTCATTTCCCAATCTGGGTCAATGTCTTTCGATTGGAATGTCATCAAATCTTCGCTCCATTCGATATTTGATAGAGCTTCCGGACACTTTTCGTGGTCGTTTTTTGGGTAGATTTTTCTCTCTATCACTTTCTCTCTGTGGTCTGGTATCAGTCCCTATAAAAAGGAGATGACTGAGTGGTCCCTTTTACTGAAAAGATCTTCACAGTCGATGCTATGAACACTCGATTCAGAGCTAGCAGAATTGGGATTGGTTGTACAGGAATTGTCCGCCGCACGACATCGTCGGAAAGTCGGCCAGTTGGGTCCAAAAGACCTCATTAATTAGTTTATTGACACTGAACGGTTTGCTCTTTGTAGGGAGTCGGGTCCAGATGACCAACCGATCAATTTTCGGGAAGGTAAAGTCCCTGATTACTACTACGTGATTGCTTGCGAAGTGATCCTCAAGTAGGACAAGATTTTAAAACCTACTGTCAATTTAAAACTTTTCTACAAACGTTTTCGAACTCTGAGTCCATCGTCAGGTTGTAAAGATTAAAAATTGCTATAAAAAGAAGCCGAAATATAAAATGCAAATCACTAAAATCAATCATTCAAGGGAGAATAAAAACGAATTTTTACATATCTAGAGTCGTATCTACAAATTTTTTACATCTCAATAAATATATATTCGATTTGATGTAGCAGATGCATATCGTCATGTTTTTTGTTAAAAGACCTATATAAACTACCTTAAAATTACTTTGGTTTTGTTCAATTGTACAGTTGAAATTTTTGTTTTTTAACGTGTCTTTCTTTCAAGTTGGAATTTCATCTCCAAACTAAGCTTTCCGTACCAATTCTCGTGTTCGGTATTCGTCACACGTTTTGATGGCTGGTTTCAGTGTTCTATTATAGAGTGCCTTTGGTGCCATTAACTTAGACTGATTGCCGCACTGGTCTAATATCTTCCACTGGAAAGCTGTTTTTTCACCGTTGCACTCAATTGCATGTATTCCCATCGGTGAGTCAGCCTTGGCATGTGCAACCCTTGTGGTAATATGTTGGCATGTCTGCCCTACATAGATGGATTTGCATCCATTACAAGTGAGTTCATAAACCACGTGGGATTTAAGGTCTTTATCAAAGCTAGAATTAAGGCTAGGTAAACAGCTTTTAATTTTTCCGAGTGGTGAAAATTATCTGTACAGGATAAATGTTGTTCAGCTTTTTTACAAATTCCAAAGAAATATCGCCTCTGTACTGTAATACAAATTGTTGGTTCTCAGTATTGTTGTTTCTCAAGTAGGAAATTTTTAAGAAGTTTTTGTTTTCTAAAGTCGGGCTGCGAGGCACTAAGCAAAGCTTGCTCCAACAGGTAACTAGACTTGAGGCATTAAGGGCTAATGCGCCAACAGATATAAACCTTCGAGTCACTGAGCAAGATTGCGCCAACAGATGATATAAGAGGACAGAGGACTACCTGCTTCTTGTCTTTTCTGGAATCGCTTTTCATGTCTGTGATTCGGCCTGTTTTTGTTTTTGTATTTCACAATAATCTCATGAGCCAAGTTGTTTTTAGAAGGCCATAATGTCTTCGAGAGTTTCTTCCAAGGCCGCTATTAGGTAGTTTTGGTAAGTTTTGTAGCCAACCAAGTTGTTTTTGTTTTGGTAGGCTATAACGGCTTCGAGAATTTCTTCACGACCCGCAATTGGCTCCTCGCCAGTTTTTGTCTGCTGGGACAACAGCAGATATTTTGGTAAACGTGTAGTGGCTCTGAAAAGCTCTGTGTCAGCTTTCAAAGCAGCTTCAGACGCCGTGTCATCTACAGCCCCTCCTGCGCCCCTGAAAGCTAAGCACTCGTCAAACGTGAAGTGGCCGGTCCGAGCTGAAACACAACTCTGAGCAATCAAGAGCCCAGGAAAAATGTGCACTTGTTGTCCCTGGGACATAACTTTTCGAATCACGATGATAAACTGATCAGTGAAGCTGTGAAGTCCGTAGGAGTAAAACCTGCAAAATTTTCTGATTTCCGTAGACTACCTTTGTCAAACACGTAGAAATATGGGACAAAGATAGCAACCAACGTATTGCAGTTACAATTTATTACCAAATAAAGATCACTTCTTGATTGCTCAAATATTTGTGGAAACAACTGGAGCATCTGGGAAAAAGCTTCCACTCGGCACCTGAAATACTCGACCATCTGTGAATCTAGCCAATAAAACCTCTACTCATTAGGTTATTTTCCTCAGTCAAAATTTGGCGTGAGAGTTATTTATTACTTGTCAAACAATACGAAGCCTCAGATAGGTTTTCCTGGTATCTGACTTATCTGACTTTTCAGAAAAGTTATAAGGTTATTTATCTCAGTCAACATTTTGGCGCGAGAGTCATTTATTACTTGTCAAACCATACGAAGCCTCAGATAGGTTTTCCTGGTATCTGACTTATCTGACTTTTCAGAAAAGTTATTAGGTTATTTATCTCAGTCAACATTTTGGCGCGAGAGTCATATATTACTTGTCAAACCATACAAAGCTTCAGATAGGTTTCACTAGTATCTGACTTATCTGTTTTATTTTTCTTGTAATTATTTATTTAGATAGAATTTAGATTATTAGTTTAATTAGGACGTAGTCAGCGCTTACTGCAGCTTTCGGACTGCATTTGTTTATCCCAAACAATGACGGCTTTATCCCCGCCGCCTCCCCCATCCTATCCGCCATGCACTGTGTTTTTTTGTACAGAAAAAGAACGCATTGTCTGTGTTCGATGTAAATCTAAATGTTTGCATGAATCTTGCCTTGGAATTGCTCAGACTAATTGCATTGAAATAATATTTTGGCCTTGTCCGAGTTGTTTGCCAACATTTACAACAGAGTTATCAGCCTTTGATTGAATATCTGCTCTTGAAGTTAAATAAGAAAAAGTAGATTCGCTGATTTCTAAAATTCAAACACTGGAGCTGGAGATTAATTTTTTGAAGAAACTGGATTACCAGTATCTTAGAGCTATTTCAGAAATGGGTTTGACAGCACTGCTAGCGACCGTATTTCAAAGAAACGGAAAGCTGAAGGCAATGAAAACTTGTTTTCTGACAAAGAATCACAAGACAGAAAACCAAAAGTTTTTCAGACGGGCACAAATACTAATCACCAGACGACAGTCAGCGCAATCGAAATTTCACCGAAAGACGGCATCTCTACGTTGGTCTTTTAAGCAAACTTAAGGGAGTTGTTATACTGTGTATTCATGAAATATCAAGAGACGAATCTCGTCTGAAATCTTTCAACTGCGCTTAAAAATTTGATAATGCTCAAATTGAATCTCCTGATTTCTGGCCCAAAAAAGTTTCATTTTTACAATTTTATTTGAATCAGAGAGCGAGGGAGTTGCTGGCGCCCTTTGATACATGATTATCTAATGTTAAATCTGTCAGTGACCGTGTAAAAATTTGTTTACATAATGCAAGATCGGTTCGCAACAAGACCTCGCAAATAAGAAATATTATTGAAGCTAATGATCTTAACATTTTAGTTTTAACAGAAACTTGGAACAAAGATAACTCAAATTATGAGTTATATTCTCCAGCGTTGTTGCTGAGCAAGCAGAAAGAAAGAAAGGTAGGAGGATTAGCGTTGTTCTATGATTGAACTGTACGTGTTGATAATTTTGCAAACAAGTGTTTAGCAAACGCAGAGCTGGCTTCTCTTGAATTTACGCTGGGCAATCCGGTATATATTTTAGTTTGCATATACAGACAACCAAATACCAATGTTCGTGCCTTTATAATTGAGTTAACATCATTTTTTGAGGAGAAAGACATGTTGTTCAAAAAATAACTTCGTGTAGGTGATATCAATATTTCTATGCTCCTATCAAAAGATGCGTCAAGAAATTGGATAAATTTGGTTTCCAACAGCAAGTTATTGTGCCTACTCACATAAATGGTAGAATTTCAGACCAGGTAATAACATCCGAGGAGGTTGAAGTATCAGAACCTCTTGTAAATTTCATTACAAGCTCTGATCATGGAGTTTTGACCTTCTGCAAAAGCACGAAAATTTAGCTATAAAGAAGGCATCGTGCAGAAATTGGCGATATTTTGACCTGGAAGCGTCCGCAGAAAATATTGTTGCTACGATCGACAGAGATAATCCTGAAAAAGTTTAGAACAGTGTTTTAATGAACGAAGTAAATTATGTCAATAAGAACCATCCTCTTATTGACATAATAATTGACATAATAATAATTCACATACAACTACACTGGTCGCTTTTAAGGTTTTTACACTGAGCGATTTGAAAATACGTCTACCGAAAATTTTGAACATTACGGCACCGAGTGATGTAATACCAATTAGGTTAAGCAAAAATATTTTGATAATTTCTGCGGACTACTTTATTGCATTAATTAATTTAAACCTCCAGACAGGGTGCTTTTTAAATCAATTCAAAAAAGGCGTCGTGAGGCCGCTCATATAGAAGTCCAACATTGATCCTGAATTGTTATCGAGTTATCGCCCTGTGACAAATCTAAAATTCATGTCAAAAACTGTTGAAAGAATTATTTTTGAGGAAATTAATTTGTATCTGGAATCTAACAATCTCAGCAGCAAGTATCAGAGTGCTTTTCGTTGCTCGCATTCAACGGAAACGGCTTTACTGAAAGTCTTTAATGATCTTTTTTTCTACTTGGACGAATCGCGATCCGTAATGCATATTGGGTTAGACTTGTCCGCAGTGTTTGATATAATTGATCATCAGTCTTTATTTGAAACATTAGGGAAAAAAATTGGTTTGCTTTCTGTTGTGTTACTTTTTATTAAAAATTATCTTTCGAATCGCTCGCAACAAGTTATCATATTTGAATGACTTTCTGTTGATCTTAAAGTTAAGACGGGTGTGCCACAAAGGTTGGTTGTTGGTCCTTTACTTTTTTCTTGTTACATGTTGCCTTTAGAGGATAAGTTGTGTCTGAAAAGCTCTGTGTCAGCTTTCAAATCAGCTTCGGACGCCGTGTCATCTACAGTCCCTCTTGAGCCGCCCCTGAAAGCTGAGCACATTCGTCAACCGTGAAGAGGTCAGTCCGAGCTGAAACACAACTCTGAGCAATCAAGAGCCCAGGAAAAATGTGCACTTGTTGTCACTGGGACATAATTTTTCGAATCACGATGATAAACTGATCGAATCACGATGATAAACTGATTTCCGTAGACTACCTTTGTCAAACACGTAGAAATATGGGACAAAGATAGCAACCAACGTATTGCAGTTACAATTTATTACCAAATAAAGATCACTTCTTGATTGCTCAAATTTTTGTGGAAACTATTCGAGCATCTGGAAACAGCTTCCACTCGGGACCAGAAAATACTCGATCATCTGGTGAACCTAGCCACTAAGCATTCTACTCTTATTATTTACTCAGTCAACATTTGGCGTGAGAGCTATTTATTACTTGCCAAACCATACGAAGCCTCAGATAGGTTTCACTGGTATCTGACTTATGTGAATTTTCAAAAAAGTTTTTAGGTTATTTATCTCAGTCAACATTTTGGCGCGAGAGTCATTTATTACTTGTCAAACCATACGAAGCCTCAGATAGGTTTTCCTGGTATCCGAATTATCTGTTTTGTTTTTCTTTTAGTTATTTATTTAGAAAGAATTTAGATTATTAGTTTAATTAGGACCTAATCAGCGGCTATTGCAGCTTTCGGACTGCATTTGTTTATCCCAAACAAGGACGGCTGTATCCCCGCCGCCTCCCCATCCTATCCGCCATGAACTGTGTGCATGGGTTTTCATACAGAACAAGAACGCGTTTACTGTGTTCGATGTAAATCTAAATGTGTGCATGGATCTTGCCTTGGAATTGCTCAGACAAATTGCATTGAAATGATATTTTGGCCTTGTCCGAGTTGTTTGCCAACATTTACAACAGAGTTATTAGCCCTTGATCGAATATCTGCTCTTGAAGTTAAATAAGAAAAAGTAGATTCGCTGATTTCTAAAATTCAAACACTGGAGCTGGAGATAAATTTTTTGAAGAAACTGGATTACCAGTATCTTAGAGCTGCTTTCAGAAATGGGTTTGACAGCACTGCTAGCGACCGTAATTCAAAGAAAAGGAAAGCTGAAGGCAATGAAACTTTGTTTTCTGACAAAGAATCACAAGACAGAAAACCAAAAGTTTTTCAGACGGGCACAAATACTAATCATCAAACGACAGTCAGCGCAATCAAAAGTTCACCAAGAGACGGCGTCTCTACGTTGGCCTTTTAAGCAACCTTAAGGGAGTTGTTACACTGTGTATTCGTGAAATATCCAGAGACGAATCTCGTCTGAAATCTTTCAACTGCGTTCAAAAATTTGATAGTGATCAAGCTGAATCTCCCAATTTCTGGCCCGAAAATGTTTCATTTTTACAATTTAATTTGAATCAGAAAGCGAGGTTAAATCTGTCAGTGACCGTGTAAGAGTTTGTTTACATAATGCAAGATCGGTTCGCAACAAGACCTCGCAATTAAGAAATCTTATTGAAGCTAATGGTCTTAACCTTATATTTTTAAGAGAAACTTGTATCAAAGATAACTCAAATGATGAGTTTTATTCTCAAGCAGTGTTGCTGAGCGAGCTCAGAAAGAAAGAAATGTCGGAAGATTAGCGGTGTTCTATGATGGAACTGTACGTGTCGATAATTTTGCAAACAAGTGTTTAACAAACGCGGAGCTGGCTCCTCTTGAATTTACGCTGGGCAATTCGGAATATTTTTGGTTTGTATATACAGACAACCAAATACAAATGTTCGTGTCTTTATAAGTGAGTTAACACAGTTTTTTGAGGAGAAAGACTTTTTGTTCAAAAAAAACTTATAGTAGGTGATATCAATATCTATGCTGCTATCGAATGATGCGTCAAGAAATTGGATTTCTTTTTTTGGATGAATTTGGTTTGCAACAGCAAATTATTGTGACTACTCACAAAAATGGTAGAATTTTAGATCAGGTTTTAACATTTGAGGAGGTTGAAGTATCAGAACCTCTTGTAAATTTCATTACAAGCTCTGATCATGGAGTTTTGACCTTCTGCAAATGCACTAAAATTTAGCTATAAAGAAGGCATCGTGCAGAAATTGGCGATATTTTGACCTGGAAGTGTCCGCAGAAAAAATTGTTGCTACGACTGACAGAGATAATCCTGAAAATTTTGGAACATTGTTTTAATGAACGAAGTAAATTATGTCAATAAGAACCATCCTCTGAAAAATAAATATGTTCGAAATCACACTTGCCCTTTCTGTGACGATGAGCTAAGAACCATGAAAAAATCAAGATGAAAACTTATCTAAAAATGGCAATTCCGAAGACAAAAGCCGACTTATTAACTCAGTTTTGGAGTATTTTGAGCTGTTTACCAAAAAAAAGTGAATATCTTGACAAATGTGTTGCTAGTGAAAATAAGAGGGTTAGGTATTCGATACTTCAGCAACTTTTAAGTAAAAATTATGTTGTGCTGCCCCAGTAACTAGGGAAGCCTGAATGCCTAGCAAAGAAGTTTAATGCTTTCTTTGTTAATAAAATAGAAACCGTGTTAGTTTCAGTACCTCTAACAAATGATTTATAATTGAATAATTCACATACAACTACCCTGGTCGCTTTTAATGTTTTTACACTGATCGATTTGAAATTACGTCTACCAAAAACTTTGAACAGTACGGCACCGAGTGGTGTAATACCAATTAGGTTATGCAAAATTGTTTTGATAATTTCTGCGGACTACTTTATTGCATTAATTAACTTAAACCTCCAGACAGGGTGTTTTCTAAATCAATTCAAAAAAGGCGTCGTGAGGCCGCTCATATAGAAGTCTAACATTGATCCTGAATTGTTGTCGAGTTATCGCCCTGTGACAAATCTAAAATTCATGTCAAAATTTGTTGAAAGAGTTGTTTTTGAGCAAATTAATTTGTATCTGGAATCTAATAATCTCAGCAGCAAATATCAGAGTGCTTTTCGTTGCTCGCATTCAACGGAAACGGCTTTACTGAAAGTCTTTAATGATCTTTTTTCTACTTGGACGAATCGCGATCCGTAATGCATATTGGGTTAGACTTGTCCGCAGTGTTTGATATAATTGATCATCAGTCTTTATTTGAGATATTAGCGAAAAAAAATTGGTTTGCTGTCTGTTGTGTTACTGTTTATTAAAATTATCTTTCGAATCGCTCGCAACAAGTTATCATATTTGAATGACTTTCTGTTGATCTTAAAATTAAGACGGGTGTGCCACAAAAGTTCGTTGTTGGTCCTTTACTTTTTTCTTGTTACATGTTGCCTTTAGTGGATAAGTTGTGTCTGAAAAGCTCTGTGTCAGCTTTCAAATCAGCTTCGGACGCCGTGTCATCTACAGTCCCTCTTGAGCCGCCCCTGAAAGCTGAGCAAATTCGTCAACCGTGAAGAGGTCAGTCCGAGCTCAAACACATCTCTGAGCAGTCAAGAGCCCAGAAAAAATGTGCGCCTGTTGTCCCTGGGACATAACTTTTCGAATCACGATGATAAACTGATCAATGAAGCAGAGAAGTCCGTAGGAGTAAAACCTGCAAAAATTTTTGATTTCCGTAGACTATTTTTGTCAAACACGTAGAAATATGGTACAAAGATAGCAATCAACGTATTGCAGTTACAATTTATTACCAAATGAAGATCACTTCTTGATTGCTCAAATTTTTGTGGAAACAATTCGAGCATCTGGAAACAGCTTCCACTCGGGACCAGAAAATACTCGATCATCTGGTGAACCTAGCCACTAAACTTTCTACTCTTTAGGTTATTTTACTCAGTCAATATTTGGCGTGAGAGTTATTTATTACTTGCCAAACCATACGAAGCCTCAGATAGGTTTCACTGGTATCTGACTTATGTGAATTTTCAAAAAAGTTTTTAGTTTTTTTTATCTCAGTCAACATTTTGGCGCGAGAGTTATTTATTACTTATCAAGCCATACGAGGCCTCAGATAGGTTTTCCTGGTATCCGACTTATCTGTTTTATTTTTCTTTTAGTTATTTGTTTAGAAAGAATTTAGATTATTAGTTTAATTAGGACCTAATCAGCGCTTACTGCAGCTTTCGGACTGCATTTGTTTTTCCCAAACAATGACGGCTTTATCCCCGCCGCCTCCCCTATCCTGTCCGCCATGAACTGTGTGCATGGGTTTTTGTACAGAACAGGAAAAGGTTTTCTGTGTTCGATGTAAATCTAAATGTGTGCATGGATCTTGCCTTGGAATTGCTCAGACCAATTGCATTGAAATGATATTTTGGTCTTGTCCGAGTTGTTTGCCGACATTTACAACAGAGTTATCAGCCTTTGATTGAATATCTGCTCTTGAAGTTAAATAAGAAAAAGTAGAATCGCTGATTTCTAAAATTCAAACACTGAAGGTGGAGATAAATTATTTGAAGAAACTGGATTATCAGTATCTTCGAGCTATTTCAGAAATGGGTTTGACAGCACTGCTAGCGACCGTATTTCAAAGAAACGGAAAGCTGAAGGCAATGAAAACTTGTTTTCTGACAAAGAATCACAAGACAGAAAACCAAAAGTTTTTCAGACGGGCACAAATACTAATCACCAGACGACAGTCAGCGCAATCGAAATTTCACCGAAAGACGGCATCTCTACGTTGGTCTTTTAAGCAAACTTAAGGGAGTTGTTATACTGTGTATTCGTGAAATATCCAGGGACGAATCTTGACTGAAATCTTTCAACTGCGTTCAAAAATTTGATAATGATCAAGCTGAATTTCCCAATTTCTGGCCCGAAAATGTTTCATTTTTACAATTTTATTTGAATCAGAAGGCGAGATCGTGGCTGGCGTCCTTTGATACAAGATTATCTAATGTTAAAAGGGTCAGTGACCGTGTAAAAGTTTGTTTACATAATGCAAGATCGGTTCGCAACAAGACCTTGCAAATAAGAAATCTTATTGAAGCTAATGATCTTAACCTTATAGTTTTAACAGAAACTTGGATCAAAGATAACTCAAATGATGAGTTTTATTCTCCAGCAGTGTTGCTGAGCAAACTCAGAAAGAAAGAAATGTCGGAGGATTAGCGGTGTTCTATGATGGAACTGTACGTGTCGATAATTTTGCAAACAAGTGTTTAACAAACGCGGAGCTGGCTTCTCTTGAATTTACGCTGGGAATTCGGTATATCTTTTGATTTGTATATACAGACAACCAAATACAAATGTTCGTGTCTTTATAAATGAGTTAACACAGTTTTTTGAGGAGAAAGACCTGTTGTTCAAAAAAAACTTATTGTAGCTGATATCAATATTTCTATGCTGCTATCGAATGATGCGTCAAGAAATTGGATTTCTTTTTTTGGATTAATTTGTTTTGCAACAGCAAGTTATTGTGCCTACTCACAAAAAGGGTAGAATTTCAGACCAGGTTATAACATCTGAGGAGGTTGAAGTGTCAGAACCTCTTGTAAATTTCATTACAAGCTCTTGTCATGGAGTTGTGCACTTGACTTTCTGCAAAAGCACGAAAATTTAGCTATAAAGAAGGCTTCGTGCTGAAATTGGCGATATTTTGACGTGGAAACGTCCGCAGAAAATTTTGTTGCTACGATTGACAGAGATAATCCTGAAAAAGTTGGGAACATTGTTTTAATGAACGAAGTAAATTATGTCAATAAGAACCATCCTCTGAAAAATAAATATGTTCGAAATCACACTTGCCCTGTGACGAAAAGCTAAGAACCATGAAAAGATCAAGATGAAAACTTACCGAAAAAATGGCAATTCCGAAGACAAAGGCCGGTTCATTAATTCAGTTTTGGAGTATTTTGAGCTGTTTACCAAAAAAAGTGAATATCTTGACAAATGTGTTGCTAGTGAAAGTAAGCGGGTTAGGTATTCGATGCTTCAGCAATTCTTAAATAAAAATTATGTTGTCCTGCCCCAGTAACTAGGGCTGCCTGAATGCCTAGCAAAGAAGTTTAATGCTTTCTTTGTTAATAAAAGAGAAACCGTGTTAGTTTCAATACCTCTAATACCTCAAATGATTTATGATTGAATAATTCCCACACAACTACCCTAGTCGCTTTTAAGGTTTTTACACTGAGCGATTTGAAATTACGTCTACAAAAAATTTTGAACAGTACGGCACCGAGTGGTGTAATTCCAATTAGGTTATGCAAAATTGTTTTGATGAGTTCTGCGGACTACTTTATTGCATTAATTAATTTAAACCTCCAGACAGGGTGTTTTCTAAATCAATTCAAAAAAGGCGTCGTGAGGCCGCTGATATAGAAGTCTAACATTGATCCTGAATTGTTGTCGAGTTATCGCCCTGTGACAAATCTAAAATTCATGTCAAAAATTGTTGAAAGAGTTGTTTTTGAGCAAATTAATTTGTATCTGGAATCTAATAATCTCAGCAGCAAGTATCAGAGTGCTTTTCGTTGCTCGCATTCAACGGAAACGGCTTTACTGAAAGTCTTTAATGATCTTTTTTTCTACTTGGACGAATCGCGATCCGTAATGTATATTGGGTTAGACTTGTCCGCAGTGTTTGATATAGTTTATTTGAGATATTAGCAAAAAAAATTGGTTTGCAGTCTGTTGTGGTACTGTTTATTAAAAATTATCTTCGCACGCAACAAGTTATCATAATTGAATGACTTTCTGTTGCTGTTAAAGTTAAGACGGGTGTGCCACAAAGGTCAGTAACTGGTCCTTTACTTTTTCTTGTTACATGTTGCCTTTAGAAGATAAGCTGAAGGAATTAGAAATAATTATATAATACCTTTTCCAAGCAGATGATAGTGTTCTTTATTTTGTATTCGATTCGACCCTCAGTCAATGCATGTTTAATAATAATTTGACCTCGATTCAACGTTAGATAAGCAATGCAAAATTAAAAGCGGATAAGAGTGAGTATGTGATTATTCGGAAATGTAAAATTGTTAAACATGGTCTATTACGTCTGCCAGAAGATGGTAACAACACTGAACAGGTAAAAATTCCAGGTTGTTATATTGATTGTGCAGTTACTCTGCAACGACAGATTGATTTTGTTCGTTCCAATTCATTTATCACTGTAATATATGGTCAATTCGAGATCAAGTTAAAGCATCATCATAATTGAGCTAATTAGAGTTTTAGTGTTATCACGTGTTAACTACTGTAATTCGCCCTATTATGGTCTGCCAAACTTTTTATTAGCCAAACTTAAGCGAATCATGAACTCTGCCGCGCGTTTGATTTTTCGATTGTTACCTTCAACACCAACCTCCTCGGACCTGAAGCAGCTACACTGGTTGCCAATTAGGCAACGCATTATCTTCAAAATCCTATTGTTTGCGCATCGCTTTGTACATCAGCCTGGCAAACTGCAACTTTATTTACGGGATTTAATGAAACGAAACACCATGGTTACAAGGTCTCAATATTTTCTTACAAATTACATGTTCTCAAATTTCGCTCTAATTTTGGAAGACGTTCATTCTTGTATGCCGTCACTGTTGAGTGGAATAAACTCAATTTTGAGCTGAAACATACCATCTGAAATTTTATTCAGCCGCAAACTCAAAACTTATCTGTTTTAATTTTCCTGCACTGTTGAGATGGTGTTTTAAATCAATAATAATTATAATAATAATAATAATAATAATAATAATAATAATAATAATAATAATAATAATAATAATAATAGTAGTAATAATAATAATAATAATAATAATAATAATAATAATAATAATAATAATAATAATACTAGTAATAATTATAATAATAATAATAATAAAAATAATAACAATAATAACAATAATAAAAGATATTATTCATTTATATTTTAAGTAAGGGGCTAAGGGGTTGAACGAGCCAAAGAGCTAGTAGTTTTATGGAGATGTTGAAGCTCTTAGGTGGTTATTAAAAATGTGGTGTGACTGATAGGGTATACCAAGCAAAAGAGCACCTAGCGTGGGACGAGCGGAGCAGAATTGACTGACTGGAATCCAGAGTGTGTTGAAAACGTAAAATTTGTGTCGAAAAATTGATGCAAGTATTTATTTTGTACCACTAGAATGATCCCAACTCTGCCACCGTGCGCTTCATTTCCAGAAAGTAGAATAGAAATTTTCGTGCAAAATGAGCCTTTTCGCAGTCCCATCGGTAATTGCTCTTACATTTTTTTTTTCATCTACATTGTGTTAGTTCTTCGGTTATCTTCTGTCAGCTCGGAACGTCATGCACATCCCCGTCACAGAGCATGTGTCACTATTAAGCAAATCATTGTAAAAATTAGGCAACTTCGACTTCGGATTCAAATAAAATGCACCTTTTAACCGAAAAGCGTCAATCAAGAGAAAGCCCCTCTTTATAGCAACACACACACACACACACACACACACACACACACACGCGCACACAGAGGTCGAGATCACTACCTTTTGTCAATTGATATTCTCCTGCACTGGGGAGCTAGCCCATCGGCGTCGTAAGCCATAAAATTTCGTATCATTAATTAGAGAGAGGAAAGAAGGTTAATAATCTGATGTGATTGGCTAGAGCCGCTCGATGATTAGAGCTCCGGAAATGACATGAAAACAAACAAAGCAAAATCAAAAATTCTTTTGCTACAAGCTCAGGACGATGCAGAACTGGGAAAAACGCAACTGTATGGTAATTGTCCGCAGTCAAAGAGATCCTGGTGCTGTAGTTAACTTGTTGTTGCAGCCTGCGACGGACCAAAACTGCAAAACGAGTGGCAAATTCGTGGAAATCTTTCTAAAAGGTACTTCTCCGACGACAACACCTACAAAACGACAACCTCTACAAGTAACTAAGTGTGAAGCATTTGATTATGCAGACGATTTCAAGCTTGTTGCAACGAAGAGTGAAAACATGCAATACGATATAAAACAAATTGAAGAATGGTGTTTAAACAATAAAATGACATTAAATGAAAATTAGTGCTATATCTTACCAATCAAAAGTCAAGACCAACCCAAGTTAAGTTTAAACAACAAAACTTTACTTTACCAGAACGAGTAAAAAGGTCTAGGCATTACATTGGCGTCAAAGCTAAACTGGAAACCTAATGTCGAAAAAAAGGTGCTCAAGGGCACTGAAAGCGTTCTATTTCTTAGAGAGAAACACTTCAACGTCCTTGAAACTAAGCGCAAAACAATGCGTACGCAGGATATGTCATACCAATTGTTACATATCCAACTCAAGCCTGGTTCGCTAACAAAACGGAAACTGAAGAGATTGAGCGCGTTCAAAAGAAGCTACCAGTTGGATCCTAAACAACTGGGAATTGAATTACAAGAAGAGGCTTGGAAAGCTCAATTTACTTCCTCTCTCCTTATATACAGAACTACACGATCTACTTCTCTTAATTGCTATTCTCTCAGGAAATTACAAAATCAATATTCCGATCACTAGAAACCAAAATTGTGATGATCAACTAAATATCAGACTATTTGAGCTAAAAAACATAAATCAAGCAAGAACGAAAAAAGCAGATAAAAATTTCTGGAGGCGTTCTAGTCAACTTTTAAATATTATCTGTAAAATCACAAATTTAGCTATTGAAAGCTTAAGCAAAAAACGATTAACGGAATTATACTGGAATTATTTCTCTAGAAATTAATCTGAAGCCAATTCTTGTACGTGGACCTTTCTGTGCAACTGCAACAACTGCAATCCAGTACAGAAGGTCAAATTAGACAACCAATAAACGGATGTCAACCCTAGTGCCGCGACACTAGAAGCCTAAACTACTACTACTAAAACTAAACGCATATATTGGTAATGTATGCCTGTAATCAGCTACACATCACGTGCCTGCTACCTTTCCAAATTTTATATGAGAAACATGGAGACAATACAACACAGCTACTGCCTTTATTTGCGGAAAAAGATCATTTTACAAAAAGACAGACGGCTCTAAACATCTTGCTTTTGTTGATGTACATGAGCTACATAACATTTCTACTAGCTTTCTTGAACGGGAGTCACGCAGGAGAAGGCAAAGGTCCTCCCAGGAGAAGGCAAAGGTCCTCGCAGGAGAAGGCAAAGGTCCTCCCTGGATATCAAGTTTCACTTCTTACAACATGAAGAGACTACAAACCCAAAAACGACTCTTATCCGAAAAACCCACTAGTTATCTAAAACAAGAAGTTCTTAAACTTGAAAACCAATTGATAGAATCATCGGAACTGGACAGGATTGAGTATCAGGAGGAAATCATGCGTGCAAGAAATACCGGTACAATCTTCAAACACTTGAAAAGCTTGAAAAAATCACCCAGCCTTCCAAAATTACTAATCAAAGAAAATCAACAGAGCACAAAAATGCGAGAGCAAGTCAACATGACTTCTTTCACTCAGTGTTCTCACCAAAAATTCCTTTCAGTATACAATATGTAAAATTGAGAAATCCTGAAATTACAAACTTTGAAATCTCAAAGAAAGCAATCTACGAAATACTTCTTTCGCTAGATGCCACAAAGTCGCCAAGCCCAAATGGCATACCGCCTGCATTTTTCCAACGTACAGCACGCGAAACAAGTAAGAATTTAAATGTACTTTTCAAGCAGATAAAACGACTGAGAAAAATCCCAAACTCCTGGAAAATTGCAGCTGTGACACCAATCTACAAAAAAGATGACAGACGGAATGTAGAAAATTACCGGCCAGTCTCTCTTTTAGACATTGACAGTAAAATTTTTGAGATATGCATTTGTTCAGCTTTGTACGCTCACTTCGAAAAATTCCTAACAGAACACAAACATGGATTTGTTAAAAAACGCTCAGTTAATACAAATATGCTATCCTTCTTGAAATCAATTCACGACGCACTCGATAACGAATCAAGCACCGAAATTGTAGCATTCTACACAGATTTCTCCAAAGCTTTCGACAAAGTGCCGCATTTTGAGCTTGTACAAAAAGTTTCAATTATTGGAGTGGGAGGTTGCCTATTAGAAATTATCATTGACTACATAGACAATAGGAAACAATTCGTTCGGGTAGACAACACAAGATCGGAAACTTTAGATATAACAAGTGGGGTACCCCAAGGTTCTCTTCTCGGACCACTCTTGTTTTGCATATTCATCAATGACCTACCTGATGTGTTAGTTTTCTCTGACCCATTTATCTTTGCGGATGACCTAAAAATTCTTGCAGTGAAGAAAACGTTTTGGCAAGTTCAAAACGATCTCAATGGTATTGAACAGTGGGTAAACGAAAATAAAATGAAATTAGCCAAGGAAAAATGTGCAAAGCTGAGCATAGGAGGTCAAACACAAAATTACGAGCTTATGGGCACTAAACTAGAGTCATCCAAAGTCATCAAAGATCTCGGCATCTATGTTTCCCATGACCTGACGTGGAAGACACACATCGAAGAACAACTGAAAAAAACGAACAAAGTACTCTACCTACTTCGACGAAACATAGCTCTTCAAGTAAGACAAGAAATCAAGCTCGGTCTCTACAAGTCACTATTTTTGCCAGTACTCTTATATGGCTCTGCATACACAAATCCGAACCGAGGTGAGCTACAACAGCTTGAAAGATCTCAAAGAAAAGTAGTCAAATGGATCACTGGACAAAAAGTCATGCCGTATCCAAATCAAGTGAGACTTCTTAACATACTACCACTACCAATGTTCATGCAACTAAATGACAGTCTACTTTTATCAAAATTGACAGAAGACGATAGCTTTTTACCAACGCTGAAACAAAATTCAGAAAAACGGAGAACGAATGAATTATTCAAGCTCCCGAAAACCAGAACTGAAAAGGCTAGAAATGATTTCTTTTTCCGTACATGCAGACTAGCAAATTGAATAGAAAAATGTATTGAATTTAATACGAAAAAAGGCCATAAAAATCGAGTTTTAAATTTCATGTGGAAGCCAGAAAAGTTCGTATCGTGAATTAGCGAGAGGAAAGAAGGTTAATAATCTGATGTGATTGTTTAGAGCCGCTCGATGATTAGAGCTCCGGAAATGACATGAAAACAAACAAAGCAAAATCAAAAATTCTTTTGCTACAAGCTCAGGACGATGCAGAACTGGGAAAAACGCAACTGTATGGTAATTGTCCGCAGTCAAAGAGATCCTGGTGCTGTAGTTAACTTGTTGTTGCAGCCTGCGACGGACCAAAACTGCAAAACGAGTGGCAAATTCGTGGAAATCTTTCTAAAAGGTACTTCTCCGACGACAACACCTACAAAACGACAACCTCTACAAGTAACTAAGTGTGAAGCATTTGATTATGCAGACGATTTCAAGCTTGTTGCAACGAAGAGTGAAAACATGCAATACGATATAAAACAAATTGAAGAATGGTGTTTAAACAATAAAATGACATTAAATGAAAATTAGTGCTATATCTTACCAATCAAAAGTCAAGACCAACCCAAGTTAAGTTTAAACAACAAAACTTTACTTTACCAGAACGAGTAAAAAGATCTAGGCATTACATTGGCGTCAAAGCTAAACTGGAAACCTAATGTCGAAAAAAAGGTGCTCAAGGGCACTGAAAGCGTTCTATTTCTTAGAGAGAAACACTTCAACGTCCTTGAAACTAAGCGCAAAACAATGCGTACGCAGGATATGTCATACCAATTGTTACATATCCAACTCAAGCCTGGTTCGCTAACAAAACGGAAACTGAAGAGATTGAGCGCGTTCAAAAGAAGCTACTAGTTGGATCCTAAACAACTGGGAATTGAATTACAAGAAGAGGCTTGGAAAGCTCAATTTACTTCCTCTCTCCTTATATACAGAACTACACGATCTACTTCTCTTAATTGCTATTCTCTCAGGAAATTACAATATCAATATTCCGATCACTAGAAACCAAAATTGTGATGATCAACTAAATATCAGACTATTTGAGCTAAAAAACATAAATCAAGCAAGAACGAAAAAAAGCAGATAAAAATTTCTGGAGGCGTTCTAGTCAACTTTTAAATATTATCTGTAAAATCACAAATTTAGCTATTGAAAGCTTAAGCAAAAAACGATTAACGGAATTATACTGGAATTATTTCTCTAGAAATTAATCTGAAGCCAATTCTTGTACGTGGACCTTTCTGTGCAACTGCAACAACTGCAATCCAGTACAGAAGGTCAAATTAGACAACCAATAAACGGATGTCAACCCTAGTGCCGCGACACTAGAAGCCTAAACTACTACTACTAAAACTAAACGCATATATTGGTAATGTATGCCTGTAATCAGCTACACATCACGTGCCTGCTACCTTTCCAAATTTTATATGAGAAACATGGAGACAATACAACACAGCTACTGCCTTTATTTGCGGAAAAAGATCATTTTACAAAAAGACAGACGGCTCTAAACATCTTGCTTTTGTTGATGTACATGAGCTACATAACATTTCTACTAGCTTTCTTGAACGGGAGTCACGCAGGAGAAGGCAAAGGTCCTCCCAGGAGAAGGCAAAGGTCCTCGCAGGAGAAGGCAAAGGTCCTCCCTGGATATCAAGTTTCACTTCTTACAACATGAAGAGACTACAAACCCAAAAACGACTCATCCGAAAAACCCACTAGTTATCGAAAACAAGAAGTTCTTAAACTTGAAAACCAATTAATATAACCATCGGAACTGGACAGGATTGAATCTCAGGAGAAAATCATGCGTGCAAGAAATACCAGTACAATCTTCAAACACTTGAAAAGCCTGAAAAAATCACCCAACCCTCCAAAATTACTGATCAAAGAAAATCAACAGAGCACAAAAATGCAAGAGCAAGTCAACATGATGAACGAGTTCTTTCACTCAGTGTTCTCACCCAAATTTCTTTTCAGTATACAAGACGTAAAATTGAGAAATCCTGAAATTACAAACTTCGAAATCTCAAAGAAAGCAATCTACGAAATACTTCCTTCGCTAGATGCCACAAAGTCGCCAGGCCCAAATGGCATACCGCCTGCATTTTTCCAACGTACAGCACGCGAAACAAGTAAGAATTTAAATGTACTTTTCAAGCAGATAAAGCGACTGAGAAAAATCCCAAACTCCTGGAAAATTGCAGCTCTGAAACCAATCTACAAAAAAGATGACAGACGGAATGTAGAAAATTACCGACCAGTCTCTCTTTTAGACATTGACAGTAAAGTTTTTGAGAAATGCATTTGTTCAGCTTTATACGCTCACTTCGAAAAATTCCTAACAGAACACCAACATGGATTTGTTAAAAAACGCTCAGTCAATACAAATATGCTATCCTTCTTGAAATCAATTCACGACGCACTCGATAACGAATAAAGCACCGAAATTGCAGCGTTCTACACAGATTTCTACAAAGCTTTCGACAAAGTGCCGCATTTTGAGCTTGTACAAAAAGTTGCAATTATTGGAGTGGGAGGTTACAAACCCAAAAAGTTGCAAATATTGGAGTGGGAGGAAACAATTCGTTCGGGTAGACAACACAAGATCAGAAACTTTTGATGTAACAAGTGGGGTACCCCAAGGTTCTCTTCTCGGACCACTCCTGTTTTGCATATTCATCAATGACCTACCTGATGTGTTAGTTTTCTCTGACCCATTTATCTTCGCGGATGACCTAAAAATTCTTCCAGTGGAGAAAACGTTTTGGCAAGTTCAAAACGATCTCAATGGTATTGAACAGTGGGTAAACGAAAATAAAATGAAATTAGCCATGGACAAATGTGCAAAGCTGAGCATAAGAGGTCAAACACAAAATTACGAGCTTACTATCTATGTTTCCCATGACCTGACGTGGAAGACACATCGAAGAACGACTGAAAAAAGCGAACAAAGTGCTCTACCTACTTCGACGAAACATAGCTCTTCAAGTAAGACAAGAGATCAAGCTCGGACTCTACAAGTCACTAATTTTGCCAGTACTCTTATATGGCTCTGCATGCACAAATCCGAACCGAGGTGAGCTACAACAGCTTGAAAGATTTCAAAAGAAAGTAGTCAAATGGATCCTTGGACAAAAAGTCATGCCGTATCCAAATCAACTGAGACTTCTTAACATACTACCACTACCAATGTTCATGCAACTAAATGACATTCTACTTTTATCGAAATTGACAGAAGACGATAGCTTTTTACCAATGCTGAAACAAAATTCAGAAAAAGGGAGAACCAATGAATTATTCAAGCTCCCGAAAACCAGAACTGAAAAGGCTAGAAATGATTTCTTTTTCCGTACATGCAGACTAGCAAATCGAATAGAAAAATACATTGATTTTAATACGAAAAAAGGCCTTAAAAATCGAGTTTTAAATTTCATGTGGAAGTTTGTAAACGATCGATTCGACGAAAATAACATCTGTAGCTGGCATCTATGCTGTGACTGTCAGATCTGCAGAAATAATAGGACAATTTTCTAAGACGACGACTGGGACGAAAATGCCCTCAGTGAAAACTGTAAATCCCCAACAACAACAATAAAGAGGAAATGGTCCTCAAAGTGACAAACGGAGCTCTAACGAACTGGAACTCCGCTCGGTCTCAAAAAGTCAATGAAAATTTCTCCGGTCACCAAAGCTACACAACATCTCCCAGATCCTCCCAAATGCGGAAATGAACAAGCAGATGCGTACAAAACTCTAACTCGACTACTTTCGAAGGTGCTACAACCAATTCGACCTGTGCATGGCGAATCGTATGCTCCTGTGGAATTTGTAATCCGCACGAAAGTCAAGCCAGATGACAAACACCACCCGTGGATTCTCCCAAAGCCTATACTACTACTACATCTGGACAAAAGTTAGCTTCGCGCTAATCTTCTTCCGTGGCGTGCGATCAATGCGGGGTCGTACTGTTGTCTAATCTTCCTTTGTAGCCTGAGTAGAATAAATGGGTTGTTCAAATTATTTATTCTCGATGGTTAATCATTCTTCTTATTCCTACTGAGCTGTATTTATTTATTTACGAAGCTCTACGTTTGACTACAATCGCAATTTAATTATGCAGTTAGCAGTTGACATGCCGACCCAGAGTTGAGCGACTACCCTATATTGAGCGGGGCTTTCTCTTGATTGGCGGTTTTCGGTTAGAAGGTGCATTTCATTTGGATCCAAAGACGAACGTGCCTGACTTTCATTTGCTAAATAGTGATTCGTGCTTTGTGACGGGGATGTGCATGACGTGCCGGGCTGATGGAAGGGGTGCGAAAAGAAGAGATCCGAAGAACTAACACAATGTAGATGAAATCAAAATGTAAGAATAATTACCGATGGGACTGCGAAAAGGCTAAATTTGCACGAAAATTTCTATTCTACTTTCTGGAATTGAAGCGCACGGTGACAGAGTTGGGATCATTCTAGTGGTGCAAAATAAATACTGGCATCAATTTTTGGACCCAAATTTTACGTTTTCAACACACTCTGGATTCCAGTCAGTCAATTCTCCTTTGCTCGTCCCAAGCTAGGTGCTCCTTTGCTGGGTAAACCTTATCAGCCACTTTTGAGATCTTTGTAGTGGTGCAAAATCACTTCTTGCATCGATCTTCGGAAGCAAATTTTACGTTTCGACACTGGATTCCAGTCCGTCAATTCTCCTTTGCTCGTCCCAAGCTAGGTGGTCTTTCGCTCGAAAAATCTTAAAAGTAGTAGTAGTAGTAGTAGTAGTAAAAAAACTTAAATTCCAACAAGAGGAATACATAGTAAAAGAAAGACATGACAGTACAAATTAACAAAGCACAGTAGCAAATTAAGATCTGCAGTCCACACAGCGACATTTAAGAAAATATGTACATGGCCGATAGTAATTAAAAGAAAGTGTTTTGGCTATGAGAAAATTATCTAAATTCTTACAAAAAATATTGAAAGATGACCTAAAGTCAATGACGTTGATAGAAATTAAGTAATTGGCGGAGTGGATAGTTCGACTAAGAAAACAGTTGTCAGTTTTGAATTTTTTGTTCAACGGTTCAAAAAAGGTTTTGACTGATCCTCGGGAGCTGAGTGTCGTACTATTGACATGTAGCTTTAAGTCACTCTACATTGTTCCATGCCAAGTTTTCCATAGTAGAATAAGGTCAGCTCGCGCAATTTGATAGCAAATTGAATACAAATTTAGTTTTGAAAGTGTCTCGTTGTAATCCTCAGGCCTAATAACCCAGCGCAACACTTTCCGCTGAAACTTTTCTAACACTTTCAAAATACCAGTTGTAACACACCAAGCTTGGGAGCAGTAAAGTAGCACAGATAAAATCATCGTTTGGTACAACGTTTTCTTGCGGAGAATAGAAACTTGAAACGGTATGCTTCTTTTCAAAAAATTAAAAATTTTATTACATTTCGCAGTTTCGTCTTAACATGTGTTGTCCAACAGAGATCTTCAGTAACTAGCATTCCCAAATCCATAATCTCTCTAGTGAAAAGAATTTCCGCTTCTCCTAGAAATAAGGGAGACTGGCTGCATTTAAAGTTCATCGCTTTACACTTTTCTGGATGAAATTCAAGTTGATTTTTGCGTGACCATTCATAAATACCATTGATGTCACATTGCAGACCTTCGAAACAATCAACGCATAGCAGCTTCAGGTCGTAGGCATATAAGTAAACATGGGAGTTGTGCACATGGTCAACAAGATCGTTCATATACAAGATAAACAGAAGTGGTCCAAGGACACTTCCTTGTGGGACACCAGATGTTACAACGCAGGGCCTAGAAAAACAAAATCCTATACGGACAATTTGGTGTCGATCTTCGAGATAATCCGAAAAAAGATGAAGAAAAGCGTCGCCAAACCCAAATGCTGCCAGTTTTGTTAGTAATTTATGATGCGGAACGGAATCAAAAGCCTTTTTGATATCAAAATAGACGCTAGCACAAGGAAAATTTTTGTCAAGATTGTTGTAAAGAACATCAAAATATGAAATAAGTTGAGTAGTTGTGCTGCGTCTCTTCATAAAACCGTGCTGAGCGTTTGTGACTAGCGGCCTAACTATTGGATACAAAAATTTGAACAACATTTTTTCAAAGACAATAGAAAGCTTTGGAAGCAAGCTGATCGGACGATAGTTTTTAACGTCACTTGTTGAACCATTTTTGTGTAGTGGTGTGATATATGAGGTTTTCCATTCCTTAGGCCAATGCAAGGACTTTTGAATAACTTGAAATAATGCCATAACTGCTGGGGCTAAAACTTGACAGCCATCACGAAGCAAGAAAGATGGTACTTGATCTGAGCCCATGGAAGAACTGTCATCACATTTGCTCAATATTTTTTCAATTTCCAGAACTCCAAACGTAACATCTTGTAATTTAATACTCGAATCTAAAGCTGTTGGAAAATTTTCGTGAATTTTACAACTATAGACAGAGCTGAAAAAATCATTGAATGCATTTGCCTTTTTATCGTCAGTTGAAAAACTGACACCGTCGTAATTCATCACAGGCGGGAAAGCGCTAGTCTCTTTGAGAGTCCTGAGTAGCTTGAAACAGTCATTCCTGCTCGTCAAATTACATTTCTCAATAAGAAGACTCGTGTCAAGTTCAATTGACTCTGAAAGCTCTTTCTGACTTTCCCTCATTTTCAATGAGTCCGATAGTGTCCAATCTTTTTCCAGCCTTCTCTTGATCGTCGCGCTTTTATTTAACAAATGCATGGTTTGCGAAGAGTAGAAAAACGGAGCTGATACACGCTTTCGGCGTTTCTTAGCTATCGAAACCGAGAACGCTTTTTTCAGCTCATAGTACCATAATGAAAAGAAATCAGAGGCTTTAATTTGGAAAGTTAGAAGTTCGTACAGCGAAAAAGCTCTTGATTAAACGCAAACCATGCTCTTGATTAAACGCAAACCATGCTTATTATAATAACCTCCTGAGAGCTTCAACAACGCGTTAAAGCTACGGGTGCTTTGACTCTTGAAATTACTTCGCAACTACATTTAGTTTCTAAATAAGTTGCTCAAAGAGATACACCCGACTGCTCCCCAAGTAAACCTCAATTACATAGTTGACGAAAACGCGTTTGAGTCCCCGTACCACCCTGCAATCTTCAAAAACATAGGCGCATCGGCAGTTAAAAAGGCAGCCGTGAAAGCACATGGAAGCCACGGATCGTCCGGTTTAGACGCAAACGAGTGGAGACCAATTTTCACTTGTTTTCGCCGTCTGATTTATACGGCGCAGGTAAAAAACTGAAGTCCCTAGATAGCACAAATCAAGGGGAAGCCATTGCTATGGCTATTTATGGAGTGGCCACCCTTCCTTTGCATAAGATATATCATCAAGGCCAAAGATACGCCCATTAATTGTCCATGTGGTGAAAAGTTCATCCTATTACATGCTATCTTCCATTCCACTGTGCGAGGCGACACTTCAGTTGCTTCAAGGCGAGTCCTTTATACAGGAAACTACTAGCACTGATGAAAACGCGCGTCTAGACATTAAAGCGAATGCCCTGTGGGGGTCCAGGTTCAACCGTTATTTCTTCGACGTGAAGATCTTTAACCCACTCGCCAAGTCATGCCCGAAAAACCCCGTAGAAGCGTACAAAAAGCATGAGTCATTGAAGTTCCTCAAGTATGAGCAACGAATACTTGACGTCTAGAAGAGTAACTTCCTTCCGCTCGGGTTTTCCTACATTGGGGGCGCAAGACCGTCGGCAACGCTGAAAATTGCTGAAAAGAAAGACGAATCATGCTCGGACGCAATAACATGCATACACACGAGAATAAGTTTTGCTCTCCTGCGCAGCGCTATCATATGCCTCAGAGGGTGCCGTGGTTCCAAACGGCCGAATGACATTAATAGTTCATGCAGTGTCATACTGCGGGAGGGGAGAATAGATTCATAACAAATTAGCTTATATAGAAATTCAATTCTCATGACGCAGCTTGTGCCTGGTCTTTAAAATTGTATGTGATGCAGTGATGTCCCATAGTAGGGGATCACTACACGTCCTTTGGATTGTCCTGCGCGGCCTAAGGATAAATAAACTTTTTTATGAATAGCAACTTTATTGGCTAGATTCACCAGATGCTCGAGTATTTTCTTGGTGGAGTGGAAGCTTGTCCCAAATTCTCGAATCGACTATTTGAGCAATTAAGAAGTGATCTTTTTTGGTAGAAAATTGTAAGTGAGTTGAATTTAAGCTCCAGGGAGAGAGAGTATGTGGTGTCATTTTCTCGATTGTTGCACTGTGTTCCTATCTCCGTACGTGAGTTTGAATAAAAGAAGTGAAGCCTATTTAATATGTTCAAATTGTTGTTACGAGGAAGGAAGGATTGAAAGCCAACCTTGTGGGAGAATCCATCGTGGAAATATATGAATAAAGAATCCCGTGGGAATTTATTGAACTATATTCAGAAGAAGTATCAACGAAACGAATATGCGGGGCTGTAGGTTTTTGCGTCCCTAGCGAACCAACAGGAGGGTCGAAAAAATTTTGAAATATTGTTTAACAGTCGTTGTCTTTTCAGATTTAACACTCTGAAAAATGGCTCCTCCTAGCTTTGCTGATTTGGGAAAAGATGTCAGAGACCTATTCTCGAAAGGATTCCGTGAGTTAAATTTTTGATTTTATGGATTTTATCGAGGATCCATTCTCGTACACCCCTCCTCCATCAGCTTGGTGGGCGAATAGGCTCAAAAGTGCATGTGCTATTATTATTTAACAATGAGGCTCGATTATGTGTGTTTGCGACCCCACATTTTTTTATTAATTGTCAACCAAATGAGGAAGAGATGGAAAACTTTCAAAAATCCGTATATTGTTTCAAAATAATTGGTGAATCCGTTTAAAAAATCGCTCTCAACTCCAACAACTAAATAAATAAATAATGACTCATTCGAGGGCCGATGATACCTGCCGTTAAGGAGAATAAAAGAGAAGGCAAACAACACAATAAAATATTAAACAAAAAATAACAGAAACCGTGAATTTCAATATCCTCATTAGTATTTGACTAATGCCAAGAAAAAATGGATTGGTGCTGTGGTTACGTTCAGTGTCTATGGTTAAAGACAGAAGCAGGAAAACGTAGTTGGGGTCTCGTTCAAAACTTGAGCATAAGCAAAAAAAAACACACATTGGAAACCGTTCAGCCGTCCCTCATGAACAACGGCGCAGGGAGAATTTTCCATTGCTTTGTTTTTTTTTCGTAGCGACCAAACTTGTCTGAGGCAGAGGAAGCACCTTCGAAGAAGAACGAAACTGATCTGTTTGAATAACGGAAATGACAGCGTACGGTTCCTTGCGCTTCTCGCTGATCTTTGCGGCGACCTTTTTGAGAGCGTCTCTGGGTCCTGCTCTGCTATGCTCTACGGCAATCACGTGTTGTTCTTATTTGGCTTTTGTTAGTTTCATGATACTTGTACGCATCTGGCGAGCTGGTTTTGATGTCAAGTTTTGCATCATCGACAGTGGTTGCATTACTGGAAGGTTTCGCTTTTGAGCGCCTGCAGATGTGGTTCGATTTGAACTTCGTGGCGTACTTTGTCTCGGAAACTTCAAGCAGTGTTTCTGATATGATTGTAACGCAAATGTGTGTACCCACTTTTTGCGGCAATGCAGAGCATTTGTCACAGCCGAATTTTCACAATCTATTTTTTATATTCCATCCCTATCTCAGACATAGATCTTCATTGTTCAGGCAGTCTGACATTTGATTTAACCATAGCTGACCGCAGCAAATATCACAGAAGTTGAACATTCAAAGCTACCGAGTGCAGGGGAATGAATTAAGTTTCTGATTTCCAGTAATTGATTGCAGTTTCGGATATGTGAGATTCTACTTTCTCAAGAAGATGCGAGGTTTTTGGCTTGTTCAGACATAGGAATGATAATGTTTTTACTTTCTTTGGTGAAACATGAATATGCATTCTGTTGGGATATTTTTGCAAAAATGTTCAGCTTTTGTGTAATTTACAGCTGCTTCGTTTTAAGAAGTAATGTAACGTTGTAAAGTACGTTTCAAATGATGGACGTATTCCCCTTTCTTTTTACTATTGTCCTTTTTTGTTACATTTTCCAGGCCGTAGATAGACTTGATTTTGCTGCCCTATTAAGTTGAGAAAATGTATCTTTACTTTATTGTTATCCTGTATACTTTCTTTAGTATATTTCCTGTGGAAACCACTTGGTTTTTTTGTGTGTTTGATGTACTCATAACAGAGAAATTTGTGATGGGCTTACCGGTATTTACATTCACAATATATACCTTTCTATGTTCACTTTCTTTGCCCGCCACGTGCCATTACGCGCTATAATTTTTATTTATCTTGAGTTCACCTTGATGTATTTGTTGTATGTTTACCCAAATGTAAATACGAGCTCCGGGTCTTAAAAGATATTAAGCTGAAGAACAATCAAAATTTTCAAGCTCAGGATCAGCAATCAGAAATTTACGTCATAGATTAAAGTCTTTTAACGAGAACTCTTATTTAGCGGTCGGCCTTCTCCGAAATAAATTTCCAACCGCCCAGGACCTATTCAATCAAACTATATTTGACGAAAGATATGCTATATAATAGTTTATTTGTGTGGTTCGATATAATGATAATTGTTTTGCCTTCTTTTGTGTGAAACACGAATTTGCCTTCTGTGGTGATGATTTTTTGTAAAATATGTCAGCTGCTGTTATTTGCAGATACTTCATTTTTAAGAATTAATGTAACGTCCAAAAATACGTTTGAAATGATGGACGGTTTTCCGCTTCCTTTTTACCATTGTTCTTTTTTGTTACTGTTTTCCACAGGCCATATATAGAGCTGATTTTGCTTTCCTAGTAAGATGAGAAAATTTGTAATTACTTTCTTGATAGCCTGTAAAATGTCCCAAGTGTTTTTACATTAAAATAAGTAACCTTGTGTATTTCATTTACTCATAACAGAGAAATTTGTGACAGTGCTAACTGATATTTATTTGTTAGTTTGTAAACTTTCTATGTTTACTTTGTTTACCTGTAATAAGCCAGCTCGCGACAGAATTTTTGTTTATCTTGAGTTAATCTTGATGTATTTGTTTTATGATTACCCAAATGCAAATACCGCCTCCGGGTCTTAAACTGAAGCACACTGAAAAATGTCAAGCTAAGGATCAGCAATCAGAAAATTCAGTGTTAGATTGAAATCTTTTTGCTAGAACTCTTATTCAGCTGTTGTTCCTGCTCCGAAGTGAACTTTTAACCTCCCAGGCCCTGTTCAAAAAAAGTTGAAGGAACTAAATTGTTTGACAAAAGATGCTACATAATAGGTAATTAACTCGGCGTGAAGCATTACTATGACAGTATTATATAACAACCCCCAAAGTCCAAATCTAAATTAATTACGACCAAACTCAATGTCTATCTTTTGCAAAATAGCATCAGATAAAACAAACTAAACATATAAACTTGCATGTCAACTAAAAAGATATGGGACCTGTCTGTATTGAGAATTATCAATTGAACAAAAAACAAATGGAAAAATGAAAAATTACGTTTGAACTTTTGGAAACAATTTCAAAGACATGAAAACTATTAGCTATCAACTTCATTAGCTGTCAACTTAAAATAGTCGCAACTTAAGCTTCAAACTCATTCAACGACAGCCATTGAGATCTGTCACTATCCAGAATATCATATGAGGACAAATAAATACAGGCAAAATTCAAAACGGCAATTGAATTTCGAAAGCTTCAGTTTTGAAAATTGAAAGCTGTCGAAGCCGTTAAAATCATTATCTATTCACTAAAAACAGTAGGTATAATCAATTGCGCCTTATTTCAAAGTCTCTATTGTGATATGTGACTTGTCAGTAATGTTTATTTGCTCTCGAAGAGAAGCAAGTATAGTAAACATTTGTCTTTTTATGCGAAGTTTTCGCTTGACAATTTTGACTTTTCGAGTGACTTTTACGCCCTTGTTTTTTTTGCGTTTCGCGCGATCTTAAATTCTCTCATTCACAATTTCTAGCAGCTGAACTCAATTGGCGGCAATTTAATAATTGGCGGCAAGTCAAATCATAAGTGCGCCGAAACTGGTTCCAATTTTTCACTTTAAATCTGAATATTTTTTATATTTTAACCTATGAGGTTATTTGTAGCCCCCATGAGTTTCTTAGTCTGATGGATTCTACACCCCCAGACTGAAGCAAGCTGCAGTTGATTAGAGCTCTCAATAGTCGTTCGCGAGCAATCATTCCGTAGTCGGTTATATTTCATTAGTGTGCTGTGACAACAGTAAAATACTTCAAAATTGAAATTGTCCAAAAACAAACGTTATGAAATCTCGTATCAAAGCCGAAAACCAATATTCAAAAGGTAAGGCAACAGAAAAGATTAATTGCTATATAAGTTCAAAGACTGTGACCTCTCACTTTGCTGAGACTCTAGTTCAAGGTGACAGAAGTAAGATAGAAAGTGGACCAGTCATCCTATTTCTGCTCGTCGTCAAAAGTTGCTGGGCAGTTGAAGAATCAAACTTCGCAAACGCATGGGTAATGCATTTTGGTGGTTAGGCGACTTCCAATTATTGATACCAAAATTTATTCGGATATGTGAGATTCTGCTTTATCAAGAAGCGGCGTGGTTTTTATTTGGTTCTACATAGGAATGATAATTGTTTTGCCTTCCTTTGGTAAAAGAGGAATTTGCCTTCTGTGCTGTTTTTTATGATAAAACGTCAGCTGCTACTATTTGCAGATACAGCGTTTTAAGAATTATTGTAACGTCCGAAAGTTCGTTTCAATTGATGGACATTTTTCCCCTTTCTTTTTACTATTGTCCCTTTTCTGTTTTCCCCGGCATTTATAGATTTGATTTTCCTTTCCTATTATGATGAGAAAATATGTATTTCCTATCTCGATATCCTGTAAAGTCTACCAAGTATATATACAATAAAATAAGTTAATCTTCTGTATTTCATTTGCTCATAACAAAGAAATTTGTGCCAGTGCTAACTGATATTTGTATAATCTATGTTCACTTTTATTTACCCGGCAGGTGCCAGCTCGCGCCAGAATTTTTATTTATTTTGATGTATTTAGTTAATCTTGATGTATTTGTTTTATGATTACTCAAATGCAAATACGATCTCCCTGTCTTAAACTGAAGAACATTAAAAAATATCAATCTAAGGATCAGCAATCAGAAAATTCAGGATTAGATGGAAATCTTTTAGCTAAAACTCTTATTCAGCTGTTGGGACTGTTCCGATGTAACTTTCTAACCTCCCAGACCCTGTTCAACAAATTTGAAAGAGGTAATTTATATGACAATAGATGCTACATATTAGTTAATTCACTCGGCTTGAAACAATACTTTGACACTATTAACATAATAACCCCCAAAGTCCAAATTACAATTAGTTACGACCAAACTCGATGTCTATCTTTTGAATAGGATTAGAACTGAAGCAAAATAGCATCAGATAAAGCAAACGAAACATAAAATTGCAGTTGAACTAAAAAGATTGAAAATGTCTGTTTTGTAGTCGCAACTTAAGCTTCAAACTCATTCAACGACAGGCATTGAGATCTGTCACTAGCCAGAATATCATACGTAAACAAACAATTTCAGGCAAATTTCAAAACGGCAATTGAGTTCTGAAAGCTTCAATTTTGAAAATTGAAAGCTGTCGAAGCCGTTTAAATCATAATCTATTCACTAAAAACATTAGGTATAATCAATTGCGCCTTATTTCATTGTCTCTATTGTGATATGGGACTTGTCATTAATGTTTCATTAATGTGATGATGTGACAACAGTAAAAAGCCCTCAAAATTGATACTGTCCTAAAATAAAAAAACTTTACGAAATCTCGTATCAAAGCCAAAAAACAATATTTGAAGTAAAAAGCAACAGAAAAGATAGATTCTGTTTAACTTCAGAGAAGTTGCGACCTCTCTTTTTGCTAAGACTGGTTCCAGGTGACAGAAGTAAGATAAAACGTAGCCAATCTAAAAGATTATGGTCTTTTTAGAAGAAACTTGGTTTTTTTTAATAGCTCCTCTATTTTTCATAGCTTGTTTTTTTAATAGCTTGTAAAAGGTTGTATTTTTAATAGGTCCTTAGATAGTGAAACAGACCTTTGATTTTCTAGAACTAGAATCAGTCATTTGACTATAAAAAGAACGAATGACAAATCTCGTAAATTTAAAATTTAAAAAGGAGTCACAAAAACCAAGAAGTTTAATCAGAGAATGTTATATTTTTCCAGTTGGCCGCTATTAAACCTCTACATGAAAACAGACCTCTACTTTCTGCTCTCTTTGTCATCCAAAATTGGCGATGAGACCAAAATTGGCCTTGCTATTGCTACGCAGATGTTGAAAAATTTTGTATGTTCCAAATATTTGCTTAATAACTTTTTTGGCGAACGAAAATCTTAATTTGTCAAAAATACTTTTTTTCGATGAAATTGATAGATAATTGATTTAAATTAGCGCAAGGCCGGCAAACGGTGAGTTCCAGAACTTTTCTTAAGAACCTGAGTTAAAAATGACCCTCATCAAAGTAAACGAACATTCAACAGATTTTATGTCAGCAATAACGGTCAATTTGGAAAAAGTGGTCTAAAAAGCAAATTTGGTGCAATTTTAATTGGCCTAATTGTTTTAATGTTATTAAATAGTCTCCAAGTGCACCCTGGAGGCTATTTAATTCTGTTTCAGCTCTTGATTGTTGTAATTTACTGTGGTATCAGAGGCCGGACTTTTTCTGGGTAGCCCCAGTTACCGGGGATTTTAGATTACGGCGGAAGAATTTACAGGATAGTTCTCTACGATTTCATGTTTGGTATCAAGCATTTGGCGAGAGAGTTCGCCGCATCTTCTTGATTGATACGATTCCCTACATTTTTACCCTAGATAATATTTTTTCATAGTCAAACATTTGGTGTGAATGTTCTCCACATTTAATTCAGTAATTAGTTTAGGCCCCTAGCGGCCCCTCTTCTTATTCCCCCTTTTCCCAAGTTACGATGGTGCCTCACCACCCCCAAACCTTTCTGCAATATTTGTAACGAGCCTTGCAATGTACATGTGAGTGCATTTTGTGTCAAATGAAAGAAAATATATGTCCACTTTTATTGTCTGGGAATCTCAAGTACCTCAATGATCAAAGGAATGATCTACTGGTCATGTAATGGTTGTACTCTTATCTTTACTGCAGAACTATCTTCGCTGGACACTATTACGGCCGTTGAGAGAATTTGTGTCAAATGAAAGAAAATATATGTCCGCTTTTGTTGTCTTGGAATTTCAAGTACCGTAATTATCAAATGAATGATCTACTGGTCATGTAATGGTTGTACTCTTATCTTTACTGCAGAACTATCTTCGCTGGAGTGTGATGATTCTCTGATCCGCGAGGTGACAGTACTACGCAATGAGATAGCGTTGATAAAGAAACCGAATTTCCCTTTTCTAAGAGCTGCAAAAGATGGCCCCGCGAGGAATCGAAATGACAGCTCATCCAGTTCGAAAGTAAACAAAAAAAGAAAGGCAGATGAATTTGAAACTGTACAGAGAATTAGGAGGTAAAAACGGGAACGAACAATAATCCAGCAATCGTCAAGGATGTCAAAAAACCAGCGAAGCGTGGTCATTTATTTGTAGGTCGATAGAGTCAGAACATAACAGCATCACAAATAGAGGAGTACTGTGCAGAAAATATCGTTGAACTACTTCATGTTCACCAAATTTCGAAGTAAGAAGCTCACCTGAAAGCTTTCCATTGTGTATTTAAGTATGATGAGGAGAAAGTTGAGTTACCTCAATTCTGGCCTGAAAACGTTACTGTGTCAAGTTTTTACCTGATTGAAGCCGCCCGTTATTGACTAAAAAAAATTGGATCAAAATTGTCCGCCATTGAAACAAAGTTTGACGAAATAGATATTTACAGAACTAAATTTTTGACTGCATAATGTACGCTCTGTCAGGAACAAAACGAAAGATTTAAATGCCCTCTTAAAAGTAAATGAAATTCGTTTTAGAGTTTTATAGAATCGTGGATTACGAACAACTCAGATGAAGATTTTATTCTAAAGCAGTGTTGTCCCTCAGGATTTCTTTTCTATAGTGCACCAAGGTTTAATAAAGGAGGAGGTGGAGATGCCACTTTTACAGATGTAATCTCCATTTGGAAAATTTTGAAAAGTTTGCGTCTGAATTTTTGAAATGCTGTTATGCGCCTTTAACTGTTGGGGTTACCTCTTATTTAGTAATCGCTGTTTATCGACGACCTGGATTAAATGTTTTGTTTTTTGCAAAAAGGCTAAAATTTGACATCATTGTTCTTCGGGGTGATTTAAACGTTTTACTGAATGTAAATAACGATGAATCGAAAATGTGGAACCCAAGATTACCCGACTCAGTACGTCTGCGAGAAAACGCATAGAAGTGTTGGGATTCTTGACCATATTATAGCGTCGAACAATATTTCAATTAATGTTTAATCGAATCATTACCTCTTCGGGGCATTCGTTTATTTGCTTCTTGCTCACCAATGTGAAACAACGCAAATCTCAACACCAGTTGACGTATAGAAATTGGTAGATTTTTGACTCTGAAGGTTTTATTAAGTTACTGAAGCCATGCTTGAAGTTTCATTTCGCCTAAGGTATTGAAGCATGGGATATGTATCTAAGGTTTGAGGAGAATGTTTTGGATTCCGTTCTACCATTCAAAATAAAAACATTTACTAAACATCAATGCCCTTCTTTTGACGACGAGCTCTTGAGTCTGAAACGAAAGAAGAGAAAAGCAGAGCGTAAATACAGGATGTCAAAAACATCTCTTCTAAAGTATGAATATAAAAATGTTACCCATATGTATTTTGAAAATTTCATACAGAAGCGTAGATTATAAATTGAGAATGCGTTGATGGAAAATTGTAGCCGTAAAAAGTTTGCCACTTTAAAATTGCTTCTTGGTCAAGATTTAGAACTGCTCCCGAAATATGAAAATAAAAAGCAGCTTGCAAACGACTTCAACGAGTTCTTTATATCTAAAGTGGCAAGTATTATTGCATCGATTCGCACTTGGAAAGGTCCCGAAATTCTGAAAACTGAAGTTAACTCAAAGAATTCGTTCACAGAGTTGTCGATAAGTCAGTTTAGAGATTTGATTTTGTCGTCGTCAAAAAGTACATCTCAACCGGACATTCCGACACATCTTAAAACGTCATTTCCAGATTATTATTTTCTCGACCTCTTGAAACTTCTTAATCTTTCGCCTCAATCCTTTAAAATGGCCATTGTTAAACCCGCTTAAAAAAATTCTTATCATCAAATTATCGACCTATCTCAAACCTAAATTACATTTCAAAACTTTTAGAAAGGGCTGCTTTTATGCAAATGCGAGAACATCATGAAAAGAGTAGTCTTTTTAGTAAATACCAAAATGCCTACAGGAAGTTTTTTTCTACAGAAACCGCCCTCGTTGAGGTGATGAATGATTTGCTCCTCAATTTAGATAAGACAAAAAGCACTTCTTATTTGACTTGGGCTATCAGCTGCCTTTGACACTCGATCATGAATTACTTCTTTCGCTTTTTAAAACAAGTCTGGTTTTCAGTGATATAGTGCTTAGCTTTTTAAATAGTAGAACTCTTTTTATCTGAGTAGTAGAGCTCAAAAAGTTTTGATTGATGGTGAATATTTGTTGCCAAGAACTATTAAAACGGGTGTTCATCAAGGATCTGTTCTAGGTCCCGTTCTCTTTTCATGCTATCTTGTTCCTCTGGAGGTTCTGTTTGAACGTTCTGTTATCATTTTTATGCCGATGACACTGTTTCTATTTTTTTTGCCATGCTTCGATAAATCAATCGGCTTTTGATTTAATAAATTTGATTAATTTTGATTCGATAAATCCATCGGCAAGTGGTTCAGTGGTGCTAAGCTCCGATTAAACTCGACTAAAACTGAGTACATGTATATCAATAGAAAGAAAACTTTAAATAGCGATGTTGAACTTCCAGTAGAGGCCTATTTTTCTAATAGTGTTACTTTATTGGGCTTCAACTTATATTGCAGACTTTCATATACGAAACAAGTTAGTTCTGTGTGTCGTAAATGTTTTTTTTTTGCCTGCGAAAAGTTTATTCCATTAGAGATACAGTCGACACAAAGTCGTTGATCGAGTTATTTCGGGTAATGATTCTCGCGACTAGGTTACTGCAACTAACTGTACTATAGACCTGTGTATACTTTACAGAAATTACAGCGTATAATGAACTCAGCATGTCTTCTCATTTTTAGGCTAATACCTGGTGCACCAACAGCAAATTATATCTAAGAGCTTCATTGGCTAACCATGAAAAAACGTGTCCTCTACAAAATTTTTTTTTCGGTCAACGTTTGGTTCACCATCCGTAGAAAATTCCCGTGTACCTTGGCGCATTAGTTTTTCGAAATGATACGGTGACTAGATGCCAATATGCGTACAATCTGAAGGCTCCTAATGTCATGACTGCATTTGGGCGAATATCATCCAATTTTGCTGTTCCTTTTGAATGAAATAAGTTGCCTTTTGAATTGAAACTAATACCTCATGAGTTTCAATATCGGAAAAAACTAATAAAATTTTTTAATGTTTCATTTTGAAAGCACTTTTGAGTTTGTAAATGACGCGTAAACCTATAATAATAATAATAATAATAATAATAATAATAATAATAATAATAATAATAATAATAATAATAATTATAATAATTATAAACCTTTAATAATAATTTTCGATTGAAAAATGGAGTTTTCAAGAATTTACCAAAATTTTCCCCAACAATTTACTAACTCTTTTGTCTTCAAACGGAAAGTGAATTAGACTATCGTTAGTATTTTTATCTTTTGTTTAGCGAAATTTATCAAAATTCCAGGAAAAATTTCGAAAGATGTGAACAAAACGGAAGTGAGGCTAACGTTCATTACTCCGTAACTTCTCGGAAAAAGCAAAATTCGAAAAAATTGGAATGTGATTTTCTACGCCTTACAAGCTTTCTAATGATACCACAAAACTTTGAACGATGATTATATCGATTTGCAAAACTTTGCTAAACAAAAAAAAAACCAGTTGAGCACAGAGTTCCTCCCCCAATTAAAGTGAGTTGGAACAATGACCTTCTACGTAACAGCAGATAAGGGAATGAGGGTTGGGGTTGTGGCAACAAGTATATTATCACGGGGTTGAAGAGAGGAGAAGTTATAAAAAGCAGGCTTTGGAAGGGAGAGCAGAAAAGTTCTGAGAAATGTAATATATGCATTTATTGAAATGTAAAATATTTCAATAATTTAGTTTCAAACAACATGTTGCAGACAGTGTAATTGTGAAATTGGACCTGAGGACCAAAGCTGAAAACAAGGCTGAATTCAAAATTAGTAGTTCACATGCTACTGTATCTGGCAAAACAGATGCCAAGGTAGAGGGCAAATATAACGCCGATTTTTCTAGACGCCGATTTTTCTAAAAGACGCCGATTTTTCTAATAGTGTTACCTTGTTGGGCTTCATTTTAGATTGCAGACATTCTTATACGAAACAAATTAGTTCAGTGTGTCGTAGATGTTATTCCTGCGAAAAAATTATTACATTAGAGATACAGTCGACAGAAAGTCGTTGATCGGGTTATTTAGGGTAATGATTCTCTCGCGACTAGGTTACTGCAACTCACTGTACTGTGGACTACCTGTGTATACCTTACAGAAATTACAGCGTATAATGAACTCAGCATGTCTTCTCATTTTTAAGCTATCACCTGGTTCGCCAACAGCAATTTATATCCTAGAGCATCATTGGCTATCCATAAAACAACGTGTCCGCTACAAAATTTTACTTTTTTGTCAACGTTTGGTTCACCATCCGTGGAAAGTTCCCGTGTATCTTGGCTCATTAGTTTTTGGAAATGATAATGTGACTAGATGCCAATATGCGTACAATCTGAAGGATCCTAATGTTAGTCAGGACTGCATTTGGGCGAAGATCATTCAGTTTTGCTGTTCCTTTTGAATGGAATAAATTGCCTTTTGAATTGAAACTACTACCCCATGAGTTTGATTATCGGAAAAATTGAAAACTTTTTTTAATGTTTCGTTTTTAAAGCAATTTTGAGTTTGTAAATGGCGCGTGGACCTATAATAATAATAATAATATAATAAGAAAAATAAGAATAATATACCTTTAATATTAATCAATTAAAAAAATGAAAATGCTGAATTTTTAAAGAATTTACCAGAATTGTCGCCAACAGAGTCAAATAAAACAATTTACTAACTATTTTGTCTTTAAACGTAAAGTGAATTAGACTATCGTTAGTAATTTTATCTTATGTTAAGCGAAATTTATCAAAATTCCAGGAAAAATTTCGAAAAATTTGAACAAAACAACGGACGTGAGGCTAAAGTTCAATACTCCGTAACTTCTCGGAAAAAGCGAAATTCGAAAAAATTTGAATGTGATTTTCTACGCCTTACAAGCTTTCTAATGGTACCACAAAACTATGAACGATGGATATATCGATTTGCAAAACTTTGCTAAACAAAAGAAAACCAGCTGAGCACAGAGTTCCTCCCCAATTAAAGTGGGTCGGAACAATGAGCTCCTACGTAACAGCAGATAAGGGAGCGAGGATTGAGGGTGTGGCAACAGGTAATTTGTATCACGGGGTGGAAGAGAGGAGCGGTCATAAAAAGCGGGCGTTGGAAGGGAGAGCAGAAAATTTCTGAGAATTGTAATAATTGCATTTATTGAAATGTACAATATTGCAAAAATTTAGTTTCAAACAACATGTTGCAGACAGTGGAATTGTGAAGTTGGTCCTGAGGACAGAAGCTGAAAACACGGTTGAATTCAAAATTAGTATTTCACATGCTACTGTATCTGGCAAAACAGATGCCAAGGTAGAGGGCAAATATAACGCCGATTTTTCTAGACGCCGATTTTTCTAATAGTGTTACCTTGCTGGGCTTCATTTTAGATTGCAGACTTTCATATTCGAAACAAATTATTTCAGTGTGTTGTACATGTTTTTATTTCCTGCGAAAAATTTATTCCATTAGAGATACAGTCGACAGAAAGTCGTTGATCGGGTTAGTTCGGGTAATGATTCTCTCCCGACTAGGTTACTGCAACTCACTGTATTATGGACTACCTGTGTATACCTTACAGAAATTACACCATACAATGAACTCAGCGTGTCGTCTCATTTTTAAGCTATCACCTGGTTCAACAACAGCATTTTATATCCTAGAGCATCATTGGCTACCCATGAAACAACGTGTCCTCTACAAAATTTTACTTTTTGTCAACGTTTGGTTCACCATCCGTGGAAAATTCCCGTGTATCTTGGCTCATTAGTTTTTCGAAATGATAATGTGACTAGATGCCAATATGCGTACAATCTGAAGGATCCTAATGTCAGGAATGCATTTGGGCGAAGATCATTCAGTTTTGCTGTTCCTTTTGAATGGAATAAATTGCCTTTTGAATTGAAACTACTACCCCATGAGTTTGATTATCGGAAAAATTGAAAACTTTTTTTAATGTTTCATTTTTAAAGCAATTTTGAGTTTGTAAATGGCGCGTGGACCTATAATAATAATAATATAATAATAATAATAAACCTTTAATAATAATTTTCAATTAAAAAAATGAAAATGCTGAATTTTCAAAGAATTTACCAAAATTGTCGCCAACAGAGTCAAATAAATCAATTGACTAACTATTTTGTCTCTAAACGTGAATTAGACTATCGTTAGTAATTTTATCTTATGTTAAGCGAAATTTATCAAAATTCCAGGAAAATTTTCGCGGTCATAAAAAGCGGGCGTTGGAAGGGTGAGCAGAAAAGTTCTGAGAAATGTAATAATTGCATTTATTGAAATGTAAAATATTGCAATAATTTAGTTTCAAACAACATATGTTGCAGACAGTGGAATTGTGAAGTTGGACCTGAAGACAGTAGCTGAAAACAAGGTTGAATTCAAAATTAGTGGTTCACATGCTACTGTATCCGGCAAAACAGATGCCAAGGTAGAGGGCAAATATAAATGCAAGGATTATGGCACAACTCTGACTGAGACGTGGGATACTAAAAATGTAATCGGATGCAAAGTGGAGGTTGAGGACAAATTAATCGAGGGAATGAAACTAGCTTTGGATTCATCGTTCCATACTGATAGCGGGTAAGAAATTTTTTGTAGCTTATAAGCCAATTGTAACTGTGGTTTATTAACAGCGGCCCTCATCTTCTCAGCCAGCTATTATAGCGGCCCTATTTTTTCAACTCGAAGAGGAGTATTAGTGTAACATCTTTTTGATCAATAATTTTTTGGTCTCTTTAGAACAGGAAGTGAAAGTCAATGCAGCACGTGAAATTGAGCGTTTAGGTTAAACAGTTGAACGAATTGAAGGGCAAAGAGGGAAGAGCGTTTTTTTTATCGTACCGCATATTTGAGAGAGTGAGATAAGTAGATGTCAAGAAATATTTGCTAAGCGAGCGATGTTTTTCATCACGTGCGGGTTTTTTTTGAAGCGTTTTGTTTTTACTTAACTTTTTCAGGTAAAGTGGTCTTTTATTGCTCTTGAACGAAATTTGGAGCAATAATTGTAAACATTTTGGTCTTTTTTGTGCATAATTTTTGCCGTTTTGACTTTGTGTGACTTTTTGCGTCATTTGAATTTCTGATTTAAATGTTGCAGCTGAACTCAAGTTGCGGCAGTTCCCTTCTAAAAGTCAAATGAAAAGTGCGCCGAAATTGGTGTTGTTTTGTCACTTTAAATTTTGTTGGTTGTCTATAATATAAGATTCGAGCTCCCAATAGTCTTTCAAAATAAATCCTTCCGCGTTAGCGGGTTCTAAAGCACCTATCAAGTAACTACATTTGGGAGCATTTTTGACCAATTCAATGATATATTCGATTTTAAGATGCAACCTTGAGTTGATTTTGTGATTTTCACATTATCAGACGCTGTTTAGCGGTTCTCGTATTCTGTTTCATGTTTCTACTGTTCTGGCTAATTTGTTCGGTTGAATTTAGTTTTTATACAGGTTCTGGTGACCTTTTAAGTTGATCGATGTTAATTTAAGTTTGTTTTAGTCAGAGAACGTTAGCTAAAATCTTAATTCTTTTGCTTCATTTTTCTGTTTTACCTTTCAGAATAGTTTCGCAGTTTCCGTTTTATGTTTAAAGTTTTGTCAAAAGTATATTTCTAGGTGAAAAAAATGAGTCAAATTTCCATAAAATAAGTGAATCAATTCTGCTGTTTTTCGCTTTTATTTTGATTGTATTTGGTGTATTTGGATGTTGTGTGGGTGTGCAGTGAATCATCAGTAAGTGTTTTGCCGGTTATGTTGAGAAAAATTATCGAGACAGAATATTACAAAGTGTAAACATATTCTTGAGATTTGGTGCTTTGGTTCTTTTCTTTGCTCGAAATGTATCGTTTGTTGTTTGTTGTGTAATGATCTGTCAAAATTAAGCTAATTATATCAGAAAATTCGATGTAAACAATGCTCTATTGTCGCAACTTGAGAAATTTTCAAGGAGGTATTTGAAAATCTCGAATTTTCTTCGCTTGTTTCCTCCTTTTGTTGTTCAAATTTAATGATATGAAATGAAATATTGTTTTGTTGTTCATTAAGTGGTCGTCTGGGGCGTATTTAATTTGAGTCGATTGCGAAGTCTTCGGGCTGTTTTTTTTACAGTGTGATTTTTTTTTGCGATTTTCTGATGTCCATCGAAATTCAAAGTCGAGGTGAATTTTGTCAAGCTGATGTAGTAAAGGGAGCGAAAGAACGAGAAGGTTTTAAGGGCAATTTTTCTCAAAATACTTTAATATTTAAGTAAAATTTTGGCGTTGAAAAATTTTATTTTTGAGGGTATTTTTGTACGTGCGACAGTTCGACTACCGTTTTTAATTGCTCTCAAACGAAGTTTGTAGCGATTATATCAGTCCTGTCGGTCTTTTTTATGTGATTTTTATTTTGACTAATTTTTCGTCTGACGCATTTGACTTTTCATCCTCAAAAACGGAAAAAACAGGTAGCGCTCAGCGGGCATTATGTGCTCTTGGAGCCTTTCAGCTCACTAGTCTTCAAATATGCGACTCACAGAATCTGTTTCGGAGACTTATACTTATGGTGCGAAGAGCGGTTCTTAAAGATTGACTCCCCCCACTGCCACCCATCAGCCGCCCGGTGCACCCCCCCCCCCCCCGCTACGCTCACTTACGCCCCTTCAATTAAGATAAAGTAGTCTCACTAAACCGTGCCTAGCTACTGACGAAGCCAATCGCTCGCCGGTCGTTTGAGAGCAATTCACCCGACGTTGGTCGGTTATGTGCATTGTTTTTTATCTTGAATTCTGTTAAGATGGTACGCATGTGTTCTAATTCCGCCTATTTGGTCTTCTTTAAAATTCCTCAATGGACGGATAATGTTTGACACTATTTGTCGCCATTGAATGTTAGTGATTTTTTTTTAATATTTGCCGGTGTTTTGTTCTGTCCTCTTAGCACTTATTCTCATTAATGATAAATCTAATCAGTTTTTTGCGACATAATTCAAACAAATTAATTATATCAGGTCATAGATAATGGTTTCTATTACTTCAACGCTTATTGTTTTCAAAATTTGCAATGTTCAGTTTGTTTTGTTATCAATTAATTTTATTAAGGTTAGGAACCGTCGGTTGCTAATGAACCTAATTAGAGGTTAAGGTCTTTAGCTAGTGGATTTTAAGTTTTTGCAATTTTTGGCATGAATTTTTAGCCAATTTTTCAAGTTTTGCGTGTCTTCGTTGTTCATTTTCTTCTCTTATCACTTTATACCATTAATTGCACGTCTCATTGGTTGGTGATGAAGCAGTGAGTACTCTTTGGGGCTGAGGGTATTAGGCGAAAACATGATTATGTGAAGCTACTAATTGTCTTAGCACGGAAAGAAGTTGACAAAGTATATGAAAAATTTACTCTTTTCCAACTTCATCAGTTTTCTAGATCATTTTGCACCTCTCGGTAATATCTGAGAAAATGATTTTGTTCAAAGATACTGCTGAAATAGTGAAGAATTTAATGTTTTTGAAAAATTTTGCTGTATTCTTAGTAGCTTAGATCTACGTGGAGTGGGTAATTTCGAGAAAAATGAGGGCATTACTGTGGGATAGAACTAAACTGAAGTGCTGTAAATTTAGAATATTAAAAGACCTTTTTATGTTTCTGGGAGCTGCTATCATATTAAGTCAATTGTTTAGGAGTTTTAAGGAGTTAAGTCAATTGTTTGATTTTGAAGTACCGTCTTTAAGGGCTGTTATTGGTTTTCGCTTAATTTTCACTAACAGTTATTTGAAAATTTTGCCTAACTGGTACAAAAATTGGCTTCGCCTAATCGAGCTTTCGCCTAAAATCACATGCCCCTGAGTGACCTCATTTTTCACTCCTATTGGTGTGAGTAATTTTGTTAATTGGACTGAATAGTTTTGTGCGTGACTTTCTTCAGTCTCAAAATGGCTGTCGTCTACGTTATTGTTGAGATCAACTGATGAAATAACAGTCGTTCGCATTGAGGGTTGTCTAAATTAACTTAAAACATCACAGCAATTAGAAAAACATTTCTCAATAGGTATTTAGAGACTGCGGTAGATTGTTGCGGAAACATTTTTTGAACAATCATTTTTCAGGAAAAGTGGCTGCTCGACAGTTATGTAACCCATAAAAACCCAACTTATAACAACAGGGCGGTTAAACAAAATCGATAAAATCGGAATTTTTGTTCGACATAATTAGGCGGTAGATTTCATCTGCTTCTATAAGTTTCTTTATATTCTAACTGAGCTCAAAAAATCAATTGCTCTAATAATTTTTATGTTCTCAAAAAAAACCGTTGCTGTGTTACGCAAAGATAGGAATAATTCATCCGTTCCTGCAAAACTTATTTTTGATGCGCTGTCTTGTTATAATTGGGAATTTTTGTGTTATACTGGTTAATATTAGACGTCAATTTATTGTGTAGTTGCTTTGAAGTGATTGCTGAGAGTGTGAGTAATCTAATGACGATTTCTTGTGGTAAATCAGCTATGTAGAGTTATTCACCGAAACCGTTTTGGAGATTTAAATTCATGGTGTGAAAAGCGGTTCTTAGAGTTTCACCCTCTCACACACTTTACCCCCTCTGCCCCACATCAGCCCTCCATTCCCACTCCGTTCGTTCCGCCCGTAACCCAATGCGTTAGTCTCCCGTGCGCTCCCCCCACTCACGCTGCGCAGCTAAGCCCACGCCCATTCAGTTAAGCTAAAGCTAACCTCCCTAAACCGTAACTAGCTAGCTGCTGACGAGGGCAACTGCTCGCCAGTCGTTTGAGAGCAATTGGTCCGACGTTTGTCGGTTAGGTTTAATTAATTTGCATAACTGTTTTTTCTGGTCATGTATAGACTCAAAGAAGATGTTTGGACTCTTAGGGACCGCAAGATCCATTTAGGGTCAACTGGTTGACTACACTTAGAACAAAATATTGAATCTAATGTACACCAAGTTTAAACTTTGAAAGTTTTAGGCATGTACTTTTTTGAAAGCTTTGATAAGTGAACGGAGTATTATTGGCCTTCTCTTTATTATTGCCATAAAGCTGTAACTTTAGCGCTGCTATTTTGTGACAATCTTGGTTTCTGTACTATTCAAAATATTGGGGAGCTGCCTTTAAAAATAACCTGTTCACAAAGTTTGATTTTTTAAGGTCAATTTGGGTATTTTTTGTGCACTCCGCAACAGAAAGGAGTGAAAAATGTTTGTTTGGCGACGTAAATTTTTTTTCCAATTTTTCATCAGAGTAAGAAAACGGTGTAAAACTAGCTTTTTCGATAGTGGTTTTTTTCACTTGCGGAAATTTCTTGTCTCTTGCGACACATTGTACGTTTCTTCACGTCGCAGACCTCTAAACAGAAATGTTTTTCCATATTTTCGTTTTTTTTTCGTGCCTGTCTTTTGCTGCATATATATGCGACGTCATTTGTTGCTCAATAGCATTGAGTTTTTATTGAATTGTGGGATAAACTTTTATCATAAATGAATTCACTCCCTCGAAATTACCTTTAATACCAACGTTCAGGCAACTTATGGTCACTTTAAACCTTTTCAGTGTAAAAGAAGAGTCAAATATATTGACTGCTGTTACTAATAAAAACATCGAGACAAGTGTAATACGAACTATGATTCTTTTGGAAATCAGAATTTTGTAAATGGCTTTTTTAGTGCGTTGGCGAATCCATCATTCAAGTTTCTTATATGTTTCTATTTCTATTTTACGGTCAGTTTATTCTTTTGAAAAAAATTTTAGCAAAAAAAACTATGATTCTTTTGAAAAAATTTTTAGAAAAAAAACTTAGGAATTTTGTTAATGGCTTATTTAGTGCGTTGGCGACTCCCTCATTCAAGTTTCGTATCTGTTTCTGTTTTCAGGCCAGCAGGTCTATTTTTAAGCTATTTCGACCATAACCGGTTGTTTTTTTGAATTTGATGAACTTTTTTTATGTTGCGCAAAGAGTATTTTTTCGGTTGAGGGAATTTTTACTGAATTTAAAGCAGAAAGAGGAGGTTGCTTAACTACAAAATCCAATCGAAATAGCTCGCACTTTCATTTTTTACAAAACAACTTCTTTTTCAAACCCAATCAGGACCCAGGACCATGGGAATCAATGACAGCCTTTTTTCCCGCAATCTGCCTGGTATGTTTGTAATTTCATTCGCTAAAGAGGACGCTGGAAATATCTACATTACGTTTGACTTTACCTGCTTCAAATGAATTATGGTAAAAAAATCCGCTGTTTATGTTGAAAGTAATGATGTTTTGAAAATTGAATAAAATCAATGTTAGACTCAGGTTTGTAATCTCTTCCTTTTAGCGCATGTGTAAAAACTGCAGCGAGAAAAGTGAGAACTCAATTCAAGATTGGGCTGATTTGAATGGCCACCGAAGCCTCAATTGGTATAACTCCAAGAGTGTTTATTGGGGCTATAAATAGTATCGGCAGAAATATTGTTCGTTATGATTCCGAGGTCGCTGTGATTTGGATTCAATCACTTGAGTTAACACTGGATTGCTAGAATGAAGACGGTGATCCAATACAGCACTCTAATAAGGATTATTATGTTTAAATGATTTGCAAGAGATGGTGTTATGATAAATGTGTTTTCAGTGCGAAGAACGGCAGTTTGAAGACTTCTTACAAACACAAGTGTTTCAACGGAGATCTCGAGTCTGGCTTGATGTTGAAGGCACCTGTGCTCAAGTCATCGGCTGTAATCGGGTAAGACTTACTTGCTATAAATACACTTCTGTTGATGCTACTTACATTTGATTGTCAGTTGTTTGCTTCAAATTAACACAGGAAAACTCTATTATATTTGCAATAAATTATGATCTATCGAGTGTCCGATTCTCATAGAACGAAAAAAAAGTCATCGGTGCTCAGTGGCAGTCATAAAATTAATTTTGGACAGAGATTAGTTGAGTTCCGTAACACCCTTGTTGAGTCCGCTTTTAGTGTATGAGTTAATGTATTTTTCTGTGTTTCAGTTGTCCAGTTGCAGGGTAAGCACCTTTTCCACTTTTAATTGCTCTTCAATTTGTATGTACTCGGTCGTATTCTCATTTCATGAATTGCTTCACTAATCAATCAGCAAGTCCACATTTTAAATAAAGTTGATTTAGTTTGATTGGACTGTTTATACTCTATGCTTAAAATGGCTGTGCTTGTCTTAGGTCTAGAATTGAACTGTCGTTAATTAAAAGTGTGTTTTGCATGCTGATATTTGAAAGTTGTCATATAGTGTTAAGCTCTGTATATCTTCAAGGTTGAACGTAGTAGAACCAGAAGTTTGCTTTGAGGTTGTCGCATGAATTATTACTCAATACAAATTTGAAATAAATGTATGCGGTTTGATTTGAAGAAATAGGGTATATTGCTTCATGGAATAAGCTAAATTAAATTTTATGCAGTACGCGGGGTAATCTGGATATGGTATTACAGGCTTGCATAGCACGGGGTCAGAGGGCTTTCAAGATTAGTTTATCTGTTCCATATTATGAAACATTTCTTAATGATCTATTCCTTTAAATAGTTGTCTGATGAAATTGATAATTTGGTGATAGATATGAGGGCTGGCTGCTCGGAGGTCTGTTGCATTTCGACTGTGGAAAGAGTGCTGTGAGTAAGAACGAGATGGCTCTGGCTTACAACAAGGGCAACCTCAAACTCCTTTCGTCTCTCAAAGACCTCTCCGAGTTCGGAGCATCCGTCTATAACAAGGTATGCAACATTGTTACACTAAACATCAAATCGGGTTAAAACTGCAGAATAGTAGACTATCTGTTCTTGGAAATTTTATTTAATTGCACTCAAACGATGTTTGTATTAATCAAATTAGTCCTGTTGGTTTTTTATGCTAAAAAATCTTAATCAACTTTTGAGTAAAATATCTATCAAACATAAGCGACTAACGGCGGACGAATTGCTCTCAAACAACGGCGAGGGGTTGCCTTCGGTAGTAGCTAGCTGGGTTTTAGAGATGCTAGCATTAGGGGCGGTGAGCGGAGAGGGGGGATCAAACGACAGATTTTCTCTCCGAACCGTTTTAATTTTTCGCCCTTAAAAACTGGTAAAGCCCACAGTAGCTTAGCTCTCTTAGAGCCTTAAGCTTTATTAGTCTCTGTATGCGATGCACCAAAACTGTTTTGAAAAGATAATTTAATGGTTGTTGTTGTAGCCGTGATGGATTGAGGACTAAATCCAGGTTTGTAGATCGATAAACCTGGCTGCTGCAACCGGTTTATCCCAAAGTGACCGAACATCTAGCTTGGTACGTTTCCTTGGGCATTTGAAAATATGATCTGTATTTTGAGGAGAGGAACCGCAGTCCGGGCAGGCATCTGTAGTGTCTTCTTTGATTCCTCTGAGGTAGCTTCTCGGGTGCCTGGAGTACACGCTACGTAGCTGTGCCAACGTCGATCTCGTTCCTCTGGGTAGGTTCGCTTCTTCCGTTGAGACCTCTGGTGGCGCTGCTGACGACTTTATTCGGCAGATACTCTTCGATGGTGCTTCTGACTGATCTGGTGTGAAGTTTGATCAGCCCTCTTTTGTGCCATTTCTTGTCTTCTAGCTAAACAATTTCCGTCACTTGTTTGTCAAAACACATCTTGAGCGTGGGTTTTAAGGGTCTGGCTGGTTCCTGTTTCTGATGCATCGGATTGTTCGGGTGTTTTTATCTTGTATGACTTTAGAAGAAACTGCTGCGTGAGGAGGTTGTTATGACTAATAGCCGGGTCAGCAATTCCAGGCAGCTATTATTGCGCTCCTAATTTTTTTACTACGTCTAACAGATTTTTGTTTTGTCTCACCCTGACTTCTTGGAATTGACTTTTTCAGGGACTTCTGCTTTGCTGTTAGATTTTGTGTTCGTGACGTCATTTCTGCTTTTAGGTCAATTGCGTGACCTACCTCACTCAAAAAAGTGACTTCTGAACTCACTAATGAAACTTTAGATTTTATGAACATTTACTAATTAAAGGTCAATACTGTGCATGTAAGTAGTGCCAAAATTCTATGCCCCAATTCCTGAGTAATAGAGTCTTTAGTTTTAACATCAAATATTTTGAAAAAGCTCCATTAGTGTTTTTCCCTTGCCCTTTAGAGCAAATGTGTCTCATAAAAATGATAGTCCGAATGTAACCCAAAAAGTTTAGTGGTCTATTAAAAAGCTGGTGGTCGATCTGTCAATCTTATTTCATTAGTTGTTTTTTTAATTCATGGTAAACCTCAAGCGTCTATCGCGGCTATTTTCCGGCAATCGCCAGCTATGTTATTTCACTGGGATGATTTTGGTTTCCCTTGTGTAGTTCGTCCTGTTGAGTCATCTTCTCGTGGCCGGTTATGGTCCTTGAGCGCTGAATTCTGGCTTGCTTGAAGTTTCTTCCAGCTTGTATCAGTCAGTGCTGGTGTCCACACTAGGGCGGTTCTTAATCTTAAAATATTGACCCCCTCCCTCAGTCACCCTCGTCCATCCTCCTGGCTGTTTGGACCCTCTCTCTCATCCAGTCTTCCCAACTCTAGTCCGAGGTTAGTCACCTATGTTTGATAGATATTTTACTCAGAGGTTGATAAAGTTTTGGGAAGCTCAGATCTACTCTTAATTCATTGCTTTTTGAACGCAGAAACCTAACGTACTCTTCAGTAACAAATATTTTGCATAATAAATGTTTTTAATTGCTCTCAAACGAATTTTGTAGCAGTTATCTTAGTCCTGTCCGTCTTATGCGATTTTTCGCTTGACCGATTTTTTGTTTGACCCATTTGACTTTTCGTCCTCGAAAACGAGAGACAGGTAGTCCAGCAGGCAGTAATGGCTCTTAGAGACTCTCAGCTCATTAGTCACCGATTAAGCTGAGCGGAGCTATATGGCTTTGCTTTACAGTTCAAAGAATTTGAATTGTGTTGTGGTGCTGTCTTTTTGACGACTCGAAGAAGAGTATTGGTGGAGCGTCCTTTTAATCTTTAATTTTGTTGGAGTGTATTTGAAACAGTGAAATGCAGAAAGAGGAGTTAAAACAAAATTTATAGGCCAAATTGCTAAAAGAAGAGATTTTTTTCTTATCGCTTGAGATAAAGAGAGAGAGAGAGCGAGAAAAGTTGGTAAAAAATTTTAGGAGCGGAAAAAAATTTTTTGATCACGTATGGCTTTTGAAAGCAGTTTTAACTCAAATCCTTACAGTCTGAGGTATTTCGCTCAATTATCTGAACTGATAAAAGTGCGTTTCGAAGCTTTTTTGACCATATGAGGCTAATTTTTCCCCTCAGTTTTGGTTTCAATTTTCATATTTTTTTTTACATTTTTATGCTTTTTCAGCAATTGCTGAAAACAATCTCAAGCGAAGTTTGTAGCAATTGTCTTAGTCCTTTGGGTCTTTCTTATGCGATTTTTGGCTTGACCGATTTTTCGTCTGACCCATTTGACTTTTCGTCTTCAAAAACGGGATAAACAGGTAGCGCCCAGCGGGCATTAAGTACTCTTAGGGTCTTTCAGTTCACTAGTCTCCAAGTATACGAGTCACAGGAACTGTTTTGGAGACTTATACATGAAGGGCGGTATTTAGAGTTTGAAGCCCCCCCCCCCCGCTGTTGCCCTCCCCCAAACCACTGTTGCGCCCCATCAGACCCCCGGTGCACCCCCACCCCCCGTGTCTAGCTATTGACGAAGCCAAACGCTCGCCGTTCGTTTGAGAGCAATTCGCCCGACCTTAGTCGGTTTTGTTTTATTCTCTAAAGCTAAAGCTGGTCTTCATGAAATCGGAGCTTTCACTGGGAGGTTTTGATTTCAATGGAGGTGTTGTTGCTTTTGAAGAGAATTTCAAAAGCTTAAAAGTGGCTTCGAGAAGTTTCCATTTTGGATCGTTCTGTGGCTGTAAAAAAGCACTCTTTGCCTCTGTGCGCTGTTTAATGCGTCATTTCAATAGAAATGTCGGAACACCAAAATCGAGTTGATAAACCGGCTCACGAAGTCTCTTGTAATACAGGTTTCGGATTCTACTGAGGTTGGAGTTAGTGTCGGATGGACAGCTGGCACAACCTTCACCAAATTCGGAGTGGCAGCCAAGCACAAGCTGGATAAGACAAGTCACGTAAACATGGCCGCAGACAACAGCAACAACCTTAAACTCGGCTACACCAATGAAGTATCGCCAGGTAATGCAGATGAATCGAAATGACACCCGTAGAAAATACTGTAGTGGCTGCCCACTATGGAGTGGCTGCTTTCATGCTGCTACATCTAATGTCGAAAAATGTTTAATTGCTCGCAAAGTTTGTATAAGTTAGTTTAGGCGTGTCTTTTTGAAACCAACATTTTTGCGTGAGGATTTTGGCTTTTCGAGTGACTTATCACGAGTCATCTAAATGCTTTCTCATTTACAATTTTAAGCATTGAAATCGAGTGGCGCAAGTTTATTATAACCGCCAAACTGTGAGCTGAGCTGAGCTATATGGCTTTGTTTTACAGTTCAAAGAATTTGAATTGTATTGGGGTGTTCTCTTTTTGACGAGTATTGGTGGAGCGCCTTTTTTATCGGTAATTTTGTTGGAGTGTATTTGAAACAGTGAAATGCTGAAACAGGAATTGAAACAAAATATATATGCCAAATTTCTGAGAGTAGTGTTTTTAATTGCTCTCGTAGAGAAGCAATTCTTGTAAACGTTTGCGTATTTTTTATGCAAAATTTTCGCTTGACAGTTTTGACTTTTCGAGTGACTTTTACGGCCTTGATTTTTTGCGTTTCGCGTGATCTAAAGTTCTCTCTCAATCACAATTGCAAGCAGCTGAACTCAATTGGCGGCAGTTTAATACTAAAAGTCAAATGAGAAGTGCGGCCAAACTGGTGCCGTTTTTCACTTTAAATCTTAAAAGTGGTATATGTTAACCTCTAATGTGGCCACTATTGAACTTCTTAGTTCCATTTAGCCCCCCCCCCCCCGAATGAAGCAGGCTGCAATTGATTAGAGCTCCCACTAGTCGTTCGAGAGCAATTCTTCCGACGTTAAGTTGGTTATGTTTTATTGTCGCTTATTTGAGAGAGAGAGAGAGAGACAGAGCGAGAAATGTTGGTGTAAATTTTCGTGGGCTAATTTTCCCCTCACTTTTGGTGTCAATCTTCATCTTTTTTTACGGTTTTAAGCTTTTTCAGTAATTTTTGTATTCTTCAATTTTTGATTGCATTTGGGGCTTTGTGGTTGAAATCAGTTGTTCTACCACCCCTAGTTGTCTCTCGATTTGATTAGTTCTGACTTTGAGCTGTTTCGTTTTGAGTAAATTTGAGCAAATTTTTGTCTGCTTTTAACGTTTTTTTGCCTAGTTCTTCCTATTTTATGGTTCTCGATGTCGTTTACATTCATCAATTCTTAGGTAAGAGCAATTATATAGCTTTTGTTACTATGAAGCGACACTTGAAAGCTAGACAATGTACCTATCACTGAGATTATACAAATCTCTGAGTTCAGGTCTTTTTGTACAAGTTTCTATTTTTTAGGTTTTTTCTCTCCTTTGCTTTTTTCTTTAAAATTTTTTATCTGCAAGGTAGTGGTCGGATGACTGATCTCGTAGACGCTTTAATTGACGCTTCTCTAAATATTGTTTAGGGGGTCACAATTCATTGTTTTTTAGAGAATTTTCTTTGATTTTTATGGAGAACAAGTTTATTTTTTTCCTTTGGCTATCAACCTTCCATTCGCTCAATTCTTACTCTATGAGCCTGTTACCAAGGCCTTAATTGATAATTTGTTGCTTCGAACTACATGTATTCATTTGGTTACAGGTCTTAACTGTACTTTCTGAGTTCCAACTCGATGTAAATTTTATCAAATGTTGCTTGTTTATTGAAATTTTCCTGTTTTAAATTTTTTGTGGAATCAAATATGCGGTGCATCAGGTCTGTGAGAATGGTCAGTTTTCCAGTCCGAGTAGTTTCCGTAATTCTTCCGGCTATGTTTTTATTAAAATCTGTTCACACATTTTCATGATTTTTGAAGTCAAATTGAAGTGATGATTTCGGTCACGCCAAAAGAGTAAGTGGATTGAAAAATTTTCGCTTGACAGTTTTGACTTTTCGAGTGACTTTTACGGACTTGATTTTTTGCGTTTCGCGTGATCTAAAATTCTCTCTCAATCACAATTGCAAGCAGCTGAACTCAATTGGCGGCAGTTTAATACTAAAAGTCAAATGAGAAGTGCGGCCAAACTGGTGCCGTTTTTCACTTTAAATCTTAAAAGTGGTATATGTTAACCTCTAATGTGGCCACTATTGAACTTCTTAGTTCCATTTAGCCCCCCCCCCCCGACTGAAGCAGCCTGCAATTGATTAGAGCTCCCACTAGTCGTTCGAGAGCAATTCTTCCGACGTTAAGTTGGTTATGTTTTATTGTCGCTTATTTGAGAGAGAGAGAGAAAGAGCGAGAAATGTTGGTGTAATTTTTTGTGGGCTAATTTTTCCCTCACTTTTGGTGTCAATCTTCATCTTTTTTTACGGTTTTAAGCTTTTTCAGCAATTTTTGTTTTCAATTTTTGATTGCATTTGGGGCTTTGTGGTTGAAATCAGTTGTTCTACCACCCCTAGTTGTCTCTCGATTTGGTTAGTTCTGACTTTGAGCTCTTTCGTTTTGAGTAAATTTGAGCAAATTTTTGTCTGCTTTTAACGTTTTTTTTTTGCCTAGTTCTTCCTATTTTATGGTTCTCGATGTCGTTTACATTCATCAATTCTTAGGTAAGAGCAATTATATAGCTTTTGTTACTATGAAGCGACACTTGAAAGCTAGACAATGTACCTATCACTGAGATTATACAAATCTCTGAGTTCAGGTCTTTTTGTACAAGTTTCTATTTTTTAGGTTTTTTCTCTCCTTTGCTTTTTTCTTTAAAATTTTTTTATCTGCAAGGTAGTGGTCGGATGACTGATCTCGTGGACGCTTTAATTGACAATTCTCTAAATATTGTTTAGGGGGTCACAATTCATTGTTTTTTAGAGAATTTTGTTCGATTTTTATGGAGAACAAGTTTATTTTTTTCCTTTGGCTATCAACCTTCCATTCGCTCAGTTCTTACTCTATGAGCCTGTTACCAAGGCCTTAATTGATAATTTGTTGCTTCGAACTACATGTATTCATTTGGTTACAGGTCTTAACTGTACTTTCTGAGTTCCAACTCGATGTAAATTTTATCAAATGTTGCTTGTTTATTGAAATTTTCCTGTTTTAAATTTTTTGTGGAATCAAATATGCGGTGCATCAGGTCTGTGAGAATGGTCAGTTTTCCAGTCCGAGTAGTTTCCGTAATTCTTCCGGCTATGTTTTTATTAAAATCTGTTCACACATTTTCATGATTTTTGAAGTCAAATTGAAGTGATGATTTCGGTCACGCCAAAACAGTAAGTAGATTGAAAAAGCGAGTGGTTTTGTGGCGTGATTTTTTCACTCCAAATTTGAAGCAGAATGAGAAAACTGTTAACGAGAAATTGTCGTTCTCGATTGTGGTTTGTTGTTCAATGCTTGAGTTTGATTTTAGCAATTTTCTGTTTCTTATCCAATTTTGTTAATGGTTTTTCCAATTCATTGATATTCGATTTTAGGTCGTTTTTTTGTTTGTTCAGTAAAAATTCTTGAATTGTGATGGAATTTGTACTGCTGTTTTTTGTCGTCTCACGCTTTTTTTGTTTTGCATTTGTTCACACAGTCAAGCTGAAAAAATCAAATTTTCTGAATGACTTCTTCTCACTAACGGCTTTTGCGGGCGCGACTTTATTTCTCACTCGCTTAAGTTTTTAGGTCATTTGCGTGATTGGATTTTGATCACACGTGACTTTTTGCACTTCAAAGCTAAAGTTGAGGTCAAAAGAACTCATTTGTGTAATTAAGATCACTTATGAAAAGGCTTCTGCGGAACTAGTTTTAACAAGCTTCATTACTCTATCGATGAATGTTTTTTACATCGCTTTTTGAGCGGCGTCGATAACTTTTTCAACTTATATGTGAATCTGGTTATATCTCTATTATACGGCACGCAAGTAAAATGAAGAAGCGTACAACAGTTGGTAGAATTAGTCAATCTGTAGTAAAGTGTTCCATTTCAATTAAGCGAGCTCAAAAAAATTGAAATAAATCACAGTCGTAAGATACAATGCATCAGGTCATCAGAGTATATATATACTCCGCTTCTACATCAATGACTTAAGGTTTAAAACTATAGTCATTTATCTCGCTCTTATTTATATTGTATTTTATATATTTTTTCTTTATTATATATCATATATTTCTAATTTATAAGTAATGTAAGAATATTTATATCGTCTTTTATATTTTATTTCTTATTCATATATTATATATTTCTAATTTATATTAATTAATATAAAAATTAGACAAATATAAGTTTATATAAATAAGAAATGATATATAAAATAGAATATATAGAATATAGAATATTATAAAATATAAATAAGAGCAAGCGATAAAATGTAGAAGCTGAGTTCGACATAATTACACCATTATATAACATTTCTTTCTGTTTGAAGAAAAATCTGTGTGCTGACATTTATCTTTAATAGAAACGAAGCAATAGCTGAAGCTATTATTGGTATCACTCGACTTTGGGATCGATCTTTTGATCACACCTCGAAAGCTCAACTCTTTTTTACTGTTCAGCGTCTTCGCTCGCCCGTTCAGGGTCTGAATTGTATGTATGGCGCCATCTTGATTTTTATATCCGTAACTAAAGTGAATAAGGACTCTTTTTGCGCTCGTATTGCAAATTCGACTATTGAGTGATTGAGTTGCGTGCCTTCACAAATTAAGTCTGTTGCTAAAATAAAACTGATTGTGAGAACTGAAGGTACATAGCGCTTCTATCATAGTGGTTAATGTCCCTAAATCTCAACCAAGAGGTCGCGGGTGCGCACACCTCCTTATTCAGAAGTCTGCACCTCCTTACTCACAAGTTTTTGCACCAAGTTTTTCTAGCCTATGCCACCCTTCCAAATTGTTTGCCTCGCCTTTATTTTTTGAGCAATTTGTCCCGCGTTAGTGAGTTTTTTTAATAGCCGCCGTCAACGGCTATTATTTAGGTGCTCTCCTTTTTACATTTCAAAGAATTTGAATTGTTTTGGGTGGTTTTTCAATTCTATCATTCATTGAATCGCGTAATGAAGCGAATACGGTCAAAGTCAAAAGAACAAAACCAAACGAAACGGAATAAACATGTAAACCCCGGTCAAAAAGTCATAGTGCATTAGGTTTTCAAAGTTCATTCAAGCGATTGCTATCTGGCATTTTTATTATGCTTAGTAGCGTTGTTTAGAAGTTGATTAAATTGTAATTTTAATCAAATTGTAATTTGAGTCTTACCGAATTTGCACACTAATTAGAAACACTTCAAACTTCGGAAGAAATTCTGTCAAGTTTCTATCTCTTAATTTCTTTTTTTGTTTCAATCCCAATGTGCTTGAAGCGTATCAATGGCGGCTATTTTCTGGCAATCTGCCGGCTATGTTGGTGTTTTCCAATGCAGTTCTTAATACCCACTGACCGTTTGACTTATCGTCCTCATAAGTTGCTGGCTATGTTAAACAAGCGCTCTGCCAACTCAAGGTGATACTATGTCTAATACTTATTGTAATTGATACTGGTACCTTCATTCTCTCATTATGCAGAAATGAGTAACAAGTCCAATCACAATGATGTGTCTTTTTGATGTTTTGTTTATAAAACCTTATTTCATTTTCTGTTCTTTGCTTTTTCATAGCCGCCGTCAGCTTACCTTTATTATTTAGGCGCTCTCCTTTTTTGAATTCGCTTTCCCTTTTGATCACGTATTCCGTTTTTCATAAGTCACGATTTTCACGTTTGACTTCCGACTTACTTCACTCACTGGATTTTAACTGCTTTTATGCATTGGGCTAGGCATTATAATGATTATGGTTAAAGTCAAAAGAACGAAATCAAAAAAGTTGGGTAAACCGATAAAGCCCGGTCATTAAGGCATTGGAAATTAGGTTATCAAAGCTGGTTAGAGTGTGTGCTAGCTGACATTGATATTAAGCTTGTTAGCCTTCAGTTTATAAGCTGAATTAAGTTGAGTGTTAGAATCTAACTGAAACTGCACGCCAAAGTAGAACACTTTTTGACACTGACAAAACAGTCCGAAAAGAATTGGTCAATTTGTCTTCGTTTTTTCTTTTTCTTTTTTCTGTTTCAATTCCGTTGTGCATCAAGCGAGTCAACGGCGGGTGTCTTCCGACAGTGTGCGGGCTATTAAGATGTTTTCCGATGCAATTCTTGCTATCGACTGACCATTTGACTTATCGTCTTCATAAGTGTTCAAATCACTGGAGCTGCTGGGAAGACATGAAATTGTCATCTGCTGGAAGACATGACGCTGGAACTGTGAGAAGCAATTTTTTGTGGTTTGGAACCCACTCATTTCACCCCCTCATTTCACCCCCTCCCCCCATGCTTGCTCGATCCCCCGCAATCCGTTCTCTTCTGCGCCACTGCACACCTCATTTCTCTATTCTATTTCTTTACTAGCCTCTTTAATAGCCTCCGTCAGCTTCTCGATGGTTTTTTTTACAATTAAAATTTGAATTGTATTGGGGCGCTGTCTTTTTAAGATCTGTTCACAAATATTTATCAAATCCGAGTAGTGATTTTGTTCACAGGAAGTGCAGCGAAAAAGCGAGTAGTGACGTAAAAATTTTTACTCTTATTTTAAAGTAGTGAGAAAAAGGTGTTTGAACAAAAATTTGCTTTCTCGCTAGTGGTTTTTTGTGCACATGCGGCATTTTGACATAAATTTTCTGTTTTTATCTTTTTGTAGGAATGTTTTTCTCAAATCACTCATAGTCCGTTCTAGGTTTAGTTTTTTTTTTGTTAAGTCAATGAAAATTTTTTGAGTGGTACCTCAGGACTTGTCCTGTTATATTACTTAATTCGCTTTACCTTTTAATCACGTTTTGGTATTACATAAGTCACGATTTTCACAATTGACTTTTTTCTTACTTCCTCACTGTTTCAACTGAATGGAGTTTAAATTCTTTCATGTATTGAAATATGCAATATGAATACGGTTAAAGTCAAAAGAGCCAAATCAAAAGCGACGCGATAAACCGATAAAGCCTGGTCAGTAAGTCATTGAGAAGGTTATCAAAGTTCATTAGAGTGTTTGCTAGCTAAAATTGGCATTGAGCTTGTGCTTGCAGCTGCAGGGAGGACATGAAATCTCTAACTGTGGTCTAGAACACCCTCAGTGCACCCCCCCCCCACGCGCTTTCTCAATCGCCTCCGCCAATTCGCTCTCCCAAGCTCTAACCCTCGTTATTGTACACCTCATTTTTCTAATGCATGTCTTTACTAGCATGTTTAATAGCCGCCTTCAGCCTCTCAACGGCTATTATTTAAGCGCTCTCCTTTTTTACATTTCAAAGAATTTGAATTACTTGGGGCGCTGTCTGTTCAATATTTTTCACACATTTTTATGATTTTTGAGGTGAAATTGACGTAGTGATTTTGGTCAGAGGAAGTGAACCAAAAAGCGAGTAGTTTCTTGGTGTGAAATTTTTTCACTCTTATTTTAAAGTACAGTGAGGAAATGCGTTTTAACAAAAATTCGCTTTCTCGCTAGTGGTTTTTTGTTCACATTGTTCACATGTGGCGTTTTGACATTAATTTTCTGTTTTTATCTGTGTTTTTTTAGGAATGGTTATCTCAAATCTTCCATAGTCCGTTGGACTTGTCCGAGTGGTACGTCAGGACTTCTCCTGTTATATTACTTAATTCGCTTTACCTTTTAATCACGTTTTTCGTATTACATAAGTCACAATTTTCACGTTTGACCTCTTACTTACTTCACTCACTGTTTCAACTGAATGGATTTTAAATTCTTGTTTTGGATTACGCAATATAATGAATACGTTTAAAGTCAAAAGAGCCAAATAAAAAAGATGGGATAAACCGATAAAACCCGGTCATTAAGGCATTGGAAATTAGGTTATCAAAGTTGATTAGAGCGTGTGCTAGCTGACGTTGATAATAAGCTTATTGGCCTTCAGTTTAGAAGCTGAATTAAGTTGAGTGTTAGAATCTAACTGAAACAAATTCGAACACTTTTTGACACTAAAAAAACCATCCGAAAAAAATTCGTCAATTTGTCTTCGTTTTTTCTTTTTCTGTTTCAATACCGATGTGCATCAATCGAGTCAACGGCGGCGTTTCGACAATCTGCTGGCTATATTGGTGTTTTCAATGCAATTCGTACTACCCACTCTCCTTTTGACTTATCGTCCTCATAAGTATTCAAATCACCGGAGCTTTTTTAGAAATCACCCATAGTCCGTTCTAGGTCTAGTTTTTTGTTTAGTCAATGACATTTATTTGAGTTGTATGCCAGGACTTGTCTTGTTATATTTTTTAATTGGCTTTACCTTTTAATTACGTTTTTCCGTTTACATAAGTCGATTTTCACGTTTGACTCCTGACTTAATTCAATCACTGTTTCAACTGGATTGATTTGATTTTCTTTCCTGCGTTGAATTACGTAATATCATGAATACAGTTAAAGTCAAAAGAGACAAATCAAAGGAGACAGGTTTTTTCACATGTGGCATTTTGACATTAATTTTCTGTTTTCTATCTGTTTTTTAGGAATGTTTTTCTCAAATCACTCAGTCCGTTCTAGGTCTAGTTTTTTGTTTCGTCAATGACATTTCTTTGAGTTGTACGCCAGGACTTGTCCTGTTATATTTTTTAATTGGCTTTACCTTTTAATCACGTTTTTCCGTTTACATAAGTAAATTTTCACGTTTGACTTCTGACTTACTTTACTCACTGTTTCAACTGGATTGAATTGAATTTCTTTCCTGCGTTGAGTTACGTAATATATTGAATACGGTTCAAGCCAAATCAAAAGAGACAGGATAAACCGATAAAGCCCTGTAGTAAGTCATTGAGAATTAGGTTATCAAAGTTCATTAGTGTTTGCTAGCCAACATTGGTATTAAGCGCTTAGCCTTCAGTTTAGAAGTTGAATTAAGTGTTAGAATCTAACTGAAATTGCAACCATATTGGAACGCTTTTGACACTGAAAAAAAAACAAAAATCGGTCAATTTGTCTGCATTTTTTTTCTGTTTCAATCCCGACTTGTATCAAGCGCGTCATGGCGGCTATTTTCTGGCAATCTGCGGGCTATGTTGGTGTTTTCCAATGCAGTTTGTACTACCCACTGTCCATTTGACTTATCGTCCTCATAAGTGTTCAAATCACCGGAGCTGCTGGGAAGACATGAAATCACTAACTTTGAGAAGCATTTTTCTGTCCTGAGCTCCCTCACTGCATCAACCCCGCCCCTTCCCACGCGCTTGCTCGATCCCCTCCCCCAATCCGTTCTCCCCCGCTCTAACCCTTGTCATTGTCCACCCCTTTTTTCTATTGCATTTCATTTCTAGCATGTGTAATAGCCGCCGTCAGCCTCTGAACGGCTATGATTTAGGCGCTCTTTTTGCAATCAAAAGAATTTGGATTGTATTGGGGCGCTGTCTTTTTAAGATCTGTTCACACTTTTTCATGATTTCTTAAGTCAAATTGGAGTAGTGAATTTGGTCACAGGAAGTGGAGCAAAAACGCGAGTAGTTTAGTGGCGTAAAATTTTTTCACTCGTATGTTAAAGGAGGATGAGAAGTTGTTTGAACAAATTTGCGTTCCCGCTGGCGGTTTTTTGTTCGCATGCGGCTTTTTAACATTGATTCCCTGTTTTTTATTTGTTTTTTGTAGAAATGGTTTTCCCAAAACACTCAGTCGGTTCTAGTTCTATTTTTTGTTTAGTCAATGACGTTTCTGCGAGCTGTACGTCGCGTTATATTTTTAATTCGCTTTAACTTTTAATCACGTCTTTCGTCAGCACGATTTTAACGACTGCCTCCTGACTTAATTCACTCACTGTTTCAACTGAATGGGTTTTTTTTTCAAGCATTCAACTACGCAATACTGTCAAAGTCAAAAGATCGAAAACAAAGGAGATGAGATTAACCCGATAAGCCCGGTCATTAAGTCGTTGAGAATTAGCTTATCAAAGTTCATTAAGAGTGTTTGCTAGCTGATTTTGGTATCAAGCTGAATGGTTTTCACTGTAGAAGCTGAATTAGTTATAGTTTTAGAATCAAACTGAATCTGCACCCTTCGAATTAGAACACTTTTTAACAATGAAAAAAGTCAAAAATTTGACATTAATTTTGGTTTTGTTTTTCTTTAGAAATGGTTATCCCAAATCACTCATTGTCTGTTCTAGGTCTAGTTTATTGTATAGTCAATGACATTTCTTTGAGTTGTACGTCAGGACTGGTCCTGTTATGTTTGTTAATTTGCTTTACTTTTAAATCACCTTTTTCGTTTTACGTCAGTCACTATTTTCACGATTGACTTCTGACTTACTTCAATCACTGTTTCAACTGAATGGATTTTAAATTTTTTCATGTTTTGGTTTACGCAATATAATGAATACGGTTAAAGTCAAAAGAGCCAAATCAAAAGAGAAGGAATAAACCGATAAAGCCCGGTCATTAAGTCGTTGAGAATTAGGTTATCAAAGGTCATTACGAGTGTTTGCTAACTGACATTGGTATTAAGCTTGTTAGCTTTCAGTTTAGAAGCTGAACTAAGTGAAGTGTTAGAATCGAACTGAAACTGCACGCCAAAGTAGAACACTTTTTGACACTGACAAAACAGTCCGAAAAGAATTGGTCAATTTGTCTTCGTTTTTTCTTTTTGTTTTTTCTGTTTCAATCCCGTTGTGCATCAAGCGAGTCAACGGCGGGTGTCTTCCGACAGTGTGCGGGCTATTAAGATGTTTTCCGATGCAATTCTTGCTATCGACTGACCATTTGACTTATCGTCTTCATAAGTGTTCAAATCACTGGAGCTGCTGGGAAGACATGAAATTGTCATCTGCTGGAAGACATGACGCTGGAACTGTGAGAGGCAATTTTTTGTGGTTTGGAACCCACTCATTTCACCCCCTCATTTCACCCCCTCCCCCCATGCTTGCTCGATCCCCCGCAATCCGTTCTCTTCTGCGCCACTGCACACCTCATTTCTCTATTCTATTTCTTTACTAGCCTCTTTAATAGCCTCCGTCAGCTTCTCAATGGTTTTTTTTACAATTAAAATTTGAATTGTATTGGGGCGCTGTCTTTTTAAGATCTGTTCCCAAATATTTATCAAATCCGAGTAGTGATTTTGTTCACAGGAAGTGCAGCGAAAAAGCGAGTAGTGACGTAAAAATTTTTACTCTTATTTTAAAGTAGTGAGAAAAAGGTGTTTGAACAAAAATTTGCTTTCTCGCTAGTGGTTTTTTGTGCACATGCGGCATTTTGACATAAATTTTCTGTTTTTATCTTTTTTTAGGAATGGTTTTCTCTCATAGTCTGTTCTAGGTTTAGTTTTTTTGTTTAGTCAATGAAAATTTTTTGAGTGGTACGTCAGGACTTGTCCTGTTATATTACTTAATTCGCTTTACCTTTTAATCACGTTTTGGTATTACATAAGTCACGATTTTCACGATTGACTTGTTTCTTACTTCGCTCACTGTTTCAACTGAATGGATTTTAATTTCTTTCATGCATTTTATTACGTAATATAATGAATACGGTTTAAGTCAAAAGAGCCAAATCAAAAGAGACAGGATAAACCGATAAAGCCCGGTAGTAAGTCATTGAGAATTAGGTTATCAAAGTTCATTAGTGTTTGCTAGCCAACATTGGTATTAAGCCCTTAGCCTTCAGTTTAGAAGTTGAATTAAGTGTTAGAATCTAACTGAAATTGCAGCTATATTTGAACACTTTTGACACTGAAAAAAAACAAAAATCGGTCAATTGGTCTTCATTTTTTTTCTGTTTCAATCCCGACTTGTAGCAAGCGCGTCATGGCGGCTATTTTCTGGCAATCTGCGGGCTATGTTGGTGTTTTCCAATGCAGTTTGTACTACCCACTGTCCATTTGACTTATCGTCCTCATAAGTGTTCAAATCACCGGAGCTGCTGGGAAGACATGAAATCACTAACTTTGAGAAGCATTTTTTTTGTCCTGAGCTCCCTCACTGAATCAACCCCGCCCCTTCCCACGCGCTTGCTCGATCCCCTCCCCCAATCCGTTCTCCCCCGCTCTAACCCTTGTCATTGTCCACCCCTTTTTTCTATTGCATTTCATTTCTAGCATGTGTAATAGCCGCCGTCAGCCTCTGAACGGCTATGATTTAGGCGCTCTTTTTGCAATCAAAAGAATTTGGATTGTATTGGGGCGCTGTCTTTTTAAGATCTGTTCACACTTTTTCATGATTTCTTAAGTCAAATTGGAGTAGTGAATTTGGTCACAGGAAGTGGAGCAAAAACGCGAGTAGTTTAGTGGCGTAAAATTTTTTCACTCGTATGTTAAAGGAGGATGAGAAGTTGTTTGAACAAATTTGCGTTCCCGCTGGCGGTTTTTTGTTCGCATGCGGCTTTTTAACATTGATTCCCTGTTTTTTATTTGTTTTTTGTAGAAATGGTTTTCCCAAAACACTCAGTCGGTTCTAGTTCTATTTTTTGTTTAGTCAATGACGTTTCTGCGAGCTGTACGTCGCGTTATATTTTTAATTCGCTTTAACTTTTAATCACGTTTTTCGTCTTTCGTCAGCACGATTTTAACGACTGCCTCCTGACTTAATTCACTCACTGTTTCAACTGAATGGGTTTTTTTCTTTCAAGCATTCAACTACGCAATACTGTCAAAGTCAAAAGATCGAAAACAAAGGAGATGAGATTAACCCGATAAGCCCGGTCATTAAGTCGTTGAGAATTAGCTTATCAAAGTTCATTAAGAGTGTTTGCTAGCTGACTTTGGTATCAAGCTGAATGGTTTTCACTGTAGAAGCTGAATTAGTTATAGTTTTGGAATCAAACTGAATCTGCACCCTTCGAATTAGAACACTTTTTAACAATGAAAAAAGTCAAAAATTTGACATTAATTTTGGTTTTGTTTTTCTTTAGAAATGGTTATCCCAAATCACTCATTGTCTGTTCTAGGTCTAGTTTATTGTATAGTCAATGACATTTCTTTGAGTTGTACGTCAGGACTGGTCCTGTTATGTTTGTTAATTTGCTTTACTTTTAAATCATTTTTTTCGTTTTACGTCAGTCACTATTTTCACGATTGACTTCTGACTTACTTCAATCACTGTTTCAACAGAATGGATTTTAAATTTTTTCATGTTTTGGATTACGCAATTTAATGAATACGGTTAAAGTCAAAAGAGCCAAATCAAAAGAGAAGGATTAAACCGATAAAGCCCGGTCATTAAGTCGTTGAGAATTAGGTTATCAAAGGTCATTACGAGTGTTTGCTAACTGAGATTGGTATTAAGCTTGTTAGCTTTCAGTTTAGAAGCTGAACTAAGTGAAGTGTTAGAATCGAACTGAAACTGCACGCCAAGTTAGAACACTTTTTGACACTGAAAAAAAAAGAGAAACAAATCGGTCAATTTGTCTTGGTTTGTTCTTTTTCTGTTTCAGTCACTATGTGCATCAATGGCGTCAACGGCTGCTGTTTTCCGGCAATCTGTGGGCTATTAAGATGTTTTCCGATGCAATTCTTGCTACCTACTGACCATTTGACTTATCCTCCTCATAAGTGTTCAAATCACGGCAGCTGCTAGGAAGAAATGAAATTGTCATCTGCTGGAACACATGACACTGTAACTGAGAGAGGCATTTTTTTGTGGTCTGGAACCCCCTACTTTCACCCTCCCCCTCCCCCCGTGCTTGCTCAATCTCCTCTCTCAATGCGATATAATGCCTGTCATTGCACACCCCATTTTCTATTCCATTTCTTTACTAGCCTTTATTAGCCTCCGTCAGCTTCTCAAAGGCTATTTTTTACAATTAAAATTTGAATTGTATTGGGGCGCTGTCTTTTTAAAATCTGTTCACATATATTTATGATTTTTGAAGTCAAATCGGAGTAGTGATTTTGGTCACAGTAAGTGCAGCGAAACAGCGAGTAGTGACGTAAAATTTTTTACTCTGATTTTACAATTCGCTTTCTCGCAAGTGGTTTTTTTGTTAACATGCAGCATTTTGACTTTAATTTTCTGTTTTATCTGTTTTTCTTTAGAAGTGGTTTCCCCAAAATACTCATAGTCTGTTCTAGATCTAGTTATTTGTTTAGGCAATGACGTCTCTTGAGATGTACTTCAGGACTTGTCCCGTTATGTTTTTTAATTTGCTTTTTTTTAATCACGGTTTTCGTTTTAAATAAGTCACGATTTTCACGTTTGACTTCCTACTTAAATCACTCACTGTTTCAACTGAATGGATTTTAAATTCTTTCATGCATTGGATTACGCAATGTAATGAATACGGTTCAAGTCAAAAGAGCCAAATCAAAGGAGACGGGATAAACCGATAAAGCCCGCTCATTGAGTCATTGAGAATTAGGTTATCAAAGTGCATTAGAGTTTTTGCTAACTGACATTCGTATTCAACTTATTAGCTTTCAGTTTAGAAGCTGAACTAAGTGAAGTGTTAGAATCGAACTGAAACTGCACGCCAAGTTAGAACACTTTTTGACACTGAAAAAAAAAGAGAAACAAATCGGTCAATTTGTCTTGGTTTGTTCTTTTTCTGTTTCAGTCACTATGTGCATCAATTGCGTCAACGGCTGCTGTTTTCCGGCAATCTGTGGGCTATTAAGATGTTTTCCGATGCAATTCTTGCTACCTACTGACCATTTGACTTATCCTCCTCATAAGTGTTCAAATCACGGCAGCTGCTAGGAAGAAATGAAATTGTCATCTGCTGGAACACATGACACTGTAACTGAGAGAGGCATTTTTTTGTGGTCTGGAACCCCCTACTTTCACCCTCCCCCTCCCCCCGTGCTTGCTCAATCTCCTCTCTCAATGCGATATAATGCCTGTCATTGCACACCCCATTTTCTATTCCATTTCTTTACTAGCCTTTATTAGCCTCCGTCAGCTTCTCAAAGGCTATTTTTTACAATTAAAATTTGAATTGTATTGGGGCGCTGTCTTTTTAAAATCTGTTCACATATATTTATGATTTTTGAAGTCAAATCGGAGTAGTGATTTTGGTCACAGTAAGTGCAGCGAAACAGCGAGTAGTGACGTAAAATTTTTTACTCTGATTTTACAATTCGCTTTCTCGCAAGTGGTTTTTTTGTTAACATGCAGCATTTTGACTTTAATTTTCTGTTTTATCTGTTTTTCTTTAGAAGTGGTTTCCCCAAAATACTCATAGTCTGTTCTAGATCTAGTTATTTGTTTAGGCAATGACGTCTCTTGAGATGTACTTCAGGACTTGTCCCGTTATGTTTTTTAATTTGCTTTTTTTTAATCACGGTTTTCGTTTTAAATAAGTCACGATTTTCACGTTTGACTTCCTACTTAAATCACTCACTGTTTCAACTGAATGGATTTTAAATTCTTTCATGCATTGGATTACGCAATGTAATGAATACGGTTCAAGTCAAAAGAGCCAAATCAAAGGAGACGGGATAAACCGATAAAGCCCGCTCATTGAGTCATTGAGAATTAGGTTATCAAAGTGCATTAGAGTTTTTGCTAACTGACATTCGTATTCAACTTATTAGCTTTCAGTTTAGAAGCTGAATTGCGTATAATATTAGAATCTAACTGAAACTGCACGCCATATTACAACACCTTTTGACAGTAAAAAAAAAACAGAAAAAGAATTGGCCAATTTGTCTTATATTTTTCTTTTTCTGTTTCAATCCCGATGCGCGTCACGGTGGCTATTTACCGGCAATCTCCGGGCTATGTTGGTGTTTTCCAATGCAAATCGTACTACCGACTGACACTTTGATTATCGTCCTCATAAGTGTTCAAATCACGGCAGCTGCTGTGAAAACATGAAATCACTGTAACTGTGACAGGAAATTTTTTTGTGGTCTGGAACCCCCTCACTGCAACCCCCACCTCGCGCTTGCGCGATCCCCTGCCCCAATCCACTTTTCCCCAATCTAACCCACGTCATTGCACAAACTCTTTTACTATTCTATTTCCTTACTAGCCTGTTTAATAATCGCCGTCAGCCTCTCAACGGCTTTTATGTAGGCGCTTTTTAACAATTAAAAGAAATTGAATTGTATTGGGGTGCTGTCTTTTTAAGATCGGTTTACACATTTTCATGATTTTTAAGGTAAAATTGGAGTACTGATTTTTGTCACGCCGAAACAGGAAATGGAGCGAAGCGAGTGGTTTTGCGGCGTGAAATTTTTTTGCTCTAAATCTAAAGTAGAGTGAGAAAACGGTGTTTGAACAAAAATGCGCCTTCTCGCTAGTGGTTTTTTGTTAACATGCAGCATTTTGACTTTAATTTTCTGTTTTATCTGTTTTTTAGAAGTGGTTTCCCCAAAATACTCAGTCTGTTCTAGATCTAGTTATTTGTTTAGGCAATGACATTTCTTGAGTTCTACTTCAGGACTTGTCCCGTTATGTTTTTTAATTTCCTTTATTTTTTAATCACGGTTTTCGTTTGACATAAGTCACGATTTTCACGTTTGACTTCCTACTTAAATCACTCACTGTTTCAACTGAATGGATTTTAAATTCTTTCATGCGTTGGATTACGCAATGTAATGAATACGGTTCAAGTCAAAAGAGGCAAATCAAAGGAGACGGGATAAACCGATAAAGCCCGCTCATTGAGTCATTGAGAATTAGGTTATCAAAGTGCATTAGAGTTTTTGCTAACTGACATTCGTATTCAGCTTATTAGCTTTCAGTTGAGAAGCTGAATTACGTATAATGTTAGAATCTAACTGAAACTGCACGCCATATTACAACACCCTTTGACAGTAAAAAAGAAACAGAAAAAGAATTGGCCAATTTGTCTTATATTTTTCGTTTTCTAGTTCAATGCCGATTTGCATCAAGTGCGTCACGGTGGCTTTTTTGTGGTCATATGCGGGCTATGTTGGTGTTTTCCAATGGAATTCGTACTACCCACTGTCCATTTGACTTATCGTCCTCATAAGTATTTAAATCACCTGAGCTGCTGGGAAGACATGAAATCACTAACTTTCAGAATCAATTTTTTTGTCCTGAAACCCCTCACTGCACCAACCCCCCCACCCCTCCTCTTCAAGCGCTTGCGCGATCCCCTGCCCCAATTCACTTTCCCCCAATATAACCCACGTCATTGCACACACTCTTTTAGTATTCTATTTCCTTACTAGCCTGTTGAATAATCGCCGTCAGCCTCTCAACGGCTTTTATTTAGGCGCTTTTTAACAATTAAAAGAAATTGAATTGTATTGGGGTGCTGTCTTTTTAAGATCGGTTTACACATTTTCATGATTTTTGAGGCAATATTGGAGTACTGATTTTGGTCACGCCGAAACAGGAAGTGGAGCGAAAAAGCAAGTAGTTTTGTGGCGTTAAATTTTTTCAATCCAAATTTAATGTAGTGAGAAAAAAGCGTTTGAACAAAAATTCGCCTTCTCGCTACTGGTTTTTTGTTCACATGCGGCATTTTGACATTGATTTGCTGTATTTTTATCTGTTTTTTTAAATGGTTTTCCCATATCAGTCATAGTCCGTTCTAGGTCTAGTTTTTTGTTTAGTCAGTGACATTTCTTTGAGATGTAAGCCAGGAGTTGTCCTGTTATGTTTTTTATTTGCTTTACTTTTTAATCGCATTTTTCGTATTACATCAGTCACGCTTTTCACGATTGACTTCTGACTTACTTCACTCACTGTTTCAAGTCAATGGATTTTAAGTTCTTTCATGTATTGGATTACGCAATATATTTAATACGGTTAAAGTCAAAAGAGCCAAATCAAAGGAGACGGGATAAACCGATAAAGCCCGCTCATTAAGTCATTGAGAATTAGGTTATCAAAGTGCATTAGATTGTTTGCTAAATGACATTCGTATTCAGCTTATAAGCTTTCAGTTTAGAAGCTGAATTAAGTATAATGTTAGAATCTAACTGAAACTGCACGCCATTTTACAACACCTTTTGACAGTAAAAAAAAACAGAAAAAGAATTGGCCAATTTGTCTTATATTTTTCTTTTTCTGTTTCAATCCCGATGCGCATCAAGCGTGTCACGGTGGCTATTTGCCGGCAATCTGCGGGCTATGTTGGTGTTTTCCAATGCAATTCGTACTGCCGACTGACACTTTGACTTATCGTCCTCATAAGTGCTCAAATCACGGCAGCTGCTGTGAAAACGTGAAATCACTGTAACTGTGACAGGAAATTTTTTTTGTGGTCTGAAACCCCCTCACTGCAACCCCCACCTCGCGCTTGCTCGATCACCTCCCCCAATACGCTCTCCCCTGCTCTAACCCACGCCTTTGCACACACTTTTTCTATTCCATTTCTTTACTAAACTGTTTAATAGCCGCCGTCAGCCTGTCAACGGCTATTATTTAGGCGCTTTTTAACAATTAAAAGAGTTTAATTTGTGTTGGGGTGCTCTTTTTAAGATCTGTTCACACATTTTCTTGATTTTTGAAGTCAAATTGGAGAAGTGATTTTGGTTACAGGAAGTGGAGCGAAAAATGGAGTATATTTTTGGCATGAAATTTTTTCACTCTAATTTTAAAGTAGAGTGAGAAAACGGTGTTTGAACAAAAATTCTCTTTCTCGCAAGTGGTTTTTTGTTCACATGCGGCATTTTGACATGGATTTTCTGTTTTTTTCATTTGATCTTTTTTTGGAAATGGTTTTCCCAAATGACTCATAGTCCGTTCTAGGACTAGTTTTTTGTTTGGTCATTGTCATTTCTTTGAGCTGTACGTCAGGACTTGTCCTGTTATGTTTTTTAATTCGCTTTACCTTTTAATCACATTTTTCTTTTTACATCATTCACGATTTTCACGGTTGACTTCTGACTTACTTCATTCACTGTTTCAACTGAATGGGTTTTTGTTTCTTTCACGCATTCAATTACGCACTTTGGTGAATGCTGTCAGAGTCAAAAGATCAAATGCAAAGGATAAACCGACGAAGCCCGGTCATTAAGTCGTTGAGATTTAGGTTATCAAAGTTCATTAAGATTGTTTGCTAGCTGACTTTGGTATTAAGCTTAATATCTTTCACTTTAGAAGCTGAATTAGTTATAGTTTTAGATTCCAACTGAAATGCACGCCGAATTAGAACACTTTTTAACACTGAAAAAAAAAACAGAAAAAAATTGGTCAATTTGTCTCTTCTTTTGTTTCTTTTTCTGTTTCAATCCCTATGTGTATCAAGCGCGTCAATGGCGGCTATTTTCCGGCTATCTTTCGGCTATGTTTTCAATCCTGATCAGGGTCATGGGATTCAATCGCGGCTATTTCCCATCACTCTACCAGGTAATTTCTTTACAGACAAACTCCCGAAAATCATTTGAGTTGCCCTTAAAACAACTTGTGGTAGGGATTCTCTCGCATTTTTTGAATCGTATCCGTTTGAAGAGGATGATTAGTTGTCCACGGTTCGTAATTGATCTGTCGGTGGCATCTACTTTTTAGAATTCTGATGGCTATGTTCTTCGATAAATAACGAATTTCTATCATGATCGTACAGCAATAGCCGAGCTATGCGTTACAAATTTTCTAGACACCGACTATTTCAAGTTAAAATGCTTGCTCTCTAAAATTTGTATGTAGATTCAATCTGGTTATGTGGTGGCCCTATTTGATCTCGTGGCATTAAGTCTGGCTTGATATACTTACGCTTTCTTACTGATATTTGTTAGCTGTTTGTTTTGTTCAGGTGTGAAATTGACTCTTGCGGGAGTGTTTGACACAAAAGCCATAAGTGGAGGTGATCACAAATTGGGCATGGGAGTTGATGTAGACTTCTCGTGAGATCCATTATCAAGTATCCAAATCGGAAAGCGCACGCGCAGCCAAATCGAAACTCAGAAAAGAAAGAACCCAGCATTAAAGAAACGTCACTTTGCGCCACCATAAATGCTTAATATCTTCATATAGCTCAATCTCTAGTTACAGCGTGCTATGGAAACAGTAGACAGTTGAACGCTGAGGACTTATTGATGCTGATAGAAACGTTAATTTCTAAGTTTGTAAAGATATCTTTTTGACACAATAACTATTGCACTAAAACCATCCATGAAAACCTAATGCCATCCCCTTTTGTGTACTAATTGAATTTAAGGCCTTTCAAACATGTTTTTGAATAATGGAGAGAGAACCCTGTTCGGATACTGGTGGAAAGATTAGTTCTTTGGGAACTGATGTGTATGTATAAATGATGATGCATCTTGATAATGTTAGCATCATTGCTAGTTGCAACATGATGAAGTGCGATCAAAGGAACAGTGAGTGAATAAATCTGTCTGACTTGGTTTTGCTATTCTGTATTGAGAGCTGCTGCGACCTTATTAACTTGTCTTTATTAATGAATGAACCTAATTTCAAGTTTATACTGTTGGCTTTTCATATGGACACCATTACAAAAAATTTTGAGCATAGCTGACGCATACTTGCTAAGAATATGCACATGAAGCAGTCGTGTTACCTGAATATATCGGTTGTGACTAAGACAGAGGTATCAACTAAAACAATACGGCTATCGCTTGGATAAAAGGGGGCGAAGTGTCGGGTACCTCGTATTATTCGTGCTACAATTATGAGTAATTTTTGAAATGAGCAGTATAATTGGCTAGTCTCCATATGCAGTTGGTGTTGGAATTTATGCACTGGGACTTTTGTTCTTAGTAGTTTCCGCGATCTAAAAGTTGCTTTGTATGCATACTTTGGGTCAATCAGACTTCGATTTTGCTCAGAAATTGAGTTGGCGTAAAATACACCATCGAAAGTAATTGATAGTGTGTCGTTGCAATAAGGCTTTTACTTATATTTTAGGCTATTGTTATTTGGGCTGAAATATCTAAATTTTTTCAATAGATTGTTTAGATCAAGTCAGCTACTTGATCAATCAGTTCTGAGAATATCTTTATGCTCTACGCGCAACTCTTTTATAGCCAATTCTCAATTCTACCAGCTATGTTCTAAACTCTGCAGTTGACACCTACCCACAGATGCGGCAATAAACCGACTAACATTCATTAGCTTCAAAATTCATTGGCACATTGCTTGAAAAGGCAAAAGAAGAAAGTTAGATCAGTTTTTGTTCATTCATTATTCGGAAAGACCGAGACATTTTTTGTTCAAGGGCGGCGTTTTCAAAGCATTTTTGATTCGCATTTCATTGGCTCAAACGGTTCGTGGTGCTTATGTTAACACGTGTATCTTTTTTTTGGGAATATTGTACAACTTTGGGACAACTTTGAAGATAGTGAACTTCTATATCCAAAATAGAGATATATCCCCTAAGATACCTTTGCCCATTTGAGACTTTTTACTCGTTTTTCGCGTTAATACAGCCCAACCGGATTTTTCGGTGTCATTTTCAACCGCTGGCTCTGATAATCTGATTTGCTCGGTAATAATTATAAGTTGTTAATGACAGACAAATTAAGTTGTGGCCTATTTTTGTTTAATTTCTCTCGAATAAAGTTTGAAGCAATTTTTGTAAACGTGTTGGTCTTTCATTTGCAAAATTTTGCTTGATCGTTTTGACTTTGCGAGTGACTTTTACGCCCTTGACCTTTTCGTTTTGCGTGATCTAAATTTTTCTCGCATTCAACAGTGTTGGCACCTTAAGTCAAGTGGTGGGAGTTCACTACTAAATGTCAAATGAAAAGAGCGCCAAAATTGGTGTAAGTGTTTTTACTTTATTTTTTTGTGTGGTTATAGTGGTATATATTAACCTCTAATGACGTCATTCGAAGACCCCTTAGTCAATTTAGTTACTCCAAGCAATCATCCGAATATTAGTCGGCTAAGTTTATGTTCCAAGATTTCCGTACATTTCATTTTTAATAGCCCAACGGCGATAGCTGGGGCTGTTATTATTAGCCTCAAAACGATAGCTGAGGCTATTATTGGCCTCTTGGTATTTTTGTCAAGAATTTTGTTACGTCATATGACGTCACGATCACTTCAAATCTGCTTATTGTTCATTTGTTCGTGCAATCTTAACTGAATTGCGTGTGGGACGTCATTCCTCATATTGGAGCGAGCTTTTGTTCATTCGAGTGAACAAGTTTTTGGTCACACGTGACTTACCTAACTCTCAAAAATGACTTCCTCACTTAAAATTGACGTTTCTTTAACATAATTCAAAGAGATAAGGTCAAGTGAGTGCGTGTCCCTCTAAGTGAAGGGTATTTTAGGGCATCTAATAGAAGTAGCAATAAGTTAAACAGATTCTTAATCAAAATATAGCATAAAAAAATTGAAAAAAAAATTTTTTTGGGTCTGTTTCTGTTGTATCTTCTTGGCTATTTTCTGGCAATCTGCCAGCTATGTTTTGTATATTTTGGGAAAGTTTTTTTGGGACTTACTAACTTTGAAGTGGGCAATATTTATTATTACTGAAAGGAAAGAATCGAAATTTTAATAAGCCTATTGATACAAAGTTTGCGAAATTTTTGTAATTTTAATTACTTTTTATTTGTCCCTTTTTTTTATTAGTGTGCTATATTAAAGCCTTTGGATCACAGCTATTGGAAAATGTTGGCACGATAAAGCTTTTTCAGAAAATTAAAGGATTTTGAATTTTTCCGGATTTTCTGTCCTTTTGTTGATCGTCAACTGACAAACGGTCTCTCAAAGTCCGTTGAAAAATTGTCGCAACTTGTGATGCTAAAAGCTGGTCACTCATTTTGACGATTCTGGATGTGAATTTGCTTTTGATTGTGTGTTCACGCCGAAACAGGTTGGGTGTTAAGAAACAAGTTGATTTGCGACGTCAAATTGCACTAATTGTATGTAGCAATAAAGCGGTGTTTTCAGCAGAACTTAGCTTTTGTGAAAGTGGCCTTTTCTTGATTTTTAAACAGTTTTTTCGAGCTTTTCGATGGGGTTCGTTGTGAATATTTTAAAATCCAGTGCCATTCAGATCAAGGTCTCGATTTTTTTTGAGTCGATAAAAAATCATTCGTCTTTTCATGCCGCTGTCAACTGTTTTTGTTCGTGACGTGATTTGTTACACACATTAGCGCTCAGTTTTACCTGTAATTTTACTTATATTTAGGGCTATAACTTTTTTAAAAACTTCCAAAGCATTTTCAAGTTCTTGTAAATCACGTCAGCTACTTTATCAACTCATATCCCAAATCTTCAGCTATGTTTTAAACTACAATGATACCCACCCGAAAACAAGGCAAAAACCGACTGCACAAAATCATTTGCAACTGTTTGACGCTTGAGAGCAAATCATCAGACTCCGGTCATTTTTCTAACCTGCTTCTCTAACAGCGAAGGAAATTTGGTTTTTAGTAGTTAATCGTTCTTAAAAATACTTCTATTGAACAAAAAACTGAAAATCAGTGTAAATTAGTCAATTTTTTCCTTTTGGCTGAATTGATAGAAATTTGGCGCATCATAGCTAAGAGATGAGTTCAGTTTTTCTTTATTTACGACCTGACAGCACAGGCATCAACATCTTGTATTGTTTACTATTTTCTCTGTTTCTGGCCTCTTTTCGGATCTTTTTCTCTGAATCTCAGGAGAGATGTTATTTTCACTATTTAAGAATCAACACTCTGATTTGGTTTCCCCAACATTTGGTGCCCCAGTGAATGAGAAGATTCAGTTTCAACTGGAGCAATATCAATGTATTCATTTTTATCAATCTCCAGAAACCCAATCAAATCTACTTAAATCGCTTAAATCAAAAACTTATACCGAGAGGTTATTTTGAATAGACTTCCAAAAGTTATTCCTTGATCACAACAGAAAAAAGAGTCATTCACGAGCAATGTGCAAAAATGCAAACGTTTATTTGCAAGAGCAAGCTTTTATTTTGAAAAATTATGCAGACCTATGCTTTACCGCAATGAAGAGTGAAGTACAATGAGCAATAGAAGTCACAAAATTCGGCGAAGAAACGAAAAGAAGGAAAACTTTCATCTAAAAGCTCTTGAAAAATGAAAACTTTTGACGCCGCAAAAAATCAGTTTGAAGGGATAAATTGAAAGAAATTGATAAATTGAAGAATTGTAGAAAATCAGCGGAGAAAAATTATGAACATCTTTTCAAAGATTGTGAGAAGTTTATTCGTTTTGTTTTCGAACCTGTAACCTGATGCCCCTAGCATAAACTTCTTGAAAACGTAATTGATGTTTGGTAACTTTTGGTTAAGTTTACCGAGCTTTTATCATTTTCATCAGTGCTGGAACCGAGCGTAATAAATGGAGGAAGGCTTTCACGGCCAAATTGAAAAGTAGCTTTAATAATGTCTGACAAGCGGAAATTATTGCTACATTAAAACAGCCCAATTTCCGTGTTTTTTTTCCGCATATATGATTATCATTAGTACGTGAAAACCATACGTGAAAGCAAACCATAATTCAAACTCCTCCAATGTCACCAACTAATTTTTTGCCACGTATAAACAAATAACAGAATCGAGTTTTTTTTACTGCATCAGTTCATGTATTTTTAAGTCCGTTTCTCGTGCACAATAACGAAGTCCAGACTAAATTTGTATTGGTGATATTAAAACCAACTGAACACTGGAAATAGATTAACATTGCACAAATTATGGTGTAATTCTTACTAGCGGTGCACAAAACGAACTAATTTTCTTTATTGGCGTACTCGAAGCCCATTGATAAGCAATACTTTAGATATAATTTGTACTTTTTTCCGACCTTCCTTGGTAAGTTACGTAATTAACAAATTTTGAATGAGATTGAAAATTTGCATTTGTATAGAACGGTGTTTGTTTGGATTTGTTTGACGGGATCTCCTTAATTCTTTTTATGGTTTGAGTTGTTAAAATGAACTAAAAAAAACCTTGATTGTTTCCGAACAATAATTATACAAACTGAACGAAACAAACTTAGTCCGCCAAACTAATTATTTAGAGGTTGGGACTAACAACTGCTAAATAAGCCAGTGTAACACAGAGAAATGGCGTCAACGAAGCTGAAAAAGTTGACTGCAAAAGCAATTTATCTGGACAGATCTGAAGCCAGTGAAAAGAGCTGGGAGTTAATTGGGAAAGCGGTCGTTGCATTTCGTCCAAGGATGCAATAAGTAGAAGATAGGTTGTTGTATAAATTGAAGGGAAAACCAACGACACCAGCTAAAGAAAACCAATCGAATCAATAGCAAAAAGCCAGCAAATCGAAGGTGAAAATAGAAAGATTGCGAGCCCTGCATAAAAAGAATTGGCCAAGCCGAAGTGAAAAGCAGCAAGTCAATTCAAGCATATTGAACAACGCTCAGTATCAATCAGTACGACATGAAAAAGAGAAGAATCATTAAGATTTAGTGAAAAGGTTAATACTAAAAGTCTTAGCTTCAAAATAGTTCGAGGGACAGATTTAGCCAGCAAAATACAGCCCTGCATCTTCAGACTGCGCAAAGCCTTGAGGGGATATTCCCATAAAAATACAAGGCGGAAACAGCTTGCTCTCAGTTTGCTCTCACCGGAGGCAGCTTGCTTCAAAGGAAAAGAATCGGCCATCACAAATTTTCATGGGAGTGCAAACAGCAATGGATGCGTTTAAAATAAGTGAAAAACGAGTGAATGCGTCGACAATGGCAACGCAACCACGCTTGAAAAATTGAGTTTCTCAAACGTTACAATTTGGAACAATCAACATACGGAAATGGTTTTAGGAAAGGTCTTCAGCTGAGGAACGACGTATGGAACGGATGAAGAATTTTGATATCGAGTTTGAAACAATGACGCGATTCCAACAGGCAGGGTTTAAATGGAAACTAGAGCAAGCAGCTTTAGAGAAATATTCTGCTCTTTTTGAATCAACCAATGCGCGGGACGAAACAATTTTCAGCTGAAATGCAAAGATAAGGGATGACAATGATTAGGTAAGTTGAGTTGACTTTTTAACGTCAGACAGATCAGGAGTTGGCTAACAACATAGCCGAATAGTGTTTACAACTTCCAAAAATATCTAAATTCACGCGTTTTTGAAATGTTGAAGATGAAGATTCTTTCGAAAGTTGGTTTACGGTAGAACAAGGGTCTTGAGTGATAGCAACCTATAAAAGGTTTCGTTACATATTTTTAACGAGGCTTTCTGGATATTCTAAACTATTTCAAATTCTCGAAGAGAAGTCGTTCTTTTAGGGTGATGATAGATACGAAGGCTGGCCTGATCTGACTATAATCAAAAAGTTACTCTCATTAAGGGCGTTTGCGCTTTACTGGTTTTAAGAGTTCAGTAGAGTTTGAAAAGAAGAAGAGCGAAGAAGAGTTTGCTGTAAAGTATGGGCGCCGGATATAAACGCATGTAGCAAGTAGAACAACACATTGCTACACTCCGGAAATAGAAGTTACAAGCTTCCTTCAGATCAGCGTAAGCTTTCCTCGATAGCGGCTCAACCATGTAATTCTTTGAACAAAGTGTCCAAGAGAATTTAGGAATCCAGGGCACCGTTATCATGCTCAACATAAGTGGCATACGAAGACCGAAGGTAATAAAACACAAAACTCCTTTCCAGAAAAAAGACACCGCAAAGAATATGCCTTCGATTGAAGCTTTCGGACGGCCGCCAAGTTAATTAAGAAGAGACGCAATTTATGACTTCAACCTTGAGCTTTCCCCGATAATAATTTCAACTTGTCGGAAGTTGGCATCACTCTGTGTCAAAATAATTATGAGCTAGGAGGACCCTCAGACTACCGCCAGATATGAATGAGTAAAAAGATTCAAAGAATTTGAAATATGGCAGTCTCAGCGTCTCGTAAAAAACAACAGTTACTCAATTAAGAGACTGCTAGTAAAACAGATGCGAGAGATTACGACGAAGTTGAAATGAAGCAGAGCCAAATTTACCAAACAACTACAGCTCAGCCGAGTGTCATCTTTAATCATTGGAGTAAAGATTCCAAGGAAAGCCTAATATGAAAACAAAACTTCCCTATTCATTTGGTACAAATTTGAAGGTGAATTCGTTAAGATAGAGCAAGATTCCTAATTAGAAGACACTCCCAGGAAGGAATGCTTGTCGCCAAATTTGAAGTGTCTGCAAAGCAACATAGCAGCTGGAACTGATTTGCTGCTTTGGTTGATCTGAACGATACTCATGTAGCGTTGAACAATAGAGTTTGAATAAACAATAGCCTTGACAGCCGGTATTGTTTCAATGTTTCCGAATGTTTAAATTTCAGGACATAATAGAAGTTGCCATAGATTTCTTTTAGGATCCCGGAACTAACAATTCTGCCCAAGCTTTTGAGCATCATGTCTTCGGTGCTAAGAGTTATCCAATTGGTGCAAATTAAACTCAAGTTTAATTTATCCAATTGGCAAGTTATCCAATTGGTGCCCAAATGAATCAAAGGTGATATAATTAAACTGCATCATATGAGGTTATCATCTTGTGTGTAGAAACTGACAGACAAAGTAATCAAATTTTTCAATCAGATACAGCCAATTCTCTCGCAACACGAACAGCGAACAAGCAACAACGATGAATCTGCTGAAGCATTCGCCAAAGATTTGGATGTTATCGTCAACACAAAAAACACTCCTAAAGTTTAATCCAATGTGGACGGCAATGCAGTGCTTGCATTACATTGTACTGTTACTGACGATAGTCTTCTGGTGTGCAGAGATAGTAAAACAGATAATGACAGTGCCAGAACACAGAGAGACACTATCTCTAATATATCTAAGTATTTGGGTTGTCTGCTCCGTTCAGTGTTCACATGAAACGACTTATGAAAGACATCTAGACCGCTGTTGGACAACATTGGGACATTGATGTTGAGCCCAATGAGGACGCTAAATTTTTGAGGTAGGAAGAAGAACTTTCAATTGTAGTTGAAACCGGATTCGACAGAATATTCTTCAGCACTGTTATAGCTAAGATTGAGTTTCGCGTCTTTGCTGACGCATTGGAAGACACAATTTGCATTGTGGCATGACTGCGAACACAACCATTAAAATATCTAACTGACTCAGCATTTGTAACTGAGCTGCAGAGTGGTGGCAGTGAGATGCTTTAGGATACAACGCTTGGTAACACAAGAGCTGGTAATAGTAGTGAGGCTAAAAGAACTGATGATCAAAGAACGTGAATTGAGATACATACTTGGAGTTTTCAGCCATAAGGAACTACAGTGTTGCAACGGATACACATCTCCCACAGCAAAAAATGTTTGAGGTAGGTCTGTTGGAAATTGAGACACGTGATCCAACCGATTATTCAATAAGTAATCTTTTAAACGATGTCATCAACCCAGCGACATTTGTAACACAGCAATCACCTTAGAGGAGCTCAAGAAAATAACTTACTCGCCGGCGGGTACTGTTGACGCGACAAAAGTTTGAGTGGCCACATCAAAATGAACTCCCTTTTTTTCTCACGCTAGCTTCAGGCCAAGAGAACATACTAACGTATTCATAGGGACCGATATAGCAACTTGGCTGGTGTATAACAGGCTGGTGTTTCAAGTGACATAAACAAAACAAGCATTGAGCAAACATATGCCAGCAATAGTGTTAGTAAGGGTTTAACAAAAATAGAACATAAATGCAATCACTTTCAGTTTAAACCAGCATGAACAGTTTGCTAACAAAATGAAGTCTATGAAGTCTTTACCAAATTCTTTAATTTCTAGTTCTCACCTTTTTGTTATAAAGGGCGACTAAATTGGATCGTGTGGGCTAATTGCATTCTAGTAAAAGTCATTTGGACTTCAATATTAATCTTCGGATTCGGGTAAACTGAATCCTTCACTAAGTAATGCTCAATCATGTAAGGAAAAATATCTGACCAAATCCGTGGACCTTAGAAACTTCAATTGCCTTACAGTCAGCATGAACAGTACTTCTAAGTGCAAAAATGCCCATATCAATCGAACCGTTGTAGCAAGTTTGATCGAAGAGCACTTACAAGCTTAAGCAGCCTTAAGACTTTGGAGTTGGTTACTTTAGCCCTTTTGCTGTAAAGAAAGGGCCAGATAAGAAAGCCGAGGCTGGTGCTGTCTCGTAACCTGTCTGACTGGGAGGTTGGGTCATATAGAAGTACTGCTACTTCAAAGACAGATAATTAGATAGTTGTCTAACTGAAATTACGAAATTTTGCGCGAAAAAGGAAACTGGTTGCGATAACCAGCAACAAATGGATTATCTTTGTTGAAGCTGAACGATATTGTTCAGAATATATTGCAGCATGGAACAAGAGTAATAATGAAGAACATCTGATACTATAGAGGATTAGGTGAAAGTGCAGTCTACCAGCGGTACATCGGTTGGGAGGAGAATGGAAGCAATTAGGGAAAACTCGCATGAAACATATGCAGTGTTGATAAAAATTAGTCACGGAAGATGTTCGTTAAACGACAATGTAGATTGCTGAGCCAGTTCTGAACGCCAGACCGTTGAAACCACTAAGTTCAGAGTTTGAAAATTTCGAAGCATTAATTCGCAATCCCTCCTTTGCTTGGCAAGATAATTGTTTGTTTACCGAATCTACAAGTTGGGCGGAGAAGAGTTTGTCGATTAACAAAAACTTTTTCTACAAACTGAAGCGTCTAAATTGGATAGATTTTGCAGAAAGCGTTTGCCGACCTTAACAAAACCGACCGAAATAGCTCTATACGTTCAGCAAAAAATTTATAAAAAGTGATCTCGTTTGTTTCATCGAACACTCTGAATGAGGGATTTTTATATAAGTCGCTGAGTAACGCAGAACAACCAATGGTCTGAGGGGTAACTCTATCAGTGAGAGTTCTAAAAAACAATGGAATCTAAGAAAGACTAGCAGTTAAGCTTTTTGCTAGTACTACCAAACGGATACAATTTTGTTAGAAAAGAAAACTGTACCATCGATGGTAGTGCAGAGATTATTTAGAAACAAACGCATTGACGGGAAAAATAAACTCCAAAGTAAGAAAGAACATATTGACGTGCAAACTTTAAAATTTCATTCATTAAAAGCGTTATTAATTTTTCCACGTTTTGCCAACACATTATTCGTTAAGATTTCAAACATAAAGTCAACCGCAAAGAATCTCTAACCAAAACTACTCCACTATCACCACAGCAGATTTGCCACGTATGCACAAAATATGAAACCAGTTGTTTTGTTTAATCAGATTCAATAGTTTGTTGTACCATCAATTGTTATTGGCATGGAATTGAAATTCTTTATGCTTTGTAACCTTTCCCTAATATCAATTTACGGGCAAAAAATAAGGTTATGCGACACCTTTTATGTTCTCTCCACATTTTTACCACTGTAAAGGTGTGAAACCACTCTTTCGAATACGTTCAATTCAATTCTTTTTGGCTTTATATATCAACGTTCAAACAAGCTTAATTTATTAGTATTAGCCACGTATTAACTCATCGATGATAGCAACAAGTGGTTTTTTAGACGGCAATTTTTGATGCTCTTTTGGCCGGTATTTTGTCCGAGAACGAATCAGTTCAACGCTAGTCACCATTTTGTACCAATGAATCCAAAAACCTGAAAATTAATGAACCGAATCAAGTCTTATTTGATAGGTCTTATGATTAGATTTACTTGATTTTATGTTATTTGCACTTTTTCCGAGCTTTGTACGTAATTTGGAACGATTTTTTTGCGTATTTAGATACTCGATTCTGATTGGCTAATAAAAATGACGCATTTTGATATATTACTCGCTTTAAATCTATTTAGTTACTAACATCCTCCGGCCCAGAAGATGTTGGGAGAATGGGTACTAATTTTACAAGCGAGCGGACAAGCGATCCGGTGGACGTGCGCAAGACGGCGGAGAGTGCGACGCTGTCGGAACCGTAAAGAAGTTCGGTGATCCGAGCAGTAGGGTAGTAACCCCTTGGGTTGGTCTCTACAACTACCCAGACCAAGTCACCAATTTTTATGTGTCGCTCGGCAGGCGTCTGCCACTTGGAACGTCGGTTCAGCGCCGGCACGTACTTTGATCCAACGTGACCAAATAGCGTTGGCGTACGACTGTGAGCGGGCTTACCGTTTTCGATGATCGAACGCGTCGACGCCAACGATTGAAGGAATTGCTGTTTCTTGGTTACCGAGTAGGAAATGATTAGGTGTTATTGCGCCTAGGTCGGACGGGTCGGCGCTTACGGGCGTTAGCGGGCGTGCGTTAGGTGCGTGTTCGACTAGACAAAAAGTAGTGTTCAAAACGAGGACCGAGGATGGTGTAAAGTATTCGTTTAAAACTACGTACCAGCCTCTCCCAGATGCCACCTTGGTGTGGCGCACTGGGCAGATTGAACCTCCACCTAATGTGTTTGTGGGCAAGTTCCACGGCGATGTTGATGGCGTTCCACTTTTCAATATTCTCGCGTAGTTCTTTTTCCGCACCAACAAAGTTAGTACCATTATCAGACCAAATAATGGCCGGTGTACCCCGACGGGAAACAAACCGCTCAATCCCATTACACACGAACTGGCGTCCATGGACGGAACGATTTCAACATGAACTGCACGAGTAGTTAGGCACGTGAAGAGGGAACCTCACCTCTTCTCGGTAGTCCTGCATACAGTAACGTAAAACGGGCCGAAGTAGTCGACCCCGGTGTTCGTGAAGGGAGGAATCTGGTATGCGAGTCTTTCTACTTGCAGGTCAGTCATGATTGGTTGGATAGTGGCATCTCGGAACTTTCTGCACGTGACGCAGTTGTATTTAATTGAACACAGTGAGGATCGTAATTTGAGGATCGTATAACGTTCTTGTCTTTCAACCCGCAGGTAGTCAATACCTTGATGATGATGTTTAACGTGGTTGTGCCTAAGGAACAACTTTACAAAAGCATGGCGGGCGTCGAGAACGATAGGATGTTTTACATCAAAGTCAACTTCGACCAACCGTTTGATGCGGCCGGCTGATCGGATTAGACGATTTGGCCCAATCAAGGGAGAAAACGGAGCAATGCGGCTGCTCCGTTTAACGGGTTTGGTTTCGAGGAGATCTTTTCTCTCTGCTTTGAATGACTCTCCTTGGACAAGATACTGGAGATGACGCTCGGCTTCGTCAAGCTCCGTGGGGTCTATGATGCTACTATCGGCATTGCGTTAACATTCGTGAGAAGGTAACAAGCGGAGTGCGTACGCTGTTATCCGTAGCAACTTGTGATAAGAACTGTACTTATCAAAGGGAATTAGTTGCGGGGGTGGTTCCTTAGTTGACTTGGTTATAGATGCGGCCAATGATGTATTGGTTTTGTCAGTTTCCTTAGTTACTATACCAAGTTTGATGTTTTTAACTACTTCGGTTCTTGGTTCGAACGGGAATTCCTTGGTTCTTAAGAAATCTGGACCCCTCACCCAGCTACTTGATTGCAAAACCTCAGCGGACATACCACGAGTACCGGCATCTGCCGGATTATCGTTTGAGGAAACGTGGTTCCCTTCGTCAACGCTAGTGTTTTCTAAAATCTCGCATACACGGTTTGCAATGAATATTGGCAGCTTGCTTGTGGAGTGAAGCCACTGTAAGACAGTAGTGCTATTGGTCCACCAAAAAAACTTTAATGGCGTGCACAGTAAGGGCTCGACAGATATCTTGTTTCAACCGAGCGGCCAGTAAAGCAGCTTGCAGCTCTAGCTTTGGAATTGTCATCACCTTCATAGGTTCTACGCGAGCTTTACCGAGGACAAATGCAAGCTGTTTTTGGCCCATAAGAAGTGTTTACTTGATTTCGGAAAAATGCAGAAGCGCTGAGGACCTCTTGGGAACTATCGCCAAACATGTGAAGTTCCAGGTATTCAAATTTTCCCGAAAAGTAGCTCCTCGGTATAGTGATTTGGCAAGCTTTGGTAGTTCTACACTCCATTCGAGGAAGCTTTCAACAGTCTCTTTTGGTATTTCTTCAACCCAGTGCTGCCGGCTGACACGCCAGATGTCCATTAGTAACAATCGGACATCAACGGTAACTGGTGCCACTAGGCCGATGGGATCAAATACCTTAGAGACTAGGCTCAATACCAATCGTTGTGTTAAAGACTTAGTTACTGTACTGGCGTTTCCCCGACTCACAACTAGAGTATCAATAATGTGATCCCATTTCAACCCAAGCACGTGCGAAGATTCCTCCTTAGATGAGGCATTTACTTTTTGTTCGGTGGATTGAGGTGACCCATCAATTCGATCAGCCAGATTTGGTACATTGCTTACAAACTTAGTAAGCTTGAACCCACCGAGATGGAGAAGATGCACCAACTCCTTCGGTTTTTTGAGAGCCCTCTCAGGTGACTCCACCGATTCCAAGTAATTGTCCATGTAGAAGTTTTCTAGGACGGCTCTGGTTGGTTCCGGGTACTGATTAACATTGTCTCGGTTCGTGCGTTGCAATGCATAGTTAGCGCATGTGGGCGAGTCTTTAGCCCCGAATATATGGCGCGTGTATTGATACACTACAACATTTGTTGTGGGGTCCTCCTGCCACAAAAAAATGCAGTGATGGTTGGTCACAGTCAGGGACACCCACTTGGAGAAACACCCTCGATATCTGCGGCGCGGCGAATTGATGTTGACGGAACCTAAGTAGTACATGGATTAGGCTTTGGAGCAGGTCGGGGCCAGTGAGCAAAGATTTTTTCAAAGAAGTACTGTGGAACTTTGCTGCACCATTTTATGCCCTATGCACTTTCCCCGGTTTTTTCGGGTTGATTACGGGATGATGTGTTAGCTACCACTCTTTATCCTACCGCTGCTCGGCCTTGTGAGCATCAGGGACTATAATTAAGTAACCTCTTTCCAAGTCTTCGCGTATGGTATTAGCATAGTTTTCGTTCAATCTTTTGTCTCTCGAGAGCCGCATTTCGAGAGACTTGAGCTGTACCAGTGACGAAAAGTAGTTGTTCGGGAGCTGGATGTTGTCATCAGCCCATAGCATACCGACATCGTATCTTTGGCCGTTATGAAAAGTTGTTATTGCAAGTATTTCCTGCGCGCAAGCATCCGCTGCGGATCGTGGTTCAACCTGCTTGTACGCTTCGTACGATTCCATATTATACCAAGACAACCTGACAAGCTAATTCATGATCCTGTTCGACATTGGCTTTGAAACACGTTGAGACTAATCTTGAACTTGACGGAAGTGGGCCGCTTAAAACCCAACCTATGGGCAAGCAAACGGTGAGCACTTTTTGTCGGCTGCAAGATACTCTAAGGGGCGGATGGCATGACAGACATCCTGTCCAAGTATCATCTCAATGTTCCCATAGCTATACTTTACTGGATCTACGATGGCCAGACGTGGGTAATTTTCTTGCATGGACTTAACGTTAACCTAAGTTTAATGTTTCCTCACATGGGGACGCACAGTGAATGCTTCGAAGTCTTGATCTTTATGAGGTGTCACAGTCAATTGAACCACCTTTGTCGAAGAGTCCTTCCGTGTTTATGCCCTTGACAGTCAGTTTTAAAGCGGTACCCTTCAAAATGAGTCTAGCTGCGAGACTATCGGATACTCAAGAGTTACTGCAAGCGGTATCGCATAAAACCAACGCGGTAGTATTGTTATTCGAAGAATTAGTCAAGTTCAGTTCCGTGACCTGAAGGAGGCCTTTGACATCCGTCAAGGATGATATAATGGTTGTTCTGCTTGGTTGCTGTTGACCGGTAGTTGGCCTACTAGTACCTGCGTTCGAATTCGAAGTATTGATGTTGTTGTTTGCTGAGGGTTTAGCTGGAAAAACCCTTTCAGCTCCGTGAAGTAAGGTGTTATGGGAGCTGTTGCAACCATCTTTTCTACATTTACGGGAACTTTTGCACTGCCTGAAAATATGCTTATAACGCAAACAAGAGAAACAGAGCTGTGCCTCAGCCACGACCTTGCCTCTCTGCGTGGGAGTCTTTTCCTTAAAGACACGGCATTACCACAGCCGGTGGCTGCCTTTGCATACAATGCAACTAGAGATTGATGATGACGGAGAACTCTGTTGCGGCTTAAGATTACTCTTGTGTTTCGTATTTGCAGCAAATGCCTTCGAAGCAAATTTTGATCTTGTTACTGAATTGTTGGTATTCTCAATCTTCGCTTTAGTTGCGGTATTCTTCATTAAATCGTGCGCTTCGGCCTTTTCCTTTAAGCAGTCGCTGAAATCCAGAAGAGTAATTTTCATCCAATGCTTTTTGATCGTGAAGAGTGACCACGACTCCTTTATATTGGGTGGAAGCTTCTCTACGGCGGTGTTGAGAAGCGCAGCACTCTTTAAATCTGAATCGTATGAGAGCGATTTAAATACCCCGACAAGACTTGAAATGCACCCCGAGTAGTTAATGATGTTGTCGCTATTGTGCATCTTCAATGGTGGAAAGCTGTTGAGTTTGTCCAAATGGGCACTTACGACCGCCTGTGGTTGGCCAAGTTTTCGTTCTAAGGTCCTCAGTGCGTCTTTGTACATTGCGCCGCAGTAAGCGAACTCAGCTATAGCTGTTTTAGCTTTACCAAATACGAGGGTCTTAAGGGATGTCAATTTCACATCATCAGTTAGGGACTGAGAATCAATTGCGCCTTTAAATTGACCATACCATTCGTGCCACTGTAGGGGATGCCCATTGTATTGGGACAACTTCCATTCGGGTAGCGGGTCATTCCTCTTGCTAGTTAAGGCGTCAGTTAATGCCTTAATCAAGCTTGCGTTTTCAGATGCTGGCGCTGGAGGCGTGGGATGCGGTGAACCATCCCAGCACAATGGTATTGGAGCAGTATGCCCGTATGTTGGATGTATTACCGGCGTGACAAAAGGTGGCGCGATGTTAGTAGTTGTACTAAAGGGGGTAACAGGGATGCCACAGGTTTCTGCGTGGTTGCTATTAGGATTTTGTTGTGCATTCAATTGCAAGATGGGATGGCTGATGGCGGGGTTAGCTGTGCTTGGGGGTAGGTTCGCTTGAACGTTGTTGAAGACGGTTTCATTATTTTTCACCTGGTTTACGTTTGGCGGAGTATTCTGAGGAAAACGCCACAAAATTAAATCGGAGTTACGGTTAAGGGGACGTTTCGGTGCGGTAAGACACGGTACCAGGCGGGCTTGTGGTGAATGGACAATGTTTTGTTGTTGAAAGTTGGGGACGGGTAAGTATGTTGCTGTGCTCGTTGGAATGGGCGACAAGAGGCTGATGATTAAGTAACTGCTGCGGGATTACGGGTGTGGCGGGTTCACGAGTGGGTTTAGAGGTAGAAGGACATTATGCGCGGAATTGGCAATAGGGACTTGTGTTTGGTGTGGAATGTCACTTTGAGGTGGATTCTGTTGTTGTGGAACATGAGGGATGGACAGATGTAATTGACCGGGCACACTGGAGCTTTTTGGACCAAAGAAATGATTTACCTTTGGGTTTGTTGAAACTTCAGGCGTGAAATTAGACTTCGTTGGTGCCATAACGGGTGTCGGTTGCCGGGGAGGTTTTATAGGTGGCTGAAATGGTGGGAGTGCGACATTTTGTATGTCGACTGATACTTGGTTCACTGGGTTCAACTTACCACTGCCTGAGGGACTATGTGCCTGCTCCACCCTTTGCTCACTGAGTGATTGCTGCAGTTGAGCCTGGAGGTATACAACGCTTCTTGCTGAGCAACAGAAATTGCAACTCCTGGCCGTGTGTACTGAGAAAGCATTTCAATGTGATTCAAGTTACCGGCAACATTACTTGTGTTTTCTGGAGGATTACTTTGGGCATTATCTTGAAAAGGAGTGTCAGCGGTTGCTGAACCAGGACGAGAAAAAATAAACTCACTTGCGGCAGTCAATGAATTACCTGGTGGAAACGAATTTACCCAATCCTGAACAAGTCTCTGACTTCTATCTGATCCCCTATCTTTAAACAAATTCAGTTCACTTGAGTGGTGATTAAACAATGAACGATTATCCATTAATTCGGCCTCATCTAATTTAGCTGCGGCAACTGGCTTGCGTTGATCTTCCTCTAATTCTTGAAGTGCCATCTGCTCCATTTGTATTTTAAGCTCTTTTCTTCTCATGGCATTTTCGTGTTTTTGCTTAGCAAGCCGCATGGTGGCTTGTTCCTGTTTCTCAGCCTCTTCGCGTTTTAGTTTTGCCATGAGAAAGTCATGTTTACGCTGACGAGATATTGATGATGTTGTTCGGCGTGAACTTTTCTTAGACTGCCCTTGAGGACTAACGCCCTCACATACGATGTCTCGGTCAGCAACTGAGTCAATATAGCTTCTAGCCGCAAGCAAGAATTTATCATTATTCTTAGTTACATCATCCAACCATTGCTCAAGGACAGGGTAAATTGAATCTGGGTTCTCCGCTTTACAGGCCAAGTCAAACAGTTCTTCATTCTTTTGCACCAGTTTACTGAAAACATCCTTCAACTTAGAAACCAAGCGTTCGACTTAGAAACCAAGCGTTCAACTTTGACCCTCCTGTCTTGACGATCCATGGCATCGGTGATGTCCTTATGGACGTTACGCAACTCAGATTCTAGGTTAGATCTTCCATTAAAGAGTTTATTTTCAATTTCTCTGGCTGTTTGGCCATGATATTGAAATTGGCTAATTTCTCAATGCAATGAAAATAACTTCCAAACAAAGTGAGTGTGGGTTATACCGAACCCAAATGACGACGACTTGGTATACAAGACGCCGAAGTGCAGGAAAGAAGTAACCGAGTAATGTTTTATTCGGCGAAAGTAAGTAACAAAGGGGAGAAGGCGTCTAACGTGCTTCTAAGCAACGTGAGACTAAACAGGAATACAGGCAACCGACGAAAGAGGACCGGATGTACGAAGCACGACGAAACGGGAAACGAGATGGAAGGGTCGGGAAGGACGGGCGATGGGAGCGCAACGAAACAGGAAACGGAGCGGAACTGGCGCAAATTCGGGTAAGAAACGGGCAATTCAACGGACGGGACGGAAATGCTGAACGAGCGACGAACGAAGAAACGGGAAACGAGACGGACGGAACGGAAATGTCGGGCGGCGGGCTCACGACGCGACGGGAAAACGGAGGGTTAGAACGGATGCGTTGTGCGATAGTCCGCAACGAAACGGAAACACGAGAAGGAACGGGCGGGAGACTATTAAACAACGAGCGGGGAGGTCGGGAAGTACTATGCTAGCCGGCCACAGCAACAAACTCAACCAATAGAACTAGCCGTAACTCCAGAACAAGCTTAAATCACACCCTAGGAAGGAGAAGAGATGCTACTGCAAGACAAACTAGCACAAGTCATTATGTGGCTTATTATATAAACATAACAAACTATTTTACGGCAAAGCAGTAGTATACTAAATGGCTGAAAAGAGCAGGAAATTTACTAGCAGTAACTCCAGAATAAACTTAAGTCACACCCTAGCAATACTCAAACCTAAACAATCTAGCCGTAACTCCAGATTAAACTTAAGTTAATTCCTAAAAGGCAAAAACCCAAACCAACCAACAATCCTACAGTTACACGCAAACATAGAGCAGCAAAAATCAATAAACTACAACAGAGGTGCTAGCAACTTATTAAGTTGGAAAAGTCCAGGAACCACCTAGCCGTAACTCTAGAACAAACTTAAGTCACACCCTAGAAAGCAACAAGACCAAAGCAACAAACCAGCATACTAGCTTAATCGACATAGTGCAACAAAAACACAACATACTTCATCATAAATGACAACGTACTACAGCGAAATCCGGAAAAGTAGACGGAGAACACGAAAAGTAAAGTAGTTTTGGAAGAGCGACCTTATTGAGTAAAAAAAACGGAACACGGACAATTGACGAGTGAAAGGACAAAAAGGACGCCTACGAAAAGTTACATAAACGTGCGACGAGAAAAAAATCTGGGAATTCCATAATTTTTCTTTAGGCCAGAGGTTGTGAGTTTTTTCACAATTTTTCTGTTTGTGTTGAGTTTCATTCAATTGAGGAACTTTCTGGTTGAAAAATCATAGTTTTGATAAACTTGTCAAAAGTTTATGCTTTTGTTCAATCTTTTCAAGTTTTGGTCAATTTTTTCTGCAATTTTTTTATTACGGAACGGTAATCCAGTAACTGGACAGTTTTACGCTTGAAAGTACGGTTTATCAATAATCGGTAATCATTTTCTAACTTTTTCCAAAATCATTCAAAATTGACCAAAAATTTTCAAAATTGAACAATGTAGCATTTTATTTCTCGCATTTTTTCTCATATCTGAGGTTAATTTTTGCTATATACCCATGGTAGATCAACTTTTTTCAAGTTCCTAAAATAAGGCCAAAAATTTTCAAAGTCGATGTTTTCTCTTTTCAAAAATTCTAATTTTGGGGGTTGATGGCGACCTTTTACTGATAATTTTCAAGATATGGTTTAATTTTACTACCCCATGCGATATCGAAGAAAAATGTTCAAGGGTTGGTTTTTGCCGTCTAAATTATATATTAATTTACTGCAATAAGGGTTTTTCAAAATTTTTGTCTTACAGTTTTTTGAGAAAGCCACAAGGCGGGTCAGGTCCTCTTTAAACCAATTGTTCACCTTTTTCTTGTTTGACTGTAGGCTCTAGGTTTTAAGTTGATTCAATCTCGGTTCCAGCTCCAACAACACCGCCTGCACTGGGTGCTGAGTCGCATCTGTCCTCCCTCTTTGGCCCTATTTGACCTCTTCAAGAAGCCTCTCTTCATCCTTGATCCAGTCCATCAAACTCTCCAGCTTTGCCGAGAGGCTCCCGCGGGTGGGGGGTGGAGTGGGAGGTATTTGAGTCCTGTAGTTTGAGGTCAACAACTTCGTATCTGTACCCCAGGAGATGCGTCCTTGCTTGTATCGTGGGACAGCGTGTGCGATTGAACAGCTTAGAATCTTCCTCTAATTCTTATGTCGCTTCCGGAATGAAAAGGTTCCTCGCATTTGGAGCGGCACCATGTAAAGGTGTAAAACCACTCTTTCGTATACGTTCAATTCAATCCTGTTTCGCTTTATATAGCAACGTTCAAGCAAGCAAAATGTATTAGTATTAGCCACGTATTAACTCATCGATAATAGCAACAAGTGGTTTTTTAGACAGCAATTTTTGATACTCCTCTGGCCGGTATTTTGTCTGATAACGAATCAGTTCAATGCTAATCACCAATTTGTACCAAATAATCCAAAAACACGAAAATTATTGAGCCGAATCAAGTCTTATTTGATAGGTCTTATGATTAGATTTAATTGAAATTATGTTATTTGCTCTTTTTCCGAGCTTTTTACTTAAATTGGAACGATTTCTTTGCGTATTTAAATATTCGATTCTGATTGGCTAATAAAAATGACGCATTTTGATATACTACTTGCTTTAAATCTATTTAGTTACTAACAACCACAACGGCTTAAGACTGCTAATTTGGGATAGCAATCTTTTTTCTTGCAGTAAAAACAATCTAAATACGGCGCAGATTTACCTGATTTATGGTAAGTTGTTGATTGCTGCTTTTTTTACCAGCAAATCAAATGGATTTTTGCAGCTTAACTAAACTGATTGGATGAAAAAGAAATTAAATTTTTGTTTCTAAAAATTCTTCCTGAGGAATAAATTCTAAAGCAGAGTAGACTCTGTACAAATTACTGACTCCGAAATTGGTACAGAGTCTACTCTACTTAGAAATTTAGTTCCTCAGAAAGAATTTTTCGAATAACAAATTTATTTTCATTTTCATCAAATCAGTTTAGTTAAGATGCAAAACCATCCATTTGATTTGGTGGGAAAAAACAGCAATCAGCAATTTACCGTAAATTAGATAATTCTGCGCCGTTTTTAGATGGTTTATACTGCACGAAAAACAATTCATATGTCAAATTAGCAGTTTTAAGCTTACGGGCTGTACCGCACAGGTTCAGGAGCAAAACTTGAGAACAAATTTTTATCAATTTTTGTCTTGCTGGATTTTTTAAACGATTTCAAAACTTTAAAGGTTTCATTTTCAAGTTTTTTATTCTGAGCGAAACAAACGTTTTAGAACGAAGCTGGTTGCTTGGTTACTGGTACTATTTCAGTGACAAATAATGCAACTGTAATATACCATATAGCGGATATACAGTTCACAGAAACTAACTGCGCAACGAAAATATTTGGATAGTTTTGTATTCGCTCAAAAGTGTTTTGTTGTCCCTAGCGTTTTTCTGGTCATAAAAAGCGATTAGGCGCTAAAATTATTGCTCGATATTTAGATTTTTCGGTAGAATAGTGTAAAGTCAACTATGATGTCTGATTCCAATTTGGCTTCACTAACTGAAAAATACAAGCAAAATAAGGAAAACAAAAAATCAATTCTAGTCAGCAGAACAAGTACTCAATAGTTGTGTCAAGTAAATTTCTGGAGTTCCATTTATTCGAAATTAACTTTTCATGCACTGATTACAATTTGGCTTCACTAACAGAAAAATACAAGCAAAATAAGGAAAACAAAAAATCAATTCTAGTCAGCAGAACAAGTACTCAATAGTTGTGTCAAGTAAATTTCTGGAGTTCAATTTATTCAAAATTAACTTTTCATGCAAAGAAAAAGCGATTAGGCAAATAAAAACTTTTCATGCAAATAAAAAGCGATTAGGCGCTAAAATTATTGCTCAATATTTAGATTTTTCGGTAGAATAGTGTAAAGTCAACTATGATGTCTGATTCCAATTTGGCTTCACTAACTGAAAAATACAAGCAAAATAAGGAAAACAAAAAGTCAATTCTAGTCAGCAGAACAAGTACTCAATAGTTGTGTCAAGTAAATTTCTGGAGTTCAATTTATTCAAAATTAACTTTTCATGAACCCTCAAAAAGCTAAGAAAAACCGGATTATAATGCTAGTACCTCGAATTCTTTGTAAGTTTAATTTCATTTTTCTGATTTTTGTAACTTTAATTTCATTTTCAAGTTTAAACTGCTTCATATTTCGGATCATTAAGTTGTGATAATTTCGAACAAATGTATTTGTTCCGACCCCCCTTTAGTGGGAGGGAGGAACTATATACTCAATTGGATCTTTTGTTCAGTCAATTTCGAACGAGTCGATATCTTCATTGCAGAGGATTGTTAGTAGTTTAGTTAAAAAATACGTGCATCCTAGAATATTGAATTAATAAGAATATTGATTTAATAAGATTTTAATAGAATATTGAATTAATAGCATCCTAGGATAATGAATTAATAACACTTTTTGTTCACATGTTCAGCAATTTTCTAAAATTTGGCTCAAATTTGCTATTAGAAATTATACTAAGTTATTTTTAAACAGTAGAGTGTCATTGTTACCGTTAGAGATAGAAGCGCGTTGCTGAATTGTTTGTTTGGATTTTTTTAATCAAAAATTGCACATATTCTGCTTTTTTGGTCCACTTTGTTTAAGTTTGCCGAAAGTGGAGATCTAGAAACCGCTGAGATAACCCTCGTAAACTTCAAAAGAGAGCTAGTTGAAGTTAGCTGCCCTACAAAATCCTTCTTGACGTAAAATTTTGCCCTTCTTTGCAAATTTATCTCGATAATTATACAAAACGCATCATTGTTTTTTATCTTTGAAATATTTCACTTATCAATTGGTCTAATTCGCAATTAATTGGAACACTGGGATAGTTTTTTGGGCGCGTCTCAAAATCAGAGATAGGTTTGATATCATCATGGATTCTTACAATCGCAAAATTTAACTGAGTCCTTGTACTTCACCTTCAATTGTAATTCCTTTTGCATTCGGATTACTAAGTTTAACTAATCGAAGATCCAAATGGCTTCCTCTAGAGATGTAAGTGAACCAGCACAATGCATTCGGCTTTTATCAAATGTCGCTTATGACATTGAATATAATTGTTTTAATAAAGTTTCAGTTCTTTTTCGAACTTGTCAATTTTATTCTTATTTTTGTCAACTTTTAGTTTATTCTCACTAATTACGGGCCTAACTCTATTCCAAATAAGATGCAAATTAATCTTTGCGGTGGTTTTTTTTAATATCGGCTTCTTGGTTTTGATACTACCAGTTTTCATACAAAATTTTGTGATTTTGGTTAATAATTGCAACAGTTTTTAATAATTTGTGATTGAACATGTTTATTGTTTCCATAGTTTATTGTTTCAAGGGCTGCGAAACCCATCTCTTCGGTAGAATATTGTAAAGTCAACTATGATGTGTGATTCCAATTTGGCTTCACTAACTGAAAAATACAAGCAAAATAAGGAAAACAAAAAATCAATTCTAGTCAGCAGACTAAGTACTCAATAGTTGTGTCAAATAAATTTCTGGAGTTCAATTTATTCAAAGTTAACTTTTCATGCACCCTCAAAAAGCTAAGAAAAACCGGATTATAATGCTAGTACCTCGAATTCTTTGTAAGTTTAATTTCATTTTTCGGATTTTTGTAACTTTAATTTCATTTTCAAGTTTAAACTGCTTCATATTTCGGATCATTAAGTTGTGATAATTTCGAACAAATGTATTTGTTCCGACCCCCCTTTAGTGGGAGGGAGGAACTATTTACTCAATTGGATCTTTTGTTCAGTCAATTTCGAACGAGTCGATATCTTCATTGCAGAGGATTGTTAGTAGTTTAGTTAAAAAATACGTGCATCCTAGAATATTGAATTAATAAGAATATTGATTTAATAAGATTTTAATAGAATATTGAATTAATAGCATCCTAGGATAATGATTTAATAACACTTTTTGTTCACATGTTCCGCATTTTTCTAAAATTTGGCTCAAATTTGCTATTAGAAATTATACTAAGTTATTTTTAAACAGTAGAGTGTCATTGTTACCGTTAGAGATAGAAGCGCGTTGCTGAATTGTTTGTTTGGAGTTTTTTAATCAAAAATTGCACGTTTTCTGCTTTTTTGGTCCACTTTGTTTAAGTTTGCCGAAATTGGAGATCTAGAAACCGCTGAGATAAACCTCGTAAACTTCAAAAGAGAGCTAGTTGAAGTTAGCTGCCCTACAAAATCCTTCTTGACGTAAAATTTTGCCCTTCTTTGCAAATTTATCTCGATAATTATACAAAACGCATCATTGTTTTTTATCTTTGAAATATTTCACTTATCAATTGGTCTAATTCGCAATTAATTGGAACACTGGGATAGTTTTTTGGGCGCGTCTCAAAATCAGAGATAGGTTTGATATCATCATGGATTCTTACAATCACAAAATTTAACTGAGTCCTTGTACTTCACCTTCAATTGTAATTCCTTTTGCATTCGGATTACTAAGTTTAACTAATCGAAGATCCAAATGGCTTCCTCTAGAGATGTAAGTGAACCAGCACAATGCATTCGGCTTTTATCAAATGTCGCTTATGACATTGAATATAATTGTTTTAATAAAGTTTCAGTTCTTTTTCGAACTTGTCAATTTTTATCTTATTTTTGTCAACTTTTAGTTTATTCTCACTAATTACGGGCCTAACTCTATTCCAAATAAGATGCAAATTAATCTTTGCGGTGGTTTTTTTTAATATCGGCTTCTTGGTTTTGATACTACCAGTTTTCATACAAAATTTTGTGATTTTGGTTAATAATTGCAACAGTTTTTAATAATTTGTGATTGAACATGTTTATTGTTTCCATAGTTTATTGTTTCAAGGGCTGCGAAACCCATCTCTTCGGTAGAATATTGTAAAGTCAACTATGATGTGTGATTCCAATTTGGCTTCACTAACTGAAAAATACAAGCAAAATAAGGAAAACAAAAAATCAATTCTAGTCAGCAGACTAAGTACTCAATAGTTGTGTCAAATAAATTTCTGGAGTTCAATTTATTCAAAGTTAACTTTTCATGCACCCTCAAAAAGCTAAGAAAAACCGGATTATAATGCTAGTACCTCGAATTCTTTGTAAGTTTAATTTCATTTTTCGCATTTTTGTAACTTTAATTTCATTTTCAAGTTTAAACTGCTTCATATTTCGGATCATTAAGTTGTGATAATTTCGAACAAATGTATTTGTTCCGACCCCCCTTTAGTGGGAGGGAGGAACTATTTACTCAATTGGATCTTTTGTTCAGTCAATTTCGAACGAGTCGATATCTTCATTGCAGAGGATTGTTAGTAGTTTAGTTAAAAATACGTGCATCCTAGAATATTGAATTAATAAGAATATTGATTTAATAAGATTTTAATAGAATATTGAATTAATAGCATCCTAGGATAATGAATTAATAACACTTTTTGTTCACATGTTCCGCAATTTTCTAAAATTTGGCTCAAATTTGCTATTAGAAATTATACTAAGTTATTTTTAAACAGTAGAGTGTCATTGTTACCGTTAGAGATAGAAGCGCGTTGCTGAATTGTTTGTTTGGAGTTTTTTAATCAAAAATTGCACGTTTTCTGCTTTTTTGGTCCACTTTGTTTAAGTTTGCCGAAATTGGAGATCTAGAAACCGCTGAGATAAACCTCGTAAACTTCAAAAGAGAGCTAGTTGAAGTTAGCTGCCCTACAAAATCCTTCTTGACGTAAAATTTTGCCCTTCTTTGCAAATTTATCTCGATAATTATACAAAACCCCTCGATAATTATACAAAATTTTGCCCTTCTTTGCAAATTTATCTCGATAATTATACAAATTAGACCAATTGAAATATTTGGAACACTGGGATAGTTTTTTGGGCGCGTCTCAAAATCAGAGATAGGTTTGATATCATCATGGATTCTTACAATCGCAAAATTTAACTGAGTCCTTGTACTTCACCTTCAATTGTAATTCCTTTTGCATTCGGATTACTAAGTTTAACTAATCGAAGATCCAAATGGCTTCCTCTAGAGGTGTAAGTGAACCAGCACAATGCATTCGGCTTTTATCAAATGTCGCTTATGACATTGAATATAATTGTTTTAATAAAGTTTCAGTTCTTTTTCGAACTTGTCAATTTTTATCTTATTTTCGTCAACTTTTAGTTTATTCTCACTAATTACGGGCCTAACTCTATTCCAAATAAGATGCAACTTAATCTTTGCGGTGGTTTTTTTTTTAATATCGGCTTCTTGGTTTTGATACTACCAGTTTTCATACAAAAATTTGTGATTTTGGTTAATAATTGCAACAGTTTTTAATAATTTGTGACTGAACATGTTTATTGTTTCCATAGTTTATTGTTTCAAGGGCTGCGAAACCCATCTCTTGCAAAATTTGGTTGAGTTTTGTTATTTTGTCCTCTATTTGTTATCAATTCTTGTTGTCTTATGCCAAATAATACGTAATAAAAAGTCCCAATGGTCAACTATGGAAATATAAAACATAGCGTTGCCAATCTGTGCTTTGCCAATCTTATTTCAGTCCTATGGACAAGTTACTTCGCTTATCTATTGAACTAAAATTTGTTTTTTGGTGAACTAAATTGACAAATCAGTTAATATTATTTAAGTCACCTTGAAGTGTTCTCTGTAGTTTTATCTTCTCAAACCAATTATTTTTTGTCGCAATTCTTCTTGAGAGTCCTTGAAAAAGCCACATTTCAAGCTCTTCGAGCTTTGAAAACTCAAAACTACAAACCAATTTTTATGTGCAACAACCTCTAAAATGAAGTTGCGTCGTTTGAATTCAAAAGGGTTTGCTCTCTGTATGGAAACAAAAGCATAAGATGATCTTGCACAGAAGATTTTAAAAGTATTTTTGAGATATGACTCTGTTAGATCTGTTGTCTTGCCAACACAGCTCAACAGGTATATACATTTCATTGTCAAAAAAAGTGCGAACATTTAATACTGTTTATTATTCTTGGTTTTATCCATAGCCTGTTCTTTCCCTCCTTCTTGATTTTTTTCTAAGCTGAAATGATGACTGGATTTCTCAAACTGTGTTCTTTTTTTACTTCTAAGCCGCAAATAATTTAAACTTGGATGTTGCATATTATTGAATCTTTTGTTTAATAGTTGTCGAATAGGAGCTAATTCCCGTCCTCGGCAGCATAAGGAAGCAAAAAATTAACGTTTGCGAGTTGAAACTCAAACAAATTGATCCAACTAAGATTTCTTAGACTTGCTTCCTGCACTAGTCGTGGTTGCGAAATCGAAGGACGTTGAATCAGAAGCTTTTGAAGATTTGCCCATGGAAATTCCGGTGGCTGTCAAAGTCATTCCAGCATCGTCATCTTTGTCATCAGGTCCAAGGTAGTCAGTGGCGGCAGTAGAAAGGGATTCAGTCTTTGATGGTACCTCAGAAGTCATTGTCTTCGCAGCTGACGAACCATCAGGACCGTTGGAAGCTGAAGAGGAGGTAGTACTTCCTGAACTGTCTTTAGATAGGACAAAATCTTCAGCTTTTTCATCACTCTTATTTCTGTTCTCAATATTTGAACCCGATTTGCTGCCAGTACTCAGGGCAGAGGATGTTCTGGCTTTGGATGATATATTTTTTGACTTTGAAGAAGGATCTTTGGTTGTTCTCGAGTTTTGAGAGCTGCCTCTACTTTTAGATGTAAATGTCGTATTTGGTGTTAGTTGATTAGCCGAGTTTGACTTATTTGCAGCAGAAGTCAACGTTTGATCACCTTGTTCTCCAGAAGGAGTTACCTCTGAAGTTGATGAACTAGACGTTATGCTGAAACCAGTTCTCATTCCAGAAGTTGAACTGCTATTCCCCGACTTTCTGCTTTCTTGTGAGAATTTTGATGATGTAGTTGCTGTTGTAGAAGGCCTTAGTGATGAACTCTTAGACGCCGATATCTTTGATTGAGATTTACTCTGTTTTGAAATATTCTGTGCACTGCCTTCCATTTTAGACGCACCACGAGATAAAGATCCATTTTTTGACATTGAGGTACCTTTGGACATAGACTTGCTCAAACCCATTGAACTGGTTCTGGATTTTGAGCCACTCCTGTCAATTGATTTGGATCCACTTTTAGACATAAAACCGTTTTTTGTACCTGAAGCCATAATGCTACTTGTTTTACTTCTCTGTGACACTTCAGAATTTGCTTGTGATCCCTGTTTGGAACCCGATCTTTTCTCTTGCGATAGATCCAAAGTCATGTTAGACTGCTTTGACCCAGATGCTATGATTTGACTCGCTTTAGAGCCCGATGCATCTCGAGACTTTGAAAGACGGCTATTTGAAAGTTGGCTGCCATCTTGTGACCTTGAGGCACTCAACGAAGTTGGACCTTTAGAGCCAGACTTCCGTTGGGAGCTCTTTGTAATCGATTGTGACCCACTTTTGGATCCAGATGCAGTGTTTCTGGACTTTGGAGCAGAGAGGCTTTTCATCTCATTTTCTGCCAAATTTATGACCTCGACGCCATTTGATTCGTTCTCAACTGAGCGAGACATTTTACTAGAAGAGGCACTTTTTGTTCTCCTTTCTCTTTCCTGATCAGCTGAGCTAGCTTTTAATGTCCCCGAATTTGCCGCAGATCTGGATGCGTCGGTTCTGGATGCTATCGCGCTGCCACCTCTACTTTCAGCGACTGTTGATTGGGAACCTCCAATCTGAACAAATTAGTCGATCAATTTTGTCTAGAAGAGAATATGCTGAAAATTTTGAACGACGGTGACAAATTAAGTTAACATTTCATCAAATTTAGGGGAGTAAGAGCTGTGAAAAGGTGATTGTTAACATAAATACAAGTTCAGTTCCGCTAATCCAAATTCTTTGCGTATTTTTGGCTTTGCTTTGCATAAACTGCAAGTGTTACAGTCTTAGATTCTTTTCAGCCTTCGAGAAAATACGACAGCGATAAATACTTTCCTTCATGCTCCAGGCTATCTTTTCCCGCTGCTACTGAAGCTGGCTTGAATAGATTAGAACTCCCACTAGTAGGTCGAGATCAATTCTTCCGACGTTAGTTGTTTAGGTTATTATTTTTCAGCTTTCAAACTTTTAACAAGACAGATGAACTTGATCCTAATATGAGAGTTTTGTTGCTTTAAAGCGAAAGAGCCGAAATTTACATTAGGCGAGTCCAACTTTTTTATGAGCTCAAACAAATTGTTTTGCGATTCTTTTTATGTTTCAACATTTTTCAAAATTGTTTATCAATTTTTCATATATGTTTTTTCATGTTTAGGATCTGACGGGTTGAAAAAATACAATGCCCATCGTATATCACTCGATGTAAAACCACCAAAAAGTGACACATCGCTAATCAACTTCTCTCTGATAAAATTTTCTTCCCATATTTTTGATTGGTTGTTTTTGGCCATATAGTCAACTAAAATCTGACAAAGCTGAAATGTAATTCCGAACATTGTGGGTTTCGTTAAAGTATCATCATAATAAAAAGGAAATTTTAAATTAAGTATAAACCTTTAATTGTCATGATCCCATGAATATATCGTAATACTTTTGAATCTCTGATTCAGAGGTTATGGACGCACTTTGCTCGTTGAAAGGAAACATTTGTTTTCTGGATTCGAAAGCCAATGTTCATTACAGGTTTCTCTCCAAGTCAAAATTTTGAGATGGTTGGAAGATGGACTATCGCGAAAACCAACTTACCGATTTGCTTGCTAACATTTGACTCTCAGACTGGGAACGTTCCTCGCCCTCAGCTTCTTTTGAGAACTCTAATGTGTCTTTGCTTCCTCCCTCACCGTCCTCATTGTTTAGATCCGACTCAAATTCAGAAACGGCTTTCGAGGTTCTAGAATTCCCTTGACTGTCTTCTGATTCACCTTCACCCTCTGTCGAAACACTACTGCCACTTCGCATACTTTGAGAGCCACCGGTGCTTCCCGTTTTGTCTACTTCACTATCGGAGCCTTTGTTATCGCCCTCTTTTCTATTCTTGTCTTTTGCCTCTTTCCACTTCGATTTCAGTCGGCCATCTTTTCTCATGTACTCGTATTCTTTCTCACCGAAATTGGGCTTCTTTATGATGTCACAATGCTTCATCCGGATGTCAGTATACCGTTTCTTACTCGGACCCTTTACTATATCCTCGGTAGATTGGCTTCCCGATCCGTCATAGTCTCTTCGCCTGCTATATTTCACTCGCCCTTTTCCATTTTCACTTATCCGAGTTCTTTTCGACATGGTTTGACGGTAAGCTCGTACAGGACCGGGGCAATTGGGGGTTCGCTTTGGGCGTTTTGGACTTGGTCTGCTGCGTCTGTCCAAACTTTGGACACTTGGTAGTCGGCTGTGTCGTCTTTCGTGCGAATAACCGAAACTGCCTGTTGATTCATCGTACATAACTTCCTGGTTGCGATCATGCAGCATGTTGCTATCATCAAATTCTGTATAAGCAATATCACTGTAAGGATGATAGTCATCAACATCTTGTTGAAAATGGTTTGATGGCTGTTGATGTTCATTTTTCATATGAAAACTTCTGTGAATTCTTGGAGTACAAGGGCGTGTATTACACGGTTGAAACTTGTCTTGTCCCGACTTAGCGAGTGAAGACTTAGTCGGAGCTACAATACTTGCTGAGAAGTCACCAGTGGAATCCGCAGAATGCTGTGATGTGCTTTCATATTTATTCAGAGGTTCATCAACAATCAAAGATCCTGAGGTAGATTCTGTTGGTGTGTGTCGCGACCTCAGTGCCGAATGTCGACCGTAGTCATAAGAGTTGGCGGGTGACTTGGCACGAGTAGGGAAAGGCTTCTTTATTCGAGGCATTGACCGAGCTGATTTCATTTTTGGTTTTGGTCCAAGTGTTTTTAACCACTTGGCACGATGCTTCCTCTAAAAAGATCATTAAATGTTATTGTTTTAAAAGCGCCATTCGGAGGTTCCCCTTATGTAAATGTCTGTATATACAATTTGCAATTGAGGCAAATATATTTGAGATTCTCGTAAGTTTGATTTCAAAAATTGGTTACCTAAAAGCAACTAACGGCTAGCTAACAGCTGTTTTGCTCATTAGCAGAAACGTTGAAGCGAAAAATTTGCTTTGGATGAAAAACAAGGATATCTAAATCAAATTGGTTGGGATAATAGCGAAGTGTTATACACTCTTATCGAGCATGAAGACTCAAATAAAACTTATAAAATATTCACTATCTATTAATAGAATGAACTCAATTCTGATTGGACAAAAATGTAAATAAAAAGTATAAATACGAAATGCATAACACGAATTATTCATTCATTCTTCAATTGATTCTTGCGAAACTTAGTGCTATTTTCCATCCTCAGAACTTGTGAAATTTTCTCATCTTAGCAGAATACCGGACGCTTACGAACCTAAACACCTAAGAAAATATTTGAAAAGGAAACATAAAAACTGCACACGGAACCTAAATATTAGCAGGAAACTCCTAACAGAATAGCTTTGCAGAGAGTTATCATATGGCGACAGAGATCAAGAGCGTCATTCTGCAACACTAAAGAAACGGAATCAGAGAAAAATTATCACAACTGAAGCTTCATAAAAAAAACAATTGTCTCAAAATTCATGTTTATCTCAAATTAATGTTTATTCTTTTGGGAAATTTATCACTCAAAAACAAGCAAATTCTGGATGCCGTGTTACAACTCCCCAATGTCAAAATTGTTCCACCGATCTCCAAGAGGTATGGAATATTCATTATTAAAAATAAATCAAACTCAACAAAACTTAAACTCCAAGAAGGTGATATACACGAACTCATAGAATCTAATACAGGAAAAACCAGCTTAATAACCTCACATAAACCAATACGCCAGACCTGCCCACTTTGTCGATTGAAAACAAACGGACAAGACCAACAGGAGAATTGTTCTTTTCACTCATAAAATACAACAACAGATATGGCCGCACCGCACCCACCACACGTATCGCTCAAACGTTTTGCCGGGCTACCCAACGAAAACTGGGACCAATTTGAAGGTCTTTTGAGAGCAAGCATAGCAGTTGCCAGAATTCCGGCAGATCATAACCAACAAGCCCGATACCTACATTTACACCTCGACGGAAACGCATTAAACTATTATCTACGCTTACCAGAAAACACACGAAACGACCTTGATGACGCATTAGAACAGTTACGTAACCGCTACTCAGGCCCAGACCAAAGGCGTAATTTTGAGTTAGACTTACAGAGCAGGAAATTTGATCCCGTGAAGGAACAACCAGACGATTTTCTAACTGACTTACAGCGGCTTGCCAACTTAGCAATCGTCGATGACGCTGGTGCCGGAATTGACCGCAATGACGAGCGGACAAGAAGAATCCGAGAACAATTTATACAGGGGATGCCCTTCAAATACAAAAAAGTTCTTCTCAGAGAATTGGACAATGTCGGAGTAAACGACTTATGCTCCATAGTCAAAAGACGACTTCGAATAGACCAATTAAACCCAGAGCCAGCACACACCACAGCCTTCAACTCACTAACAAGCTCCCAAAACTCTGCTTTTAACCAAGCGGTCGAAAACATAATGGCAGCAGGAATAGCTTCAATTCAGGCATCAGTCTCACAAACAACGCCACCAAGATGGCCGAACACCACCCAAAGTAAATTTAACAAGCCTTTCACAAACTACAACAGAAATAACACAGCATACAGAACGCCAAACCAAAATAGAAGCTTCTCAGGTTATCAAAACCGTCCTTTCTATCGAGGTAGAGGAAGAGGTACAAACGCGATAAGCAGATACAACAACCAAAGTCAACAATACAACCAGCGACAACGATCTCCCACGCCAATGCGCACTTTTTGCAGGATATGCGCAAGCAACGAGCATACCGCACGTGATTGCACTCAGAGGCAACCACCTTATCGCGACGCAACAATGCCATTCAACCAACAGCCAAAAAACTGAATAACCTGCATGCTTTCCTACAAAAAATTTCTTACTGTACAACTAGCTATAACGAAAATGTCTTTCTAATTCCTATTCAATTAGGCTCAATTACAATGAAAGCGATAGCTGACACTGGAGCATTTAGTAGCGCTATGTCACAAAAACATTTTGATAAAATCTACAATCATCTAACGCAAAAACCCATAAAAAAGGCACCACCGGAAATTACGGTCTCCACAGCGTTTATGCATCAGTCTCAAATATTATTCACGACAAATTTAACATTCAAAGTTGGCCATTTAGAGCTCACAGAGGACTTTATGGTTTTTGAGAAACTCTCCGGCATATTACTTGGATTCCCTTTTTTCGACAAAAACGAAATAACAATCGACGCGCACAACCGCTATCTACATTTCCCTGAATTCACATTTCAGCTGAATTTGATGCAGATGGCAGGCTCAAAAACATCAAAAACGATTCAATAATAAGCGTAAAATTTATCTAAAAACAACCACTCGAGTTATAATTAACCCCGGTGAACAGAAATTAATTGAACTCACGCCTTATCAACCATTAGAAGCAGATCACCAAATTGGAATAGTAGAGCCTACAACAAAACTCGAAAACATAGGAGTCTGCCTTACGAGTACGATAAACAAAATGCTAAAGGACAAACCAATTCAACTAATGGCTATCAACACAACGGAAGTACCGATCACAATCGAAAGAAACACACTACCTGCAACCTTCACGATAATAACACCCGAACAAGCTCGCTATCTTATCCCATTAGAGTCCAAGTTGCTGGAAACAGATAATTTCTAAAAGACAACAAAAACCATATCGAAACATATTGAGAAAGTAGCGAAGGGCCAGCTAAATCACATCACAATTAACCACAACGCAAAATATTGGTTCCCAACCCCAGAGACAACTGAAGATCCATCCAAACTCACAGGACTAGAGAAACGGATTTACGAAGAACTCATCCGCTTCAAGAAGAGAGAGTCCATTCGACCACTGGATAACGTAGAGGATCGAAAAACATTTTTGGACTCCTTTAATTGGCACGGAAGTGTCCTAACAGACGACGAAAAGAAGAAGACAGAGAATCTCTTATTGGAATTCAACGATATATTTACAAGACATCGCCTTCACATTGGCTGCACCTCAAAATTCTCAGTAAAACTGACGCCTGATACTGATAGACCAGTATATTCAAAAAACCAAAGAGTTTCCATCCACCTCAAAGACGATCTCCTAGTAGAACTCGCCTTATTACAATACTACGGCGTGATTACAACGTTGCCATTCAGTAGATATTCATCACCAATCTTTGCAAAAAGAAAACCGAATGGAAAACTACGAATATTAATAGATCTGCGTAAAATCAACCACCTGATTCGAAATGACTATAACAACAACAATTTCCCAATAGCAACACTGGCTGACGCAGGAAGCCATCTTGCAGGCAAGAAGCTCTTTTGCAAAATGGACGGAAGCCATGGATACTACTCCGTGCCAATGGCCGACGAGCAATCTATTCAACTGCTCGCTTTCAATTTTGCATCGCGAACTTACGCATTTAAAAGATTAGCACACGGACTGAGTAGAAGTGTCAGCGCATTCAGCTCATTCATGCGACAGAATCTTGACCCCGTAATTACCGCTGACAAATGTTTTCAATACGTAGACGATATTGGAGTAGGTGCTCATGATATCCCAGATATGCTGGAAAAACTATCAGCAGTCTTCACGTGCATCAGAGAATCAGGAATGAAGCTAGCTACAGATAAATGCGCCTTTGGTCTGAAGGAAATTCAGTTCTTGGGGAACACGATAACTTCAGAGGGTTTAACCCCTATCAAACAGAAAATCGCGACGTTTCTCAGAACATTCAAGATGCCGAAAAATGTTAAGCAAACAACAAGAATGATCGGTTTCTTCAATTTTTACAAAGCCTTCATACCGGAGCTCGGAGAAAAGCTGCTTCCTTTTTATAGATTACTCAAGAAAGAAACAGACTTTGAAATAAACGAGGAGCACAACATAATGCTAAAGAAACTGACACAAGATCTACAATCAGCCTGTGAAATATCACTGAGGCTACCGATGACCAATCGACAATATGTCATTATGGCCGATGCATCATTCTATGCTGCCTGATTTGTATTAATGATCGAGGATTACACCCAAACGGCAAACGGAACGTCTGAACACAAAATTTATGCACCTGTAAGTTTCGGATCACGTATTTTCAAACCAAATCAACTCAAGATGTCAATCTACGCGAAAGAATTTCTTGCCGTTCATTTTGCCCTTGATATGTTTGCAAACATCCTTTGGGGATGCGAGAAACCAGTACTAGTCCTAACAGACAACAGAGCTGTCACCAGATTCTTTCAAACAAAGATCATTCCGCCAACGCTGTGGAACGCATTAGATCACGTATTGAGTTTTGACATAATACTAGGACATATCCCTGGAAAAGCCAACCTCGCGGCAGACTACCTCTCAAGGATACACATAAACCCGAAGGAGAAACTCACACTTCGCATCAACTCGAAGATACCAATCAGTGAAGTCCAAATTGACACTACCGCCGAAGTCCCGGACAACTCAATTAATACACTCCTGCACGAAACATCCAAGGAAAACACTCCGAAACACTATCTTTTTCAGACCGTCAACGAAACAGATCAAACAAAAATCATTGAGGAGGTTCATATTCAACAAATAAAACCGGCGCAGCTCCAGGCAATACACGAACACAATCCAATGGACGACTTTGATACAACCGGTCACTCGCCATTGAATCTAAGAGCCGAACAACAAAAAGACTCAGACATCAAAAGAGTTATCCTTTGGTTCGAAAGAAGCCCACCAACCACCGCCCAATATCTCTCAGGAGACTTGAAAAAGTACCTGAAACAATACCCAAGACTCGCTATGTTTGACGGAGTGCTACACAGAAAGTTCTACAATCCTACGGGCAACAGCTTCATCAAACAATACTGTGTTCCAATTCACTTGCAAAAAGAAGTACTCTTCCGCATCCACAACAGTGTCTGGAGCGGACATAAAGGTGTGTCGCGTACCATAGCCGAATTTCGGAAGCGGTTCTATTTCCCCAATTTCACCGAAACACTAACTGACTACATCAGAAACTGCGTGACTTGTTTACAAACGAAACCTAGTCCCACAGCAGCTCTGAGACCACCTCTACAACCAATGTCTTCCTTACAAAATTTTCCAGCAGATGTACTCCTCATCGACCTTGTCGGGAAAATGCACCCTTCACCGTACACCTTCATATTATCCGGGATAGATGTCTTCTCGAAATACTTATTCGCAGTACCTCTGATGAAAGGTGACGCCGACATTGTAGCCCGAGCGCTTATTTCTATCTTCCTGAAACATTCATACATTCCATCACAGATAATCTGCGATCTAGGGACAGCTTTTACGTCACATTTAATGAGCGAACTCGCCACAATTCTTGAGATCAAACTCAAACACTGCACATTAAAACACGCACAAACAATTGGATTACTCGAAAGAAACCACGCCCCACTCAAACAAATTCTGCGAATCAATGAAAACCAAACGTCTTCTGACTGGCATAGATACGTTGACATTGCAGTATTCATACACAACACTACCTACGCTCCAGCAATAGGGTGTACGCCATCAGACGTCTTTCACGGACGCACGCCAGTCAACCCACTCGACCTACGCTTTCAAAACACACATCTTTGGCAACACAAGCCAAAAGCGGATTGCATAAAGGAAATCCAGGATAAGACAACTGAGCTATTCGCTTCCGTGAAAGAAAATCTTATTCATTCATACCTCAAATACAAGAAATATTACGACAGGAAAGCCAATGCATCTCCTCTGATAGAACAAACTTATTGCCTCATTTTGGACCCAAAATGTACAACACAAATCGCAACTATGAACAAACAACAGAGCAGATGGATTCCTATGTACCGAGTGGAAAAGAGACTCACAAATGCCAACTATATTGTGCGGAAAATTAACACAAACTATACACAATGTGTACACAGAATGCGATTGCGACCAATAAAGCCACAATATGAAATCCAAGACTTAGAATCAATCGACCCTCGAAATTTTGAGGCCGATCCCTCAATCCCTGAAGAGGAACGAGAACCCCAGTTGTTCGATAACCAGATCGAGAACCACATCAACCAAGAAGCAATGACTCTACCCAGAACAGTGCCAGAAACCAGATCAATCAGTTTCAATCAAAATGTACAAACGGCGAGCTTCTCAGCACAAGAACCGCCAACAAACCATCAACAAATACAACAGGAAACTATATACGACGAAAATACATTCTTTGTGGAAGGCTCAGTGCCGTCTGAAGCAAGAGAAACACCAGAAACAATAGATGTGGGAGACTACGTCTTTTCTGCAAACAGTAATTTCCCTCAAACAGATGCACGATTTGGCTCACAAAGACCCTACAACCTGAGACGAAGCGACCACCTTGCATTGGCAAGAGAGCACTCAGTATATAACAGCTTACAAGTCTCCGAAGAAGATCCGCAAGTGAAAGTGATCACTTACTTCCCACTCAGTCATTACCCTGACCCTGACCTCTCCATTGCTTTCAGTGATGCAGAAAATAGCGATATAGAAACTAGCACCAGTGACCCCGAGTCCTCGCTTGAGTTCTATTTCTCAATAGCCTCGGCAAACATCGATGATACCTTCAATTCTGCGGAAACCAACACCTCAATGCCCCAAAACAATGATGCAACTGAACAAACACCAGGAATGAAAGATTCTCTACGAAATTCAGCAAACGAATTAGCAGTAACCAACTCCCAAGAATATAACGAGGTAGCATCGTACGACGATCCAGCACTCGAAACAACAGAAACTGACTCAGACATTAATTTCCAAGGTCCTAGCCACTCATCGCCATTAAGGCATAGGGTACCTCCCAGAGAATTACTAGACCTAAGTCCCATTTTACCAAACAGAAGGCGGGTCATTCCACTAACTCTCCATAGGCAACAAATTGACGGTAATCTTCATCAAACTCTGGACTACGCAACGGATACAGAAGATTCTTTACTATGACGTCATTACTTTACTGCTCCTTTCTTATTGGCTATTATCTCGCCCAATCACAATCGTTTGTATTCACTATATATACCACAAAAATAACTGGTAAAATCACTCTTCAACTTTACTCACTTCGAAATCAGCAGCATTCTCAACTCGGAAAAAAAACAACCCCATTCACTAACCATGTTCAATTACCTTCCAGAACAAGCTATAGCCTGCTTCCTACTTTACTTATTGACAAATATTCAAACCACCTCAAGTAACCAGCCAGCAGTGGCAACTAAAGATGGTGTACTTTTTAACTTACATCAGAAAATTCTCTTAACAGAAAAATTTGTAAAGACAGAAATCCTAGTCCCTTACCCAGTCTACAATAAAACAGTAGAGTCGAAACTTACAAATCTCACTCGAGAACTGGCAAGTATGTGGACTTCAAAGAATTATGGTTGCCCACTCAATTATACCAACATGACTGAATCAACATCTGGTTTACAATGGATCGCGAAACAAGCTATCATGGAAAACGAACTCGCACAGCAGGATATCGAATCCTTAAAAATAGAAATGTCACAACTCCTCCGCTTACACGCCGCAACGGACACAACTTTTTCTCGAAAACCAAGGGCAGCAGCGGCTGCAGCCGCAGCTGCTGCAGTTCTGGGAATTGGCATTGGCGCAGGAGACAAACTCCTGTGCTTTATCAAATCGGTGTTTGGCGGATGCGACAAACGGGTAAAACGAAACCAAGAAAACATCAGACAAGCCATGGCTTACCTCCAATACCTGACAGAACACGTCGAACAAATAACAACTTCACAGAACGAAAAATTCTTTGTGGTCTCAGGAGAACTCAAAGCAATAAAAGAGGCGCAGGACGAGATAATTAAAACCCAAAACAGGAACTGGGAGCTAGCAGAGGGGCAGTTCACTGCGCTCCGTCAGAATGTCCACCATATGAGAAACTGCCTACAATACCTTTATGTACGCGAACAAATAAACCAACACAGTCTTGTCTTAAGCAATATCTTTCAGACAATTCTGGCGAACATTAAAACCTACAGAGCAGCTCTGTACACCTTTAGAATTAATATTTTGAATTCACTAACACCACTCATGAACCAGCTATTACCTATGTCGCTGGTACCTCGTCAGCAGCTCCATGAAATTCTTACAATGGTACACTTACAACAAAATGGTCTACAGGACCGATTGTCACTTGCCGTACCAATTCAAGACATTCTCTCGTACTATGAAACAAAATTGGTCACACAAGTTGAGGCAATTGAATCAGGTCTGATCCTGACACTGGCCATACCGATGGCATCAAAGAGCACAGTTATGAATGTGCTGCATGCCATTCCCATCCCCATGCCAGACGGGGATACAGGCAAAGCATTAGTTTGGCGTCTAGAAGCCAAATACATGGCCGTCTCGGACGACGGAGAAGAACTCGCGTTTATCGATGACAAAGAGCTCGAAAATTGTATTGGGTCCCAAAAATATGCAATATGCACAAAAGCCATACCTACAGAGCAGACTTATCAGTCTTGCATGGCTACACTTTTATACCACGACGACGAGCTACTTGCATTGCAACGCTGTCAATTGGATGTAATCGAATTGCCATTGACTGAAAAGGCTCGCAATCTCGGCTTAGGTCGTTGGTTAATTACGTCGGCAAGCGACGACTACACACTCATCGAGAGCGCAGGGAATGGCAGCAATCCCTTAGCAAGGATTGAACATCCTGGATGCAGAGTTTGCATCATTACACTGGGATGTGGAAAACAACTACGTGGACCAAACATTCATTTACGATCAGATCTTACAGCTTGCGATTCCGTACCGGCAATACGACTTGACTTCCAACTACCTGACCCAATAAGTACCATCTTTAACCTCCTACCGCCACTTGAAGAATTGCCAAGTTTCTCATCAAGATCAGAAGCACAAATCCAAATTCTACATCAGATACAGCCACAATTCCAACAAATTGACTCAAGAAGAACTAGCAAACAAACGATCGAAAAGATAGCCCAACCAATTCTGGAGAAAATTCAAGCACTGAAGCCCAAGCTTGAAAACAGACTGAAAGAATACATTCCATGGCAGATGTCACTATTATTTGGATTCCTTTCTTTCCTGATAAGTGTTTTTCTGCATCTCACATACTCACATTTTTTACATAAATGGGCAAGACTACACCGCAGGTTTCCTTTCCGAATAACACACGAAGGGAGAAAGATCAAAACGAAGCCAGTGCAAGTAGTTGCAATCAATGACTATGAATATCTACAAGAGCATCCTGAACACCCACTACATAAATGTTCACTTGTTCTGCCTTTGGAAATTAAAAACGAATTTGACACCCAGCAGGACAACGATAGCACACGAGTACGGACACCCTACACCTTCTTGAGGGACTATATCAAACGACTGAAAAGATCGGAAGAGCCCACACCAACGATTGAACATTTTAACAGACCTCCGCCAGTCACTTCTCAACCAATTTACACTCATATACCAGAACATGCACAACCAAAACTACCAACCCATTACGGGGCGTACCCTCTCAGAACCATGAACACCGGAAGTGTTTAATAAGGATTCAAAAAGTTCTTTATAAAAAACAAAAAACAAAATTTTTTTTTTCGCAACGAAAAATTCGAACAAAAAAACGCCTAAGTCCAGAAATTTTCCCTTGGGAAGACTAATTTTGGAAAAAATTACAAGTGTCGAAAAAAATTTTCAACTTTAAAGTGCGATATCTCGAAAACTAGAAGAGCTACGACCCTCAAACTTTCAGCCCAAAATTCGGACTCAAAAAAAAAGAATAACGGATCCCCGGGCTCCTCGTGGAACCCGGCTTAAAAATTTTTCCTAAGTCTTTCCTCAAAGATACTATTTCAAAAATTGAGGGACAGAATCTACAAACCGGAAACTTAAAAGAAAACAAAAAAAAGAAAACTCTTACATTACAATGCTAATCTCATCAGCCTCCAAAACGCGGCTTAGTTATCAGCTCAAGCGCTAAAAAAGTTTGCACCTAAATAATCGCAGTCCAGCATTAATATAAAAACCAACGGAAAAACACGCGAAACAGAAATTAGCAACAACGGTATTCTTAATATTCGAGCAAAAGCAGACCTGTCAGCTTCTTTGATTATCAAATCCAAAAGGAGGACATCAAGGACCATCAAACCCTAGTAACAAAACAACAACCAAGGAATCACTTCTAAACAACGGGGAAAAATGATAAATCAACTTACCTGCCACATAACAGCATCAAATAAAAGTAATTTCAAATAAAACGAAATCAAATACAGTTTTAACCTCACACGGGGAAGCGAACGTGTGAAATGCAACAAAATTCAGTCCCCCAAAAATGAAAAATATACACGAATTGCAAAAAGCTAAAGCAAAAATGGCAATTTGAATTACCAACCAATCACAGGATAAGGAATTAATTTCAGAAAAGCGGAAATATTTGGGGAAATGCACTATTTCACTATTTATTCCTTGAATGCAGAAAACAGATTCCAGTAGCAGCATTTACCCAATTGTATGGAAAAACAAAACTTTGAATGGCTGAACCAATTTACGAATTTTTCATAGAAATACAAAATCCAATCTTTACATCCCTTAATCATTACAACGCCACAATCGACAGTTATAGAATCTCCTTTTTCTTACACCAGGAACCCCTTGTCCAACTTAATATACGCCAGGAATTTATTATAAACGACACAGTAACCGTGCACACATACCCTGTCATAATTGACTACACATCCCCCGTTTGGTCAGAAATCCAAAACTGCATAAATAACAATAACCAAAACGCCAACATTGATTTCATTTTTCACCATCCTTTAGTTATTGGCAGCCTCCCTCAACACTCACAGCAACCCGAGCCTATCCCCGACACCCCAGAATCCCCCGACTACGATATTATTTCAGATGAGCCTTTAACCCCTTCCCCAATCGCAAGTTCCCCCTTCAGCCAACCCCCTTACTCGCCATAGACAATCCCAAACTAAAATCCCAAACACATTAATGTCCAGGTCCTCAACCCCCGAATTTCTTTCACTCGAACATTATGAAGACACTCTCCCATATTTTGATTTTAAACCCACACGATTTACCCTATTTATGTATTTTTATATAGATTTTAATATTTCCTTATGTTATTTTGATCAATACCTTAAATTTCCTGACGAGTCCATTCTATTCTGGGTAACCACTTTGGAAAATACTACCCACAAAGTAATTTTGGAAAAAAATTCTCCCTCCTACACTGACGTTATTTCATTTATAGAACTTAGCACAGAGGAATTTTTACACGGGGAATTTGAATTACTAAATATCAATTAAAATGAGTAATTTGAACGATAACGTAAATTCGCCCTTCATTAATTGGGATATTTACCGACAAGACCATGACGCAGGTTACTTCCCAACAATTCTCCCTTTCCCCATGTACCTTTACTTGCGTCATGGTCGCCGAGCAATGCTAGTCACATTTGACGACTACATTGTCCGCAATGACGGTACCATTTCCCTTTTTGTAGAATTTGTTGACCCGGGATACACCCTAAAGACCGTCACCTTTAGCCCCAGCTGTTTTGACTATCAACAAGTTCTCGACAGTCTCCAATACCCCAGCAACGACACCCTCGAACCAACATTCGAACTACACAATGAATGATTCCCTGTTACTTCGACCCGCCCCTCCTCATACCCCTTCACACTAATCTCATTCCCCACTAAAATGCATTTTGATGTAAACCTTGTGTGTACATATTGGACAAGATTCCATTATATTCCTTTTACAAATTCTTAATAAAAACTTAGAATTACAAAAAAAGCAGAATACTCACATTTAACCCCTTTTTACCGTTCAAAACACTTTTGTACTCATTCTTATCTAATTACTTAGACCTCTGTCATCATCGAAGACCGCATGAGAGAGCGCGAACAACCACTACAAACCACTCAGCACAACATATTAGGTGAGAGAAAAGCTCTTAAAAAAAGTGTATGTTTCTCCGGAAAAAGTGTTACGCGGGTAAATTGACATCAAACTCTAACTAATTACACTTACTTCTTCCCAAAAAACTTACCTTTAACTCTGAAGCAGTACTTCCCAACACGGGGCAATTATTTTTTTAACGAATACCCTACATCAAATTGGGTACGTCGAATTGACAAAAAGATCGATTTCTTCTCAAAAACAATTATTCTGCACCTGAATTGGCATCAATTTATTATTTTTCAACCATATTTGTAGACATATATCACAATCTTAACTCGCAATAACAATCTTTAAAAGGTCGGGCAACCACTTATACATTAGAAAAGTGAGCAAAAATGCGATAAAGAAATAATCACAACTCACCCTAAAGGAGACTTGAATCCTTTGGCGGGAGGAAAGAATAGACGAATTTGCTCTCATCGTCCACGATGTCGTCACTTTTGGCTGTTTTTCGTTTACCCCCCCACTTAGGCTTACGCTTATATGATTTAGTCTTAATTATCAAATCATTTCTCACTAATGATTGAACGTGCTCTGTCACATCAGTGGAGCCGCCTACTTTTATATCCCTCTCCAGAGCCCATTCGAGTAAACCTCTTTTCCCTTTATCATTTAAAATTTTCTTAACAGCCCCTTTACGTACTCCAATTCCAAAGGAATTGAAAGTTCTCCGACCCACATCAACATTTTGTAAATCTTGCGCCTCCCAACCAGTTACTAGAGAAACACCCTCGGACATAGTCAAAACAGCGTGGCTACAAAGGGAGGGTTGACAGAGCACGCTTGAACTATTTGATAAATAAAACCAGATATCAGTCCCTAAGTCACTAGCGTTAGGCCCTCGCTTAATCAAATCCATAAAATACTGAGGTGTCCCCATTACATTGTCAAACCCTATCGATGTTTTGTAACTACCGCAAATTAGAAACAGTTTCTCTCCCACTACTGTTTTCGAAATGCTATCGTCACCGCCTATTTCAATATGGGCGCGGGTCCACCATGGACCAAACTGTACCATAGCATCTCTTCTGGTACAGTGCAAATTTTCGGGCACGCTTCCATTTAAAATTCCCTTAACATTAAAAGTCCAGCCCGCTGAATCGTCTAAACCTTGATAGGGATATACCTCAGTATAAATACGCGAGGCCTGTTCATAGTTTGACAAATTCGACAGAAAATCTCTTACTTCGTACAGGCTATTTATTTCATTAATACTTCTACAGAAATCATTACTTAGGCCCACTATCTCCTCGTTCCTTATTTCAAGTGGCACCCTAGGCCAACCATTTGCCCCAACTAAGCCCCCCCGCCCTTCAGTTACTAATTTCGATTTCAGACCCTCCCAATTATTAATACCAGTGCCATCTACCCAAGGCACTTCCTTCCACCCAATGCTCATTAGTTTTTCCCAATTACAATACTCCCCCTTAAAACTCTTAATAGATGCCACCAATTCCATTCTCTGTCGTGTTGATCTGAAAGATCAAATCTTTTACAGAAAATAATCATACTGAAACCCATACTCATATTGTTCTTAACCATACCTTTCTGCTGACTGACTTGATAACACATTCGAATATTTTATTCCCAATAACTGTCTCGCCATACCAATTTTAGTCTGAAATATAACAGTCCAAACAGTTGATACAATAACGAGGCTTCAGAATAACGAAAACAAACGTTTCATATAATGAAAGACAAATAAAACTAGTTCAATGTATGCCCCCTACCCCAACTCTTGAAAGAAATCTCGTGACCTATAGCAAATAGAATACATTAGTTATTCAAATGCAATTCCAATCTCTGATTAATAACCCTCCCTTCCATCAATCTACCTCAATTTCTGTCAAATTATATCCCCTGAGCCCACAAATCCAATCAGGAAAGGACACTATGGCACCACATCCATCAATTCCATTCACCACAAAACTTCCATCAATTTTATGCAAATCTGACTTCTAATCACCTGCGTCACACTGCAACTAATGGACTCTATTCTACTACTGACGCCAACATTGACAAATTCACACCAAATAAACCAAATCGATAGAAGAAAATGACTACCTTGAGCAATTCTCAACTGAAAAATTTGATGAAAACTGAAACAGAGACTCAAACTCATTACTTAATGGGTTTTCCAACCCATGCTAAACGCTTTTCTAGATAGCCGCAGTATCGAGCATGAAGACTCAAATAAAACTTATAAAATATTCACTATCTATTAATAGAATGAACTCAATTCTGATTGGACAAAAATGTAAATAAAAAGTATAAATACGAAATGCATATCACGAATTATTCATTCATTCTTCAATTGATTCTTGCGAAACTTAGTGCTATTTTCCATCCTCAGAACTTGTGAAATTTTCTCATCTTAGCAGAATACCGGACGCTTACGAACCTAAACACCTAAGAAAATATTTGAAAAGGAAACATAAAAACTGCACACGGAACCTAAATATTAGCAGGAAACTCCTAACAGAATAGCTTTGCAGAGAGTTATCATAACTCTCGTATTATTATTATTTTCGTTTCAGCTGGGAGCAAACTTAATGTGTCCGTCATACACTTGATATCATGAAAGATATGAGAATCGAGTCAAACAGTTAAATATGTTCACACCTCAACCTGGGTTACATGACATAAAATTTCCCCAAAATTTATAGTGTAGATTACGTGATTCTGATATGACTGAGAAAATCTGGGGCATTCTTCGAGAAACGCGTGGCGACTCAAGATGTAAGTCGGAATTTCGAATTGACTTTAGCAGAGTCACTTAACCTTCTTGAAGCAGGCAACTTGCAAGTTTAGTAATCTAGCTCTGGGGATAGGAAAATCTGGCAATTTAGATTCTGGCACTGCATAGCTCTGGCATTCTGTAACTTGCACGTGCGTGCTCCAATGGTAGGATAAGGAATTCTGGCACATATTGGGCTTCTCACATTGAGTAAATTGTCCAACCACTTACCGAGTGTGCCCTGCCAATCTTGACTGCTCTGCGGCGTTGCTTCTTATCCGACATGCGCACATACTTACTAACAAACGGCTCATTCTCATTGTTGTTGCAGTAACATTTTGTGGGCCTGTCCACTATGACGTAAGGAAACTCTTCATCTTTCTTTGCAGTCAGGCCTTCTAATTGAGGAATGCCTGTTTTGGAGTTGAACTTCACATCTGTAATTGCTAGTAAAATGTCAAATCTGTCAACATCTTGGTCAACTTGAATTCCCCTGTGAACCATGGAAGGTGGAGGGTATTCCACCGAGTATATCGGAATGTTCGTAGAATAAGGGGGTGGAGCTTCAAGGATGTGTTTTTTGACCTTTCCTTTAAGCAATGGGTTAATAAGAGCCATGTGCATGTCTTCCGGGGTTGGGCCATCACCTTTGTTCTCTTTTTGCCCTGCATTGCTGACCACTTTTGACTTTCGATTAGGACTCAAACTTTTACTTTTCCTCCCAATTTCCTTGTTTTTCTCACTAATCGACGCTCTCTTGCTGTTCATTTGAGCAACTGACCAAGGCCGCGCCTCTCTTTGATTATTTACTACCCCACGTTCGTTCCAGGCAGATTGTCTTGGTCGATTGAGAGCCGGTGGGTCGCCAAACATACTCATTGGGCGGCCAATTTTCCACTGAGGTCTCCGCTTGGTCGATGAATCTTTTGTTTTCTTTGATGGCAGAAATGCTTTCTTCAACTTGTAATCTGAAAAGATATATTAGAGCTAAATAAACATAGAACTATTTAACAAAATGGCAGTCATTTTCCCCATTGTTTTTCCTTTAAATGCTTTCCACTAGAGTAATTCCACGAATATTTTGAGAGTTCTATTAGGATTTATTTGTTCATTCTGATCAGTTTGTTTCTGCACGGTTTGATCAGAGACCGAAGTCAGGAAGCTGTCTGGTCAGACACTAAAGTACAGAAAACCCAATGCTTGGTACTTCAACACACAGAATTATATCAAGAATAACTTGCTTGTTAATTGAGTGAGCTCCAAGATGTCAGGGAGGAGAGACAGACACACTTGGATGCCCACATCTCTCACATAAATTTCCCTCGTGTCATACTTCTTCTTAGAATCATCCTCTTCTTGCTTTGTTTTTTTGGACTTTCTGTGATCCTGTCCCCCTGTTGCATCTTTGTCCTCATTTTCAGCAGTGGAACCCCTCTCTTCAAGATCCTCATCACCCGGCATTGAACTCGATCTGAAACAAGAAACTTGCAACGGTTTTTGAAACTTTCAGTTACTCCTAATTTGAGAAATGCTGTGATTATATAGAGTGAACAGTTTGTCTGCTCAGTTCTTTTTTCAGTGAGTATAAGAATAAAGAGTTCTTGTTTATAAGCTCTTAAGAGGTATGAACAGAAAACCTGGTCACAAAAAAGCATGAAAAATAAAGTGATAAAGCAACTTACAAACTTCAGAGATTTTCGTTTTTATCCATCTTAGGAAAAGAAATGTACGAAAAAACCGAACCTTGAAGACTGGTAGCTCTCCTCTCCTTCGTAACTATAATAATGGGACGTCTTGGACTTCCTTGACCTCCTTGAATGTTTTGAAGATTCATTGGGGTCCAACCTAGAGCCTGCCTTGGCATCTGATTCTGGCTCTTCTCCAGGTTTGAGAGGAACGATTTTTGGAGCATCCGCTTTATCATCAACTGAAACGTTTTTTTTTTAAATTTAACACGTCTGCAGCTTAGAAATGGGGTTTGATAATATTGTTAAACCATAGACTTTATTTCTTTAACCAAAAATACGACAAATGTAATACGGTACAATTACAGTAACATGATTAAATATCTTTTTATATGATCTTTTTTCTTTTTCAACAAAGAATTGTACCTTTTTGCTATCAATCAATGTCATGTACCATGATCAGATCCTTAATAACAGTATTTACCATTCCTGATTACTTTTTCACATAACAACCGCCTAACTTTGCGGTTGTAAAAAATGAAATCTAAACGTGAGGAAACACTTCTAAAAACCTTGATGTAAAAAAAAGAAAAACGTAATCCTGGCCAACTGAAGGTTTAAATTTGAGTTCTCACTCACCTCCCTCCTTCTCCATTTTCCTTTCATGTCTAGCCCACAGTTCTCTGAATATTTTGTCCAGTCCCTTGGGTTGTGTGATGCTCTTCTGTCTCTCACTAGAACCCTCTTTCTCCTTTTCCTCCTTTTCTCTCCTTGCCCGTTCTCTGTCCGCCTCATCGCCACCTGTTAGACGTGAAAATAGTTACGCGTCAGCGAGTAAATTGTTGGTAGTGTACTGATATTTGGTTCAAGAAAATCAGTTGTTAGGCGGGCGATGTGCGTGAGATAAGTACCATCGTATCTGTATGCATGTTTGATGGGTGCTATTCGACTACCTCTTTTCGAAAAATCAAGTTATTAACCGTCTGCATCTTGATGGAAATGCTGGCGGACATGGGCGTTCAGCTGACAACAAAATAAACATAGCTGGCAGATTGCCAGAAGATAGCCGCAATAGCTTCGTAGATCTGCAGTCTCAAAAAACCAGTAAAAAAAAGACAGACCAAAAAATTCGTTTTTTCACTGAAGGCTGATATGTTATATTTTGATTAAAAATCTGTATACGTTTTTGCTGCCTCTATTAGCTGCTCTCAAATAACCTTCATTTAGACTGACACACACCTATTTGACCTTATCTCTTTGAATTGAAGTAAATAAAAGTCAATTTCAAAGTGAGGAAGTCATTTTTGAGAGTGAGGTAAGCCAAGTGTGACCAAAAATTTAATCACGAAAATGAACAAAAAACTCGCTCCAATAAGAGCGAAAAATGACGTCACGCACGCACTTCAGTTGAAATTGCATGAACGAATGAACAAAAAGCAGATTTGAAGTGGTTGTGACGTCATATGGTCGTAACAAAAATCGCGACGACGAAAAAAACACAGCAGGACAAATCCTGACGTACAATTCAAAGAATTTTCATTGACTAATAAAAAAACTAGACCTAGAACAGACTATGAATGGATTGGAAAAACCATTTAAAAAAATCCAATCGGAAAATTTTAAAAAACAGTAAAAAATCAAAGTGAAGTTGCCGCATGTGAGCAAAAAACCACTAGGGAAAAAGCAAATTTTTATTCAAACACCGTTTTCTCACGCCGCAAAACCACTCGCTTTTGGTCCATTTACTGTTTCGGCGTGACCAAAATCACAACTCCAATTCGACTTCATAAATCATTAAAATGTATGAACAGATCTTTAAAACATAGCCAGAAGAACTCTGGACGTGACTCGAAGCGTCAAGACTTCACAAAAAATTATAATTACAGCTGAGGCCATTACCTTTTGCCGCAAAACGCCGCAAAACCACTTGCTTTTTCGCTCCACTTTCTGTTTTGGCGTGACCAAAATCACTACTCCAATATGACTTCCAAAATTATGAAAATGTGTGAACAGATCTTAAAAAATGACAGCGCCCCAATACAATTCCAATTCTTTGAATCGTAAAAAACCAAGAGAAGGCCAATAATAGCCCTAGCTATCGCTGTGCGGCTACTAATAAGAAATTTGCCCGTCTTCTTGATAATTATTGGGCAGCAAATCTTCTTGGTTATTAAATCAAAAGCTTTTCGGACTATTACTATATTACTATAAGTATACTTTCACTATAGCTCCAAGTTGCCTCTGCGACCTTTGCCAAACCAACTGGTAAAATCTGAGTGTAAGTTTTTCCATGGGTTGACCAACTACTCTGTTTATGCTGATGCTTAAATTCTTTGGTCAAAAAATGATTTTGCTTCCATTTTTTAGAACTTTTACCATAAGGGTTTTAAGCGTGCTAAATTGGCAATAATGCTGATGTGGAATGTTTAATTTTTGTCGAAACAAACATGTGTATCCAAATGATATTGAATTAAGATATAGAACTACATATTCGAGATATTTCGAAACAATTGTCAGCAAAGCCGCAAGTGTAGTCCTACAACTCAGAAGCGCAGAAGAAATAACAACCCACTGACACCCAAATATTTAAAGACCATTTGATTGACAGACCCATTTTGCATTCTTCTCGCAGACAGAGTTTCCGAGACTTTGACGCTGAAGAACTGAGAATGAGCTCAAGGGGCGACTCCAACAGATCTGGAGAAAATTTCTGACGAAACATCGTGCAAATCATTGCTGAAAACCGATCACGTCGTCTGAAGCCTCGAGAATATCAGCACAAGAGGAATCTGGTTCCGTCCCTGGGAGACATGACTTTTGCTGATTTTTGGGATTATTAGAAACCAGAAGGACTTGTCAATAATGATACGATGTGATAGACAACAAGGTAAACAAAATCTAAGGTTTTTTTAATGAAATGAATTTTAGTACCACGAGAATATTTTCATCTCCTTTATTAGCGTTTGAGGGAAACTAGCCAAAAAACAGTAAGAACATAAAGCAAAAACCGCATGTTTAAAAAATCTCAAGAACCCAAAAGTTGTTCAATAACATTAAAATCGTGCTCAACGTTAAAACAGAATGAAAATTGCCGTTTTCCTCTGCCTTAGAACTTCCGCGTGATTTAAACAACTACTCTAATTTGAAATCTCAGCAACAGCAAAAAGTTGAAAAAATGCTTGAACTGAAAATGTTTGAATAAGCAAAGCAATATTAGTCCTGATTTTTAAGATATTGAAGCATTTAAGACTAAAATAGCGACTTTTTAAACTGAAATTAGCCTCTGATTGTCGACCCATCACAAGATCACAAGGGCCGCAAAGGCAAAATAATAGATCCAAGCAGAAAAATCATTTTTAAAATAATGAAAAAAATCCACACTCTTGAGGTGGAAGTCAATATAACAAGAAACTATACACTGAAATTTTCAAGTGCACGTAATGCTTTTTAGAGATAAAAAATTATATAAACCGCTTCTTTAAGTACACTTCAATTCTTAATGAGATAAAAAACGAAGAACCTCGTGAGAAAAGTCCACTGCTGGGAAAAAATGAGAAATTTTTTTTAAAAAACGAAGAACTTTGTAAAAAAAAAAGTCCACTGCTGGGAAGCCCGCTGCTGGGCGCCTCTGCATAAAAATCAGCCCCAAACTAAAAAAAAACAATTGGATCAAAGTTTATTGCAATAGAAGCCCGATAAAGTTCGAAATCATTGAGACCCAGTCACCAACCAACAAAAAGATAAAACAAATCTATTTTTTAAAAAAAATTACAAAAAAAAACATTTCAGAGTGGTAAAAAGCAACGGTGTCTGTCAAATTTTAAAACGTCGGATAAGGCAATACGAAGACAACCTCAAGGGGCAGATGTTGTCTAAATACTAATTGTGTAAAACCTAAATTTGAATAGAACCACACGATCAAAAAATATTGTACAAGACCACAAAATTAGACAACAATAATTTTAGCTGTCACCTGAGACTATAAAGTGAGACTATGTGTGAGTTAAAAAAACATATCCGGCAGATTGCCGGAAAATAGCCGCGATGGACGCTTGTGGCCTTCCATGAATTAAAAAAAACTAAAGAAGCAACTTAGACAGATAGACCAGACTCTAATGCTAAAGAATTACGGCATATACGTTTGGCACTACTAAGATGCACACAATTGAACTTTAACTAATCAATGTTCATAAAATTTAAAGTCCAATAAGCGAGTTCAAAAGTCCTTTTTGAGTGAGGTAAGTCACGCAAAGGAACTAAAAGCCGAACAAATGACGTCACGCAGGCAAATTTTATCGGTAAACAAGAACAAGTCACTGAAATTGTAAAGATCAATTCCAAGAAGTCAGGTCTCAAGAATCCTTGCTGGAGATTACGAATTAAAAAACAATTTGCAGGACAAGCTCTGGTGGTCAATTCAAAGAATTTTCATTCACTAAATAATAAACTAGACTTAAAACGGATTATGATCAAATTGGGAAGACAATTTCGAGAAAAATATCAGAGAAGAAAAATAAAGAAAACAAAAAATCAAAAAAATTCCTCATGTAAATAAAAAAAATGGCCAGAGAGGGCGATTTGTTTCAAACAAAAAACTAAGCCTAGGAAGAACTATGAATGGGTTGAAAAAACCATTCCAAACTTAAATCCGATCTAAATAATCGAAAAACAGTAAAAAGCAAAGTAAAATTGCCGCAAGTTAATAAAAAAACAAATAGCAAGAAAAATAGAAATTTTGTTCGAATAAAAATTTTGTTTGAAAAACGTTTGAATAAGCACAGCAGTATTAGACCTGATTTTTAAGATTTTGAAGAAACTAAAAACTTGAAGAGCAATTTCCTAAATTGATATTAGCCTCTGATTGTCGACCCATCAGAAGATCGCAGGGACCCAAAGACAAAATAATTCATCCGAGTAGAAAGATGGATTTTGAAATAATGAAAAAAAACCCACACCGTTTTTAAGGTGGAAATCATTAAAACGTGAAACTATATACTAAAACTTTCAAATGCACGTAATGCTATTTATGGTACACTTCAATTCTTAATGAGGAATTTAAAAAAAAACGAAGAACTTATTAGTAAAAGTCGAATGCTTGGATGTAAATGATTCCTCTGCATAAAAATCAGTCAACCGCTTAAAAAAATAGAGCAAAGTTTACTGCAATAGAATTCCGATATCATTGAGACCAGGTGACCAGTGAACAAAAAATTCTGACACATCTTTTTTCTAAAAAATATACGAAGACTTTGTTTTAAGTTTAGTAAAAAGCAACGAGGCATGTCAAAATTTAAAACGAGGGATGGGACAATAAAAAGAAAACAAAAAGGCAGATTTTTTTCTAAGTACTCACTGTGTAAAACTTAAACTTTTAAAGAACCACACAATCAGTAATATTGTACATGACCACAAAACTATTCAACAATGTTTTTAGTTGTCAACTGAGACCATAAAGTGAGAAAAAGTCAGAATTTAAAAAATCATCTCTGGGAGATGGTCGGCAAATAGCTGCGATGGACGCTTGTGGCGTTCCATGAAATGAAACAACTAAAGAATAAAGATAGACATATAAACCAGTCTCTAATCTTCGAGATTTAGGGCATATACGTTTGGCATTACTTAGATGCACATTATTGACCTTTAACTAGGCATGTTCATAAAATTTTAAAGTTGTTTAGCGAGTTCAAAAGTCCATTTTTGGGTGATGTAAGTCACCAAAAAGACCTAAAAGCAGAACAAATGATGTCACGCAGACAAATTTTAACTGCAGGGCAGTAGAAATCACTGAAATCGAAAAAGTCGATTCCAAGAAGTCAGGTCGCAAGAATCATTGATGGAGACAACGAACTAAAACACCTAGCAGGACAAGTCCTGATGATCAATTCAAAGAGTTTTCATTGAGTAAACGAAAAACTATATCTAGAACGGACTATGAGTGAATTGAGAAAACAATTTCGAAAAAAACAGATAAAAAAGTAGAAAAAAAACAGAAAATCAAAGTCAAAGTGCTGCATGTGAACAAATACCCACTAGCAAGAAAGGGAGATATGGTTCAAATAAAAAATTAGGCTTAGAATGAACTATGAATGGATTGGGAAAACCATTTAAAAAAATGCGATCCAAAAAATCGAAAAAACAGTTAAAATCACAGTGAAACTACCACATGTGAACAAAAAAACAACTAGCGAGAAAACGAACTTTTGTTCAAACACCGTTTTCTCAATCTACTTTAAAATTAGAAAATTAGAGCGAAAAAATTTCACTCCGCAAAAACGCTCGCTTTTTCGCTCCAGTTCCTGTTTCGGCGTGACCAAAATCACAACTAAAATTTGACTTCAAAAATCATGAAAATGTGTGAACAGATGTTAAAAAACAGCGCCTCAATACAATTTAATTTCTTTGAATTTTAAAAACCACGATGTCCCCAATAATAGCTTCTATCTTTTCGCGGCTATTAAAAAAAAGAGCAATAAGGATAGGAATTTTAAAAAAAAAATCACTTTTTTAGGAAAATACAATTGTCAAAGTCACAAAGATTTTGTGGTATCGGTTCAAAAAATTAAATATGCTCATTTTTGTCTCCTTAGGAAGCCAGTAAAAAGTTTCATCAATTAGGCTATGTGCTAACACAGAAAAATCGAATTCGGGCAAAACCCAAGAGTTCATAATTATTATGTTGAAAGTATAGAATCCCAAATTTGTAAAATTTGGTTAGGTGCACATGGAGAAATTCAAATCATCAATTTCTTGGAAGCATCATTATTGCCAGCCTAAAAAGATTGACCAAAAGCTCAATAACATGAACAGTTAACACAGATGTCAAAAAGCCGCACGTGAAAACAATTCTCTCTAGAAAATTGTTCAAACACCAAAATTTTTTCGGTCTTATACTACGTTAGCGTGACCAATATAAGAACTTAGATTTAACTTCTGATCTACATGAAGAAGACAAAAATTGTTGGAACAGATCTGAATTGAATTTCAGTCAAATCTGATTCAAAAAGGTTCTGTGATGACGCCGAATGTTTCAACAGCTTTGCAAACTTCTAAAGAATTTCGTTTTTCTGATAGATTGTCTGTGTGTTTCTTTTTAAATGAATTTTAAACAAAAAAATAAATTTGGTCCTTTCAAAATGGTGTGTTAAACAAGTCGTGCACAGCGATGACAATTCGGTGGCACAAAAAAAAACACAAATTTTAAACACATACTTGGATTCAAAACAAATATTCTCAAAACAATCCCGAAGAGCCCCTCCAAAAAACTCACTAAGTTTCATTTGGTTGAAAATAATTCTTTCCGGGGAATCCGATTATTTTTTTTTGAACAAGATGTAAATAAAAGATGAAAAGCTTTTAAAAAAATAGAAAAAATCTAACAAGAAAAATGGTTTCAAAATGGTTTCATGTAAATTACAAAATTATACCAAGAGCAGAAAACGTGAAAACTGTCTCATCCGAAAACAAGGAAGTGTAATAAGGCTGCAATCGTCCCAAAGTCCTCAATAAAAGTAGAAAACACTACAATTAAAGAAACGTTATAACTAAAATGGAAAAAAATGCCGTCCAATTTTAAGTTGCCATCGGCATTTAAGCACTCAGCAACTAAACATAACAAAAATCGCATCAAATAACAAATACTGAACAGAAAAAGATTTAGAAAAAGGATCAAAATTCCAAAAAATGGGCGAAATGAAATATAAAAACCTGGAGATTTGTATTTTTTCCTCGCAAAATTTTTGTTCTGGGTGGAGTTATTGTTGCTCAAAACAAGCAAAAAAAATTGATCCGGGCAAAATCTTCTCAGATAAAATTTTCTGCAACACAATTTAACTCAGACTCATAAATATGAAAATATTAACCAAAAAATGATTAAAGTGCGTCGAGATCTTTATCGTAGTCTCAGATGTTAAAATTCTTGACAACATGTAACGATCAAGTAAGGTTAGAACATTTACAAACATTTTGGAAAAAATAAAATACACCCCAGTGGGACCATTTCAAAACAAATCAGATGCAAAAAGAAACATTTTAGTATGTAACGGCTGCTCTCCTATCAAAGTCAAGGAAAACTTTACACCACCCTGTTCGTTTCAGCTGTTTCAAATCTCTCCAGATATTGTGTTTTTTGCAGTTAACTTTTGTGAAATGTACTATCCGCTATACTGTAGATTACCGTTGCATTACTTGTTACTCAATTATTCTTGTCAACTAATTGCTCAGCTTTGCTGTAAAACAGAATTGTTTCTCTCAGAAACAAAGTAATTCAAATTGAAACAATCAAATTTTTGTTGAGTTTTTGTTAATGACTCAATTTATAAACCAGGTTAATTAATTCCCGTTCCTACCAATTGCAGCCCAATAAATTGGCTAGAACTATGCAAAGTTTCGACCTGCTCCAGTTAGCAGTTTTTAAACATGATTTTGTAACACTTGCAGATCTGATTGTGATAAATTTTTTCAGTACTCAAAGTTAGCGAGTCTCTCTATTGATTTCAGTAACACCAAGTTGAACTATTGTAGGAATCGATAAAGCTAGTAAGAGAATTTTTCTATGTGCTTTGCACAAATTTTCTATCACTTAGGCACTTTGTTCCTCAGAAAGAATGTTTTGATAATATCAAAGTTAATTCTCCTTTCACAAGTCAAAGTTGAGTTAAAACTGTACAATCACTAATATGATCTATAGGAACCCAAGAAGATAACAAAAAATTTACCGCTCAAAAAAATGTGCTTCAAACCGCACCGTATGTCAGTTTAATATAAACAAATTTATGAGTTTCTACTGATTTTTGGCAGTTTTTCAAACTTCTTTAATGCTGCTAGTTACGCGGATTCACATGTCAAATTGAAGTGTTGATTGATTGTAGACATAAATGTCGACGGAACTTGAACACTTTTCCATAATGTCACTTTTTTTAGTGTAAATTTGATGTCAATGGAAGTTTGTTAACCATGTAGAAGTTTTGTCGAGTATTCTCTCAATAACAGGTTGATTCAAAATCCAATCGCAAAGAATCGGATGCAATGCTGATGACTCGCAGTAAAATTTTGCTGGGAGTTGGGATAGTTGGAGTTTGATTTTCACTTCATGTACTAATAATAGTTGTTAAATATAAATGCTCAACTAGTGAACAAATCCGTATAGCTTCGAAAGAATGCAGCATTAAATTTCGCTTGTCATGCCTTTCTAGTTTTAATGCTTGAAATGGCCTTGAAGTGCAACTCAATTTGGTTGTTGAGTAAGTAAGCTCAGCTGCTACATCACCGGCCCTGTTTTCCATCGCGAAAACGTTTTTTCCAGGTAGTACTGGGGCGAGCTTCACTACTGGTCTCTTGTAAGCTCCGTCATTCGTTCGAACTATCGCTGATCAAATTGCACCGTCAGACCCATCGATGGTCTCCGTAACTCGGCCTAGATTGTAATATCCACGCTTATTGCTGTCTTTGATCAGCTAAACGAGATCGACCTCCTTAAGGGTTTCGTTCGTCGGAGATCGCCATTTTTGCTGGTTATTCAGAGTAGTGAGATATTTTTGGGACAGACAAAATCTGTTCCATATGAGATTTGCATAGGTTTGAGTTTGTCGAAAGATCTTTCGATGATGGACAAATTCTTCTGCGTATGGCAGATAGGGTAGGCAAACGTTCCTGTTGCCAAGAAAGAAGTGATTGGGGGTCAATGCTTCTAAGTCATTAACGTCTGAACTGACTGGAGTCAGTGGTCTTGCGTTGAATATCTGCTCTACAATACTTATTGTTGTTGACAGAACGTGCTATGTGACTGATCTGTTCCCCAACAGAGCATATATTGCTTTTTTTGCAACTTCTCACCAACAGTTTCTATATTCCTCAAAAATGTGGTGCTGCGGTTGGGTTGAAATTCAATCTGGTTCCCTGTTGATTGTGATGTTCTTCGATCCCTTCTTTGCTCCAAGCCGCAACGTACTCTGCAAACTCTCTGTCAGCTCAAACAAAATTTGTCCCGTTGTCAATGATGATTGTACTCGGTTTGCCTCTTCGCGCAATAAATCCCATTGCTGCTTTGAGACATCTATCTTTGTCTAACTAGGGTACAACTTGTACAACTTCTGCATGCCCTGCTCTCATAGTTAGCCATGCAAAAAGACAACACCATCGCTTTTCGTTTCTTCGCCGAAATTTTACAATGGCCAAAGTAGTCAACTCCAACATTTGTAAAAGCTGTTGAAGCTTCCAACCGCTCTTCGGGTAGATCTGTCTTTACTGGTGCTATCGTTTGTGCCCTGCCCTTTCTACAAGTGACGCACTTGTTCTTGATTGATCTCAAGGCGTTTCTCACGCCTGGAATCCACTTCTTCTGCTGAACAATGTTCTCGCTTCACAAGAATAATTCAACCGCACGGCGCTTCCAGTTTAGCAATATTGGATGTTTTGCATTGTGTTGTGCAAGTCCAATTGAATTTTGCCTATGATGCCTTTGGCTCCAACAAGTCCTTCTTCATCTAGGAATGGGGAGAATTGTAGAAATTTGCAGCTTTTTGGAATTTTATTTTCAGCTTTCAGGGATTTCATCTCTTCATCAAACTGTGCTTGCTGTAGTATCTTGAAAATTGTTGCTTTTGCTTTTTCTCTTTCTTCAATGCTGACTACAAATGTTCCTGGTATGTATTTGTTTAATGCTCGCTGTACATATGCCATTGTATTCTAGTGTGTTAATATTACTGAATCGTTCTCACTGAATAACAGCTTTCTTCTCTTCAGCCTGTATCACGAAGACTGATGTGGGTGTATTTCCTTCATCTGATGCAATTACTAGGGTAACTTGCTCTGGCTATTCAGCTTCTGGCCGCTTGAACCAGGCCGGCCCAGTGAGTGAGCCACTAACTTCTCTTAAGATCCTCAATGTTGACCGCTCTGGTGCCAATGTCCGCCGGGTTGTTGATACCGCTCACATGTTTCCACTGTGAAACAGCAGTTGTTTCTAGTATCTCCGCCAATCGATTGGCCACAAAAACTTGTTGCTTACGATGAAAACCGTAGTTGAGTCTGACCAAAAATTGCAACTATTTATCTTCCTTTCATGTTCCTTGACTATCCGTTTTTCAACCTCACTGACATTACTGCCGCCTGCAATTCCAAGCGAGGTATTGAAAGATGTCTCAACGGTGCCACTCTGCATTTTTGAATGACAAATGCTAAGTCAGCTGGCTTTTTTTCAGTTGTGAACGTAGATAGGCTACTGCGAAAATCCTGTCTTCCGATGCAGCAGCAAACAGATGAAGTTCGATTTTATCCCACTCTCTGTAAAAATACCTTCAATCGATGCTTGTTTCAGCCACTATTTGAAGTTATTCTTTCCATTTCAGGATTTCTGCTTCGTCACCAGGCTCCACTTCGTTGTCCCAATGTTGCCCATTCTTAGTCCAAATGCTTTTCAGAAGTCGTTTCATGTTAACACTGAACGGAGCAAACAATCCAATCGGGTCGACTACTGAAGATACCAATGACAAAATCTTCCTGTGGGTTATACGTGCTTTAACTTCTGTGTTAGTACCTCTGCACATTTAAAGACTATCATTTGAAGACAACAGTCGATTGTAGTCCTAGCATTGAGGATCCCTCCGTATTGGGTTCCACTTCGACCTGTTTCGTGTTGCAGATCGACTTCAAGTCTTCCGGGATTGCTTTGGTCACTGCATCACTGTCGCTTATCCACTTAGTCAACTCAAATCCATGTTGTGATAGAACAGGTTGTATATGATTGAACACTTCAGTCGCTTATTCAGGGGTATCTACCAATTTGATGAAATCGTCCATGTAGAAGTTGTTTTGTAATGCCTTTGCTGCAAATGGACACTTTTCTTCGTTGTCCAGTCCCAGCTGCTTAAGAGCAAAGTTTGCAAAATATGGAGAACTCTTCGCGCCAAATACATAACGCTGATCTTCATATAATTTAACAGGTTCGTTAGTACTCGGTCGGCACAAGAACCTCACGCAACTTCTATCCTGTTCGGGGAACCGCTCTTGTAGAAACATCGCTTCGATATCAGCTGTTAGGGATATTGGTCCTTCACGGAATCTGAACATTGTTCAAATCAAGCCATGTAGCAGATCAAGTCCTGCTAGTAGCTTGTTATTTAGGCATACTTCTTTGTACTTTGAAGCAGCATTGCAAACACGTGTTACTTTGCCGGGTTTGTTCGGTTTGAGCACTGGATGGTGTGGCAGGTACCATTCTTTCACGAAGGTGCCTCTCAATTCAAATCCGTCCAATGTGTTTTTGAATCCCTTCTCTACGTCTGTATCTAATGACTGTTTAAACAGGCTCTTCAGTTTTGCGTCCCTTTGGAATCTTCGCTGCAGTCAGTAAAGCTGACCCAAGGTTGAGCTGTAGTTGTTCGGTCGGTTTGGCTGTGGTTCACTCCACAGCGTTCCCATTTTGTACCGCTCACCTGTGAATTTTGTCGTTCTCTCTCGCATCTTTCGTGCCTGCAGTTCCTTATTTGACTGACTGACGGCGTTGATTTTGGAAGCATAAGTTTCTATCTCCCACCAGGTTTGGATATTCCTAGCCACTTTCTCAACTTCTGTTAAGGCGAAATGACAAACATTTTGTGATCTTTTGCCCGTCATGAGTCCACTGACTGCCCATCCTAGCTCTGTTAGAACGGCGAAAGGTTCACTTCGTTTTCTTATCTTTTAGTCCAATGGGCGTTATAGCTCATAAGCATCTTGAGCAAGGATGATGGGTCTTTGTTGGGTAGAACACTCAAGTGATTGAAGCTTTGCTTCAGTTTGCTGTTGTTGTGGTTTGTGTTTCCCATGGATATTGACGGATTGACGGGTGCGCACACGCTTGGACTGAATGCACCTTTGAATGTAGTCTCTTTGTTTTGAGAAGAATTTTTTCTGTCTTCAGATCCTTTGTTCTGTTTATGCCAGCTACTTTGAGCGTCACATCGGTGCCTTGGGCTCGTAACTTTTACCGAACACACTGATCGATGAATGAAATTGTTGATCCACTGTCGAGGAAAACATATGTGTTCAGCCTGTTGCCATCGCTCTGTATTGAGACAGGAAATATCTGAAGGAAGCGAGTAACTTCATTACTCTGGTTTTCTGAGTGTAGCAATCGGTTGTGCTTCTTGATGCATCCATTGACACCGCACGCATTGACTTTGCACATTTTGATTGCATGTCTTTTGCCTAGACATCCCTAACACAAGCGTTGCTTCTACACTGCTGCGTACCGATCGTTCACACTCATGTTCTTGAATAGCGGACAGTTCTAAATTTAATGAGTGCCATCAGCTAGCGGACAGTGATCACTTTGCATTTGCTTTGTTCCTTTCAACTTCGAACCAGCACTGAAGTTCAATGTTTTTGAGAGCCATTTGTCTCTATTTGTGCCTCTTCGGTCTTCTTCTCTTAGCTCTCCGTTTAAAGCTGAAAACCATTCATGCTCGAATGCTATCCTAGATAGCCATTTTTCAAACATAATCAGATCAGCCCAATCTCCATCTTTAATATCAAAATAGAACCACCAATTCTCTTTGAGAACTTGAGTTAGTTATCTACTGACATATACAATGTTGAGCTTGGCTGCAGATCACCAATCTGTTTGTACTCTTTGAGCACTTTCACAAAGTTTGAAACAATAACTGACAAACTGATCAGCTTTGCGAAGACTCTCCAGTTGTGCATCAATGATCACATGAAGCCTTCCAAACTTCCTTTCGCGAATGCTCTATGCGGCACCATAGAACTGAATAGCCCCTTCCAGAATAGCCCCTTCCAAAGATTTCTGACCTGGCCTTGCCTGTCAATAGAGTCTTCAGATGGTTCAGCATCTCTGAGTCTAGATTTGGGCGTTGATCAACTGCAGCAATGAACATACTAGACCACTCCGGCAACTCGAAGTTTGGTAGATTACTGCTACCTGAGTAACCAGTGTTGTATCGTAGACCAGCTCTGGGGTAAAAGTCTCGGTCTTCAAAACTTGAGGAACGGTCTCGTGAACGGCGATGTTGAGAGATGTGACACTGCCTGTTCACCTCAGGGGTTACTCCTAAGCGAGCTGTTGATCGATTTGGTGTTAGAAAATTGTCGATTCTACCGACCCTGTCTGAGACATCTCTATTTTTTGGGGTCCAATTGAAGGGTGACTTGTCTCGAGCACTAGTTGATTGGGAACGAACATCATCATTTTCCAATGCTGTTCTCTTCACTTCACGCTCCAGCTCACGCTCTTTCTCCAGTAGCTGATGCGTGGTTTCCAGTTCCTTCATTTGCATTTCCAGCTCTAGCCACCTCCGCTTGAACCGTGCTTGTTCTAGTCACATCTTGGCTTTGAATTCCTTATCAATTTTCTTCATCCTTTCCTCGCGCTTTTGTTTTGCTGAAGATGTTTCCGAAACCTTCTCCGTATCTTGGCCGCTTGCTGTTGCGCCATTTTGCACTGGTTGAGCAACTGGGTTGTTCGTTATGTACTTGTTGTCGCTCTCAATTTCGTTCACTGCTTGAGTTGTGTTGCTTTGCTCTGTATCCATTGCTAGTTGCGTGCCTTTGATTATATATGCAAGCCAATGATAGTCCAAACTTGCTTCTTTCAGATGTTCTTCAAAGAAAATTGTTGGGTAGGGTGCAAGCTTATTTCGACACTGCAGTTGCTCGGGTATTTCTTTCTGAAGGTGAACAGTCTGTTGATAGAGGACTTTGGGTTTGTTGGGTCGATCTGAATCTTCAAATATTTTGTAGCCAAGACTTCGTTTAGTGTTAACTTCTTCCACTAAGTCTTTGAACTTCTTGTCGCATCTGTGAGCTGTTGATTGAAGCTCCTCTCTGCTGGTAGTGCTTGAATTGCCTAGTTGCTGTTTGCTTTTGCTTTGCTGATTTCTTTTGAGCAGGGTTCGCACTTCAATTTCTTTATTCAATTGCACTCTTCTGTTTGCCTCGCTGGCCTGTTGCTGTTGATTTGTTTGATTCTCTTTGGCGGATGCCTTCGGTATTTTCTCATCAGGTAAGACAGTTGTTTGCCTTCAACTGTTCCTGTTTGGGTCGGTGGAGCAAATGTAACGGTTGTTCTCCTATAAAAGTCAAGAAAAACTATACATCGCCCAGTTCGTTTCAGCGGTTTCAAATGTGTCTGGATATTGTGTTTTTGCAGTTAACTTTTGTGAACTAAATTATCCCCTATGCTGTAGATTACCATTGCATCACTTGTTGCTTAATTATTCTTGATAACTAATTGCTCAGCTTTGCTGTATAACAAAATTGTTTCTCTCAGAATAACAAATTAATTCAAATAGAAACAATCAATTTTTTGTTGAGTTTTTGCTAATAACTCAATTTATAAACCCAATTTGGGAATTCCTGTTACTAAAATTTGTAGCCCTATAAATTGGCTATATCTAAGCAAAGTTTCAACCTGCTACAGTTAGCAGTTGTTTAACATGATTTTGTACCAGTTGCAAATCTGCTAGTAATAAAATTTTTCAAAATTCAAAGTTCGCAACTCTCTATTGGTTTCAGTTACACCAAGTTGAACTAGTGTACTCTTCGCTAAAGCTAGTAAGAGCATTTTACTAAGTGATTTGCACAAAGTTTCTCTCACTTAGGCACTTTGTTCCTCAGAAAGTATTTTTTGAGAATATCAATGTCAATTCTCCTTTCACATGTCAAAGATAAGTTAAAACCGTACAATCACTAATATGATCTATAGGAACCCAACAAGATAACAACAAAAATACCGCTCAAAAAAATTTGCTTCAAACCGCACTGGGTGTCAGTTTCACATGACCAAATTTACGAGTTTCTACTGATTTTTAGTAGTTTTTTAGACTCCTTTTTTGCTGATAATCACGTGGACTTACATGTCAAATTGAACAGCTGATTGGTTTTAGATCGAAATGTCCACAGAATGTGAACATTTTTCCATAACGTCACTTTTTAGTGTACATTTGATGTCTGGGAAGTTTGTTAACCATAGAGAAGTTTTGTCGAATATTCTGTATCAATAACAGGTTGATTCGCAATCAAATGGCAAACAATCTGATGCAAAATTGTTAAGTCGTAGTATTGTTTTGCTGGGAGTTGAGATAGTCCGAACTTGAGTTTCACTTCATGTATGACCGTTGCGTACAAATAATAGTTGTTTAATTTTATCGGTTAATAGGAACGCAGAGACAAATCTTGTAAACATATAGTTCAATTAGAATTGATGAATGACAACAGTGGCAATAGGCACAAATCTTGATCAAATTATATACTCAGTTATTACCGCCATTTTATATTACATAAAAATGACTTTCGGTGACATGTGACGTTTACCATCATTTTAGTTTTCCCCAAAGTTTTTGTTAAGGTGTCTGCGGGCATGCGATCGATAGGAAAGTAGTTCAGCTCAAATACGTTCACGGAATTCTTACTAAGGGCAATAATGCTTGATTATCTACAAACACTTGTAAAGGTTGCTCAATATCTATTTTCATTTCCTTCAAAAGGTTTGCTGAGTGTACCACCTCTTCACTTGCCTCTACTACTGCATTCAGTTCAGCTTCAGCTGTGGAGGTTGATACGCATTTTTTTAACCTACGAGCCCAACTTATTGCTTCTGAACTACTGTCAAGCTTGAAACAATAACCACTCGTACTTTTTCTGCTATCTAAGTTACCATCCCAGTCAGAATCCAAAAAACCTTTTAGATCTATTTTATTACACTTCCTATAATTAAGTTTTTCAGACTTTGTACCCTTCAAGTAGCGTAAACATGCTTTTGCGGCGTTCCAATGCTTGGTTTCCGGATTTTCTACAAACGAACTCAAAATTTTAGCTTTATGTGCAATCTCAGGTCTGATAGTCAATGCTAAATAACATCTTACTATCCTCTATAATCACAAGATTGCAATTCTCGATATTCCTTGCTTCCTAATTCTGGTGAATCAAGTTTTGAAAGCTTTGAACTAACATCTAGAGGTGTTTCCAGTGTCCTACAGTCTCCTCTCTATTGGTTTTTCTAAAAAAGCCTCTTGACTTAGCCCTATTTTATTTTCTGTCCTCTCTATTTTAATGTTTAGGAGCCAACTCAAGTCACCAAAGTTACTTATTTTGGACTTCCTACTAATTTCGTTTTTGAAATTTTTGCAAAAGTTTTGTCGCGTTCCTAATATAACCATATCACCGACCCAAAGACATATCATTCCCTCTATATCTCCTTTGTCCTTTTTTATAAAGAGTCACTCGTCTTGAATAGATGGAACAAAACCCAAACTCCAAGAAAACCTTTTATTGTTAGGTACCAGTTCCTACCAGGTTGTTTTAATCCATATAAAATTTTTTTAAGCTTACATACTAATGGATTTCCTTGGTCATTGTAATTTGCAAAACCCTTAGGTTGCTGCATAAAGATCTCCTCGTCAAAGTCAGCATTAAAGTATGCAGTTTTAATGTCCATTTGTTTGAGCTCAAAACCGTTGCGGAGTGCATAGCTTAAAGGTATCCTGATAATTGAGAGGCGCTTTGTCGCTGAATAGGTCTCGTTGTAGTCTCTGCCTGGTACCTGGCTAAAACCTTTAGCTACCAATCTTGCTATTTATCTCACTATTTCGCCGCTAGGCCCGCACTTTAGAGCAAAATGCCAACAACTACCAATAGGTTTCTTTTCCTGGTTATCTACATTTTCCCAGACATTGTTTTCAACTAATGAATTATACTCTGTTTTCATTGCTTCATACCATTTTTTGATGATTTTAGTGCCTCTCCTGTTGATTTAGGTATCACATTGTCATTTAATAAATCATTTAAGAATGCTACTAGATTCAGATCTGCTTCATGTTCTAAACGTGTTTGTCCTGTACTCAATGAGTTGTTATTGAACATTTTCTGTTCGTTGAATTTTACGTTTCTTGACTTTCTAATTTTAAATGTGCCTTCTGCATCCTTTACTCCTAAAAGATATGTTTTGATGTTATCTGATGATCCCAAGAACGTACCTTTTTGTGAAGTCCGATCTATTTTTCCTCGGAATGATTTCTCAAGTGATTCCTCGGAGAGATTCTAAAATTGGTTTTCGTCCATACATTGCTTCAAAGGGTGTTCTTTTGAACCCCGAATGGTAACAAAAATTTTTAATGTCATTTGACATTAATATTGCGTAAGGCCAGCAGTACGTTTTGTCAAGTCCTGATTTCTCAATTAGATATCTCGCTATTAGTGTTATTGTTCCCCAATTACGTTGAACTTTACCATTTTCTTCAGGTGTATAAGGTGCTGAAAGCTCTAGGTTTACGCATTGCTTTTTGCATAATTGCTTGGCCTTGTTCAAATTGAATTCGCCCGCACCATTGCACACCAATGTTTCTGGCGTTCCTATATCTGCAAAGAATTGCTTGGTTTTTCTACAGCATCGTCCCTTGTCTTTAAGAAGTACCCTTTCTGATATCTGCTAAAACTGTCTACACAACTGATTGCATATCGATGACCATCTACAGCTTCTGGATTGATAGGCCCTAGTATATCAAAATGGACTAATTCTACGACATCCTTGGCTCTTTTCCCAGAATCTTTCGGAACGGGAAGCTTCTTTGACTTATTCAGTTGACAAGTATCACAAGTCCTTAGGTCATGTTCATTTATTTTAAGTCCTATGGCTTGATCCTTTAATTTCAAAAGATCTTCAATATTATTATGTCCTAAACGTTTGTGCCATAAACTTAGCCCGTCTCTACTGGCTAAGTTACAGTTTTCTGAACCTGTTGAATTCATTGTTTTCCAAAGGAAAAAATTGTCATGTTCCTCAAACGGGAAAATTGTTCCGTTTTTAGTTCTTATTTCTAAGTCCCTACTGAACAAAACCTCCTAATCAGCTGCTCTATATTTCGACACTGAGACAAAATTTTTAGAGTAATCAGGTACAATTAAAGAGTTTGACAATCTTATTATCCGCTCCCACCCTTTTGAGTCCCCTGTTCTTGTCTCAATTGTTGCCTTCAATTGAACTTTTGCTGATATTTGCGTTAGTTTTTATCCCGGTATTTTTTTGTCAATCTGAATAAATAAACTTTCATCCTTAATTTTTTGACTTGTTGCTCCAGAGTCTAACACTAGTTCACAAGCAGGATTAATACATGTGGTTTGAAGGAATGAGAAGTACTCTTCGCACTGAGCTCTTGTTTCTTCAGCTAAACTCTGAGACCCCGACCGATTATTTTGACTAGAATTTCTGCTCTGGCTTACAAACTGTTTCTCTGATTTCTGCTTCTTACAAAACTCGGAGAAGTGACCCTGCTCTTCAAAATTAAAACACTTTATTAGTTGCTCCCTTATTTGTTCTGTATTTATCTTCTTAGGTCGACAATCCTTAGCTAAGTTTCCGACCTTTTGACAATTGAAGTATTTTCTTTCTTTATTGTAGAATACACTCTCACTTTTCTTTTGAACATTATCTTTATCAAAATTGAAAAGGTCCCGCTTAATTTTTCTAAACCTTTATCTTCTTTACTAAATTTTACGAGTGTCGTGAAGCTCTCGTATTCTTTAGGTAGTCCTTTCATAATTATTGAAATAAACATTTTCTCGCTTACGCCTTCATTCACCCGTGTCAAGTTTTAATTCATGTCGCCTGCTCTTGTTAAGTAGTCTACTATGCGTTCATTTAAGTTATTCATAAGGCTAGTTGATTCTGATATTAGTTTATGTAATTAAGGCCTCTCGATACTCTTAAACATTTTGCAAAATATATCCCAAGCTTTAGTACCATCACCTTTATGTGGTCTCAGAAACAGAACCGACTTTTTATCTAATGCTTGAACAAGTTCGTACCATAATGTCCTTTTCCTCTCCTCTAGTTCTTCCTTCTTTTATTTACAGCTTGTGCTCTTTGTTCCTCTGATGCGCCATTACTAACTTTAGGCATATAATCTTTATGTGAGGCATCGCCAGTTAAGACTTTTCCTAATTTTATCGAGTGTATGAGAGCTTCAAACTGTTCCGCAAAAAATACGAAATCATCCTCATGGCCATTAAAAATTATTTTTTCTGCCTTTGAACTCATCCCTGAACTCAATTTTAACCTGTCCGTTTGTTCTATATGGTTTTTATAGTTTTTCCCTTTTTACCTAGTTATAACTCAAACTTTAGTACTTTAGCCTATGTACCCTGAGTAACTGTGGTTTACTGAAAGCTAGTACTGTTCTACGTAAGAATTTGCTCTTCTGGTATAGGGTAAGGTAAAAAATTATTGGGACTTAAAGCAAAACTCCTATCCATCTTTTTAGCGTTTAGATAAATGTTTTGCCGGTTGGTGGCCTTGTCATTAGGCGACGAATCGGTGTGTCTTTGGGTTAGCCGAAAAAATGCTTTAGCACATTGAGAATGCAACAAGATGAGCACTATGAGCACAGTGAGGATAGCACAATTAGAAATGAGGGTAAAAAACAGTCGTTTAAACTGAGCTGTTCTCAGCAATACTAAGTAAGCCGGAGAAGTCCTCGTAGAAAGTTCTGCTACACAAACCTCTACCCCAACACAAAACAACCCCACAAGCTTCCAAAAACAAGCCACACACACAGCTATAACTCCGTGTCCACAAACAGAGCCCCCAGTCAGCTACACAAGCTTCGCCCCACAAACAGAGTCCACAATCAGCTACAGATGCTCACTCTTCACAAATAGAGTCCTCTAATCAGCTACACAATTTCCTCCACACAAACAGAGTCCACAATCAGCTACATATGCTCCCTCTCCACTAACAGAGTCTTCTAATCAGCTACACAAACTCCTCCGCACGAACAGGGTCTCCAATCAGCTACACAATCTCCTCCATACAAACAGAGTCCACAATCAGCTCCAGATGCTCCCTCTCCACAAACAGAGTCCTCTAATCAGCTACACAAACTCCTCCGCACGAACAGGGTCTCCAATCAGCTACAAAAGCTCGTTCTCCACAAACAGGAGTCCTCCAATCAGCTACACAAACTCTGTTCTCCATTGTAGTTAGAGCACACTGAAGCTTCAGCCCCACTTGCTTTCCTTCTGACTCTTGACCACTGCGTGACTACAAGTCTTGTCTCTTCCTGTCCTCTCGTTCGTTTTCCAATTGACGTTAGCAATCCTCTAATGCAGCCCAGAGACAAAGCAGCATAGTGTCATTTTTAGGGTGCGCTGATTACTTATCTCAGAAAAGCTTTGGGCCCATAAACTATCGGTTAATGGGAACGCAGAGACAAATCTTGTAATCAAATAATTCAAATAGAATTGATGTGTGACATCTGTGGCAATAGGCGCAAATCTTGATGGAATTATATACCCAGTTATTACTGCCCTTTTACATTATATACAAATGACTTTTGGTGGCATGTGACTTTTACTATTATTTTATCATAGGTATCAATTGAACGTCAAGATCAAGTGTTATCAATTCACGTGTAAAACCGAATAGTTCTGGAAAACATCAGTATAAAATGCACGTGAAATTAGTATTGTTTTCTCGACAACAAAGATGTAAATCAGCAAGTGAGTGTATTTTTTCGTTTTCAAACAATTAGTATTATACATTTAATAAATATAAATGTTGAACAAAGTGAACAAATCTGTATGGCTTCGATAGAATTTAGCATTAAATTTCGCTTGTCATGCTGTTCTGGCTTTATTGCTCAAATGGCCATGAAGCGCAATTCAATTTTGTTGTTGAGTTAGTAAGCTCAGCCGCCACAAAGTATGTTGAGCTTGATCAAAAAATTCGAATTAGTTTGTTCTCAGCTGTCCTTTTCCTTATTATTCCTCACATTTCAGACTACTCATTTTGGCGAAAGCTTTTTTGGCGAGTTTGTCCACTTTTTTCCCACCGAAACTTTCCCATGCTACCATCATTCCCCCAAAAGGGATCAAGCTATGGTCAACGTGAAGCTATGGTTAAGTGAGCATTTATACTAATACAGAAAACTTCTCGGAGGCAGGAGATAAAACTATCAATCTTTCACGTGTCAATCATTCATCGTACCTCTCGGCTATCACTTCTTTTTTTCAAATATACTCCAACAAAATTAACGATAAGAAAAAGACTCTTCGAGTCGTAAAAATTCAGTACGCCAACCAGGTTTAGACCTCGAATTATGCAAAGACCATGCTCGACTCAAACAGCCCATGAAAAAAATTTAGCTGGACCTATCCGTTCAACTAGACTTTGGCTCGACCCAAATACTTAATTTTGGATTTTAGCTCATCCCAAATATGATGCTCGACTTTAGCTCGACTTTAGTTTTTACAATCCAAATGATTTGGATTATTATGCAGCCTCTCTATGGCTTCGTGACAAAATTTTTAAAAATTCATAGCTATGTCTTCCGATTTTTTCCTCGATCTGAGTTTCAAAATTTACTAACACTACTGAATAGACATCCATTTAAATCTCTTTCCCGAAAAATTTAAATAAAAGTAGCAATTTTAGAAAACGGATGCACTTGAATCAATGCTGCCCAATGCATCTGCCCATTTATTTCATTAACCTGCACTCCTGAAGAGCATGTCAGCAATCATTTTGGACACCAATCCCTGGCCCTCCTGTTTTCCATCGTCGCCTCCATCACCATCTCTCTCGTTCTTCTTTTTTCCACGTTGACCATCGTCTTCATCATCTGACATCAAACAGTCACTCTCACACTCGCAGTGACCATCATGGGGTGAGTCGGACATGAGACAGTCGCTCTCACACTCACAAGCAACAGAGGAGTGGGAGGGGTCTGTGGGAGTGTCTCCATCAAGAAGTCTGCCCTGCTCCCGTCTCTTCATCTCCTTCTCGCTCAAAATGTGCACACAGTCATCTGAAGCGGTTTAATTTTCATAGTAGACTGAACATGGGACTGACTGTGAACATATTTTTACACCAAAAGAGTTATCATGTTAACCGTTTTTAAAATTAATTTTTGCGCATTGTTTAAAATCGATAATTAGCAATTGTATTGCTTCTTTCTGTGCAATAAAAAAATGAATTCTGACTGATAACTAGCTGCAGATATGTAATTATAACGCTATTTGAATTTTTAATGTTTTAGATAATTTTGACTTAGGATTATTTTTGTTATTTGAATATATTAATTTGTTTTTTTTCTGCCCTTCTGTTTTGCCGCTTTGGATGATGTTTACAATATGTTGACAAGCCAGATTGGTTTTCTCTAAGGCTAAATTAAAACTTCTGACCGGTTCCTTTTAACAGCATTGGTTTTAAAATTTTATTTGAAACACTTAGGTCTTTTTGAGAACATTTTGATTGTGCTTATTGTTTTTTGTTACGTTGTATTTTAATTTGTTAACACTGTCGTATTTAAGTCCTAGCTGCTTCCTACTGATAAAAATGTGCACATAATTAGTTAGTTGTCTTTGCTTTCTTATTCGTTTTTGATCTTGATTTTTGTATGAATGAAAAATGAGCATTTGATTGTTTGTCATTTATTGTCGTTTTTGATGACAATAACTGATTTTCAAAAACAAAAAGCCTGATAAGTCTACAATTTGCAATCAATTTTTTTGGGCAAAAGGCTATTTGCTTTTAAACTCTATTGTTGATTTTAGCGAATCTCATCTCTTTCCTGTTACTCAATTGCTACACTTGTGTCAATATTGCCGATTTTATCCTAAGTTCAAGTGAAAATTGACGTTTGCTGTTTCGTAATTTTAGTTGAGAGGCAAAACGCAGCAATGTCTTCAAATCATCTTTTTTAACTTCCACGACGTCGAATTTCAAAAGATTTAATCAAACGGTTTTTCTGATTTCCTCTTTACTTGTTCTTTGATTTTTTAATTAAAATCAATAAAGTTTTTTACCAATTTTTTGCCACTAAAATTGCTCAAAGAAAATGCAGTTCTCATTTTTGGATATTTTTTGCCCTTTTTGCATATATATGTTTTTTTGACTCGACAAGGAATTTGGTAGATCCGTCTTTAAATATATTTTCAATAGGCAAACAACACTTAACTCAGGCATGAGTTAATTTTTGAATATCTCGCTGGAATGACTTCTATTTAGAGTTAATTTCATTTTGCATCATCAAATAAAATTAAAATAAGCGGCTTAGATGTTACTTTTTTTTTTACTTCTGCACTCGCTAAATCTAAATTCTAAATTGAAATCTAATAGAAACAAGGCGGCTCGTTCATGTGCGGTCGCACATTATGTTCCGACCCGACCTCATCTACATTTTTGACTTAATTGTCAATCAAATGAGGAAATAACAAAAATAGATGTTTGAGATTAAAACAATAGTTACACAACCCATCTAATAATTGAATTACATAATGCAATGCCTTATTACAGCGTCAATGAGATCTGACCTAAAAGAGACTACGAGACAAAAAAATCAACCAACCAAACAAAGCAAAAACGAAAATTTCACGGCAAAAACTGAATATCTATCTTTAAAAGCACATAGTAACAACGTCAAAATGCAGTCAGATAAAACCTTAACTACACAAACATAATTTCTCATATTTATACATCGGATGGAAAGTTTTATTAATGAGACCAAGTTACAAGTCAACAAAGAGAACAATCAATGAGGCGAAATTCAGAAATTAATCAACATTTTTTAAACCAAGAAATTTCAGAAGTCTTAAAAGTCATTAGCTTTTAACTTAATAATCCATGATAAATTACTAAGAAGTTACTACAAAACCAAATGGCCTTGTCTTTGGGTAGTTTAAGACTAAGAAACGAACCAAAGAAAAACTTAAAAAATTAGAACGATTTGCGAAAACACAAACTATTGCTACCATTAAAATCATTAGCTATTATCTGAAAATTATGTGTTTTTAATTCAATTCTTATTTCTACAAACTCAGCCGCAGGAATTACACTGAGAGATTAAATAAAATTATTTGGGCCACATTTGAAAACCATTGGGATCTGTTACTGCGTGATTGTTCTGAAAGAAGAGAAAAAGAAGCGCAAAAATGACCACTCAAAAAACGTTTATAAAAACGCATATTGTCCAACAAACAAAGCATCGGTGACAAATAATGTCAGTAGATATGTTTTTTGGAATACAAGAAATTTGATGTGACCTCTCATTGATGAAAATAAGTTGCAATTTGACAAAAAGAACAACAAAAACTGAAATTGTTTGAAAATGTATATTCTAAACATTAAGACTGAAGGCTATAAACTGACTAACTGATTCAGGTAATATCATTTATTCAATCCTCAATTAAAAGCTTAAGAGACTTTTCCTCAATTTACAGCTACCTAAAGAACAAAAACAGGCAAAAACAGCAATTTCAAGAAAAAAAAATGAGCGAGAAAATTGTTGACGGCAATAGAAAATGAACTTTTTACTAATAACTTTTTTATATTCAATTAATGTTTTAAAAAAAAATGGGATGCCTCTTTTTTATCAATACAGTTTCAAAAAATCAAATATGAACAAATACACTAGAAACACGAAATTTTTGAGAAAATTCGTAGTATCAACGCCAATAATTTCAATAGCTTTCAACGGAATCCATTAAATACGCTAAATTATGCCTCCATGAGACAACAAGTTTGTTTGCCAGTCATATTTGGTCAATAAGATCATACAACAAGTTATTGGAGATGAAAACAAGAACAAAGACAGGCAGCAACCAAAAATTCATTATAAATGTGCCAGAAGAATGTGTCGAAGCAATTTAAATCATAAGTTTTTCTCTGAAAACGTCTTCCATAAACCAATGGGAATCATCAGTAATAAGATAATGTGTTAAGACTTCAAAAGGATCCAAAAATAAGAAAAAGTATTCGAAAGTTTAAAAACAATATGAAAACTAGTGGCATTGAAGTTTTAAAACTAATAGGTAGAAGATTAAAACGCTAACCAGATTACAACTGGCTGCACTAGAAAAAAATAGATCTTGCAAGTACTAAGAATGATTAACAGGCAACGAAAAATTTAGGATCGGTACATGTTTAAAAAAATTTCGAAAAACTTTTTTACCAAACTAAACAGCCATTAAACACAAAAGCTTTTAACGGAGGCCAATAACTACGCTGAGAAATAAAACGATGGCAGTAAAAAGAGGTTTGTCATGCATAGATAATCAATAAGGGATCACTGTAAGTCTTAAGACTATGAAAACAACAACAAAAACAGGCGAAAACCAAAATTCAGTAGAAAAGTGCGAGAAGAAAATTTTGAAGCCATTAAAACCATTAGCTTTTCCCTGAAACCTTTATCTGTGATCCTCTGAATGTCTTTTCCAAGCCAAGGGGATTATAAAAATATTTGGATAATGTGTATAATATTTGGATATTGTGATAAGACTTAAAAAGTAACCAATAATATCAAAATACCCAATTTTTTTTAAATTTTGAATTCTTGTGTTATTGAAGTCATATAATCAATAGTTAGAAGATAAAACCGCCAACAAAATTTACTTTAGTTTCAGTTGAAAGCAGGTGGGTTCTGTAAATACTGAGATTGACTAACAGTTCACATAAATTTAAAGATTGTTTAATGTTCAAAAAAATTTTCAAAAAAATATTTTTAAATTCTCAACAGACATTAAACTCAAAAAATTTCAACAAAAGTCATTAAACACACTCAAAAATGCTTCAATAGGAGTATGGGGATGTTTGCTATGCATAGGTGATCAATAAGACATCACAACAAGTCTTATGACTATGAAAACAACAACAAAATCAGGCAAAAATCAAAAATTCACTAGAGAAGTGCGAGAAGAAAAGGTCGAAGCCATTCGAAACCATAGGCTTTTCTCTAAAACACTATTCTGTGATCCACTGAAAGTCTTCTTTAAGACAATAGGAGCTGTCAATTTTAGGATAATGTGATAAGATTTAAAAAGTAACCAATAATACGGAAATATCCGAAAAATTTTTTTAAACTTTTCGAAATCTTGTGTCATTGAAGTCATATTGATAAAAGTTGGAAGATAAAACCGCCAACTAGATCAAATTTGGTTACAGTAGGTTGGAAGAGGGTGCTCTCATCACAGAGAATGACATACAGTTCACGATAATAAGTTTATGATTGGTTAATGTTCGAAAAAATTTTCGAAAATTTATTTTTAAATTCTTAAAGTCTTAACAGCCATTAGTTGTCCACTCAAAGCAATAGATATGCTCACTTAAATCACGGAACATATTGCACTGTTAGTCAATGGGTTCATGCCATAAGACTTCAAAAATTCAGTAAAACCTCAAAAAGAAATTCAAAATTTCATTTAAAATTACGAAAACTCAGAGTCGAATTTAAAAAAAAACATGAGCAGTTCCTTGAAAACGATTTTCTTGTTCATTGGGCTTCATTTGACTGTAAAGGAAGTTTGTCATTAACGGAACCTCGATATGAAAAGTGACTTGTCTCTAGGTGACTTAAAAAAACCAAAAAAAGTAGAAAAATTTTATAAAAAAAGCGCTCTCCGATAGATTTCGAATTTTTTATGAGACCAGAAGTAATCTTTTTTATCGCCTTTAGCCTATTAGGAACACGAAATTGGTTAATTTTTTGGCAAGATATTTAAGTTTGAAATACTATTTTTATAGAAAATATCTTAATTTGAAGAAAAATCGCACTAAAAGTGATCAAATGTCCCGTGTTCACACAAAACTTCAATCCTCAATAACTCCTCGAAAAAACGAAAATCAAAAAAAATCTTTTTAATTTTGAATTCTAAGCTGGACCAGCTTGTTAATGATACCACTCACAATTCTCTGCGATGATTATATCGATCGGCCAAAATTGACTGAACAAAAAAACCCATTTGAGTATATAGTTCCTCCCCCCCCCCCCCCACAAGTGGGGTCGGAACAATTAAATAAAAGCCACGTTGTTAAGAGTTTAGTTTCGAAATTGTTTAGGATTTAGTTTAGGTTAATTGTTTGCTTGACAAATTTTTTCCACTTAACAAATTTGCATTGCAGTTGACTGCATGTTTGTTGTTGGTTTTTCCTATTGTTGATTTCAGTGAGAGACAAAATTTTGATCTCAGTGGTAGGCCCCTTTTTTCATACACGTCTGACTTTTTAAGATTCTCTCGATGTGAATAACTGTTTTTAAGGTAGTCTATCTCGGCTGCAAATGGTACAAAATTAAACCAAAATGTGGAATAGAGAGGTCCGAAATTTTGAGCAAACGCGAGCCTTCTAACAGAGATAAAAAAATCAAAACTGTGATTCAAGTAATACCTTGGGCATTAAACAGCCATATGTTTGGCTCTGTTTTTAGAATTGATCATTTTTGGTTGAATAATGACATCGAGTTATAATTAAAACCCGAAAAATCAAGCACCTTTGCCACACTTGCGAAGTTTTATTTTTTAAGTTTGCTTTATTAAATTCATGGATGTGGAACAAAGCACAAGAAAATTTCTTGCGTCTAAAACCGATGATACCAACACTCTCTTACGTTTAGATACCAGACATACCGAATCTTCGGAAAACGAACATACCGGTTCTTTCTTGCGTCCAAAAAGAAAAATACCGAACTTTTTTTTGTGTTCAAAAACGACTTTAGAAACCAAAGCTTTCATACGTTTGAAACGACAGATAACGACCTTATTTTACGTCGTTTATGTTTGTTGTTCTAGACTAGGGCAATTAAAAATGGTTGTCTTGCTTCAATTAGAGAGCCGCAACTCAGAAAACACTCGGGGAGTGCTGAACTTCTAATGCTGTCACGATAATGTTTGGTCAACGAGCAGTTGGATTTTATAAAGAGCAAAAAGGCCTGCAGGTAAGAAATCCGTACCCCGACAAGACAGTCCTAATCTTCCCAGAAAAAACAGTCGCGCACAAAATAGTCCCCAAAAAAATTGAAACATTTTTTGAAGAAAATTAATATTAACCTTTTTGTTTCCTTGCCAAAAATCAGACTCTGTTGAATGTTCCTAACTCAGTCCATTAAATCTGCACAAATAAAACATTTCCTTGCAGTTGTTTTGCATAAATTTTCCAGCTTCTAATTGAAAATAACTTTTTAAAAGATATAAAAGCAAAGCAAAGGTGTTCGGAAAAAATTCCAAAGTGCTTGTTTGAATATAGTTTTACTTATAAATAAACCGAAAAACTAGAACACAAAAAAAAACGTGACAGGAACCAATACCTTCAGGTATTTCCAATTTCTTTAGCGTCTTGAGTCGTGGTCTTGGTTTGGCTTCGGTAGTGTCCTTTTTAGTCTTTGAAGAGAACTTTTTGATCTCAGCATCTTGGGTTCTACCGAGTTGTTCTACATCCATGTGTTCCACCTCCTCAATGGTTGCTCTTTGCAACCTTTGAGATCCTCCACTTCTACCAGTGTCCAATCGTTCCACATCATCGCGTCTGGACTCAGGTCCGCGTCCAGATGACCTCTGTCTGCCCGACCCCTGACCTTGCGAGTCTCTAGTACGTTGCGATTTGTCCATTTGCGACGACCTGTAGTTATGGTCGCGATTTAATTGAATTTGTTGCCAATTGTATAAATATAACCGACTAACGTCGGGCGTATTGCTCTCAAACAAGCAGAGATTGGTTGGTCAGCTGGGGCATTAGAGAATGCATTAGGTGAGGGGTGGGAGGAGTGGGGTCTCGGGCTGAAGGCATCAAGCCGTGGGGGCTGGACGAGAGGGGGTTGAGAGTGAGAGGGCTGGTCGAAGGTGGGGGGGTCCAAAAAATGCCCCGTCAACATGTTGATGGGGTGGTGGTGTGTGAGGGAGGGTGATTGAGAGGGGGTGACAGGGGGCAGGGGTCAAATTCTTTAGATTAAGAACCACCCTTCACACCCAAATTCAGATCTAAGTTTCGATGAATCGCATACTTGGAGACTAGTAGTGCATAAGGCAATAAGAGAGCTGCTGAGCCACTTAATGCCATCTGGACTTTACCTGTTAATCCCGTTTTTGAGGACGAAGAGTTAAAAATAACGTTAAAAATCGTTCAAGCAAAAAAGATTTGTTTAGCCGCATGCTTACTAAAGCTGTAAGCAAGCTGCTCTCGGGCTTTACCAGTTTACCACTCTTTTTCGACGAGAAGTATCAATCAAGCAAGCGAAAGAACATTCGAGAAGGATACGGTTAAGCGAAGATTGTGCATAATGGAACACAGGTGCAGAATAATGGTTAGGCAGAATAACACGGTTTAGGAATAAGGCTCAAAGAGAACTTACTGCCTTCCGAGTTTTACCTGATTCTCCCGTTTTTGAGGACGAAAAGGCAAATGAGTCTGACAAAAAATCGGTCAAACGGAAAATTGCGTAAAAAAGACCACAGGATTAATATAATCGCTACAAAATTCGTTTGAGAGCAATTAACATGTTTGAATATATCGCCAATTCCAACTCCGAATGGGAAGCAAAATTATAGCAACGTCTGATTACAGCATCTTCGAGCCACACGTTGACGGCTCTCAAATTAGTCTCCAGCGCACTTATATAACATATAGACTAAAATTGTATGGATATTTATTAGTTTTTACTGCTTATTGTTACAACCCCAAATTTTGGGGGCCGGAACTTTAGGCCAGGGAAAATTTTTGGGGCCTAGCGATCTCGTTTGCTCTGACAAATAAAAGGGCTTTTAATGCAACAAAAAGTCTCCCAGTAATTAATTGACGAGGACTCGTGTTCAATAATTAATGATAATTTAAGGCCAAAGTGTCCAACTTATAATTTCTAAATGTATCTGATTTTATCTATCTTAAAATCATTCAATCTTTTTCTGATGTGTTCAAGAATTTTGCGTTCAACTGTTTTTAATGTAGTTCACCTGAAAAAGTCAACTGATTGTTCCCTGGTTGAACTTTTATTGTTAGTTCCTATTTTCTGTCGTTATCCCTTCAACTCTTTGAGACTTTTCTTTGTACTACACAATTTTGCATCCATTTAATCGAAGATAATTCTGAGCAAGAAGAAGTTTCCGTTGAAATTAATAAATGCACAGTTAAATGTCATCATTCTTGCCCATTTTTTAAAAAAGATGTTCATTATAATTTTTATACGCTTGGAGTTTACTTTTTCTCCTACCCTATGCTATATTCAAAGTGTTCTGTTCTACATCCCTGTTATCGCTACGCCAAAATGAATTGGCATTCTCACCCAGGACGAAGCCCCGACTTATGAAAAGACCGTCTTCGAACGATATAAGGCATGAAAAGACTGTCCTGGATTGATTTTTTTATGAAAAGAATTTATCTGAACTTTGCGTGATGTTTTCGACTTTGGCTGGCATTGAAACAACCTTCCTCGAATTTAGCTGGACAATAAAATGTGTACTGGAATTTGGCTGGACAATGAATCATGTCCTGGAATTTGGCTGAACAATAAAATGTGTCTTGTCTCATGGTCAACCTGAAAGGCTGAAAAAAGAAAAAAAAGAAAAGAGAAAATGAAAAAATATATAGATGCTGAGTAGCGCATAATCTTACGTTCACCGCTAAAAATCAGCTGCTGGCTATAAATTATTTGCAGAAAACGTTTTTAATTGATCATTAATTTTAGGAAATCATTGATTTTTTTTGTGATTTACGATAAATTAAAAAAAAAATTCATTTTATTCAAATTCGATTTACTACATTTCCATGAATTTCCATCATTTCAACTACGATCCTATTAGAGCCCCTGTTGACCAGAACGAACAAAAACGGTCAAAATGTTGTGGGAACTGACCGTTTCTGACCATTATAATTAGGCATAAAACGAATTAGGCTTGACCCATGAAAAGAATTTAGCTCGACATTAACTGGGTCCTCGACTATGTAATTAAAGTTTTTTTACCCACCGCACCCCCCGCCCCCCTCCCTCAGACTTTATAGGTTTTTTCATAAGTCGAGGCTTCATCCTGGGCAGTTATTTGCCGAAAATGTTGAGCACATTTCCCCCAGGAGTGTATGTTCAATTAACTCTATCGAATTGATCGAACACTCCCCAAAAACCAGTTGTTGACACAAAATTGATACCGAACTCTGCCAAAAAATTTGCAAGAAGTTAGATTGTTACTCACATTTTTTAGTTCAAATTTTTGTATTTTATAACTTTTATGCGATCTCCAAAAACTGTTTTTCAAATCTGTTGCGTGAGTAGCAAAAAACTGAAAACCTGAAACGCAATTAATTATTGCTCATTTTTAGATGATTATATCTGTCTTAGATCTTCCTTATTGTCTTTGAATATACAATCCTGGGCAATATGTGTTCAAAATTTTTCATCAAATAAAGACACAATTTCATTTTGGCATAGCAGAGAACTCTCTTTCTGGGGCAAAAATTTTACTTGGCTTCAAATATTTGTCTTTTTCCTACTTCTGAATGTGTGTTAAATTGTTGCCAAGTTTTGATGAAAGTTATCAGCCCTCGAGGTCCGTTTGCAGTTTGGTATTATGGAGAGATGACATCGCATCGAGTTTTCTTGTTGCTCCTGGTTATATTTCTTAATTACTTGCTGATCAATCATTCAAGCGATGTTTCACCTTAGTGGGTGGCATCACTTCATTTTCATTCCGTTTGGTGTGAGTTTGTTAATTTTTAATTTACGAAGCTAGTTTTTTGGTCACATGACGTCAAGCACCCCTCTCATGATGAAATTAATTGGATGTGCTGAGATTAACTGAGGGAGTTTGATTCCAATTGAACGTAAAGATGGGGCTGCATTCTGAGCAGAATCACAATTCATACAGTTTTATTGGAAAAAAGTTAAAACATCGCAGTAATTGACTTTTAAACAATGATTTTTTCCCTGGATTTTTGGCTTCTTGAGTCTGCAGTCTACAAAAGAATCTGCTACTTTATGGCAATCTGTCAGCTGCCTTTGTGCGGCCTCTGTCAGCTGATTTGGCCTGCATGCAAGTGAGAGAGCATTATTGTGTTCGTGTTTGTTTGTATATGTAAACGTGTTTGTCGCACTAAAATCATACAAGAAAAAAGAACATTTTTAAAACGTTTGCATTTTTTATGCTAAGATATTTTTGGAATCTTTTTCGTTTGTGCCCCCACCCTCAGCTTAGTGAGTGAATATTATTTGAAACCCCCAGACGCACTCCCATATTTTTACAAAAGGATTTACTATGCAAAGGCACGTGCTCTGTGACAGAGGGTAAGTAATGTACTGGAGATGCGGAAAAAGGAAGGAATCCTTTTTTGATCGGGTTGGCTTTCCAAAACAAGTTAGTTTATTCATTTGCATTTGAAATCTGGGTAAAATAAAATACTAAAAGGCTGCAATTGTTTTAATAAGAATGATTTTTGAAGCTCAGATTAGTTTCACAGCGGTAACTTACGACTCATATAATAAATTTTGGAGAAAAAATTATTTGTAACACTTCGAAAAACCAGGAACACCTTTGCACATAAAATATTCCAACATAACTATCGAACAGCTCAATGAGTTTCCTTTCGTTGAAAAATCAAACTCTTAATTTACATTTTCGCCATTCATAGGCAAATTAATTCGAATTATTAAAGCAATTTTAAAATATCATTTGTTGGCAAATGTCAACATCAATCTAAAATGAGCAACATTTACTGCTGGATAACCTTAAAGAAAATTCTACGGCTATTTAGTTCTTTTTTTCATGAAAACTTGGATGCTGATTATGTTTTTGGGCGACCTCTATTCCGGGCATAGGAAAAAATAGTTAAATTTTTTACAGACAAAAATGAATTCTGCGTCATCTTGCAACCAAAAAAACATTATTGTCAATGTTTTTGCTAGCCTGCAAATAGAGTCAGTTAATTTAAACCGACTTTTAAGGCAATGAGATAATTTGTTGAATCAGGGGAAAAAGAGAAAACATGTTTATATAAAATAATTTTTTGTCAACTATTGATGCAACAGGTCTGTACACTATGAAAAGGACGTGAAGTAGAAAAATTTTCTGGATGAACAATTCAGTTTACAAAAATGTGTCAGATTTGGCCGTTTTTATTATATTCATTTCAAAATTTAGTTTCAAAGATAGAGCTTCGCTGAAAAAAAACAAAGGCAACAAAGAAATTGATTTTCAGACACTGAATTTTTTCCTTTAAACTTTGGGTTCTTTGAGTCTACATGTCAACCAGATAGTCTTTGCTACTTTCTGGCGAATCGTCGGCTGCTTTTGTGCGTGCATGAATGTTTGTTATAACAATTCTGTACGTGTATTTGACTTGGTCTGCATGCAAGTGCGAGAGCATTTTTGGGATTGTGTTTGTATATTGTTACCAAGAGAATTAGTTTCCTTAGTATTTCCATTAGGAGCTATGTATGACAAGCAACCCGGGCCACTCAGTGCGGTTGCAACTTTGGGTATCCTGCGGTATTTTGAGCCAGCTTGTTTAGAAAAAAATCGTTCTCTCGCCGTTTTCAAACAAATTTGGCGAACAATTTTTTTTTTCAAAAAATAGCTTTATCCTCGGGTCGATTTTTATGCTAGTTGCCCGACAAAAAGTTCGGTCTCTCGTTGTTTTCGTAGGACATAGGCGAATCAACTTTTCTTGTTTTGATCGATAGGGTACGATTAAAATTTTGCCGAAGAAAGGCGAAACTAAAAGACCAAAAGTTTTTTCCTGTCTTTTTGCTGACCATATCGCAAAAATTTTGTGAGTCGCACGAAAGTTACACAAAATTCTGGGTTGCAAAAGAGTCTGATCAGAGGTCTTTTGGGGGTCGCACTTTGTTCGCACGATTCTTGTGTCGCACTACGGTCTGATCAGATGGCAAGGTCTGGAAAATGGTCTAATCAGAGCGGTCTAGGGTCGCACACCTAAACTTGGGTGTACACTATCATATAGCGCACAACAAAGAAAATGGCCCTCCCGCCCTACGAAATTATCAAAATTAAGAAAAATTTGAACACACACCAAAATAAAACATTGAGGTCTTCTTTCAATTTTGTTTCACGGCCTTTACAGAGAATGAACAAAAAATAAATTCCGCAGCAACTTCTTCAGTTATAAAGATCTTTATTCTTGGTAATGAAATCAGTACATGAGCTTAAGTTTTATCTTAAAACGGGTCTTCGGGATAATAGAGAAAATATAGAGACGATAATATGGAAATTTGGGATATTCATTCCTTGTGTACAACTGAAATGCGCCCAACTCGATTTTCATTATTTGAATTACCAAGCTCTCTAGAGCTTGCTGATTGCTGACCTAAAGTGCTCATTGATGTTCACTTGCACTAATTCTTCGAAGAGACATTTCGGAAAATTGACCTATCAAAACTGAAATTTTTATTAATGACGAAATACTTAAAAAATAGGACAATTTTACTGACTTCAACAAACAATGTCCTATTCTGAAGGCTTAGAACCGCTGATTTGTACATCTGAATCAGAGTTCTCCCCTTTTGCTCTGACTCTTTCTTTCCGATTACGACTCCTCTGACTTCGCTCACTTCTTGGCGTTGATCTGACCCGTCTAACCTTCTTCGGATTGTTTTCAGGAGTTAAAATAATATCCGAGTTCAGTTGTTCGTCTCCTGCAGCTCGTTTTTGGTCAGGCTGTTGATCTTGGAATGAATCCTCTTGACTTTGATCAGCTCCCTGAGAGTTTGATTCGATAGTTTTCGGTTCTGTTTGCCCGAGAGCGTTCGGATCCTGATGCTTGAAGTTATCGAGGTCATATTCTTGTCTCGCCTTCGAATTATTTGTTTCTTCTCTACTTCTGTCATCCTCATTTGCTTTATCTGTTACTTGAACTTGATCTTGGACAGCGACTACATTCCCCTCATATGAACTCTGCGGCTGTTGTTGGACGCTGGCATGTTGAGTCTGCTGGGCATAGAGGGTCTGTCGGTGTTTGCTGACGAAACCTTTTTTCACCCTCCGCTTCACTCTGATTCGCTGTCTATATCTGGCTCTAAAAAGTATGCAAACTTGGTCAAAAAGTAATTTAATGTTAATGTAACACGGTGCTCCTCGATTACTGGAATTTAAAAATTGTCCACATATTTAAAATAGAGCCAATCAGAGTGAAACAAAGTCTTTATTGCTACTCCTGAAGTTTTCCTTTCAGCTACCCGATCCTTTAGGTACAAAGGCTTCAATTCATGTTACCCGCATTATTTTTATGAGGAAAAACAACGTATTCCAAGGAAAATTATAACACGCCGTAATACTAAGTGGAGCGACGCTCTTTCTTATTGGCGTCATGGGTTTTCGTCATGCAAAAACCTTTTTCAGTTTTGGTAATTTAGAAAACTAGGAAGACTAATTTTTGTTGCCCTGCCAAAGGGTAATGGATAAGAAACAAAATCAACTAAATTTGCCCGCTTTTTTAGTTTCCATCATCTCAAGTCGGTTTTGTAACACATCTCAAACCCCATGTTTGGGACAATTTTTTTCTCAAGTAGAATTTTTTTTTCAAAAATGATTTTTTTGCTCTGAAAAGAGCCCTAAAATATTAAAATTTTAAATATCTTCATTTTTTAAAAAAATATTGAAAGCTTTGGTGATTATTTTTGGTTGAGCCGAATACTTGTGGTACAGAAACAAATTGTTAGCAGTAAAACTCAAGCAACGTGTTCTATATTTTGCAATTTCCTGCCAAATTTTTTAGTGGTCAAAATTCCCCCAAAATTTCTAAGACCTAAGAGACGGGGAATAAATGTTTCAAAAATTTACTCACCAAATAGGTGCTGTCATTCTTAGATAATTCGCCGAATGACAGTGATCGGACAAAAGATCGAAAGGACAACGGATCAAAACCAGAAAAAATTGGGACAACAGATCGAAAATTAATATCTATTCTCGATAGTTGAAATTAAGCGTTAATTGATTGAGGTGGCATACTGCATATGACCATGCCCCGCAAGGATGGCCACGCATTAGCTGCTTCGTGTTACTTAATATGATTTTATCACAACCGAACAAAATGTCACGACAGAATATGTAAAGCGCTGTATTATATGTGGGCGCCTAAATCTGACTAGCCAATTCAGTAGTTAAATTTTCGATCTGATGTCCCAATTTCTGCTTTCCATCTTTTGCCCTTCGATCAATAGTCCTAGCACCTCTTCCGAATCCCTAAACACTTCTTGCTGAAGCATTTTATTACATGAAATATATTTTGTAGTCATTTAATTTTGATAATTTAAAAAACATTGTTAATTATAGAAACAGAAAATGAAGGGTTTAATTGAAAAACAAACTTTAGAGGTTTCAAAAAGACATCAAATGTGTACCGATCCATGCTATGAGTTTGATTTGTTGACACTGCGTGATTGTCTCATTTACAGAACACTGGGTACCTTGCGATTAAATTGTTCACTGCTCGAAGAAGATTGCCAGTTTCTGTGATGTGCAAGAACAAAAAAAATTTTTAACTAAGATTTGTTTAAGATTAGAGAAAGGAATTAGATTTTTCAAGTTGTTCTATAATACTACGGAAACTGCTCTGTTCGCAGTTCAAAAACTGTATAAATGTTTTTCGAGCTAAGAGTTTGCTAGAAAAGCTACTCGGAAACTTTTTGCTAAAGATTTTCTTTTCTTTGAAAGATTTGATTTCGGTCATCTATTAATTTAGGTCATCTAAATAGAATTTTTCAACAATTAATTTTTTTCAACTACAATTTCTAAAACTTTTACCTAACTTCCCAAATTACGCTTTTAATTTTCAAGTTTCCCAGACTTTTATGTTCACAAAATTGTGTTTTTCAACGTTTCTAAAGTCAATTTGCTGAATACTTTCAATTGTTGAGATTTTGCGCCTATATGAAACAGTAAAATTGAACAACAAATACTTTTGAGAAATAATTTGCAACCCAAATACCACTCTCGGATTTGCTTTCAAATGACTTTCTGCTCATCTTATTGCTACACAAGAAAACAATCAGCGATATACTCCATCTAAGAAATACTGAGTTTAATAGTGTGATATGGAGCGTTTTAAAACTTTTCAAATATGCGTTTTGTCTGCACTCTAAAAAATTTTAGTTAATTTTTCCTAAACTGTGTTTAGGTAATCGGAAATTCAGGTGCATAGGCACTTGAAGCAAACCTGAACTATAGTTCCGGCAAATTTTTACCTGAATGAGTTCAGGTGTAATTACCCGAAAAGAGTTTCGATTGTACTCGAAAAATTTTCATCAAATAAAACTAAACAAAACAAAAAATACAAAATATAGAGAACACAACATCATCTCTATCGTCAAGCCGTTTCATAAGTTTCACATATGGATAGGGTTATTGTACAGTTTTTTAACATTTTTTTATGTTTCAATTAGGGAACAAGCTGGCGATTAGAATAGTCACTGGAAAGAAAAGAATTGTGATTCTTTTCATAGGCAGTTGGCGTTTTTAATCAGGAAGAGGCGTTTTTAATCAGGAACTTGTTCCCAATTTTAAAAAAGTTGCAAAATTAACCCACTACCGCCCAACAGTTTCTCAAACAAAAACCAAGAGTGCTGAGTATAACAAGTTCAGGCCCAGGTAGACTGTACTTTGTGTTTGGCTAGCGTCCACAAATACTCTTAACATAACTGATTGAAGTCGGGTTTCAAACAGCTGGCTAGCAGTTGACTCCGGTAGCATCCAGCTTTCACTTTGCGAGGCTAGCTAATGCTTAAGGAAAGAGAGCCAAGAGAACGGGAGAAACAGGTAAAGCCATGAAGGTATTTAGTCTTTGAGCATGAGCATCTATCTTAGAGCTTCACTGGTCTGTGAATGCACAATTCACCAAAGATCTTGAAAACACAAAAATTAATGTGTTTTCACAAGCGGTTCAAGATATTAAGTAAGAATTTCGATGTGACTTATGCAGAGTCACTTAACCATGCTTAAATCACGAAACGCGCACGTTTTAATATGGTGAAAGTCAACGGCATTTAACTTCTGGCTAAGTAGCAACTTCTGGCATTTTGACTTCTGGCACTGCAGACTTTCGGCATTTTAAAATGTGCACCTGAGTGTTTTAACAAATAAAACTAACTTTGTGTCTTGGCTTCCTCCCTCTGAGTATCCAGTTCGGCTTCCAGATCCAGCGGGGTTCAAGTTCTCAGACCTGTTCCTGCTAGCAGACCGGCTTCCACCCTTGTCCGATAACTCTTTGAAGTCTCTCACTTTATCATCTTCTGTCGGTGCTTTTTCAATATCCGTCTCAATATTGCCTCTTAGCATGGAATCGATCCGGGAGTATCCCTCATCGGGGTCTGCGTTTGGGTCAATATGAACAGTGGAAGGTTCCCCTGAGGGTTCCCGAGACGTGTCGTTTGCACGTTCCTTTGATTGATCCATGGAACCTTTGGATGCTCTTCGACTGTCTCCACTTCGACCCGATTCTTCTCTCGATTTTGATTCGCCTTCCTTTGACCTGTCTCGCCTGCGTTTCCTACGCCTCGATCGCTGTTATATCATTACACCTTAAATTCTATCCCCAATGCATTCACGTAACGTACTTAGATTTTACCTCGATATTCGTTCTGCACTTTTAATAGACAGGATAGGGAACATCATTTTAGGTTTTTATATTAATGGTCATTTGTTAATTGACATTTGATTAAATCTTTAATTACATAGAGATTTTGGAAAGGATTTAGTTTCTGGACCTATGAAAAGACCATACTCAACTTAAATTGCCATGAAAAAAAAATTTCTCGATTTTTAGTATGTACCTCGAACATGTAGCTTTAGTCAGCACCCCCCCCCCCCCACCATTTTTTTAGTCTTTTCATAAATTGAGGTCTGGAATATGGAACTCCTTCTATCAGAAAAAAGCAATCCACGCACGCTAAATAACTAGAACTAAATTTGTTATAATTTTGACATAAGATTTAAAGTGTAGTGACGTCAGTTATATCTCCTTCCATTTCGCTTTCACCCTCAATTTCACTGGACATATCCGGCATTGACTTCGAGTTGCTACCTCTCGTAAGTCGATCGTTTGAGTCCTCCTCGACTGAACCCTCCCCACTTTCTTCGTCAGACTTGGACCGCCTGAATTCGACGTCGAGTTTTTCGTCATCGCTGTCATTTGGCTCGTTGTATGACTTGTTCAAGGCTTCAGTCGCTTTTCGGTTCTTCTCTTCGACTTCTTTATCTTTTTCTTTGTTCTTCTTTTTCTTTTCCTTCCTCTCTTTCTTGCTGTTTCTCTTAGATCCGCCTTTGCCCATTGCCAATCACGATTTGCGCTCTTACGTGATCAACAGTCAAAAATGTTCATTTGGCAACGAAGCTGTGCAATTCTTACTTAACCATGCGAAGTTCATCGATTAATATTTGCAAGCTTACCAATTGAAGTATTTAATAACTCATTATGGTGGTGGTGATGATGGCGGAAGTTTATGATGATGACCTTTGACTCCTCTTACGCGCGCTCAGCCGCTATTACAAGCCAATCCATGTTGGTTTCAAAACTTTCGGGGCTTTGTATCCATCTTTGGGGGCAATTTATTACCTCAATCTTATACAGCAGCTTCTTTTCTCAGCGAATTCGGTGGATCTTGTGAAAAAATCATGATACTTCAGGATCTTATCGATTTTTCTTACCGACTTGATTCCGGTTTTTAGAGCACACATAAGAGAAGCGATTTGACCATTAATATACGCAGGAAAAATAATGCTGCAAAATATCCTAAAATCTGTAATGGTACTCAACCAATTTTACTGTCCACTAAAAAGTACAGTGAAATGAGTGGAATAAGTAACGTATACTCCTGTAATGAAACTTTCTGTTTTTTACAGTAAAACCGGTAATAGTTAGACCATTCCTTTTGCAGGTACGAATTGATTAGAGTACCGGGCACAGTTTAGACGAGGTGAAGCCCGACAGCAATCAATGCGCCATCAAAAAAAGTTCTCTATTTGTTTTATACCCCATATCTAAATAGGCAAGAGGGAGTCACTTCTCAAAGATCCATATTCTAGTAACTTTTGAGGAAAACAGTTGAAGAAAACTGCCCTGCTCGACCAAAAATTTCCAGACCAATAATGCTCAACATACAACTTAAAACAAAGAAACGGTTTCAAATTTAGTACTCGTATTGAAAGAGTAACATCAAAGGGTTATCAACTGGCAATTAGGTGAAAATACAGTTATAAGAACAAACATTTTCATTTATACAAAATTGTGTAGATTCTGCTTTTTGCCAAATCATAGGAACCTCGTTTTTTCCTGAAGGACTTCATGTTCTCGGATAGAGTATTGATGCTTGCATTGAAAACGTGTCTAGACTAACTTCTACTCTAAAGTCCACTTAAACCTCAACAAATATATTGGTTTGTTGATTTTATGGTATAGCACTTGACAAGTTTTGAATATACCACGAGAAATGACACTTTTCTTGCCTAATTATTCTTAGCACAGGTTGATGAACTAACTTATTAGTTTTATGTGAATGCTAGGAAAATCTAAGATATCGAGTATTCTCTCCAATTATATTTGACTTCTTTTTCCGTCAGTCTCTCTTTGCGACTGTTATTTCCGATGAATGCTACAAAAATTTTAAAAAAATGGAGAAATTCTGCAATTGTATCAAACTACTTTTTCTAACAATCGTTCCTCGTCACTGCTGCCATAAATAAAAATCGCAGGAAAAAAGCAAAAAAGTTTTTCTAATCCGTTTTTATCACCATCTCAAAGTCACTCATTAACTTGGCTCCAAGTCGGCGTTTAGTAATTTAACTGTCCACTAAAAAGTACAGTGAAATGAGTGGAATAAGTAGCGTATACTCCCGTAATGAAACTTTGTTTTTACAGTAAAACCGGCAATAGTTAGACATTTACGTTTGCAGACTGATGAGTAACTTATGCCAAAATGGTAACAGTACAACTTTTTAAAATGAAGCGCATGATTCAAAGAGAGAGTAGATAGAAAGCATAACTTAAACTTTATCTAACAAAAATAATTGCAGTATATCTGATTAATGATAAAGTATCTAGAGGAGCACCCGTTGGGCACCCGTTGACGCAATCGTTGAAAACCCATCACGACCAGTTACAATTTTTTTCTGAATAATTTCCAACACAAGCCCCAAATTGTTTTCGGTGAAATTTGGCTCACTGATGATGATGATCTAGGTTTGCTTAATTTGGAAGGTTATTAGACCCCTATGTTTGAAAACAGACAACAGGGATGTGAACGTGGTTGTTCACTTTTTTCGAGTGATCAAATTCAAGTTGAAAAACTAAACTTCGATAGGGATACAAAATCTTTTGAGATGATATGTATAACAATTTCTAACATGAACTCTAAAACTGAATTAATAAATATTGGAACTATTCTGTTTCGGCCCCCCTAAAGTTCTTTATGACCCCCAGTTACAAATTATATGTTGTTATATAGCACGTTACTATGTAAGAAAATAGAACGTGCGCTTGGGGGTCATAAAAGATTTATGCCCACTAAGCTGGGGGGCGAAACTGAATAAATCTTAAATATTTACAGACCACGAGCAAATAGTGCATTCTGTTTTTTTGACGAATTTGAATGTCATTTGGATTATGAGTCGAAGAGCAATGTGCCCACTCTTTTCTCCGGGGACCTCAACATTGACATCTTGAAATCAAACAGCGTTACTTCTCAATGCGTTTCTCTACTTCATAGTTTTGAATATACAATTAACAGTTTACTACCAACGAGTGTACCAATCTTATCAGATACTTGCATAGGTCACGTTACTGGCCAAGCATACAATTACCCATTAACAAAAAATATCTCTTACTGATTATTTTGGACTACTTGTCCGTATAGATTTTCAAATAACCACTTTAACTTGTGAAGATCAACTCAGAAGAAACTTCAAATTCTTAAAGAAGATTACTGAAATCTTGAAATATTTTTGCGCTTAAACAAAATTTATATCAGTTATGAGTTGAGAAGTCCGTTGATGCAAAAATATCGTTGATAATAAACTCAATAGAAAAACGGTTTAACAGGTTTGCTCCATTTGAGAGGCAACTTAGTCAGTACTCCAGGTTCAACCACAAAATTAAAAGCCAGAGTGAAACGAAATGTGTTTTTTTAACAAATGGCTTGTCAATAAAACTCCTGAAAACGGAAAAACTTTTGTGAAAATTAGAAATAACGTAATTGATCTCATTCGTAAAGAAAAAAAAGTTCTTTGATAAATATGGTAAGAAGGACTCGGTTAATTTGTGCGAAGCGTACCAATCATTCTGTAACAGGAATGATAAGAAACAGAAAGAATGACCAAGAGCTTAAAAAACGAAATCTTTTCTGGTTATGATGGAGTAAGTAATAAAATTCTATTTTTAAACAAATTACTGGAAAACTTTTTTTCCAGTAATCTGCAGCGCTTAGCTAAAATTTTCAATCATTGATTGAATTTGAGTTTTTTCCAGATTCGATGAAAATTGCTAAAGAATTTGCTTTATACAAAACCCGAAGTAAAACTGATGCAAATGATTATCGACCATTTAGTCTTTTGAGAACTTTTTTTCGAAATGAAACATAAAAGAGTGTCTTGTTTTTTATTCAAACTCAAAATGTTTTCCAAATCTCAATAGGGAGTTCAGCCAAACAAATCATGCATTGATGCACTTATTGATTTCGTTGAACTTATGAGAACTACAATAAGTTTAAAACCACCTGGTTGAGCTCTTTTTGTCGATTTAAAAAAATATTTGATAAAATATGCCGTAGTAAAATTTTCTACAAACTTGAATGTTACAGTTTTTGAGGAAAAGTTCTCGAATTTTTGAAAAAAATTTCGTTTATTCGATACCATTATGTTAAAAAAAAGAAATCTAAAAAACATAGCAACTGTATAAAAAAATAGTTACGGCGTTCCCCAGGGCTCTCTTTTAGGCACAATTTTGTTTCCTATATATATAAATGACCTCCCTATCTGTCCTGAGAGCTCGAAAATAGTCTTGTTGGCCGACAATAATCGTTAATCGTGAAAACCGCTGCCATATGAAATTTGGGAGAAAAACAAAAAACGTTAAAACCTCTAAAGCCACATCAGAGACGGGTAACACAAGTTCGTGCAAATATCTTGGTGAAATTGTTGATAGCTCGTTAAAATGTTGAGATCATAACAAGTTCTATGGGATATTGTACAAGGCTCGCTACGCTTTCTCAAGGGTGAACGTTTCTTTTTCTGTAATGCTTATGCAAATTCAGTAAGTCAATCACCAGGTTTGATTTACGGAAACACAAAGTAAGAAGGACTCGGTTAATTTGTGCGAAGCGTACCAATCATTCTGTAATAGGAATGATACAAAATAGAAAGAATGACCAAGAGCTTAAAAAACGAAATCTTTTCTGGTTATGATGGAGTAAGTAATAAAATTCTATTTTTAAACAAATTACTGGAAAACTTTTTTTCCAGTAATCTGCAGCGCTTAGCTAAAATTTTCAATCATTGATTGACTTTGAGTTTTTTCCAGATTCGACGAAAATTGCTAAAGAATTTGCTTTATACAAAACCCGAAGTAAAACTGATGCAAATGATTATCGAACTTTTTTTCGAAATGAAACATAAAAGAGTGTCTTGTTTTTTATTCAAACTCAAAATGTTTTCGAAATCTCAATAGGGAGTTCAGCCAAACAAATCATGCATTGATGCACTTATTGATGTTGTTGAGCTGTTGAACTTATGAGAACTACAATAAATTTAAAACCACCTGGTTCAGCTCTTTTTGCCGATTTAAAAAAATTTTTGATAAAATATGCCGCAGTAAAACTTTCTACAAACTTGAATGTTGCAGTTTTTGAGGAAAATTTCTCGAATTTTTGAAAAAATTTTCGTTTATTCGATACCATTATGTTCAAAAAAAAAGAAATCTAAAAAACATAGCAACTGTAAAAAAAATAGTTACGGCGTTCCCCAGGGCTCTCTTTTAGGCACAATTTTGTTTCTTATAAATATAAATGACCTCCCTATTTGTCCTGAGAGCTCAAAAATAGTCTTGTTGGCCGACAATAATCGTGAATCGTGAAAACCGCTGCCATATGAAATTTGGGAGAAAAACAAAAAACGTTAAAACCTCTAAAGCCACATCAGAGACGGGTAATACAAGTTCGTGCAAATATCTTGGTGAAATTGTTGATAGCTCGTTGAAATTTGGAGATCATACCAAGTTCTATGGGATATTGTACAAGGCTCGATACGCTTTCTCAAGGGTGAACGTTTCTTTTTCTGTAATGCTTATGCAAATTCAGTAACTCAATCACCAGTTTTGATTTACGGAAACACAAAGTAAGAAGGACTCGGTTAATTTGTGCGAAGCGTACCAATCATTCTGTAATAGGAATGATACGAAATAGAAAGAATGATCAAGAGCTTAAAAAGCGAAATCTCTTCTGGTTATGATGGAATAAGTAATAAAATTCTATTTTTAAACAATTACTGGAAAACTTTATTTCCATTAATTTGCCAGCCCTTAACTAAAATTTTTAATCATTGATTGAATTTGAGTTTTTTCCAGATTCGATGAAAATTGCTAAAGAATTTGCTTTATAAAAAACCCGAAATAAAACTGATGCAAATGATTATCGACCATTTAGTCTTTTGAGAACTTTTTTTCGAAATGAAACATAAAAGAGTGTCTTGTTTTTTATTCAAACTCAAAATGTTTTCCAAATCTCAATAGGGATTTCAGCCAAACAAATCATGCATTGATGCACTTATTGATGTTGTTGAACTGTTGAACTTATGAGAACTACAATAAATTTAAAACCACCTGGTTCAGCTCTTTTTGCCGATTTAAAAAAATTTTTGATAAAATATGCCGCAGTAAAACTTTCTACAAACTTGAATGTTGCTGTTTTTGAGGAAAAGTTCTCGAATTATTGAAAAATTTTTCTTTTATTTGATACCAATACGTTGAAAAAAATCCAAAAAAACAGAGCAACTGGAAAAAAATATTTACGGCGTTGCCCAGGGCTCTCTTTTAGGCACAATTTTGTTTCTTATATACATAAATGACCTCCCTAGTTGTCCTGAGAGCTCGAAAATAGTCTTGTTTGCCGACAATAATATTGTAACCAATGCATGCAATATTGGCTTCAAAAGTTGTTATGATGATATTCGATTAGTATCAAATTGGGTTATACAAAATTATTTGCCTGTGAATTGTGAAAAGCGCTGCCATATGAAGTTTGGGAGAAAAACAAAAACGTTAAAACCTCTAAAGCCACATCAGAGACGGGTAATACAAGTTCGTGCAAATATCTTGGTGAAATTGTTGATAGCTCGTTGAAATTTGGAGATCATACCAAGTTCTATGGGATAATGTACAAGGCTCGCTACGCTTTCTCAAGGGAGAAGGTTTCTTTTTCTGTAAAACTTATGCAAACTCAGTAACTCAATCACCAGTTTTGATTTACGGAAACACAAAGTTTTCTTAGAGGAAATTGGAAAAGGGCAGAATAGGATCATACGAACAATTTATTTCAAACGGCAGTGTGACAGCATTTACAATATCATGGATTAAAAACAACATCCAAACCATGTACAAAATTTTATTTGCTGAGCTTCTCAACGAAATGTATAGGCAAGTGAGGGATAAATCAAACTTTAATTATTTGAACTTTGAGAAGCAGAAGGAACGTTGTCCGACTAGAGGCAAAACAAGGGGAACAATACTAAAAAGAAAACACTGGTCAAACGTTATGAAAAACGCGCTGAGATCCCAAATACGCAAAGCATATAATTTCGCAAAAGAAAATGAATATTTTAAAAAATATATAAATAAAATGTCCAATGCTGAGAACAGAAAGTTTTTTTCGGGTATTTGTAAACTTATATACAAAACAAAATCAATCAGTAATCAAACTATTCTTTTGAGTCCAGTAACCTTTCCGTTTTTTGTTCTTTCGACTCTTTGTCTGGGCCACTGTTAGATGAGACTACGAATCGTTGCAGACCCTCCAGGCAATTTTTTTGTAACTTTTTTAACAGATTTTTAAACTGTAGCTGGCTAACTAACTCGCAATGGCTTCAAATGTCTTCAAATATTGCTGATTAGACTACTTTAGACTACCCTTGTCGCGTTAAAGGTTCAAGAATAAAATTAATTTACATGCAAAATAGTTTTTTTTGCTTTTATACCAGATTCTGCTGTTTTCTCTGGGCTGAAAGTTAATTTCAGAAAATTATACTGTTTTCTTATCCCATTAAGAAATTAATTTTTTCAAGTGCATTTCTTTGGCTAAACTTCAAATCAGGTTGTCTGTTCCTAGGTGCTGCCTAAGCAAAACATTTTGATATTTAAGAGGTAGCTCTATTGAAGTTTGGCCGAGGGAATCATTTATGAAGTGAAACTTTGATTGAAATACAAGCTTGATAATAACTTAGAAGAAATTCACAACAACAGAAATGAAACAAATTAGTTTTTCCTCGTGTTATTGTTTTTTCATAGACCTAACCTTGCGACAGTAACTGTGAATGTCCTGCTGGAGTAGTAAGAGTTTTAGTCCTGCTGGAGTAGTAAGAGTTTTAGTCCTGCTGGAGTAGTAAGCGGAGCCAAAAAGCTCTTGCGTTTCTCGCATGTTATTATAAGCTACACAATTTTCAAGTGGTGCGTTGTTGCAATTTTTGAAGTACTCAAAGTGCATCTTATCATTTTTTATGACTTTTGAAATCAAGTGCATTTCACTGTGTTTCGTCTGGTTTGTTGTTATTTGTTCCGACCCCCACTTTAGTGGGGAAGGAGGAACTATATACTCAAATGGTTTATTTGTTCAGACAATTTTGGCCGATCGATATATTTATCGTAGAGATCTCTGAGTGGTATCATTAAAAAGCCGGTCCAGTGTAGAATATGCAATTAGGAAGATTTCTCTGATTTTTCCTTTTTTTCAGTCTATAATACGCAATTAGGAAGATTTTTCTGATTTTTTCTTTTTTTCAATGTTAACAAGGTTTAATTTCTTGTGAACAGAAAACCAATTTTGGTTGTTTTTCACTGTTTCCGGATATTTTGACTATATCTTTGTCTGTTTTGCTAAAACATGTTAAAATTGTTTTTAAAACTCTCTTCTAGGTTTGTTTTCCAAATATAGAATAGTGTTGATGAAGTTTTTCGTCTTATTTTTGGCTAATATTTCCGCTACATTTTTTAAAATATCAGACTTTTTTCATCCTAAATTGCAAAAAAATATCTTTTTTTGTCATTTCTACATTCTTGATTACATTTGCCGGAAGTGAACTCCTAAACATGTTCACACTATTTGCGTTACTTCAAATGAGGGCTAATTTACTTCTCCGATTTATTTGAAAAGTTTCTTGATTTGAAACGTTGCCGGTTTTTGGCTAATATACTACGATCAAACATCATCAACTCGAACAAACAGCATCAGCTAATCTAACTCGATCAAACATTATCATAAAATAGCATTATTTCTTAAATTTTTTGTGAAAATATCTATATCCATTGAATTAGAAACCAATCTATGGTCTTAATGAATGACCAGTAATGGTCAGGCTAGTTTAGGTCTGATTGTTGAGTTCTGAATCCAAAGTAATCCGGACAGTAATCAGTGGCTGCCTTTTCTTCTAAAAAAAGCATTGCCTTTTTATTTTATTTTCATAACACAAGATTTCACATCAAGGCTCAGTTTTGACGGGTCCAATTGGCTCAATATGTAGTAGCCATGTAGTGCTTTTAATCTTTGGTATAAAGCTTTTTATCCTTTTGACTTTTTAAATCATATTTTGGCGAAGTGAAATATGGATTACAGAGCTTTGCTAATATTTTTTCTTGTTTTGGTAAACTTGTAGCTGAGCTTCAGCACAGAGTTAATGGCTATATAAATAAAAATTGTTCTCTTTTGCGGTTCGACGCTTCAAGAAATCGTTTTCTAACATGGCAAATTGTTTTCTACTAGTTTCGCAAAAAATCTGATTTCTTGACATTTGCAAGTTTGTCAGGTTTTTTGCAGTTATGTCACATTATCAAAATGTTGATGGGCCACTTATCACTTTTTTGTTGTTCAGTTAATGTTCGAAACAATTAGACATTTAAAATTTCATGGAATAGAATTTTTAACGGCTTTGACACCGTTTTTTAGAAGAATTTATTGGACTTTTTTCACATTCTTCAATTGAATTTTTCTTGTAGTCGTATGATAATTTCTGAAAAATTAGAAGTTTGTATTGGAACAACACACCAGCTTTTTTAGTTGATAGCTAATGGTCTTCACAATTTAGGAGATATGGTGGTCTTCTTACATATAAAGAAATGTTTTTTAATTTTCCATCTCACCTTATATTGTCGATTTGTTATCTAGTCTCTTTAATCAGAGGTCAAGTTTTGTAAAAAAAAAAGAGGTGCTTGTAGCGATATCTAATTTTAAGCGATTTGATTATGGTTTTACTTGCATTGACAAAACTTTATTTTTCTGTTATTGTCTGTATTTGAAAATCTTTCTTTAAACGTATGAAAAGTTTTGCTTAGTGGCAGCTCTCAGTAGTTTCCTTGGTAGAAAAGGCAAATATAAATCAACATTTCACGTACATCATCATTCACCATTTCACAGCTGATAAAATTTCATGACTTTGAAAGTAATTGTTTCAAAAAAACGGTACTTTTTGCGTTCCATCTTTGGTTTTATTATTGTTCTCACTCAGATATTACGTCAGATATCACGTTTTCGAAAAGAGGGCACAATCGATGCAATTTATTTTTTAGTTATTTTTTTATTTTAACGGCTTCGACGCCGGTTTTTTGCCGAGAGAAATGAATTTTTTTTCAGATTTTGTATGTTTGATCTTGTTCTGTAAACGTAAGACATATTTTGACTAATAACAGCTCTCAATGGTATCTTTTGGAGGGATTACTTGCTTTTCTTCAATAATTGGAAATGATAGCGTTTGGTTTTCATGACTTTGAAAAACATTGTTTTCAAAAAGTTTAAGTATTTCTTGATTTTTGATCTTCTGTACATTTTTTCTGTTTTGGTTAAATACCAATTCCTGCAAATTGAAAATCAAATATGAGAGTTTTGGCGTCGACAAAAGGCGCAGTTGAACATATCTGAAGTTTTCAGAGAACTGATTATGGTTACAACCAGTATGACACCAGTGTTTCGAATTTTTTCTTTTTTTTCTGTATTTGACAATATTTTTGTTAACGTATGACGTTTTCTGTTTGATGACATGTCTTACGGGAATGCTTTGGAGATATAAATGAGCCTGTTTATTAATTTTAATTTGTTGGTGATTATAATTATAGTTTTCTAAAGTAATTGTTTTAAATAAAAAAGTCTCAACTGTGCATCTTCTTTTGTTTTTTTTCTGTTACGTAATGTTGTCACGTTGCTGAGATAAACGGAAGGCGAAATTTAACATAGTTGATGTTTTAAATGAGTTCATTATGTTTTTGACCGCTTCGATTGGTTCTGCAAAAAAATGATTTTTTTGTCTGTATATGACGGTCTCTTTTGTAAATGTAGGACATATTCTCTTCAAAAAACGTCTCCATGGCCGCATTTAGAAGAACGCCCCAACTTATTTTTTATTTGAAATTATAGCTTATGATTTTCATGATCTTCAAAATAATTGTCTTCAACTTTGTCTTCAACTTTGTCTTCAACGTTGTTTTCAACTCTGATCTTTTGATGTCTGCTTGTTAGTCTCATTAATAAGTGGTTACATATCACTTAATAGGCGTTCATAAAACGTAACCAAATTTTTCTTCTTCTTTCAGCAAAGATTATAGTCATCACTGCTCCAACACCGTTTTCTCGCAAAATTTTTTTGTTTTTCTGTTATTGTCGTTTTCATTTGAAACAAGTCCTAATAACGACCGCTCCAATGTATTATCTAAAGAAGTTGTGAATGTTAAAAAAATGGTCATATTACGAACGTATTCATTTGTTTCAGTTCAAATCTAATGGCTTGGGTTACTTTGGAGCCAAATGTTTTAGAAAATTATGAGCGTCAAGATTCAAGTTAGCCGCTTTTGTTGGTTTTCTTTTTGTTACCACGTCTTGCAAGGACTGGTTCCAGATCTTCTCTACTGCTGAACAATAAGTTATCTATTATTTAGTTTCGGTTTTGTCCGACGCTTTTTTTGTCTTGTAACTATTTCCTCTACAAATAGAAATCGAGTTTTGGATGTTATTAATGTTTGTTGTTGTTATTTGATTTTGTTTATTGTTTGCCTCGTATTCTTAAATATGTCAAACCTCCACGGCGCGCTCTAAGTCTTAAGCGGCGTTTTTTACGATTCAACTGAAATCCACTGATTGTAGTTGAATTTTTATTCTTACACCAGTTGTTTTTGAAAATTACGTGAGTTTAAAAGTTTTCTATCCCTGCCTTATTTGTTAGATAATTAAGCCAAAAATGTTGATGAGCGGGGTCGGAGCTTTATGTGCAAACGCAAATTACTGAGCCTCCTTGTTTAATTATTTCTTATTTGTCAAGTCCAGTTATGTTCCCAATGAGAAAAAAATTCATTCTAGACTTCGACTTTCTATTCTGAGGAAAAACTAGTGAACTATAGAATTAGGCTTGTTTTTGCTTTCCTGTTTGTATTGATGAATTATTCGCAGAAAGTTAGGTTCCTAACGTTTTTCTAACAGATTTTAAATGAACCTTTTATATGTTCTGAGTTAAAATTTGTTGGTTTTGACTGATTTTGTTTTTTTTGCGGTCTTGGCATATAGTGTCAATGAAGACAAGTCACACTGGGTTTTTCAAGGGCAAGTTGATCCTATCGAACGTTTTTATAATTTTGATATTTTTATTGTCTTTGTTACTGTTTTTTTTATAAATGGCATCTCTAAATAGAGATTCATTGTTTTTTTTCTCAACAACAATTGATCCATATACTGGTTACTTGCGCCTGCAGTAGATTTCATATTTAAACTCCAGTTTAATTGGAAAACGTGTTCATTTATTTTCTATAGTTCTATCTGTTTTTTTTGTATTTTCGTCAATCTATCGCTCAAATTATAAATAAGTTTAAAGTGTTTCTGTGGGCTTCTACTATGAAGGCATTGAACATTGCAGCGTATAGTCTCGCGTCATTTACATCCACGTCCAAAATTGAAATTTTCAAATCGTTTTTCTCTAATGTTGTTTTTGAGTTTGTGAGTCATATGTTGTTGAATATCAGAACCTATTTTTGTACAATTTTCAATACTCAGGTTACTAATAAGTTTTTAAATTCAATTGAATTAATTTCAAGAATTTTCCTTTAAACTTTTGTTACATTATCACTTCGTTTCTCTTTACTTGGTTGGTATTTGGCAGCAAAGTTTTTGTTTCAGGCTTGGAAATGTTTTCTGAGAAAACCATCTGTACCAAATTTCTTTTGAAGCTTAATAAAGTAACTTAAAACGTTTTCATAATACCGCTTGTAGTTAGAGTAAAAAAAATTGCATGGTAAAAAATATTTCTTGGATTTCTGTTTTATCTGTGAGAAAAGCTTGCTTTCATAAGTTTAGTTTGTTATATGCAAGCCTGTTGTAGGCGATATAGCGTTCAGTAACGATTTAGCGTTCAGTAACAATTATGAAAATAAAATGTTGAGTTGAGACACAAAATTCTTTTTTGACACAAAAATTATGAAATCCAATCTATCTTATAGAAAATGTCAATTTGTCATAATTTTCAGTTATATCCAGTATTTACATGCTTTAAAAAATCCGTTCCTCGTGCTCTATATTTCAATGAACAAGAAATGAGAAAAAACATATCTAACACGATCAGTGTAGCTGATGTTGCATTTGGTTCAGATAAAATTGTTCATTTAGTCTAGTTAAGGGCCGAGAATGACAATGCGTAGAAAGTTCATTCCTCATTGGTAATACAATAAAGTTTTTGTCGTCAAACCTTTTTTTTGTTTTGCTAATTTTCAAAGCAATAAGCGTTGATTTTCTGTGCTTAAGGCAGGGAGCAGCGGAAGTTGGCCAACTTCTCCCATTTTTAAAAATTCTTTGCTATATTACTTACAGTTTATCTAAAAACAGATAGGTCAATGCCAATCGGTTCTAAGGCCATATCATCCCTGTCAGTGTGTCCAACATATAATTTTAAATCCGGTTTCTGTAGATATGGAATTTCCAACTTAAGCTTTCTTACGAAACTTAACAAATTATAGCAATGTATTAACCTCTGGTTATTTCTCAGAAATTTCGATTTAATTTAGAATGAAAGAATAAAGACTAAGTAAAATAAGACTCTTCAAGCGGATTATTCTACAAACATTGATCTTGGTAAGTAATGGCAGTTCTGACTTTGTCAAAACTGAACGGATTTATCACCTTTATTGAAACTTGGATTTCTCAACTCAAATTAGAGGGTATTTACTAACTTGGGATTAATCTTGTTTTAACCATATGATGTTTGGGACTCGCATAAAATTAGTTTATAAAAAGAAATTGGATTTGATTATACCTCTATTATTTATACAGAGGATTTATGCGGAGTGTTTATACCGCTTTGCTTTTGTATATTTTCAGATTCTCTTTCTTTTCAGATTTCCTTTTGCAAGTGAAGTCTCTCCTTTCTGTTGGCAAGACAGAGTAACTACCTAGTTTCTGGTGTGTTTTTGAAATAACTCTCATAGGCATAAGTACTAGAAATTAACTTGTGTAAATTAACTTTTTCTAGGTATAGGAATGTTTCCATTTCAATTTTAAGTTGGTTAGAACAGAAGGTCCTTAAGAGAAATAAAGTCGCCGAGAAGGCTAACTTAGAGAAAAAATTACCTAGAAATTAATTTTAAAAATTTGTTGGACTTTCTAAAAGTTTTTCTTCAGGCATCAGGCTACTGGAGTAATTGCCAAAAAAACAAGTATCAAAGTTGAAGGATCAAAAGAAGAGAACTTCATTTTGGGGTTTCAGGTTCGCAAACTGAGTCTGCAATTAAATAGCATTTATAGAGTCACTTTGAAATCAAAGCATCAAATTTTTGATTTTTTTTTCATTTTCAAATTTCTTGAATATGAGTCCAAAAACTTAACAATTGTTTAATAGATCGCTTCTTTTAGATAATTTCCTTAATAATTTGCCTTTTTCTAGGATGCATTATAGAAAAATACTTTAAAAATATATCAGGAATTTTTTGGTTTTTTAGTTAATTTGGACCGACACATATTTCGAGCAGTTATCCCAAAAACAAAAAAATGATGTGCTTTTCAAAGCTGAAATTAAACATGAAAAATACTTAGTACAGTCTCCTATGGGGAAGTTAGGGCTATTTTTTTCTAGTTGTTTGAATTTTGGTGCTTTAAGATAAAATACATAGCCACAAGAATAATACAATGATACTTTGCATTATCAGGTATCTATTGTACGAAATTACAGTGGAAATAAAATAACAATAAGTATTTAAAAATCAATAAATTTCTATTTCATCGATTGTTTTACGTCAGCTTTTCTCCTGTTTCGATATTGAAAGTCAGAAGAACTAAAACTGAATTGTTTTTGAGTCATTCAAATTATTTTATTTTTTTTTTGAAATTGTAGAAGCCAGAACAACCATTTCGTTATGAACTGAAAACTTTTATGTGATCAATTGTTTAATTAAACATTCTTAAATAGGGACTTTAATTCTGGTTGCTCGGACGAAAACGTTCACTTGGTCTAGTTACGGCCCGAGAAGGGCAGCGAGTAGAAATTTTATTCCTTTTTGATAACACAATGACGTCTTTGTCGTCAAACTTTTTTTTTGTTTTGCTAATTTTCAAAACAATAGGGGTTGCTTTTCTGTGCTTTAAGCAGGGAGCAGCAAAAGTTGACCAATTCAAAAAATGACCATTTTTAATTTTTTTGGTAATATGCATACAGTTTATTTAACTAGAGATAGATCAAAGCGCATCGGTTCTAGGGCCGTATTATCTCTGATTAAATACGAACTTTCAAAACCAGAAACTGAAATTTTAACGATTAGTTTAAAAAAACTATTTTGTAAATACAGAAAAACAAGTACCAAATTTGTGGTTATTGGTTTATTGATGTTTAAAATAATTAAAAATTTGACTGACGTTGCAGCAACTTATTTTCTTATTCAACCGCATTTCAAAGTAAAGCTCTTAAAGCAGGAAGAATTGGGTTTATGTTATTTTTATAGAGGACGCTACCAGAAACTATTGACACAATTTTTGCCCCGATGTTTGATATCATTTTCAACATGACAAGAAATCAGAATTCAAATTTTCACAGTTTTATTCAGTAAACTAAAATCTTTAAAAAATGTATTAGTTTGCCGTTTTTATAACTCTGAAATAACTGCTCATGGTTTACAATTTCCGAGTCACAAAACCCTCTTTTTTATTGCTTACAAAATTTCAAGAGGTGAACAAGAAAAAACCAAATCATTTTTTTTCAATAAATTTGTTGTTTCAATCTTTTTTTGGGATACAAATATTCTCCTCAATAGATCGGAAGAAGAAATTTTCATAGCAGGGTTTCAGTTAACACAAAAATTCAAGCCCACTTTTTTGCGTTTTTGGAATCAGTTTGAAATCCAACCAACTAATTTCTTTTTCATTTTTCAAATTTCTTGGATTTGCGTCCTCAAACTTGATAATTGTTTATTAGATTGCTTCTTTCTGGATTTTTTTTGATATTTTGCCTTTTTAGGATACATCATAGAAAATTATATTAGGATTTTATTTTGTTGTTTCGTTAATTTTTACAGACACTTTTTTCGATCGGTCATCCCTTAAGCAAAATTTTGATGTGCTTCTCACAACTAAAACTAAGCTTGAAAAAAATAGTTCAGTCTCTTAAGGGAACGTAAGGGCTAGTTTGTTTCCTAATTTTTAAATTTTGACTTTCAATCACGAATTACTTTCAGTAGGAGTGACCTTCTGCTATAGAAAATAACTTACCAACAACTTACCAATACCTTAACAACTATTTAGTTTGTGGTTAAAATGGTTCCATTATCCATATAATCAGTAGTCTTATCCTTTTTCCTAGTGGGATGAAATACTGATCAATAGTTTTGTTACCATTGTGCATGACATTATTTGATTTTGCGTAAATTTAAAGGCAGAAATCAACTGCACGTCAAAAAATATCTAATAGTATCATTTGTTATTGTAGTCAGAAGCAATAACCTGACTGCGAAACCCAAAATATCACCACAAAAAATCTCTTTTTGAGGAAAAGTAGCTTATGTTTGAATTGTATGTGACACAGGAAGAGTTAACAGATCTCAGGAAATCAAAGTTTTTCGAAACATTTTTAAACAATTTGAAAAAACTCTCTACAAGCAGTTAAATGAAAGATTAAATTCCAGAAAATTTTAAAGAATTGGAAATAAAACCATATGCAAAAACTTTTCGCGAGCCCATTGTGCCGGTAATTGCAAATTAGTTCAAACAAAAGTTTTTTTAACCTCTAAGCCACGTTCGTCATCGCATGATCAAAATTAACCAAGGTTTCCGTTAAATTGACAAAAAGTATAGAGAAAAAAGTAGAATTTTCATGGTGTAAATGCTTCTTATTGCAAAATTCGTTTAAACTGAACCGTCAGACATAACATCTTTTGACCCACAAAATCAAAATAATACTTTTTTGTAAACAAAAGAGTCTACCGCCAGATGAACATTCTCAAGACTTCGTCACTATAATTTAGCTGAAAGTGTCACAACTACCAAAACATTTTCAAAAAATTTGCTTTCTTTTGAAAGCTTTGAAATTTGAGCTAGGTTTGCAAAAAAACTTATTCACGAAAACTCTTAAAACCTGCAGTAGTTGAAGATTCGACACGTATTGATTTCAGCGTTATGGAAGAGTTATCAAAGAGGGTTATTGTTTTTTTAGAACGACAAATATTAAACTGAAGAAAAAATCAAAGAAATCAAATATTTAAGCAAACAAAAATTTGAAAAATTTAGTTGACTTTAAAACAAAACTGAGACTTAAATACTGCAACAAAAGTTGAATGATACGCATATCATTCGAAAAAACAGTTTTTTGTCTTACTGTGCACCCCGTTTTTAAATTGAGGAGCTTTCTAAATTGAGACTCTGAAGAATTTTTTTTTCGATAATTGACAAATGAAATTAGATGATCAAATTTGCAGGAAATGGCAAATGGACACATATTCATAAACATAGGCCACATCAATTCAAGTTCTGTTCAAAAAAGATCGAAGAAAGAAAACTATGGTGATGGAGAACAATTAATTCAAATGTGGCCAAAAGAACAAATAGCGGGCAATGTGGTGGCTCGGCTTCACAACCAAACAAACTATCTCTAGTTCAAACCAAGAAGTGAAGTTAAATTGCTTTTTTGAAGCCAAATTTGGTGCTACCTTCTATCGACGCCACATTGATTCGTTCACTTTTGTCAAGATTTAATTCTAGTAGCTGTTCTTAGTACGCGGTTATACATGAAGCAAAACTGAAACTTAAACTTAGAAAACCTCACTTTATAGCTCACTTTTTTCAGCACTCCCTATTCACTACCTCATTTCCTCTTACTGATGTGGACGAAAACGAGTTTGGTTTCTTATTTGTCTGATTGAAGGCAACTGAGAAAGAGAAATTTGTTCGAAAAATTTACTCTGAAAGTTCGAATCTGAGCAGAACTGTTTAAAATTATTACTCAAAGATCGCTAAATAAATGCAGTTCAAGGCTTTTTCGTTTGATTATGAGTTTGACAGTGTTTTGCACTGCCAAGTATGCTTAAGGTAGAATCTTTTTTACTGAGTTTTTCAACATTTAAATTTTTACTGATGTATTAAAATTGGGAATGAAATTTAAGAAGCAGACCCAACAACGCAGCTTACCACATGATGTTCTTTTCTACATCAGACAGTGATTCCGCCCAGCGTTCATAACCCTGTGAAATATTATATCGCTAGCATTTGTGGTGAAGGTGGCATCGTTGGAAAACATATAACGTGACGAAGAATTGATATTTGAAATTTTAGATTTTTGGATAATTTAGGCGAAGTAATCTGCTATTCAGCAAAGCTGAACGATGAGCTATTTGTACTAATTGAGTATCAAGTAATGCAATGCAAATTTACAGTATGGTGGATAACTGATCTCACGATAGTTAACTGCAAAAAAGTATTATCAGGACAGATTTGACACCACTGAAACGAAATGGGCGGTGTAAAGTTTTACTTTTCTTTGACAGAAGAATAGCCGTTACAGAGAACAATTTATCATTGAAAAATTTCTTCGCGATACAAAACTATCACATAGTTTGTACTAAGTTGATTTCTAGATAAAAACGAGAATTAAAACAATGCTACAGCTGTAAGCGAGAAAAACATTTGATATTCGATGTGAAATGGCAAAAAAAATAATTAACAAAAATTATTTTTCCTTAAGTTGCAACCCTTAATTATTTTTGTGCCATTTTATTGTTCAAAATTCTTTTCTAAAAAGTCAAGTTAGATCACCAAAATTATACCAAATATATTCGTCAGGGATGCCCCCAAATTATTTTAAACAAAAGATAGCTAATATAACGGTCCCATTTACAAAGAATGTGCAAACAGTAAGCAAACAAAAGTGACAGGATTCTGTTGAGTTTAACTTCTCCGTTCTCAGCAATTGACCAAAAGGAGGACGAAGGTGCAAAAATTGGCAATAATTTTATGGCCACTGAATATACTTATTTGAAACCAACAGAGACTAGAATGGGCTCTTGTAATAGTTGATAGAGTGGCAACGCCATTGCCGAACTATTACCGCTTTCATCATATTGCACGATCGCGACTCGTGATTCATTCCGGGACTGATTCCGATTGTAACCTGCCATTGGATCTATATTATGGATTACGGGGCCCCCGGGAGTATGGATACTTAACACCAGTCTTCGTTACAATTTTACCTCTATTGAAAAGAAAAAATCACAAGATCTGAAATATTCTTCAATTTATGTTCATTTTAAGAAGTTCGGGCTTATAACGGGTCGAAACGGCTGAAAAAAGGCTGAACACGGACCATAACTACCTTAAATGACCCATTGTGACCTCCCGGCGTCCCACATTACTGTTTGTTATGATTTCGTATCAGGTTGGTAGCAACTTTAAGGACCCCGGGAAAGTGGCTGTAAATAAACTTCAAAAATGTGGCACGTTACAAAATTTTGTTCGCTCCGGGAATGTCCCAAAACTGCCAAAAAAATGCTGAAGTCGGACGAAAATGGTACAAATATGTCCAAATCTATAAGCTGCTCTAAATTTTTCAAAACCAAAATTCCTAAAACTTTTCTTTTCAATACAATTATAGAGATATAGAACTTTAAACTGGTACCGCATATATACAACTGGAGAGGACTCCAAAAATTGTGGAAAACTTTCGGAACAAAAAATAAGGGGCTAGCAAGAAGTTCTACTTTTTGTGGGAACAATAACTGCTTAACAAAAGCAATAAGAGAAGCAATGTTTTCAGGTGTTTTCTCAGAAAGGCAATGCAGGGATTAAAAAATCTTATTCCATCTGAAATTCAAAAGTTAAAACACGGTTTATTCAACAATCGATTCGTGCTACGTGAAACGTTGACTGCTTTCGCCTATATATTTAAGCCTAAAATTCGTCCACCAATTTTTTGAGGCGAAACGCTCCAAATTACTGGAAAAAGGGAGAGTTATCGTATATATTACGCGCAGTAAAAAACTCTTTGAAGGTTGCCCACGCAGGCTGTGGCAATTAAGTTTCTCTTCTTACAACCTAAAAATCCACAAAAAATGCCAACTATTAATGGCGCTTTATAGCCCAGCATTTTACTTCTGGGTTACTTTTGCTCAAATATATCACACTAATTCGCGGAATTATTCTATTTTGAGACTTGACTAACTTGTTCATATTTTGTATTTTTCAGCTGAAAACAGAGAAATTGTACAATTTGCAAATGTGATGAAAATAAAGCTCTATGATTGGCTAAAATCGTATAAATTTATCAGAGAGTTCTAGGTGCCTGTGCTCAAAGCATTAATAAAGAGAATAGACTTAAATAAAGGCCGAATAGAATTAGTGAAAGTTATTTTCTAAATATTTGTCGAATTACAAAGGAACTGATCAGTTGGGAAGAAAAGCGGAAAATAATCGCAATTTATTTCAATAAATTTTATCTTGACTCTAGTACAAACTGCGAAAATTGTTCTTATATCAAATCACGGCTTATTGCGGTTGCTGTAATTTATTGCAAAATTAACTAGCTTTGAAAACATACTTTATCAGACTTAACTTTTGCTTTATATAAAACGATCATTAAAAACTCATTTATCCTGGAAATTGTGTAAAAATAATCATAACAGCGATTAATTTCGAACAAATAATTTTGGAAAATTAAACAGAATTTTGGCGTCGCGTTTTGGTGTAAGATGGAGATGCAAATGTTGGATGAAATGTTACGAGAAAGTCATTATAAATCATTCCCCCATATTTATCAGCCACTTCGCGCCCCGGCCGTGCCGGCGATGATGAACCCGGCTGCAGCAGCCATGATGAATCCAGCCTACATTAATGCCTACAATCCAACTTCATTCCAGAGATACGACGACTATCTTGGCTTGTCTCAACTCCTGACCAACGTCAAGCTTGCCGACAGCCATGACGATGTATTCTCCGATAAAGCGCCTTCGCCCCCGTCACAGCTCTCGGGTACTGACCTGTACAACGAGTTCGACCGGATTTTTGCCGATTCGCGGGCACACTCGCCTCATACAGTGCACAGCCCTTCAAATTACAGGTCGAGGTCTCGAATCAGCAGTTACGGGTCAGTAGGATCAGCCTGTGACAGCCAAACCAGCGTGGAGACTCCAGTCAACAGTTCTGGACGCGTACCACCCAGTGTGCAACTTGCGAGAAAACTTAATGCTAAACGACTTTGCGTATTCTGCAAGAATAACGGGGAAGTTGAAAGTGTTTACGCTTCCCACATTCTAAAGGATGACGATGGCCGGGTTCTCTGCCCAATCCTCCGAGCATACACGTGCCCAATTTGCGGGGATTCTGGTGATACTGCGCACACAATCAAGTACTGTCCCCAAAACACCGGACAGAACAGTCCCAGCCAGGACACCACACCCACGAAACAGAACCAGATGTCAAACTGTTCCAGCTCAATGTCTGCAGTCAATCAGCACCCTCCCCCGCCACCCACCTACGCCTCAATCCCTTCGTCCACTTTCGCTGCTGCCGCCTCGAACCCAATGTCGGGTAACATCTCTGGGGTGACTTTCGCCAACAAGGTTGCCATGTCACAACAACAACAACACCAATCACAGCAACAATCCCAACAAGGTGCGCCAATAACTCTCGGTGGAAGCAAAGTGCCGACTGCTGCAGCCGCTGGAATCCCAAGAAGTCTCGAATCAATGGCAGTGGCCTCGTCAGCAAATCACGGTGCTGCATCAATGTGCCCGTCTGTAACTATTCCCCCGTACAACATAATGACTTCGCAACATCACGCGCCTCAGCATCATCAGATCCTGTCGTCAGTCAGTTCTCATCCACAGCAGATAATGTCAGCCAACATAAGTGCCAGCAAGCACCCCCAGCTAACCCACAAGTTCTGAAGACGGAAACACAATCCGTCTATCGACACACACAATTTAGTGTTGTCGTTTGTTCACACACGACACAGCTCGCAGTGAACTCTCAAACCCGTTCCAAATGTTCAATTTCTCAATTCAGCTTCATTTAATTTTCTATCAGTGTCTTTTATATACCTAAATCTTATTTCGTTTAACTTTAGAGTTCACATTTGTAAGCAGCACTCCAAGTATAGCAAGGTTGTGGTTTCCGATTATCCTTCTGTCTTTCCACCACATTTCGGGGCTAACTCTGATTTCAATTAAAGTGCTTTGCCATAAGTTAGCAATTATACCTTTCTAGGAATATAGTAACCACCTCCTTTAATACATACAAAACCCATCGAATGCAACCCCATTGCCAAAACTCTTGCATCTTGAGCTGGGATTTCACATGTTGGCGCTAGAAGAGAACTCGTTAACCGTTTCAGTTATAAGAGATTAATAAGAGATAACAATAATGCGCACTTCTATTTTTGACCTTCTTTTTGTTCATAGCTACTTTTGACTGAATTATGATGACCTGATCCCACTTTGATTACTCAATCCATGCTTCTTGTGTTTGTGAATGTCGCTTTATTCAACATTGCCTATTTTGCTACCTTTCTAATCATTCACGTGTAATCTTCCTACTGCGGTATTAGTCACGCACTCGAAAACCTCCTGAAAAAGATCTTTTCGGGGTGTTCTTGACCCATCATTGCAATAACTCTGCCTACACCGACTTTTGAAATCCATCCTTGCGTTCTATCAAAAATCAAATTGTCGTGCTATTATTTCTTAACCGAAATATTTCTAATTTTGGAAAAACATCTTTGTTTACGCAGTTAGAGCAAGTTGTTTAAAAATTGTTTTTGAAGTGACTATTTTGTAAAATCCGGTGCAAGTATACTTTTCCCAACATCGAATTATTACACCATTTGAAATTTTGGATAAAATTGTTTGAGGGTCATATTACGCATGCTAAAATAATGTTGAAAAGAGCCCCCAAGTGTTCGAATACCTAAAATATGTTTATATCGCAATTGCTAAATACGAGTCAATATGTCGTGTGAACGAATTCTCCGAATATCCAATAGTCTCTTGTTGGAAGTCGTGCTGTGTCGTTTCTCGTTCTTGTCTCGTGTTGTCTCTGTGCGTTCGTTCCTACATCTTCCCAACAAAATCAATTTTATGCATTCGATTCATTATTCTATTTTACTCAATCATTTTTTGTAATTCCCAATTAGCCTATTTTCATCTATTAATCACCACCGCCACTCCTTCTCTGACTAGTGAACCAAAATAACTAAATTATCATCGATCTATTACTTAGTAAATACAAGTTTGCAACGACTTCAGTTCGACTCAGCTTTAAAATCTGCCTCGAATTTTATTAATCAAGACATTCTCGCCAAGCGAGAACAGTCTTCAATTTCTATAGCCTTCATTTTTTCAAACTTGGGAAGTTTTCGTCAAACGAAAACACGTTTTCCCAATCACTTAGGCTGATATTCTGCTGGGTTGATAGAAGTAAAAGCTATTATTGAGATTGTCAGAGATTGCGGTGCGCAAGTTACAAAGCCATTATAATTTATTCCAATTCAGTATTTGTAAAGCAAGATGCAGATGTTATCATTATTAATGTAGATTTTGTAAAAGCAAAGTTATTTCAATAAATTCTTCAGTTAGCAATTCAAATAACTTTCGTATTTCACATTTCTCTTTTCAAATAGATAGATCTATCACACGCTAATCAGTTTGAGAAACTACGCAAGCAAAAGCCAATAACCAATTAATCAATTTTTTGCCATATTCATCACATGCCCAAACCATACTCATAAAGAAGAATCGAATAATTCAAAATTTAAAATATGCAAATTCTAAGCAGTTCAGAACTGGGGCACCTCTTGATTACGCATCTAGATTTACCCATCATAACCCATAAACAATTTGTTTACATTGATTTAGAGTAATAGGCAATATGGTATTAATGCGACAACAGGCTAGCCACAAGCAAAAATGTAATTTGTTGGGTAGTCCAGACATTTAAACGGGAATTAAGTGTGACACGGTAGAAATTCTCTTCGTTTAGATAACCTCTATTATAGTTTTTAAGGTAAGCACAAAACAGCCATAGTACCCAATTTGACCTGCTCCTTAACTTCAATGCGGAACAACGTTTGTTAATTGATGGCATTGAAAAACTTGAGTTTATTACTGATTTCAAAGCTGAAGAAATATTTCATGAGTTGAACCAAATATTCAATTCTAAACCATTTTCATATTGACTAGCTTCTCAGAAGTATAAACATTTAAATGTTAATTAAAAGACTTCTGTCATGTTTCATCTAAGAGGTATACTATCTCATTTAATGATGAACAAAAAAGTTGATATCTTAACAGTCATTTAGCGACTTTGTGTCTGATTGTGTAATTGCAAGTTGCAGCTCTGTTCGCTAGTAACTCGTCCTCAAGCGCGAAAAATAAACTAAATTGTACATTTTTGTAATTTACCAGTCAGTTTGTGAGTATTCGCAGTTTGTGAATTTGCACCGCAAACGTTGTTCAAGACAAAAAGCAAAAACGGAGCTGTCTTGTCATTGTCATGTTTTTGCACCAACATTCTAGCACCGTTCTAACACGGTGAAACGCAAACGCGCGTACTGTGTGCGTGTAGCGTAGCTTCAATATACAAAATTCAAATACACAAATATTACTCAGAATTTGCTTAGCGTCGTAAAATTTGTGTACATGAGCTAACTTGCAGCAACAAACGTTCCGTTTGCTCAGTTTTATAGTACAAGGTCGTTTTAAGCTTTATATTTTTATTCAATGTTGGAAAAAGGCTACTAGCTATGTTTTAATCACGCTTTTGAGCGATATTATCATAATTGCAATTGCTTAATTTCCTGACTGCAACAAGGAAAATGTGAAATTGTAACACTGGAATTATTCACAAAATATTGCGAGCACAACAATAAATTCACATTTTGCTATTTTTGTATGATGAACGCGCAGCTATTTCAACACAATTTTGAAATTTTTCACGCGGGATAAAAATGTGAGTCGCGTGAGACTACTTTTATGGGAGCTACAATTGTACGAAGTATGAGTAAAAAATGACAAAAATAAGTAGTAGTAAACATTTCCTTTTATGAGCAGGCATCAGCCTGTATACGAGTTGTATGCTTTACTATATCGCGCTATTCTCTTTCACTAGAATAATCCAGAATAGCAGCTAATCTAAATAAATCTATTTCTCATCTAATATGCACAATGTCTTTGTTCTCCACGGCTGTTTTCAATTCGTTACTGTGCGCTCGCTATTTGGGGGAGGGAAGCACGATCACTGTGACTGGGGGGGGGGGGGGGGGGGGATTATTGAATGTGTGTTAGGCTAGTTAGTCTGAGTCAGATACAAAGCAATGCATACAACAGTGAGTAAAATGAGCACATATTACGTAACTTAGTGAAATTTACTATAATAGCCAGACAGCTATTACATAAGCGTAGACGGCGACGATTTCATTAGAGTGAATATTTTTCCTCGGATAAACAAAATTCAAACTCAATTCTCTAACAGCTAAGTGCACTTAGCTTAGTTTCCTAAATTTAATGCTACAAAATTGAGAGCGTGAAGGATGATTGCACTCTTTGCGCAACCTAGTTAAAAACTAAGGAATTCGAGTTTTCTGAGAAAATATTTCTGTTTGAAGTATCGCTCTATTCAGCCGAGAAACCAAGTTTCACATACGTTCGTTTGAAATTAACCTCATTTTCAGTATCCTTACATCTAATACCGCCCAAATACCACCTTAAGTATGATACTTTTAAATATCCGCAAAGAAACTAGGTTTTCACCATTAAACTCGAATTGCGCCAAATTGTCGCGCTTCATCAATATTAGGTCACCAAATATAAATTAATGACAGTTAGATGCACATTATACCAGAGATTGAACTCTAAACAGTCAACTTGATCGCGCTATTTGGAACAACTTTTGTGATCCGAGGATGTCTGTTTTTATTTTTTTTGCCATTCTTTAGGCCAAGTAGTCCTCACATTGAAGAAGCGCAAATGTTGACGAATCACAGATTTGCAAGTTTGCAAACTTTGTTCCTCTCCCCCCACCAAATCTAATTTAATTGATTTATCTAGAATCAGCACGATACACAGATTCCAAGCAACTCTGACCTTGGCAGAGCTGAGCGGTCTCCACTTGAAAGACGATCAATCTATGTCTTCTGTAAATACCAACACCGCTAACTTTGCCTCTTTAGGGTGAGGGGCCTGCTGTTTTTAAAACAAACACGCTTCGATTGATGTGCTGGTATGTTCACTTCGATTTCAGATAAATCCACCACAAATAGCGTCCGAAAACAGCACCCTTCGCAATCCTAATCAGCATTGACAAACTTACAACCAAGATCACAAGGCTAATATTTAATTATTCAAAATATTTCCGCAGAGTGAAGTAGGGTAAGTCAACAGAACATAAAAATGTACAACTACGAATGTGAATCGTTTCCGAGGGGAGGGGATTTGTTTATTAGGGGTGATTTCGCAACAACAATCACGCTTAAACCACCTGTTCTCACAGGGGTTTTTAATCCTGGCGTGAACAACAGTGAAGCCTCATAAATATTTCACAAACAGATCGACTTTTATGTGACACGGTCGGAGCTGTGTCTCAGAACCCAATTAGAGCCTCTTATGCTCTAATGTTACTCCGCAGAGACAGAAAACCGCTTATGAATTTTAGATCCAACAGGAAACAACCTCACACGTACATTGTTGCTCAAGCGTAGCCATAAAATGAGATTAACGCAATACTGAAATTAAATTTGTGAATTTAAATTACATATTTACAATTTACGACCTATTTCAATCAATTTTTAATTTTACACTTTATACATCTTTGTACACAAATCCCTGCAATCCGACCATTTCTAAAAATTTTTAGAAATGAAAAATTAACAGTTCTCTAAATAAATGAAAGGGGAACTAAATCCAATAGAGAAGTATGGTTACGGTTAATGCGATCAATTGTTAATCAGTTTTCTTTTGATGGACGTGTCACTTAAACTTAAAGTGTTTTGCAACTGCAGTGGTGTATTAAAATGGCGTTTGATTGATCGATGGCTTGTTTCTGTTTCTTTACTTGTCATCCTCGATTGTTGTTGTTGTTGTTGTTTTTCCTAGCTTACTCCTCCTTTGTTTGTTGAGTTCCTTCTGGTAGTGTTGCTGTTGCCAATTCATTGTTCTCTTCGGCTGCAGTGGCTTTGTTGTCCGTATCGCTGTTCCCGTTAGCCTCTTCTTCCAGGCCACTGCTGAAATAACACAGAGGACATTTTATTAACAGTACAACATTTATCAACCATAATATTTAAAGGCCACAGACATGCTCGTACTCTGTACTACGCAAAAGAGCTATCTATATACACCAGGATAATGAAGGCTTAAATAATTCAAACTAATAGAAAAAAATCAGATTTTCACAAATAAAATTTAATGATTTCATAAGACTGATTTCAGAACAAAATTTAGGAAAAAGTTCACCCTAATATCAACAGTTTCTTCTGAAATATTCCATTTTTTTGGAATTTTCCTTCGAAATGACAACCAGGGGAGATTTTTTGCCAAGTTACATCTTTTCACCTGTCTACACACGCTAATATTTAATTCATAACTTTGAATATTTCTGGCGAAGAGTTGGGAATAGTTCCAAATCTTTTAAAAACACCGAAAATGAAATTTTGCATAATTTACATTTCAAATCGATAACACAATTCATTCACATCAATATGAGCCATTTCTTGTGGCATGGTAACACGAAACAGTGACTAATTTTTCTACAAGAAATATCTCAGAAGCTAAGTAGTAAACATCAGACATTAAATGGACTACGAATCGTAACTTACAATCTCAGTTTCGTGAAATATTTGAGTGGCCTGAAGCAGAAATCTTGCTAAAATTAAATCTAGACATAGTAATTTGATCAGTTTTGAAAGCAATTAATCCCAACAGTAAATTGTTGCAGTGTTGCCAACTCCTAAAGCTCGAAATATTCCACAAATTAATTAAGAAACCCTTGCACGCTGAGCTGATTTCATTAGCTTAAATGCTCTAGGCACATAACTTGAGGCATTACACTTTTGGAGTTAGCAGTTGTTCAAATTTCTTACAGAACATCCATCATCTACGAAAATAGACATCATAGCCTCGGAAAACCGTTCCAGGATGAATGATACATTTTCAAAAAGAAAAGGGAAATACTAGCCGTTTTCCTTAAAAGATACTGATACAGGTTACAAGCACCTGAAAACCTTTTGAGAAATAAGAGAACTTTTTATAATAAGAGAACTTCTTAAAATGATTACTTCTTGGCAATTGAGTAGGTTGAATCGGAACTTCTGATGAGGGCAGCTGAGTTGTCCAAATATTTCCCAATCTCGATGAGTCGATTGTATTTACAAGCCCTCTCTCCTCGACAGAAACCACCAAGTTTTACGAAATGAGCACCAGCTCCAACAGCCTAAAACAAATAATCAACTCTCAAATTAAAAAGAGGGCATAACTTTGATATTTTTTGTAAAAGGAGCATACATGAATGAAATTCTGCAAAAGGCAGCAGCTCTCGATATGCTTAAGAACGACCAGGACGGTTCTTACGTGACATCTCAAGCAGTGATGAGAAACTCAATGTGCCAAAATACCCAATGGCATGATACCAAATTAATTTCACTTGATCTTTACGTTCACTAGTTCGATTAAAAATGCCATTCAAGATTAGTTAAATTTTTCTTACACATTTTTGGATGCGCCAATGAAGATCGGCGTACCGTTGAGTTACGGCCCTGATGATAAAAACAAACATAACCGACTAAACGTCTGAAGAATTGCTCTCGAACGACTAGTGGGAGCTCTAATCAATTGCAGCCTGCTTCAGTCGGGGGGGGGGGGGGGGGGCTAAATGGGACTAAAAAGTTCAAGGGGGGCTAAATGGGACTAAAAAGTTCAATAGTGGGCTTCAAATAACCACATTAGAGGTTAACCACTATTAAGATTTCAAGTGAAAAATGGCACCAGTTTCGGCGCACTTTTAATTTGACTTTTAGCATTAAATTGTCGCCAATTGAGTTCAGCTGCTTGAAATTGTGATTGAGAGAGAACTTCAGATCACGCGAAACGCAAAAAGTCAAGGGCGTAAAAGTCACTCGAAGAGTCAAAATTGTCAAGCGAAAATTTTGCATAAAAACAGCCGGTAGAAACCGGAAACGACTCGAATCGTCGTGCATTATAATCTCCAACCTAACCTTACCGAAATCAGAACATCAAAATAGAAAAGAGAAAACAAAAATAGCCCAAGGTAGGTGGGTGGGTAGATAGGTTGGGGAGGTGGGTAGTGCTGGGGTAGTTGGGGGGTAGGTGGGGGTAGCTAGGTGAAGGGAGGGGGTAGGGGTAGGTGGTGGGTAAGTTGGGGGGGGGGGGGTGTTGGGGCGGTGGGGGGGGGTAGATAGGTGGTGGGGGGGTTGTGCGGTGTAGTTTAGATAATTAGGGGTTAAGGGGTGACTTAAATAGGAACAAAATATCTCAAAATGGCCTCTTCAACTTGAACAATACCAGCTGTTCCTAATTACTATACTTTACAAGCGAAGATACTGTTAAAGTCCAAGGTTCGAAAACAGAAGTCAACAATCAAAAACGGAGGTAAATGCTCGAGCAGAAAGAAGTCAAAATTCAAGTCAAGAGCAAAGTTGCGTTCTGCTACAAAAACCTGTAGAATCTCAATACTCCTCTTCGAGTCGTAAAAAGACACACACGTTTACAATAATTGCTATGAACTTCGTTCAAGAGCAATTGATAATTTTCTCGCAGTGGTGAATATTATGCCTTGACACCAAATTAATAAAGTCAATTTTATCATAGCTCTGGAAGAAACCTCTTTTTTACACCTGACAGATAACTTTTGCAAAATACATCCGTTTATCGTTTTTTAAATTTTGATATGAACCACCTAAATTTACTTTAAAAAAATTTATATGTAAAAATGATATGCTGTCTTGAACACAAAGAGCAAACTGACTAAAATGCTCAGTATCAGAGATCTGACATTAAGCTATATGCAACGTTTTCTAAAAGCCTTTTAAAGGTACACATAAACCACTTTCCTAAAAATCAGTTTAAAAAATGAGAAAAAAATATAAGTGGTCAGCAATGTCTTCCTAAAAACTAAAAAACTCGACCTTTTAGAATAAATAAAATGCCTTTGTCACTATAAAACAAACGCAGCAAAAATGGATGTATCAGTTCTAACTTCCAAGCGAGAAAGCTTTTATTTAGTTATTTAAAAAAACTGCATCAGTTCGGTGAAACAATTGTCGCGATAACAGAAATGAAAAAACTTGAAATACATATACACCCACAAATGTCGGAAGAATTGCTCTCGAACGACAGGCGGGGACATTTAATTTATAGGCGGCGTAGCATAGAAATATTTTATGGGCGCAAAAACAAACTCCAAGATACCAGTCGGCATTAAACTACAAAGGCTTTGATTATCTTTCGCTTATAATCCATTTTATATGGGCAAGAAACTAAATATCAGAATGAAAGCAACTTCAATCATTCAAAAATGACGAAATCAAGCGTCAAATATTACTCAAAAAGTCAGAGAAGGTTCTAGTACAAGAGCACAAAAACGGCCAAGCAGAATTTTGCATGAAAAATATTTCATGCAGAATACCGGTAACGACTCCAAGATTATAATCTGTAAATCAGAAATATCAAATAAAAAGTAAGTATTCTAATTAAAAAACAATCACCAAAGAAAAAGCAATAAAAAATAAAATGCCAAAAAATTATAGTATTAGAAAAACAGACAAGTTATAATTTAATGGCGTGGTATATATGAGAAGGGGGAAGATAAGGTGGGGGAGGTAAGTAGGTTGGTGATCAAACAATAGATCAAAACGAATTAATGGGTAGGTAAGTGGGGTAAGTGGAGGCCATGGGAGGAAAACTTTTCAAAATGACTAAACGCCCGTTGACGTCTATTGTTCAAAACCAGAAGTCAAGGTTCTAATAATTTTTTAATTGCTGAAATGTCGAAATTGGGATATTAATATCTTCAGAATCATTTCTGTGTCTCTAGAGGCTATCTAGTAACCCAATTCCAAACCTTAAAAATTCATTGACTCAAAGATCGATAGGCATATAAATTTTAGAAATTTAAAGTTTCAAAAAATAGAAACTCGTTCTATTATAATGATGAAAATCATTTTATTTCTCACTGGAAACTATCTAGTAACATACTATCAAAATTGACAAATCTTTTAAAAAAACTTGTTAAAGTGCAAATTTTATCAAAAAATTTCTAATATTCGAAATGTTAAATTTTTTAAAACAATTCCATTGACACTAAAAACCATGCGGTGACTTCTTATCAGACCGTGGAATAGGTTTTCTGGCAATTGAGAATGGACAAATATCAAAAATTGACAAAAATTTTAGGAAAACTTAAAAATTTTAGATTTTATCAAAAAAGTGCTAAAATTCGAAACATTAAAAAGTTGTAAACCATTCCATTGTAACTAGAAACGAAGCAGTGCCCTATTATCAAACCTTAAAGGAGTTTCCTTCGACGTTGAGTCTGCAAAACATTAAAAAACGGAAAAAAATGCAAAAATTAGTATCATTTTGGGTGGTTGTAGTACCAAAATAAATAGCTCAAAAAATGGTTAAAACAAGTAATTTTGTCACGCAAAAGACCGTCATCAACTTTTAAAAAGTTTAACCTAAAACTAACTAAACAAAAATCACAAAAAACAAGAAAAATGGCACCATTTTGAGCACCAAAACTCCTAAAAATGACATTTTTAACCTTAAATCAATTTGGGCCTCTAATGAAACTTAATGCCCACTGGGCGTTAACTGTTTATCCTGTTTTGAAAGATCAAAGTCATTGAAAAATGTGTAACCAACCAGCGCACCAATCTTAAAAAAACAGCGCACCAATACAATTCAAACTCTTTGAATTGTAAAAAAAGGAGCGCGCCTAAATAATAGCCGTTTGAGAGGCTGACGGCGGCAATTAAAAAGAAGTTAAATCATTCATTCGTTGAACTCGTGATTTGGTCAAATGCTAAAAATAGTTCTCTGAAAAAATGTTTAGGTGATTTTCATTTGGGGAAAGGTCAGCACATATAATGCAACCGCAAAGCGTAGTGATAACAACGCGTCTATTTAACACCACTTGGATTGAAAAAAGTACTCTCTGCTTCTTAGTAAATAAAAAACTCAGGAGGCAAAAAAACGTTAAATTTGACAAACTAATGCATGATGGCTCACAAATAATCTTTTCACTCAGGCAGTTGAGGTGTCCTAAGTAGTTCTAAGTGTTCAGGTACTTGAATGGCAGTTGTATTTGTCGAGAATTGGAAAACATAACTCTAAAAAACAAATAAATCTAAGGGCATTTGTTGACACATTTTTTTTCGTTAAAACCTGAATACTGAAACAATCTTAACAAAGCTATGTATATAAAAGAAAAAACTCGCCAGTTCTAAATTCGAAGCCCAAATTTTAAACACCTATCTCTAAACAATAAGCGTATTTTGATTTAAAATGACGTTTAAACGATTAAATAATCGACGGTACTGTGCTATGTATTAAGCACAAGCATCGTCGACAGAATCCAAGTTTTGCAAACCATTTTCGCGACCAAAGAAACGCAATTCCGAAATATTATGGTTAAACTGATAGCATTTCAGCGCTCGCTCATGTCCAAACATGACAGTGAAGGTTGATCTCAGCGTGTTCATGACAGAAAACCCAAATCCATTCATAAGACTTACTCTTTGAAAAATGTCAATTTTTGCATTTTTGAAAATTAAAAAAAAAATTTCAGCAGTGTCAATGGCCAAAATTTACCGAGCAAAGTAGATGAAGATAAGAAACTATATTGCAGGCCAACTTTTAATTTCTCCAGCCGAAAATGAGAAATTTTCTAGGCATTCCAGAACGATAAAAGTGATACTATTACATCGCTTATAAACTTTTTGAGACGTATGTACTGGTAATTGAATCTTATATTTTTGCAGATGATCTTCCAGTTTGATTTTAGCAAAATAATAATTTGTTCAAAACCAATAATAACCAGAAACTCAAGAATATTTTACAAAAAAAATGTCAGAAGTTTTCATGTTTTTTTTACATTTTCTATTTTTATCTATTTTTTTTTCGTCCAGCCTATAAAATTTGCGCAGCATTTTTTAAGTCTGTAGCAAGAAAGAGTTAGATTTGAAGACATTATATTTAAACAAAACGGGTAAGGTTAGCAAAATATTCCATTTTTTCTTTGTAATTTTGTCAGAATATCTGTTTGTGCCTGAAAGACTCAAAAATATATCTCTAAGTAGTATTAAAACAACCGAAGTTGCAGGTAGTTAAAGTTTAATTGTTAGCTTTTGAAAATTTGCCAAAATTGTGCTGTTTTTATGATTATTGAGATTTCTGATTAAAAAAACAGTTTACCCATTGCTTTTGTTACAGTTCATTAAACACTCGCGCCTTTAGGCGCCTCTTTGAAATATTGTTGGAGCTATATGTGTCGTGCATGACAATTTGAACAAACAAACTGAATTAATTGTTTTTTAAAAAAATGTCATAGGGTCAAATAAGCAAGGCGTCCAATATCCAAAATGAGCTGCTCGTTGGAAAAATCAGGAACTCGGCCAAAATGCTTCAATAAATATCATTATGCCGCGGCATTAGTAAAACTGGGCATTTTTTTCTGAACTATAAGTTTTTGAAAACGGAAATTAACGTTTTTTTGAAAAATATCTTCAAATCACTGCTTGGGGGCAACATTAATCTTCAAGTCATTTTGCCATCGGCATTAAATAAAATGAAATTAAATGATTATTAACTTTGACACACTGTCAAATTAAAAAATGTTTTCAGCGTTTTCAAATAAATTTTCTAGCGTAGTGCAGAGAAATGGGATGGAGTATAAGCCTTCAGAAGTCGATTTTGTATAAGAAAGACAATCAAAAAATTTCTCAACTCATTACTGAATTCACTGATATTCCAAAAAAATTGCGATCATTTTTCTTTATTTTTTTCCTATAGATGTTTAGCTTGGTGCTTTAAATTTAACCTCTAATGAAATCATAAGCTTTTTTGAGCGCTGCAAAATAGCAAAATTTGAAGTTGAAGTTTATTAAAACTGGTTCTTAGAGGTTGACTCTTCAAAAATCATTTTGAGAAGAGTAACTTTGCCTCTAATCAGCGCAACATTTATTGACAGGCAGTAAAGTGCTGCATAAAAATTAACTTTTCATTCATTTCCTTTCCTGCTACAATAGTACAAAAGCAGTCACTTGACACAATGTGTGCTTACAATTTGAGGAAATAATTTTCCTAATGAGACGAATTTTTAATCGACTTTATATAATACACGACACACACACGCACAGGCGAGCGCGTGCTAGCTAGCCATCTATATAGTGACGGAGATTGTTTGTTATCTAATCGATACTTGATACTTAGTTAATGAGTACTAGTTGCTGTAGGAACAGTGGTGGAATTAGTTGGGGTGAGATGGGATAAAAGGTAGGAAAATAATGGCAGAATGGGGGCATAAAAGAATTACGAGGGGGCAATTATGAGGTTTCTTAGACAATCAATTTCCACGCTCAGCTACTTTTCTAATCCATTCAATGGGCATACACGCGCGCGCACGCCGGAAATTACTAATTATTATGCAGAGCCACTGATAAAAAGTAATTACGTAGCCTCAGGACAAAGAAGAGGGAAAAGAAAACAAAGCATTTTATTCAATTGACTAAAATCAAACTTTTCCCAACATTACTCAATTCCTCAACTTAGTTAGGAAGCAATAAAATGGAGTTGGAAATGTGAAATAACTCCTTATTTACACGGGATAAAAGAGAGCTTTTGACGTGTTTATTTGTGACCCAATAATAGTAGGTGAATATTTAATACAGTAAAGCATTTTGCTAATCTTGGGCTCCATAGCTGAATGTAGATCAGATTTAGGCTATGCTAAAAGATGACACAGAAAAAGAAACGCGCGCTCAGTTTTCCCTCATTTCCACCGACTATTTATAAACAAGTGTTTTTTAAGTGATCGGGGAAGTTCACGTCGATTGTTGATTTTGAACTATTTCAGAAAAAATGATAAACCGACTGTTAGTGGCAGCTCTTTTCAATAAAAATCATTTCGATTTTTTAGAGAAAAAATGTGATTTAACAATTACAGCAATTTTTGGATCGTTTGTGCCCCCCATCTTAGTCGGTGCATATTATTTGCACCCCTAAGACGCACGTGCCATATTTTTTCATAATGATGTAATGGCACGTGCTCTGTAACTGGGGGGAGCATAACGTACTGGGAGGGGGGGGGGGGGGGGGGCAAACGGAAAAGATCCCAATTTTCATTCAACTTTAAAAAAATACAAACCAGGCAAATTATTTCGGGATTTAAGTAAAATCTGGTGGTTACAAAGGTTCACACATTTGTTTTCTACGAATACTTACTCTTCGAAAAAAGAACAGCTCCTCAAATGCTCTAAAACTTTCCCGCCATCGTTCAAAGAAATTTTTTGTTTGCTCTTCACGCCATATGCTTGTTGGTATGCTAATTGCATTTGAATATCGGCCGATTGTACCCTCTGAATAGTTCAACTTCCTTTAATAGAAATTTCACAAACTGATGTTCAATCCCATAACGGTTGAGTTTTTGGAACTAAGTGCGCAATTTTTTTATACTCCAGGCCGGTCACAAATGTTTGTTCATTTCGCCGCTCATAGATGTCACATTAAGTCCATTAGCATTCAGTCAAGCATCTTCATTCAATTCCGCCCACCTAAGTACCAAATATACCCGCAATTTAAATATGTTAGACCTCCCCGACCAACTTCAATCAGAGAGAACCCTCCAAGAACCAGTCGGGGTGGGAGTAGGCGGTATCTTGGTTGTAGAGATATTGTTATTAGTAGTGAGAGTGATAACTTAATTCCATCACGCCGCGCCACACTTCAAAGATCGAAGGCCGGTTAACCAAACAGGGAAATAACAGGGAAAGGGTGGGGTGAGGCGGGGAGGTTGCTGGGAAAAAATTGAGTGCCCATAGATCTGTAGAAAATGAAAAACGCAAGGTGAATAATATACCACAATAGATACAAGGGGAAGAATTACATCATAAAGGCGGGGAAATCGGGTTTAAAAAGAAGGAAAAGCGGGCTAAATTTACAACTAAACACAACACCAGGGTCCCAGACAAACAGTCAGTCAGTCACTCTGGGGGGTTTATTTAGCCCGAGTGAGATTGGTTTTAAATAGAGCATAGTCATAAGACAGACAGCACCCGCTCTTCAAGGTCGGATATTTTTATTACTATAAGAAATACAGTCATAGTACAATTAAGTGGAGATGTTTCGTACCCAAGTCCCGCCTTTACAATTTTCCAATGCTAGCGTTGAATTTTTCCACAATTTACTTAGTCTGTTAATCATATGATGATGTCATTTGCAGAGTCAGACAGAAAATGCAGACAGTTTTTGTCCCAATTTTATTCGGGACATTCTCGGCTTATCGGAAGGGGGCTTAAATACAGCAGCCTTCTGCAGAGGAAATACTATTATAACTGATATCTCCTCTCGCATATAGATCGCACACATACATTGCAATCACTCAGACATTTACTACAAACAATCTAGAAGTTTAAATATATCACCTTTTAACAGTACAGTCACCTCATAAGCAGAATACATCTCATTGGGACCTATATTTACACTACGAGAATAAAATATCGCATCACTTCCACAGCTACTCAGACTAATACTCTAAATTTATCACAAAAATAATAGGAAAAAAGAGCTAACTTCTTGCGCATAACGGGGGAAAATGCGCGCGCGGTTACACACAACGGAAGGTTGTAAATCCAGGTTCTCACCAACCCCCTCCCCAAATTCCGTTGAAAATAGTGGGAAAAGCTGAGAGGGGGTGGGGGGGGGGGGGGGGATTGGATGGATAACAAAGAGACACAAGTGGGAATTCTGTCATGTGAATCGAAGCGGTGCCTTACACTTGCGCTATTCATCCCCATCTTTTTTAATCACGATCTCTTCTACACTGTCACACTGCCCTCTGGCCATTGATACTATCACAAATACAGACAACAGTCCGCTTGCATCTTTTTTAACTCTGTTTATTATGACAGAGGTCGTTTCGCCAGCACTCAGACGGAGAGGATTTGAAATAAGAACGACGGGATGGGACTGTTCTTTCTAGGATGAGAAAGGGGAGGGTGAAAGGGGACCCTTTAAGGTGGGACTATCAGGTGGATGAAGAAAGCACTTAATCTACATTGCGCACAATATTAGTCAACTCCTATTAGCAGACATTGGTGAAGAAAGCAAAACCCATTTACACAACCACGACACTTTCAGCAAAGCCAGCAACATAGAGCTCCGTTAAATTATAAATGTTTATCAACTTATTCAACATCAGAGTTCGTTTATGACCTGATTTGGTTTCAAGGTCATTTTCGGTCTTTAAAAAGGTCTAACAGGTTTCGACATTACGAGCAGTTTTACCGCTACTACTAGCAATTCTACTGCAGTTTAAAGTAGCTTTGAGTTGAACTAAAAACAAGGCAGAAATTAAAATGTAGCATTTCACCTTCAGAAAGATCCAATCTAATCTGAGTGAAGAATTACTTCATCATAAATCACACATCATAAAAAATTCACTTCCATTTGAAGCACGCAAAACACACACAGGAAGGCAATTTCAGTTTCCAGGCACTCTTAGTACTATACTATACTATACTATACTACTACTATTGCCACAATTTGGAAGGAATCTATATAGCTGCGGCAAGAGTGCAGGGGGAAAGCGAGGGACTAAAAAGGAAAGCACAGCGCGCGAGTAAGAGCGGGATATGATTAATTCGCGGAAACTGCAACTGCTGCTGATTTCCCAACAAGGAAAGGGAAAGGTGTGTGCGTGTATGAGTATTATAGCTAGAGAGCGTGAGAGAATATAGGAAAGGGGAATGTTTATGCGCTTTATCATCAACATAACACAAACTCAAATTCACTCAATCTAGACACCACAACTTATTACAAAGCTAGTATAGAAAACAATTTGTTTACTCAGTAACCGCAAAAGCAACACCGCTACGTTCCTCCAACCAGGTCTCTCCCTTCATAGACACACAAACACACATGCGCACCTTTTCATCATCATCATCAACATCAAAACTGTTCTTATTTGCTGACTAAAGCGCCGCTGTGATTGGCTAAGCGGATGAGTAATCAAGCACCTAGTATTTCTGCAACTACTAATGCTACAAATAAGATTAAAGAAACAACCATTAGAAATCACAAAGAGAACAGGGGGAAGGACAAATGCAGAGAAGAAAGGGGGAGTGAATGTTGAAATAGAGGGAATATAAAACCAGGGAAACCACATTTTACTACTCCACAATATCTCATAACCTACTTCCTGCAATTACGTTGTTGCTAATATACACCAATCCACATCGAAGCAAACAGAAAGAGGTGCCTAGATAGAGAGAGATCTAGTGTGACAGCTAAGCGGACAAACATCCCACACATTGAATGCGGTTATCAGTCAAACCCAGTTTCAACTCAAACTAACATATCATGCCAAATTCAACTATAACGTAAAAGAGAACTTTACAGATGAAGATCAACCTAAACAATAATGCGAGAATAAAGTCAACCTAATTCGCAGTCTGCGGTCACTAACGCCGAAAATATAGCAACGACTAATTCACAAATTCAAATAAGCTGAACTAGTAACAAAATGTAAAAACCACTCATGGTACAAGCAATGATCAATTGCATCAATTCGCTGAAAACATTCTTTCATCTTAAAAGAAAACACACAATCAAACTGTACTATTGTCATCAAATTTGTCCATGTCTATAGCAAGGGAATAGCAAGGGAAACCCAAGGAAAGCTAATTCTGTGCTCTTTGAAAAAAAGTTATCCAACTAGATGACTTTTTATAGAAATTGTACACCCAGCTGGTTCCCTTTCCAATGGAGAAATCACAATTCACTATTTTTTGAGGAATTAATCAACAACAAAAACAAAATTGGGAAAGTTTGTCGCTAAAAGAACAATTCTTCTGAGCGCCATTTTTGTTCAGACCCCACTAGAAAGCCCGTCCAGCGTAGAGTGTGAAATAAAAAATATTTTTCAAAATTTCGTCTTTTTCGAGGAGTTACGGAAGTTTAAAGTTTGAGAGTCGACATTTCACACTCTTTTTATCCACATTATTGAAATTTTTGAAAACATTTGTTAATTTTAGTCCAATTAGGTTACCAATTTCAATACACAAGGGTTTATTAACCCCGAAGTGTCGAGGCTATTTTCGGTCTCCTCGTGGTTTTCTAGAACAAATTAAGTTTGCATTTGGATGTAGATTTTCTAGATCCAATTTGTTCATTTGTTGCGGGCATTGGGCTTCTGTTTTGGTGTTTCTCTTATGAATTTCCGGTGAAGTATACTTAATGCTAAGCATTTGTTCCAATGATGAAAAAATGTTGTTGTCTGAAGCCGTCTGTGGTCAACTTTGTTGACTTTGACACAAAAAGTTTTTTTATGTTTTTTGTTCCTTAGTTGTATTGTTATTGGGTCCCAAAACTGACAATACTTACTGAAGTGATCCCGTGGCCTAAACAAACGTTATTAAATATTGTCTACAAATATAGTTCGTGCAGTTTAAGGTATTGAATACTTCCAAGCTATTTGATTCAGCAAAACATTTAGTGTTTTCGTTCAAACTTTTTAAAATTATTTCATTTTCTGTTTTATATTGTATCGTTTCTAAAACCCAAATTGAAGAAGTCTCGTTAACGTTCGAATGACAACAGTGGTTTTTATTTGGATCGTTTTTGTTGTTGTCTTGCCCTTGATTCTCATCTATTAAAGTCTTCACAAGCCGATAAGGAGAAACATCTGAAAACTTATTTTCCTCTCATTGGATAATTAATCATAGATACAAAACTGACGCAACTTAAATTCGAAAAACTTTTGAGCTTTTTGTCTATATTTGGGTTCTCAATCACTTGTTTTTTGTTTAATTTGGTTGGTTACAATGGGACTTATCAACTGCTCTGATTGCTTACAAGACCAATTGTCTGTCTAAGGAACTTAACTAAACCTTCTGAATCTGTCCATTTGACAGCGATTGGTTTTTAAATACCAGGTTGGGAAAACTTTCCCCTCAATATTGTTTGTCTAATTGTATAATAAACTCATTATTAAACGATTCTAGCTGCACAGTACACGAACGTTTTCGCTATTGTGGGCTTAAAAATTTGTTATATAATTAGCTAAAGCAAATTTTTGGTACAATGCAATAGCAAACCTGAAACCTCACTAAAGGCTTAGTTTGTGATCATCTAGCTTATTTAAATTATCAACATCTATTTGAATTTGCTTCTCAATTTAGATTTATAAGTGAAACCAGATTTTGTCCGTTCAATTAAGGGCTCAGAGTCAAATCGAAACTAATTAGGGATCAAGTTAGCTGAATAATAATTTAAGTTATTACGAGAGACTTTACTGTTTGATCCTTAGTCTACAAACGGGATAGATGTTGGTTTCTGACCATCAATTTGCTTCAGTTCCATCTGTTCTACTGCATTCTAGTGAAAAAAATTGATCTCGCTGGTATTAACCCCTTTTTGTATACAAGTCAGTCTTTTTTTAAGAACCTATCAGTTTGAAATACAAAAAACGGACAAATGAAAAAACAAAGGCTACATTTTTGTATTTATAGTGCATAAATGCTGTTGTCTGAAGTGTTCCGGGGACGATCATTGCTTTCGTCGACTTTCATGCTGCCTGTTTTCACTAAAATTTTGTTCAATTTTAGTTCTTATTCTCTACTGTTTTTAGGTCCCAATAATGAACTGTCGTTGAAGTTTAAGTGTGGCCTAACAAATCTAAATGAAGTCTTTCTTTTATAGTTATTAGTAATGGTATTAGTTACTTTGAATCTTTCGTTAAAGAAAGTAACAGATTTTGACTTTCAAAATTGGTTTGTCGACTCTTATATAAATCTTGTTTAGAAGATTTCTTAGATGTCTCATACTCAATCTTATGTGCTTCTGCCTAGTGTTTCTTTTTGAAATTTACTGTGAGGTTTTATCTGGTAAAACATAATTTATTCAAAAGAAACTCTGTTGGGGTTTATTCTGGATCTTTTACGTTTTTTATATCCGCATGTTTTTTATATGAACCATTTTGCTCAAGCAATGTTTTGACAAGTTCCAAGGGGAAACATGACTTACTTCTCGAGTGATTTACTTCGTGACTAAATAGCTTAGGTAACTTCTAAATGAGTTCGATATGATTTTGCATCACAATTTAGATTTATAAATGAGTGCAGAGGTCATTTAAAAAAAAACCTTCCTGCGTTGACTTATATGTCCGAAATAAGAATTTAAAATCTAATCGAAACTCAATAGAGTCCACTCGACATTAGAGTTTAAGATTTAATTTGAGCTCAGGATAATGTTGATTTTTGGAACTCGTTTTACGTTTCTTGGTAAAATTAGTTGTTCACTTGATAAAATTGTTTTTTTTTCTGCTGTCAAAGGTCTTAGGGTTACGTTAGAAGAAGTTTTTTCAGAAGCTATCGGAAAAAAGATTTTTTAAAAAGGGAAGGGAGCATTGCGGTAATTGGCCTCGTCAGTTTTGAAGAAACTTAGTGTTAGAGATCAGTGAAGCTCTAAGAGTACCCCAAAACAACTCAATGCCCCTACTTTAAAAAGTTTTTGACATAATTATAGTAAATAATTGCTACAAACTTTACCAATGCTCAATCGGTTCAGGCAGCCGAAAAGAGGAAAATATAAAGCCTGTTTTGAAATTCACAATTATTCAGCAAAAAAAACATGATACAACAGTGGAAACTATCAAAAGAATTCATAAACCTTACAATCCAAAAAAAAAAATTAAATTTCTTTACTACACGAATCCAGTCAATCTGGTTCACGGGGCAGTTTTCTTTCACCTATATAAAAGGTTGAAAAGGATCACTTCCTCGACCGCGTGCTTTCTTGCGCCTTTACAGACAATTTCCGTCAATCATATCTTTGTAAACAAGGAGACTCGGTAATGTGAGTTCACACAATGTTCCTACAATGCTCATATTTTTGTCTTAATTGTCTACCAAAGGAGGAGGAGAAACAAAACTTTCAAAAATGCACTCTTCGAACAAAATTGGTTAATGACAAATTTGTCTTAAGTGCACACTGATGAATGGATTAATTAATGCCGCATTTGAGTGCCGATGATGCCCGGTGTTGATTAAATTATGAGACAAGACAAGCAAAAAAAGCAACAAAACAAATTTGCGTCTAACCCAAAATATATTTTTTTAAATACTAGCAAATCAAAATACATCAGTTAAAATATAAACTAAAAAATCCACTTGTACTTCACCTCAAAGGGGATGTGACAATTCTTTAACAAGACTTTGTAACATGCCAAAAAGAACAATACAAAATGAGGCAAAGTCAACCATCAGCTGTCAACTACAAATATTTACAGGATTGAGCCTTATGCAACTCTATTGGAGCCATTGGGAGCATAATCGTGAAGAATAATCATACCTGTCATTCATGCGATTAGGAAAAAAGAGAAACAACAAAATCAATGAACAAAATTCAATGCTAATAGCGACCAAAAATCAATATCAATTTTTTACTAACCCCTAATAAAGAAGTCGAAATGGCAACAGATAATAACATAGTAAAAACAGTATCAACTAAAACCTCAATTAACATTTCATCAGCAATAAAAACTTGTATTTCTCTTGAAAGCACGAGAGCGGTATTTACTGGGACTAGGTTACAAGTAGACAGCGAAAGAAAAGAGCAAAATTGAAAACACGTATATATCTTTGCAAATGATTTCCCAGTTAAAAAATATTAGCTCTAAGCTGAAAAGACTGGAAAGGTTTTTTTTTATTTATAGTGCATACGCGGAGCCATTGAGATCTCTCATTGTCAAGAATTTGTCATAGGACTACAATAGAAAGTAACAGATACATCTAAAAGTCAAGTAATCAATTAAAATTTGGGAGAAAGTGCTGTCGAAGTCATTGAAAAGATGTGCTATCCATTCTAGCCATTTCTCTCACCATCAAAACTAATTGAAACCGTCAATAATGTTGTAGTTTGACACACAAACCAAATAAAAGAAACAGAAAATTGATCAAATATAAAAAATATTACTAATTAATCAAATCTTAAAAATCAAAATAACGTAGTTGAAAAACTAGTAAAAACACAAAATTTTATCTCTGGAAAAAGAGTTAAGCTGTGTTTATATTTGAGATTATGTTGCAAATTGTCAGAAAAGAGATTTTAAAAAATCGCCGAAACTCAAAAACTTATCTTTTGAACAAAATTTTTTGTTTGAACGACATTTTTTATTAAAAAACGTAAACTTTCACCTAAAGGAAATCAGAAAAAAAATACAATTTTTATTGAAGGTCAATTGTACCTCAAAATAATGGAGAATAAACCTTTCAACAAAAAAAACGAGTACAGACAGAACTCAAAATTCCAAATATTTTTCCGAAACACATTCTAGAAGCCTTTAAAACCATAAGCTATCAATTGAACTGATCCCTCCTCGTTTCAAGGGGATATGTGACACAGACAGCAAAAATGAAAACAAAAATGACCAGTATCCAAATTATTTTATAAAAATTCTGAAACCACCTATTTTCCTAGCCGTAAAACCAGTAGCTGCAACATGAACAACACCAAAAATATTTTTCTATCTTCCAAAAGTGGATGAGAGATTTCACTAAGAAGACTAAGATTCAAGTTGTCGAAAAGAAAAACAGAAAAGGGCAGAGTTCAAAAAGTCGATCAAATTTTTCAAAACAAAAATTTTCACAATTATGAAAACCATTAGCAACCAACTGAAAAAAAATCTGATTGTTTGTGTCTCCGGAATAAGTCACTGAAACCTGTCATTATCAGAATGTGCGATAGCATACAAAAAAATTAAGTATAGGCAAAACAAAAACTCAATTAAATTTTTGCAAGAAAACGATCTCGAACCCGTTAAAATCATACGAAAACCACTAAAAAATTCTATTTGATAACAAGCGTATTCCTTCAAACGTTATGTGATCTGTTATCAGAATGATAATCTCACAAGGCAACAAAAGCAACCTCTAAAATTGGCAAACTTCTGAAAGTAAAAAATTTTTTTAGAACCCGTGGTATCGAAGCAATGAAGCAAAAATTAAAAGAAACCTCTAGAAAGACATTACTTTCACTTACTAGAAGGAAGATGTGATTTCTGTTTACCGAGACTAAGGAACAGGATGAAAATTTAAAATAAGTAGAATATTTCAAAAGTAAACCGATTTTCTTAGAACAAATATATTCAAACACAAAAGAGCCATCAGATGTCAATTGAAAGCATTATACGGATTCAAGCTACCATTTAGAGCAGCTAAAAAGATTCTTATTCATTGATACTCACCCATGCGACTGCAAAATGGACAACAAATGCGGGCAAACTAGAAGAATTTCTATCGAGTTTAGGAAAACACATTGTTGAAGGCATAGAAACCATGAAAGTTATCTCTGAAAACAATATATGATTATGGGGCCTCATTTTAAAACATAACGTGAGTGCACAGTAGTTGAATTTGGATTCCACTTTTGTCCGTAATAAACAGAAAAAAGGCAAAAAAATTGCTCAAATACTTTTCAAAAAAGACATTGCCTCAATGGAATCATAATTACTCTTGATGGTCGGGATTCACGAAGAGACCAAAAATGGCCTGAATAACGCGATTCGGTCAATTACAACAGCTGATTATTCCATTGTTAACTAAAATAGATACTTTGACAACAAAATGTCAATATATCAAAATTAAAAGATTCATTTTGCATAATGATTGTTTTAAAATAGCAGAACACCGGCAAAATTTTTATTCTGCAACACAAGACACTTCAGTAGAGCTGACCAAACGTCTGTTAGCAGTTTGATGTCTGTTCCTCGAGCTTTCTGCTGTACGAGCTTTCTAATGATACCAATCACAACTCTTGTTCAGCTCTATCGATCGGCCAAAATTGACTGAACAAAAAAACACATTTGAGTATATAGTTCCTCCAGCTCCCCCCACTGCAGTGGGTCGGAAAAAAATTCAAAGGTAACATTCAAAGGTCCGCAACAAAGATGTTGTATTGGACAGTTTTTAAAATAGCTTATTTCTCGCGTCTCGCGGCAACTGTCGACGTTAAATTCGACAATTTAGCTGCCAAAGTATACAAAAGAATGATTTCCGATTAGGAAAATTAAACGCCAGTTAAATTTTTAAAATCTTTCCCCGAGACGTTATGGAGAACATAGCTGGCAGATTACCAGAAAATAGCCACAATAGATTTGTAGATTGGCAGTCTAAAAAAAAACAGTAAAAAAGACCGACCAAAAAAATTCGTCTTTTCATTGAAGGCTGATCTGTTATATTTTGATTAAAAATCTGTATAAGTTATTGCTGCCGCTAGCTGATCTCAAATAACTTTCATTTAAAGTGACACACACCTATCTGACATTATCTCTTTGAATTAAAGTAAATAAAAGTCAATTTCAAAGTAAGGAAGTCATTTTTGAGAGTGAGGTAAGTCAAGTGTGACCAAAAATTTAATCACGCGCATGAACAAAAAAACTCGCTCCACTAAAAGCGAAAAGTGGCGTCACACATGCAATTCAGTTGAAAATGCATGAACGAATGAACAAAAAGTGGCTGGGACGTCATATGGTCGTAACAAAAATCATGACGACGAAATAAAAAAACATAGCAGGACAAGTCCTGACGAAATTTTCATTGACTAAACAGAAAATTAGACCTAGAATGGACTATAAATGGATTGGAAAAACCATTAAAAAAATCTGATCCAAAAGATTGAAAAAACAGTAAAAATCAAAGTGAAATTGCCACATAGGAACAAAAAAACCACTAGCGAGAAAGCGAATTTTTGTTCAAACATCGTTTTCTCACTCTGCTTTAAATTTGGAGCGAAAAACTTTCACGCCGCAAAACCACTCACTTTCTCGCTCCACTTCCTGTTTCGGCGTGACCAAAATCACCATTCCAATTTGACTTCAAAAATGATGAAAATGTGTGAACAGATCTTAAAAAAACATAGCCGGAAGAATTCCGGAAACGACTCGAAGGAGAAAATTGCCCATACTTATGACTTAACAACTAGAACAACTATTGTGAATATTGAACTCCCACAAATGTCATAAAAAATTTAAGGAAGAATAGAAACGGCATTCAAAAACAAATTGAACAAAACTAGAAAAACTTAAAGAGTTATTTTTAACAGTACAAGGAAACATAAAGCCGAGTAAAGTTAGTTTGCAACAAGAGCAATAGAAATCTCCCAAAACAATGAGCAAGTCATTAAAGGCTAAAAAACTTGTCTAAGATTTGAAAAAAAGAAAAAAATTCAAAAAAATTAAGAAAAATGGTTTAAAATTTCTCAATTTTTCTGTCAATTTATCTAGAAAAAAATTAATTTATACCAAGAAAAGTTTAATCAATTGGTACTTGAACATTCCTTAAGTAACAAGCTTTTATTCAAATCCCATAAAGCATTAAAACAAAAAAGCAGGCAAAAAATCATTAAATTTCGTCTGAAAATCAGCAAAACTAATCAAAAACCTCCCAATTAGCATTAAACTCAAATTAACTACTTGAAACCTTCAATTCCTATCGAAACAAGCCCATAACTAATACAATATCATAACTAAATCTCATAATCATCAAAAGTTGCAAAAAACTGCTTTCAAATGCCGCACGTGAATAAAAAAATTCGCTCGCTTAGAGAAAATTTTTTCACACATTAATTTTTCGCTCTCTCAAAAATAGCGGTATGAACAAAAACCACTCTCTTTTTGCTCCACTCTTCACTATTGTTCAGCCCCAAAATCACTCCAAATTTTTTCACGCGTTTCATTTCCCGCTTCAAAAATCACTCCAATAAAATTGATTTAAAAAAAGGACTTCTCCAATACTCCTCTTCGAGTCGTAAAAAGACAGCGCCCCAATACAATTCAAATTCTTTGAATTGTAAAAAAACCAAGAGAAGGCCAATAATAGCCCCAGCTATCGCTGTGTGGCTATTAATAAAAAAAATCAGAATTACAGTTTCTGCCCTAAAATTTATTCCTCTTCGATCATCTTACCTTCTTTCACAACATTTTTGCTACATTACAATGCAATATAGATATTGTTTCTGAAAAATTTTAACGTTTCCACTATAGTTAACGTTTCCACTATAGTTAAAGTTTCCAAAATAGTTAACTTGCAGCACCCATTGAGTGCACTCTATCACAAACAAGATTTTTAAAAAACTTTTACAAGATCGAGCCAGTTGTTAATGCTAATAAATTGAGACTACATGTTGTGTAATCTGGCCAAAAATCCGAAACCACTGCTCAGAAACCACTGGTGCAACTTAACAAAACTAATATTAGAGAGGAAGACCTTCTTGCTGGGCTATGCTGTTTTGTTTCGGGAAAATAACCAGGTAATCAGACACAAAATGAACAGGAAAAGAATGTAAAAGAAACCAAATAATTGAAACAATCATTGCATAGCTGTACATAGCGTTGTTGGCTATTGAACGATAGACGAAATGTTATCTGAATAAAAAACAATTCACTAAAAATGGTATCAGTTTGCGTCACAATTGCAAAAGCAAGGTAGACAAAAAGCAAGCAGAGTAAACGAGCCTAAAAATGGGAAACTAATTTGCTATGGAACTCTACTCCAAAAAAGCAAGGTGAATGTAAGACATTTTTGAGCACGAGATGTCCGCTTGATTTGAGGCAACTCTTTACTAATAATGTTTTAAATCATACTTTTACTTTCGAAGTTATATTACATTTCAGAAGCATCACGTCAAAACTTCCAGACGCGTAGTAATTAACACCAGCATTAAGGTCCAATAATACACCTTTAAAAACTCAAGATTAATATGAAATTATGCTGAAGATAATAAAACATTCCTGTTTTGATGTCGAAGTGTTGTCAATATCGAAAGACCTTGTAAATACAATTTCCCTCAAGTTTGACATTAACTACTCAAGAGCTCAGCTTTAATATACTCATTAAAACTCTGAAGTAGGGTAGAAATTTCCTTGACAACAATTTGATCTAACTAGTGAACTACTTTGACGTCAGTCAACCTCTCATTAACTTCCATCTCAAATTGATTCGCGCATTTCATCAAAAGAGGAAATTGATCCTCCTAAAAAGGAATAATTCGATCGCGTACTCAGGAAGCACGAGTGTCGGCTTACTTTCAAGTGCCTTGATGAAAAATTTGCTGTTTCTTTTATACGATATCATTAATTTGTCAATGCTTCAAAAGCAACGACCTCTACAAACCCACATAAAGTTTTATTTGAAATAATGTGAATAGTGGTTTTAATCATGCAATGGTCACGTGCGCGAGATTATAAATAGCATTACCATGTCAAATACTGTTATTTGGAAGATAATTTTGTAATTCAAATTTGAGATGTCTTCTTATATCAACGTCATTGAGAGGGTAGTATAGCTAATACCTGGATGATAGCAAAACTTTAAAGACAAACAATATATCATAAAAATACCGAAGAATAAAAACTAAACATTATGCCTCCGCAATGTCAATGAATAATTGTTGAGATGTAATTTTTATGAACGGAGTTAGAGTTTGAATTGGTCTCACATTTATATGTTTTGCACAAGAGTATTTTGAAAACCAATGTCAGTACAACACATGCAGGCAGTGACCTTGTAAGTATGCTACATTTCTTGACATATCTCGAAAGGTTACAAGATTAACGGTTTCAAACAAGCACTTCAGGCCTCAATGTGGCTGCCTCTCCCAGCAATAAACCATTTCTGACAATATTTCTTTTAAATTATTTTCATTTGTCATGCTCAACTGTAATTTACGGAGGTGTTTTCGATCGCCATGAGCACGTGTTCAAATTGTTCACCGAATAATAATTACTATATTTCATTGACTTCAGCTATAAAATTTTATGGACTACTTGGCTAGCTGAGGTGATACAGGGTTAATTTATTGGGCCAAAATATACAACAAGGTCGCCGAGAGATGTTGTTTCATCGCTGCCACAAAATCCTCCGCAAATCGCAGAGTTTTGCGGAGATGCGGACGTTCTAAAAGGGCGAGGCCCAATTTAATGACCCGAATAAGCCGGAGGGAAGGCCTTTGGTAAGCTACAGCAAAGAACCACGAGTCATAAAAGCTAATGGGGATAAAGTTGTTTGAAATGGATCGCAACAGTAAATTGACATAGTTTTATGTCAGTGATAAATCACGCACAAATATACACAATCCTTTAAACGAGTTAGAAGGGCCCTTTACATGGTAAGTTGAACAATCTCAAACAACAATTAGCAATTTGAACAGGAAAGCGATTACAAATTTGTTCCTCGATTATATCGGGGGAACGGCAAACAGCTATCAAAGCGCCTACCATTTTCGAACGTGCTCCAATTCCCAAAAGTAGATCAGCCTCTCTATTGTTAGCATGAAACGCTCACTTAATTCTTGGAATCTAATTGCTCAGGACTTCAATCGGGTCACACGATTTTTAATCAGTGACACAACACCTGATAATGGTTGTGATAACTTGCGGTTTATAAATAGACAACACTGCCGCAGATTGGATTAAACTCTCATGCTCTAATTTGTTTGTTTTTGTTTCACCTCAGGGTGGCATGAAGGACTGTCTATTATAGACTTCTAAGCCCTCTCCTCTTCAACCTTAGACCTCCAGTATTGTCTAGAACAGTGCTGTCTAGACAATACAACTCTGCTCAAACATTAGTTAATCTAAACCAATCAGAATCCAGGAGCAATTTTTCCTTTTTACTGCAATCAAAAGCTACCTTTTTAAGAAATTGGAGTTTGGATATTAGATACCAATAAATTGCATTTACCGCAATTGGATCCAAGTTTTCTATTTTCAAAATGTGACATTTAATCAAAAATTAAATCCAAAAATCAATTTTTGTTTTAACTTATAGCCATTCGGCTATTGTTTTAAGAACCCAGTCGGCTAATTGGCAGAGTTAACAACTCGGAAGCATGTGGACAAGGTGAGAAGACAATAACAACAAACTTATGTTCTGTGATAGAAGGAGAGGAGACATTATCAATTTAATTTTGTGAAATGGTCAGGAAGGAAGTCTGCCTGGTGGTGGCAATGAAGGCAGGCTTGTTTTCTAGGAGATAACAATCTCTCTGTTCAAAGCAACAGCGGCAAATCTGGTTTGAATTAGGACACTACTCTTGCTTAGTAGTCCAAATCGGAGATTAACAAGGCGACTCTAGACACGGTCACACAGATTCACACCTACTCCCACGCTAATAAGGAGATAGCCAAATAGGTCCAACATAAGGGGCTTCCCAGTGATTTAGTCGATTGAAGGCAGCGTTTATACTGCACTCGAGATCATAGTTTAACAAACTCTGTGGAGACGTTACAAAATTATTTAGAATTGAGTTATATTTACTGAAACCTTAAAAGCAGTCACAACATACAATCATTGGTCCAAGATTTCGATCCAAGCAAAGCAGTCAAAAAAGCTCATGATATCACAATTGCCCATACCCACATTGCTAGCCCGAATCTATATTTTACCCGATGTATAAAAGCAATTTCAATATAGTGGGCTAATCTCTAACCAATAATATTGACGAACAATCGATTAATGCCGGAGCATTTGATCGCAAACGACGGCGAGTGCTCGAACTCATTATTGAGCAATTAAGCCTCACTGTTGGCAAATTAATTAACTTAACCGTATTTTCTAGGATTGAAACAGTACGAGCAAACAGTTCATTAATCAAGTCCGATAGTTCGAGTGTGCAATAATAATATCTAATTTATTGGAAACGATGTAGGAAACGATGAACTATATGGATCTACACTGATGATTTCTATGGCGTACCATCTGCGCTTAAGTCTAAGTTTAAAATAAATTGCTCTCAATCGGCCAACATGCAGTTCTATTGCTCTCGATTCTATTACAGCCTGCTTTAGCGAACGGGAGTAATTAATTCCATGAGGGACTTCAAAAAACGTAATTAGAGCTTCAGAATGTTCCAAAAAACCCCTCAAGGTTTTGAAAACAACTTTCCATTCTGTCAGAGAGGAAGTTGGGAATATCCCAAGGCAAATTGTATGAATTACAGAAAAAAGCTTTTAATGTTTCATCAAAATCATAAGCCGTCTTTCTTCTGCAGACAAAAACGAAAGTTTTTGTACACAATCTAGAAAGATTAATGTAGTACAATTTGAAAAATTCGACCATATAGACGTGTTGCGTGTGTGTATAAACACACACAGCAAGAACCACACACACACACAAATCTCGGCACCAAAAAAACATTAAAAAAACATGTTTTTGGCCATTGGTTTTTACACAAGGCTCGCCAGCGTTCGGTTAGTTTCTTTGTCTTCGTTATAAAATGAGGTGTGGTTTTCGAGGAAATTGTTTCGGTAAGTAATCTTAACACTACATTTTGATATCAATTTTCCTGAAGTTTTTCAAAAAATTTTGTAAAATCTGATTTTCAATGAGCATAATGGCCCGAGTAAATTTCTAAACGATCTCGTAGATCGGTTACCAGCTTTTTTTTTTTCATTAAACACTTTGTTCTCGAACATTTTTAAAACCCGAAATTGTAGCCAACAAAAAGTAATTTTTCTAACTTTTTAAGGTATCTGACAGTTTTTGCACTCTGCCTCTATTTTTGTCTAAAATGAGACGAAACGTTTCTTTTGGCCTAAAAGGCAGTTCTTCAAAGTATAATTAAAGTTTTGGCCCTTTGAAATATGATTTAATGAAGCAATTTAAAATTTTAATATTTTGGTGAAGTAAAAAAAATTGGAAAATGTTTTCCCGTGTACAGTTTTCCCGTGTACAGTTTTCCCGATCAATAAAATTGGTATTTCGATTGACAGTTACAGTCAATGATGAACATTTTGTAGATAGCGGACTTCGCAAGTTTTTGAACCTAGCAATCCTTGAACTCTCAAGCCCTTAAAATTTCTTGTATTGCATTATACTAGACAAGATTAGTTTGAACGATCTTTTCTGACAATATAATGATTAGGAAAGAAAAACCTTTTTCCATCTTTACTTTTCTACAACAAATTTTGTTGATTTGTTGTTCGTTCATTCCATGAAAACCGTTCTGCTACATCTGCGCTGTTTTAAATTACTGAACTGGTTAATTTTATGAACTAAGATAAATTCAGAAAAGAAAACATATTTCTCCTTTTACTTTCACCTTTTCAAAGTTTGATTTTTGCGATTTTGAGATTTCTAAATTTGCTCCAATAAACCGTTTCGATACAGATGAATATTCGTTTGCATGCTGGTTTTCAATGTGCAGTACCCATAAAATAGGGATAAAGAAGTTTCTTACGGAATTGATTTTTTTCGAACTTTTTGTCAAATAGTGTACATCGTACATTTTTAGGATGGAAACTGTAAAAAATTACTCGTGACAATCAAAAGTCCAATTACACTGATTAAAATTACTAAAAATTCTGTTTTAAGCTTTAGATGCCATGCTATCAGTCACCCCCTTCCCCCAGACCCAGACCGACGTTTTTTCCCTTTCCAATTTTTCCTACAAAATTTTTAAAATTTCTTTTTTTCAAAATTATGAATCCCTTTTTTTCAAAATTCTCCTTTTTTCAAAATTCTCCTTTTTTCAAAATTCCTTTACTTAGAGTCTAGTAAGCCGAAAGGCTCTAGGAAATCTTAATGCTCTCAGGGCGTTACTTGTTATACGTTTTCCAGGGCCAAAAGTTAAAAGGGCCAGAAGAAAAACCATTCACGCCAAAAATTGCATAGAAATACCGCGTGAGTAATATAATTGCTACGACCTCCGTTTGAGAACAATTAATAATTTAAACAACGTAACATCAAGGCAAAAACGTTGAAGTCGAAAAGAACGCTATTAGTGGAAGTCGATAAGATCACCTTCGCTCCTTCGATCTTCGCATGAGCTGGAGGTGGTGGTCTCTCAGTGAAGCATCAAATGCAGTCGAAGCACCAAATGCAGGGAGAATGGAAGCTTCACATAATTTTTTTTGCATATAATGCATTTGGCTGATGGTAACTGCTGTCAAAATTTATACATGTATATAGAACTTAACTTGCCCCCTCACCGAGCTTTTACCCATTTACTGATTATCCTTTAAGAAGGGAAGGGCCTTTTATAGCTGACGATTGTGGAAAATTAGTTTGTTCACACAGGCATTTGCAAAAAATGTCAACGGTGAAAGAAAACAGATATTTTTTTTTCTCAAAAATTAATTAAGGAATCATTCATCGATACCTTGAGGTATAGCAAACAACTTAGTCATTATGTTTCATTTTTCATTAACTGTTCATTTTTCAAAATAAGGAGTTTTGAGAAACTGTTGCCTCCTTTCACTCAAAAATTAGCAAATGCTTCGAAGATTTCTCGTTATCGCTCTGCCGGCAAAGAAAATATGAAAAATTTAACAAAAGCAAAAGAAAGCTCGTTGTTGCCTGATCTACTGCAATAAAAATTATTGCGAAAGATAGAGAGAGACACTTGACACCTCCAGTAAGATTTGTAATGAAAAAGGTATCGCATGACACTTGAGGCATGATATGCACCTCGAGGTAAGAACATCAAAAGCGTACACATTTTAATTACTTACAACTCTTTTTCTTTCATATCTTCATAACAAAAGTACTCATGAAAACAGTAGATGGAAATCTGGTCTCCAATATCTTGGTGCTCGGAGCACCTATATTCCACAGGAAGCCATTTTTATAATCAAGATATTTTTTGGTCTTATCTTTGTCGTTTGCATATGTGATTGCTGTCCGCGTGACGTCTATATACCAACAAACTTAAACAAAAATTTACAATAAACACATAAAATATTTCAATCAGACACCTTCAAAATACGTTTTCTTTTTCACAGAAACAAAATGAAGCAGCGTGGCGTAAATAGCGGGTGATTAAAACCGTTTGAGAGCAACAAAATTCCAGATCAAAATTGTGTTTGCCAACGATGCCACATACCTTGAAAATAAGTGACTGCTATTTACTTCTACAAAAATAGCTGATTAAAAAATAAAAAAAAGTGCTCAAAAGAAATTTCAACTCTTGAGCTCAGTGAATTTAGAGCTCTTCCACTAAATTATTACAATAGTACTCAAAAAACAAAGTTCCCGATAAAAAGTGGATCTTTCATGCCATTATTAAAGCTGGAGCATTCTCAGAATTATTTGCATAATATAAATATTAAATAACATTATGACTATTGTGACACACTTTTACGGCATTTAAGCGACAATATTCTCGGGATTTTTGGGGCAAAAAGGAGGATTCATATTTAGGACAACCAGGTTTTCCAGGAACTCTCCTTGCTCCTATTTATGAAACAGATTAGCGTTAATTATCATGCTGGCCTAGACCAGTTTCATTTTCCCGGGTAGCCATGCAGCTATCCAGAGACATATGAGTGTCTGAAACCTAAACAGACACACTTGTTGTATACATTATGTTTAGAGAGGCAACTAGAAGCACCAAGGCGTGTTTGCAGATCAGTGGCGGTTTTGTGGGATTAGCTGGAACCTTCCAGGGCCATAAATAGATTGGCCTGCTGGGAAGTGAAACCAACCAGGGCACAAATAACACTCATTCAACGCCACAAGGTGACTGTGTCGAAAAGCCGACGTAGGATTAAGCAACTTCAGCAGAACAGTTCACAATACAAGCTTTGGGAGAAAAGGGGGATTTATTCTGTCACCCCCCCCCCCCCGTCACACTTTACAAATCATGAGTTGCTCCAGCACAATATTGTATAAATAACATTAAAACATGCACTTCCTTGTGAGGGCGTAAAAGGTTTATGCTTGTCTAAAACGCGAAACAACAGAAAAGATCCGGAAAAGGACATTCTTAGAAGTAAAAAATATTGAAGCTGTATTAAAAAGTCAAAGTATGGTTTTTAGTACTTTTACTTTAGCCTAATTGTTATTCCAGGAAACCGTCACACAATTCTGTTTAACAGACTTTCTACTAACAGCAACAATGATTGCCCAACTGCCCTTTATGGGCTCTGCTAATCGTGGCAAGTGGCACAGCCCCAAAGTATATTTCGGGGTAACTTTATCGTTTAATCAAGCACCACTATTAAACTCATATTCCGTATACTTTATCAGAATGCAGCCACTCAAGGCTAAGTTGGCAATAAAAATTCCTTTTTTAAAAGCACATATTAAAGCCATGTGTACACTCTACAGCAAAACATACCAGACTGACTAATTTTATGAGCAACTTCAATTCCTGGAAATAATAATAATAAACACTTAAGCACCTGCAATCCACAAAATTGGGCCAAAATATCTATTTTTAGATCACAGATTAACCTTCGGGCAATTTAAGAACACGGTAAAGTTGAAAAATTATTACCACAAAAGTGCTAAACACAACAAATGTTCACTCATTTGGAAAATTAAGTTTTGGGTTATTTAAATTAGTCCCTGCGAGCAAGGAGATCTAGACAGGTACTTAGTTTATAGTTATATAGTGTTTGCGGTTTATCACCACAAGGGTAGGCTTGTCAAATGGCACAACACCTCGCAGGCCAGTCAAAACTACAAGCAAAATAAGCAAAGCCACTATATCCAAACAGACCACCGTTTCAAAGCCACTCTCACTCCTTAAATTCTACTCTCCCAGGCTTGTTTCAAACTCCAATACAAACTTATTCAAATACCCGTCAAAATTGCATGCACAAAAATACATTCCATTTAAGGAAAACCGACCAGGCTTAGATTTATGAAAGACCGCAGCTGACAAGCGGGTACAGTAAAGTTTAATTTGAAGCCAAATACGTTCCGTGTTTTCAATCAAAAGCTTCTCAAAATATGCTCGGGACAATCTTTGTGGGTTGAATCGTGTTTATAAAAAGCATAGTCCGCGTGAATTGAAACAACTCAAGTTTATTGGACACAATCACAGAATGGATACTTAATACAGCAAAGCTACATGCTTCAAAGACAAATTCAAAAGTATTTAGCGTCTACCTCCATATCCTAATATGGTAATATTTTCCTAATTTTAGAGAGCCAGATTTGCACCTAAAACCTTTCATGCCCAGAAACAAGTTTTAATCGGAAGATTAGATTGCTAGAATCCTGCTTTCAAAATTAATTTGACAGAATATTTTCACCTTTTAAATAAAACTTTTTAATGACGATAAGAAGAAACGCGGGCCCGCTACTCAATTTCAACCAATGCAAATAACAAATACTGATGAAGTTACTGAGACAATCAGGCAATCCACGCTCATGTCATTTTTGAGGCATAAGATGTCATAGTGAAATTCCATTTGCAAAAAAACCTAAAGTCCCTATCATTGCCGAAAGGAGATAAAAAGAACATTTTCCTGAAAAGTTTAGGAAGGACCCAGTTCAATTCAGTTAGTTAACTTGGTTTGAATTCAAGTTCGAATCGTGATAATTTGTTCTTTTTACTATTTTTATTATAAAGTATTGAATTTTACACTAAACCTAGCTGGCAAATTGCCAAAATATAGCTGCCGTTGACATCACTAACCAACGTTGGGATTGAAATAAAAAAAAACGAAAAATTGGCGAGAGGATAAGTGTCAAAAATTGATCTAATTTGGTTCCAATTTCAAATAGTGTAACCTAATGAAAAGCAAAAATTACTACGAAGTCAAAACATTGATTATATTGACCTATTTCTAACAAGCATACAATGAGAACTGTCATTAATGAGACTCAGTGATAGAAAACCAACTGGACAGGACTTTTTGAAACCAAGTTGTGACTACAAAGCAGTTATAACCTTAAGATACCAATCAAAACCATTACATCGTTTCTAGTACGCCTCTTTAGAGAACCCAGGAGACCAGTCATTTATGAAACTAAGAAACTAAGAACAAAAATAATTACAAAAATGATCAATATAAAAATTATCGAAATATTAAAAACCTACATTTAGAGTGTCACACACCCATTTGACATTATCTCTTTGAATTGAAGTAAATAAAAGTCAATTTCAAAGTGAGGAAGTCATTTTTGAGAGTGAGGTAAGTCAAGTGTGACCAAAAATTTAATCACGCGAATCAACAAAAAAACTCGCTCCACTAAGAGAGAAAAATGACGTCACGCACGCACTTCAGTTGAAATTGCATGAACGAAGGAACAAAAAGCAGATTTGAAGTGGTTGTGACGTCATATGGTCGTAACAAAAATCGCGACGACGAAAAAAAAACCAAGAGAAGGCCAATAATAGTCCCAGCTATCGCTGTGCGGCTATTAATAACAAACATTACTATAAAAATCGTCGAAATATTAATATAACAGAGTCTTATAAATAGTCATGTAAGTCCCTGACTGTCCTTGATGAAAACAAAACATCCAACTATGCGCGATTAGAACACATATATAACTATTTTAAAACGTTAGTAAAAACAGGATGAAACACGGCAAAATGAAGTCAAACTGCCACACGCGAAAAGCAAGATATTGCATAAACAAGGCCAACACGTTTACAATAATTGCTTCAAACTTTGTTCGAGAGCAATTAAAAGCTCAATGACAAAAAATTCAAAAAACGAAAACTATCATCAATTTGGATGTTTATAAGATCCATTTCCAAAAGTTATTGCTCAAAAACAGACATAAATAAACTGGGCCTCTCAGAAGATCTCAATGAACTTTGACAAACGTAAACTTAAGACTCATCAAACAAACTATTCAAATATGAGAACACGTGAAAATTGAACCACTTTGGGCTTCAAAACTACAGCATAGCCGGGAGATTGTCGGAGAATAGCCGCGATTGACCCTTGTGGCCTTCCATGAATTAAAACAACTAAAAAAATAAGATAGATAGATCAACCACCAGTCCTTTAATAGAAGACTAGACTTTTCGTCAGATTCTGACTGTCAATTTTATGACACACAGGTCTATAAGGAAAAAACCCTACAAGAGCTTTTTCAAAATTGATATTCAAAGTCAGAAACTCAAGACTGATACTCAAGAATTAGGGCATATAACTTTGGCACTACTTAGATGCACACTATTGATCTTTAACTAGTAAAAGTTCATAAAATTTAAAGTTTCATAAGTGAGTTCAGAAGTCATCTTTTTAGTGAGGTAATCACGCAATTGACCTAAAAGCAGAAATGACGTAACCCACATAAATTTTAACTGCAAAGAAGTAGAATTAACTGAAGTCGTTGAAAAAGTCAATTCCAAGAAGCCAGGTCGCAAGAATCATCGATGGAAACGATGATTTAAAACCGCTATGTTCCCAATAATAGCCGTTATCGCTTCCCGGCTATTAATAAATGAGCTTTAGACCAAGGCTTTACTTGTTTATGCTGTTTTGAAAGCTGAAAGACATTGAAAAATCTTACAAAAAAGACAAAGCACCAATAAAATCCAAATTCTTTGTGTTTTAAAAAAGGAGAGCGCCTACAAAACAGCTGTTGACGGCTATTAACAATGTGTAATTTATACATCACTACAGAAAGTAGTGTTTTCTTTTTTATTCAATTGAGAACCGCATCAGTCATAATTTCGCGTCGATTTGTAGAGAGACACGTAAACTTGCTTGAAAGACATACGTGGAAGTTTTAAAATGCAGTGCCAGATTATACAATAACAGATTTTCCTATTTGCAATGCCAGATTTCAAACTTGCACGTTGATGTTTCAAGCAAGGTTACGTGACTTCTGTTGCAGTCACATAAAAATTCTGGCTTGCATGGCTGAGGGGTTATCGATTAATGCCATAGTTCTCAGTGATTGCATCACAGTCACCCAACATATACTTGAAACACTTATGTGCAAGTGTTAAAATTCCAGATCTCTGCAGGGTCAGACTCAAGAATGCCAGATTTTCCTATAAACTATTTCAAATCCTCCGGCATTTTACAACTGGCCAAGTGCGTGACCTAAGTAACGTTGCGTGACTCTGCTAAAATCACTTTGGCCGATGACAATCTCTCGAAACGATCTCAATTTGTCAATGACTTAATCAGAATCAAGTAACTAATGCTTAAAACGCAAATTTGTAAGTTGTGCAATCTGGCATTTTAAAACTTGCACGTGCGTGTTTCAAACCATTACCAACAGTATCAATAAAAACCGTATTCAATTGTTGTCATATGCGCATAAAATCTTCTCGACAGAGGAAAGGGAAGGAAAAGAAAGCGCTCGCACTCTTGGTTTGACAAATCTGTGAACACTTAAGAAAAACTGCTTTAGAAGGCCTCCAACTGTTGTGTACTAACCAAGTCCACTAATAGAGTGTCCGTCGTGTCACCAGGAGAAGCAGACAGGACTAGATTCAACTTCTGCTCTGAAACACAAAATGTTACTTAAACAAGCAATCATATATTAGAAAAATACTTAGTTACACTAAAAATTTGAACTAGAACTGGGAGGAAAGCGCAACTTCCGCATATACCCGTTTACTGTAGCAATGGCCAGTGTGGAAATTCATGTGTTTTTAACTCATCGACCGCAACCCATCAAACAAATGGCGCCAAATGGTTACTACAGAATGGCGATACAATGTATTTATCAATACAGGCAGGCAAGGACTAGGGCTTAATTTTCCAGTTGCTGCTTTTGATTGGCCATGACGATAGTTGTCTTTATTGTTCCAACCAATATCAAACTTAAGGACAAGTTGTCTAACAACTTGTGACAATTTTTTCTATAAACTGTCTTTCCGGTTTTTCATTTTTGATAATTTTTTTTAATTGAAGTAATCACCTTGTGAACAATAACTGCTCTGCTTCAAACACTCTTCAGGACAGTTTTAATGAATTAGCCCGCATCCTACGTCACACACCCAAAACAAAGAATTCTAGTGATAAAACGAAGCAGCTTATCAATATGCGGAGGTACGTCCACGCTTTGTCTCAAAACAACAGCGGCATATTTTACGTCACACAGCACTCAACTCAAACGGTACAATGGAAGAAGGCGAAAAAGCAAATCAGCTTTTACAAGACATTACTTATCTCGCACACAAGCAACCATTATTACCATAAACGTTCATGACGATGCTAATACTAGTAGAATATAGTTTGAGATTAAAATTAGATTATAATACAGGTGAGATATTGAATTGATAGGCACATTTACAACTCCCATACATTTTTCCTTACATTCAGTGGGTAGTAAATCGAATATAGCCAAATACGCAGTCTTGTCTGAAACGTCAAAAGTCAAAAAGAAAAAAGCAATTATGATGGAGACGTTTAAGGGTATTCTACTTGAATTAGTCATAGTGAACGAGGGGAACCGAAATAAAAGAAACGGTTACACAGAAGTTACGTTTAGCTTTAAAAAATAAGCAATGGAGATGCCATAACATCATTTATAATAATTACATAATTAGCAGGGATAACAAAGATCAGGTGAAATAGAATTCGAAAATCTCAATTGTCCATATGTATAACAGCAGCAAAAATTTCGTCATCTACCGAGCAGATTAAAATATTTCTTCATCTCTGAGTCGTGTGATCCTAAATCCGAATGCTAAATTACCCCAATTTCCGGCCTTATTTACATTCTTAAAATTCGTCCGAAGAGCGTTTCGGTTTAATTGAGCTTTGTATGAATAACAAACAGTGAATTACGGCCAGGTACTGTGCGGTTTGATTACTCAAGGTGAAACTGAAACAGTCAGCAGTGGTGGTGATGACAACAATCAATACTATTCAAATAATTGTAAACACAATCAATCCATCACTATATGATTAGTGTATGATTGTACACACATACAATAGATGCCTGGACATAATAGCCACTGTTGTCTATCTCAGATCCCTGCGCTAGACCATCTCGAAAGACAACACAACAGCCATGCACATAATAATCACAAGAATGGAATGTTATAGAGAAGTTCATGCATAATTCACATCACTTCTCTTTTGTTCTCTTCTGCGAATGACAAGCATGAGAAGAAGGCAGCAAGGAGTCGGCTTTTATCTTAAAGACTTATTCAAATATCTTAGATCATGTATAACGGCATCATATTAATATTTCACTACATGCATTGTCCACATTCTGCACAATTGGAGCCATCTGCATCGTGTTACATCTATTATGAGATGAATATCGCGAAGCAATATTCTCAGAATGCTGAAACGTGATGATTACGAGTTGAACAGCAGACTCATGAACGTGTTATTCAAGATACTAAACATACTCCAAAATTAGTTCAAGAGCAATTAACAAAGAGCCGAAGAATTTATAATCGCCTTTTTGAAGAAACATCGCAAGTAGAAAAAAGTACAAAACACAATAGGCCAGAAAACGAAACCGACACACGTTAGACAAGATGAGCAAACAAAATACAACATTTTCTTCGTAAAATTAAAACCGATCAGATCCGCTTCAGATTTTTGAGAAAGAAAACCAACTGTCAAGTAGAAAACAGTTAATTGCTTAAAACACATTCAGTGTTCACTTCACTGGGGGGGGGGGGTTCAAATGGACAAATCAAACGGATGAAATTAGTATTTTTTCAAATGGACGATGATAGCATACATAGTCTTTGGTTTTGCGCTTAAATGGTTGTCGTTGCTTGCTATGCTCCCATAGTATACGAAGCCTTGACGCTCGTGAGGCGCGCCGACCAAGGCCTCAACTAGGACTAAATTATGAGCGCATAGTGAGAATTGGCATGTATTATTTATTTTTGTCGTCTATTTGACCAAAAAAATTCGTGTTATTTGAAACGCCCCCGTTTTACTGGACAGTGTGATGTAAACATCTCACAAATTTCTGTTTGTTCAAGATGGCGTTAAAAAATCACCGCAACAAAACTTTTTATAAAACTTGCACAAGCTATAAGAAAAAGCATAAAGCTCGTAAAAAGCTGGGATAAAATCAGCAAAATGTGAATTTAGGCACAAGTAGATCGTCTAACACAAAATGTATGTTCCAAAAAAAATCAAAGTTTTTGTTCGAATATAGCGTTGAGCAAAAGCTTTGAAAAACAAGTTACCCATTCAATTTGGAATACGGAAAAGGTACCAACTTGTTTTTATTCTGTAGCAAGGTTAGGAGTTCAGTTCGACACACATGTTTGATTTTCTCAACTTTCTTTTTTTCAAACAAGGAAAATGCTCTTAAATTGTCAGCCCTTCAATTTTTTATCATTCCACTTGAAATGGGCGGTAAAACATACCCAGCAGATTGCCGGAAAATAGCCGCCTTTGATTCCCATAACCAAGATTGGGAATGAAAGAAGATAAAAGACGAGTGAAAAAATGATTTTCGTAAAAAAATGTTAAAGTGCAAACTATTTTCATGTCATTTTGGAGCTGAACATACTCCTGATTCGTAGTGAGACAACACAGTGGCTAGTATCAATACCAATAAGCATTAGAGATGGTAACTAAAAACAAAGTTCGAGTAACGGGCATCTAAAATCGGGCTTTATGGGTTTATCCCGTTTCTATTTCGGATTCCTTTTTTCGATATTGACTCTGTTCATTTTGAATTGCTTTGCTGAGCAACTGCTGTCTAAAACAATTTTAGCAGAATGAGAGAAGAGTAATACTATCCTAGAGAAGTCAAAGATTTCACGCCAAATGTTGAACAAGCTGTTAACTAAGGTAAAGCGAAAATTTTTTATTCAACGAAGTGAAAAAAATAGGAGCGCTATAATAGCCGGCTGAGGCGGCTGTTAAACAGAAAACATAACCAATGTCGGATAACTTGTTTGCTTTTCAAATTTTTTCCATGAATCTCGCATTTCGGAAAAATTCAACAGAAATCAACTGCTAAGGGAAGATGATCGTGACAAAAACATGCACAATCTAGAAAGTCAAAAAGGTAAACCAGAAAAATGCACAAAACAATCGAATAACGTCGAGTGAAGTGCTCTCAAACGACGGGCGAGCGGTTGGCTTTCTCAGTAGCTAGCCACGGGGGGGGGGAGCGCTCCAGGGGAGTGTTCAACCTCTACGAACCGCCCTTCATGCCATAAGTATAGGTCTCCAAAACAGTTTCTGTGAATCGCATAATCGGTGACTAATGAGCTGAGAGGCTCTAAGAGCACTTAATGCCCGCTGGGTGCTACCTGTTTATCCCATTTTTATCGACGAAAAGTCAAATGGGTCAGACGAAAAATCGGTCAAGCGAAAAATTGCACTAAAAGACCGACAGGACTAATACAATTGCTACAAACTTCGCTTGAGCAATTGATCAGAGCTACAATAATTATTGAAACTTTTGCAGCGATCGACAACTAAATTTCAGTTCATGGACAGCCATTTCTTCCATCGTGTTTGCAATCGAAGTACTCCTTGAACACTCTTGATTTGATTTTTTTGTTTTAGTCGCAGAAAATTTGCTGCATTAGGAGGAATATTTAACCGTTGCTAAGAATACAAGCTCACAGTTGAAAATTGTCAGTAAAAAACAATTCAAACCGATCACAACACAATACCTTTCATTTTGTGAGAGTAAAAAATGTCAAAATTTTGAACACTCTTAAAAGAAAAACCAAATTTCCAAAGACCATAGTGAAGTGTTTTTGCCTGCTTATCGGATTACTCGTAACCTATCGGTACGAATCATTTTTAAAAAAATTTGAGCCACATCAGGACGCATTACGTCTTATTCTCGGTTGTTAAGCTGTCCAGATCGCCCCTTCGACAAACGAACTACCTAAACTTATCCATAATTTTTCATTAGAAGGTGGACATCAATCGTCTTTCATATCTTTGCGTAGCTTAAACATAGTCAGACATTACTGAATGAAATTCTGCTCCTTATGACCTTCAACTAATGCATGTGGTTTCTAGATATCTTCAGAACCAAGACTAGTTTCTTTGTTTTGAACTTATGATCAAAGAGCAACTCGAATAGCAACCCGATAACACGTATCAGTTTAAAAGCTCTTATGCAAAGCATTTAAGATTCTTTCAATTATTATTATTTATCGTCCTTTGAAAGAACAGTTCTAAGAAAGATAACTGGCGTAACATTTGACGAAGGTTACGCTCATTTGTTGCACGTTTGAAGAGAAACAACTTAGATCTGCAGAAAATACTTAGTGCCGAGAAACATCGAACAATTTTATTTTCAACAACACCAAACATTTGCCTGGCAAACGCAAGCATTCGACACAATTACCTTACCGTGCATCGTGATCTGTATACCGAATTTGGTCATCTAACTTCAAAATATTTCACAAGTGAACTCTAAGCTTGTTTGAACCATTAACATAAAATTTATGGAATTTGCGGGGCTGGAACTATGAAAATAATTTCTTTCTTTCAGAGCGGGCAAATTTGTAAATTAGGAACTGTTCAGTTCACACGAAGAATAGATCGTCCTGAAATATTTGGAACACGCAATTGGTCAGCACATGCTATTCATTTGACTTTCAGCTGTCTGAAATAAATTAGGTACCGAAAATAGCCTCTCTAATTTTCTCAAACAGTAAAATCCAACACGCCATCTGCTTAAGAGTTGCAACTTAGTTATTGACTCGCAAAACAACATCGAGTAAGTTATCTTCAGTTGTTTACAAAGAAGGGAGCTGAACAAACACAACCGTATGTTCACTTCAAGCAGAACCACGTGAATATCCTGTTGTTTCCGCTCAGTAGGAAGAAGACAACACGTGCAGTAGAGTACCAGTGTCATGTGTCTCACAAACAATAGACTCATTTGTCCAATTCGACATCAGCTTTATTTCAACAATTCCCCTTCTCTCAACTCTCATTGTCGATACATACGTTGAAAGAAAAAAGCTCTGGTTTTCTTTTCAATAAAAACAATAAAACTGCAGGAAAACTAATGGTTGCACTTTACAAAACAAAAACTGGAATTTAAACATTTAGTTAAAATTTTGGAGTATTGTTAAAAAACGAACCTTGGTAATGTGTTTCATCTACCGTACCACCCGATAAGATCTCTGTTTAAAAGTTATTGGACTCAAATGAACCGAAACAACTTTGAAACAGGAATCTTTGTGTCTATATATCTCACTTAATGTGGTAGGAAACAAATAGCATTCAAAGAACTGAAAGGCGAAAAAACTTTAAATATATCAAAATTAATCTAAATTACATAAACTGAAAATGAATCATTGCGCAAATGAAATTATGAACATATGTAGCGTTAAAAATTGCCAGAAAAGATAACAATCGATGTAATTTCCACTCTAGAAACCGAAAAAGCATCATTTCATAAACTTGAAGCTAAATATACGGTATTATAATTCACCAAGATTGGAGGGAACAACTCGAAGAGCATTTCAGCTCAAAGACCAGGTAAGCCAGGTCAGGAGAACTGAACAATTAGTTTCATAAATGTTTATGCTCTTCGGCCTAAGTCTTGCATTCCAAGACAACTTTTCAATAATATTTGCATTTCTGAAAGTCGCACTTATGGCAGCAAATCAAGCTCTATATATATACATTACAATTCGCGCAATTGGCACAAAAGTTATGATCAAAAACGGGAAAACCCTTACTATAAATAATATTGGAAGTGAATGTCAACCACTTCTGACTTCTTCAATTAAATCGGCATCAAAAAAGAGCATCAATGGAAATAGGTTGGGGGAATGGAAATCAAGAAATGAAAGGGTTTGAGTGGATGGAAATGTATGTGGGGGAGAAAAATGTTTGTGGGGGAGAGAAAGTATAAAGGAACTTGGTTCTTTTACAATAACAAACGAAAAACCAACGGGACTCGTTTAAAAAAATGTTTGTCTTTATTGTCTCTAATTTCACAACTTCCAAGTAGAGCCAGATTGATTACAGTTCCAGTTCTCTCGGAATTTAGGAACCAAATCATTTTCCATAACAAATTGCATCCTTTTTTCTCTGTCAGACTTTTTGTATGATTTTGTAAATTATACGCTTTTTCAGGACATTTGTGCAAGTATTTTGGGAGGAAAGTATTTGTTTACATGATCTTCTGGTTACTCTTGTACAGAACTTGTTCTCTGTAGAAGCTTTTTGTACTTCGTTAAGAGTCATTTTGAATACAGATTCTCTGTAGAAGCTTCTTGTACTTCGTTAAGAGTCATTTTGAATACAGATTCCTAAACCTAAAACGAATAGCGTCAGATGAGTCGCTTTCGAACGACAGGCGGGACAATTTAATTTAGAGAGAAGAGTATGGCTTAGAAAGGATTTATGGGTGCAAAAAACCTCATAGGGATTCAAATACCGCACATCCAGAATCCCGTCTCATCCACTAAGCTACAATTTCTCATAATTCCTTTGGATCACTCATAAATGAAGAACTCGACTGTGAAAAGTCAAGCAAGAAGTCAAAGAATGTTCAAGAACAAAAGCACAAAAACGGTTAAAATGATCAAATCCATGCGCTGAAAATAATGCTATTAAAGGGTTATTTTTATCCACTACCCCCCCCCCCCCAACCCCCTTATGCTTCAACACGGAGAGCATTTGAGAAGAAGTTTTGAACTCTTCGTTTGATTAATAATAAACTGCTCCTAATTGAGTTCACCTGCCTACATTTCTCACAAAAACAATTTAGATCTCGCAGCAACCAATAATGCAAGTGAACAAAACTTTCTTAAAAAGTAATTTCGGTTAGACGTTTTAGAGAGACTGATTTAAATAATCGCAGAATTACGCTTAAGTGTCTAAAAACAGGCAAAACCTATTAAACAAGAAACTGAATTACACTAAAGCCGTAAAATGCCAACTTGTCTTTAGTTCTGTTACTTTATATGAAAACTAGAAAGCATGGTGCATTATTTAACTTCAGTTGACCTATACACCACAGCGGACATCTGTGTAAATATTCTAGATTAATTTAAATGATGAAGGGTAAGCTTCTATTGCTCCAACGGTCCAAGGGGCAAGCTTCAATTATAACAAATTTACTATGGGTCTAGGAACTTTATACTAGCCTGACTCGTTTTCGCTTAACTAATTTTGTCCGATCAATTGTTGCAAAGTGGAATAACTGAAAAGCTCTTGAAGGACTGAATCAATTGTTGAAGATATATTTTCAATTTTTGATTTTGCGGGGGAAAACTGGTATTTAAAAATTGACTTTTCCGTCAGGTTTCTTGCTTTTGATGTTTAAGTACCTTTAAAACTTAGATTACTGTTTTCATTAAGCATCTGACGGATACATTTCATGACGGAAAACTTAAAAACAATTTTTTTAATTATTAAAAGTTTATAATTTTCCTGCATTAGGTTTATCTTCAGCTAGTTAAAATGCTACATAAATGAAATGTTAATCCTCGGCAACTCGTCATTAGCAAAAAAGTGAATTTTGAGGCGAAAATAAATAGAGGCAAAAAATATCTTTTTTCACCAATCAATATCTTCAAAACATTTGTATTTATTTCTGAAAAAAATATTTCGGTATGAAAGTTTAACAGAACAGATGCATTAACTTCAGAACATACATTGGGAACCTATTTTAATGATGATCTTCACGATGAGAACCTATTTAAAAAATTACTCAATAAAACTACAAAGAGCATTTATCTGCTCTGACAAAAGGAGGGTCATACATTTCAGATGCCATTAATCACAGCCTCAACACACTGAAGAGAAAATCCAGTCGGCATCAAGTTTGTTCAGAGTTTTGGGCAGGAGCATAACTTAAATTTCCCACAACTATATCCCCCTCATAATCCAACATTTCTACAACAAAGTATAAGATCATTGCTACGCTAACAACTCTAATAGTGATTGAGGAAATAAGATATAAATGTAAATCTAATATGTGATTTATGCTTAATAGACTAACGTTAGCAAGATTTAATCTGCGGTTCATATTAGTTTAAAAGACAAAATACCTCAGTATCCGGACCAAAAAAAACTTTTCATTCAAACAACTAATATTTTTACCTAATTGTCTGAACATTGAACTGCAAAATTACTGCATTTATGACACTGTAATGAGCTATTAAATAACAATTGGTTTGGGATGCTGAACTACAAACTGCTTAGTATGAACAATAAAAACAGCAGCAATATTTCACTCTTCAAAGAGTGGAGCGGAAGTTTTTTCAACGGAGGGGGGATCGGTGGGATGTTCAAGGGAGAGAATCCACCTGTCTTTGTACAAACAGAAACAGGACAAAAGGACAATTTGCGCCACTCATGGACTCCTTTCAATGACACATAAGCAGGGGACATATTGATATTTCAACCTCATAAAAGCAGGTTAAATAATGTGAAACTGAAGCAGTATAAAAAGCACATTAATTTATGCATGAGTTGCGACAAAACACGTGTGTGTTTTACGAGGTGTGGCGCCTTTGTCTGATTAAATATTTTTCTTTCAGATTCTTCAATTGATCAGTTTATAAATAAAAGGGAGAAAACAAAAGAATTCCAACAACTCATTCCAATCCCAATATAGTTGTTTTTCAATTAACTGCCTGTTCAAATGTTCTCAATATGAGTCCTGAAATTCAATCAGACTTGAAAGATGTAGACCCAGGCTGTGCCATATTGTATGCCACCGACTATCACGCGTCACTTTTGCTCTAAATTGCATAAGATGAACAATGACAATCAATTTTCAAAGAAATAATGAAGTTAAGTTGCCAATGAGTGGCACGAAATCTCACTCATTTTAAAGGAAATGACCGACTGTTTCAAAAGCTTCCTCTGAAATTTCCAAACGTTAGATGAAGGACGACATTATTTTTCAAAATTAATAGAAGTTGATAATGAGTGCTATAAAAGGGTATTCAGTTTGAAAGGAAATGATCGATTAATTTCAAAATTGCACGGTATAATTTCAATTTTTACGTGCCTGTTCCTGCAACAAAAGGAAACTATTAAAAGTGAATTTCTTTAATTACAGTCAAATTCGAACTTTATATTGAGGCAAATTTTATGAGATAAAGTCATAACCTATTAACAGATATGTTAACCAATTTGTAACCCCCTTTTTTCAAGCTACAACAGCTCTACTTAGGGAAATAAATTTTAAAATATTATGTACTTTTTGAAATCGTTTCAACAATATCAGAAAATTACCAAGTCTTTAATGATTCGTTGAAGCACATCGTGATGGTTCTTGGCCAAAATAAGAACTACATCAGCTACTTTAGCATCACATTAATCAGCTGTCATCCAAGTTCAGCTTCCTCATTTACTAAATCTTAACTCTTTTTGATAAGAGCAGAGACGCAGATTTTTGAACGGAAATTGTTCAATGAAACGGTCAATGCGGTTAATCGACAATGCATGATCAACTAAACAAAACCAGAACTAGATTCTTTCACTCGCTAAAAGTGAACTTAGGCCAGAGCGTTCATCTGTGTCAACAGGAACGCAATCTGGTTTAAATTTATACATAAAGGACTCCTCAGGCGTATCTGCAATGATTGACTGCGTTCAAACAGTCGAGGCAAGCAGCTCCAACATACATTGTGTGCTTTGAAGCTCAGCATTCTATAACCACATCCTATTATGTCATCCCAACAATTACACCCACAATTCCTAATCTAATATGAATATAATGAGCAGTTCTAATTTAACCAAGTGTTCATAAACAAAGGACAGTTGCCTCAACCAATTACGCCTGCACAAAAAAGAGTTCAATCAGAACAATTCGGCTGCATTCAATTACAGATGGTTATGGGTCTCCATAATTAACCAACTAAAACCAACAAAAATCATCACACAAAAAAGACATTTTTCAGCATTGACGCGGACGGATCACGCAGCACGCTCACGAAGGTGTGGTTACAGCACAGCAATAAAAAACATTTAGAAAACCTAGCTGACTAACGTCGGATGAACTGTTCTGGAAAGACAAATTGATCCGGGCTTTATATTGCAATTTAAGAGCTTATTATAAACGACTTCAATGATATAAATTGAAAACAAAACAACCGTTTAAAGTCGGACAATTTGCTCTCAAGCTAACTTACTGGGCGGTCAATTATTAACAATCATTAACAGACTGGGCGGTTCAGAGCAATCAATTACAGCAAATTTGCCGAACTTGCAATTTAACACTTAGCACTATACTGCCGTCAATTGAGCTTAACATTTTGAATGTGCTGTACTTGTTGATCCTGTTCTCGGGGAAGATAAGATAATAAAAAATTGGTCCAGCAAAAAATTGCGTAAAAAGACCGTTGAACTAATATAAATACTACAAACATCGTTTGAGAGCCATTAGACATACGAATAAAAAAACTTATTCAATTTTAATAGCTCGATGTAGTTCAGCTCCAAAGCCAAGACGGAAAATACCAATGGAAACCTAGTATCAGCAGACCAGCTAATGCTATTGTGATAACCGTCTAATTGAGTGCATCTAGATCCAAACATAACCGACTAAACGTCGGAAGAATTGCTCTCGAACGACTAGTGGGAGCTCTAATCAACTGCAACCTGCTTCAGTCGGGGGGGGGGGGGGGGGGGAGGAGAGCCTAAATGGGACTAAGAAGTTCAATAGTGAGCTTCAAATAACCACACTAGAGGTTAAGATATACCACTGTTAAGATTTAAAGTGAAAAATGGCACCAGTTTCGGCGCACATTTCATTTCACTTTTAGTACTAAATTGCCGCAATTGAGTTCAGCTGCTTGAAATTGTGAATCAGAGAGAATTTTAGATCACGCGAAATGCAAAAAGTCAAGGGCATAAAAGGCACTCGAAAATTCAAAACCGTCAAGCGAAAATTTTGCATAGAAAAAGACACACGCGTTTACAATAATTGCTATGAACTTCGCTCAAGAGCAATTAATAAAGTTCGTTGATTTCAATTTGTCTGAGTGCCATTAATTTCTGAAAAGTTTTCAACTCATTTGAAATACTTTTTGTTTCTATCCTTAAAAATTCACATTAACGTAAGTCCTGGTTACCTTTTTCCTACCACGCTCACCAAAGAAACATCTGTTTAAGGCAAATGGTTCTTCGCCCTAGCGCTTTATATACGAGACTTTTAATTGCTCAAGAGCGCTGCCGCTTCTTAAGATTTGTCCAGCTCATTGGGAGTGATTTAGTAACAATAATATAGTCAACTAACATTGGGCGAATTGCTCTCAAACAACCGGCGAGCGGTTGGTATCGGTGGAGTTTAAATGAAGGGGTAGACTCTTAGATTAAAAACCACCGTGACTTTATGTCTCCTCAAAACAGTTTCGGTGAATCGCATACTTAAAATAGTAAGGCGTAAGTCTATCTAAAGAGCTAGTAAGCCATTTAATGAATGCCCTCCACGTGCTTTAGCTGTTTATCCAGTTTTTGAAGCCAAAAAATTAAAAGGGTGACAAAAAATCGGTCAGTCAACCCAAAAAATCGCATTAAAAAGAGTTCAGAATTAACACAATTATACAAACTTCGTTTGATCAATTAAAACGGTCAATTTTGAGCCATTTTGAGGGATTTATCAAAAATTTTGTTAAAGCTTGCAGCAACCGTAGGTTTCAACTTCGGTTGTTCATTTTTCAACTTCACTTATTTTTGCATGTCTTTTTGATGGCTATTTACAATTGAACACATTTGTAATGACTTGCGTGCCATAGTAGGTTTTCACAGCTGTTAAAGACATGATGCACAAACTTGGAAAATATTTTTCTCGTTTTGAATCTCGCAATTTTTTTGAATGTTGATTCAAATTCTTGGACACTTTCTGTACCGCGTATACAATATTCAAGTAGTATTACTATTCTCGATTGAGAATGTCGGCCAACTTGGCTACATTCGATAACTTCAGCAAGTTTTCTCAAGTTGCAATTCATCAATCAAATCTGCACACTAGGCCCAGAACTAATTCATATTTCATAACTGAACAAAGAGCTCTCGTTAATTAACTCTGTGGTAATCAATTGTAAATACGTTTAATTACACGGCTGCCCAGTAGAGCTCAATTTTACCTGAGAGTAAAAGTAATCTTTGAGCAGCGTGTTCAACAAACACTACAGGCGACCATTTGCACAAGTGTCACCACGATTGATACTCGCTAATTGAAGAAATTAATTACAGGTAGCAATCATGCTGATTTTTAATTAAAAAGTGAGTGAAAATCAATAAACAAAAATTGAGAGATTTGAGAGAGTTACACACACAAGACAGCTTGGAGAGTTGTTGTGAAGATGAGAGAGCTGCCATCAAATGGTTGTTGTTTATTTGCTAACAAGTTTAATCTTTCATCCCTCCTCAGCAAACCAGCTGATACACGTTCACGTTTAAACATGTTTTACTACATATAGGCCAGAGCGGTTACCGGTTGTCAATTTAGCTTCAGCTTTTTTGGAACGAAAAATTATTTCATAAAAGCATGCTCGGATTCTGTTGATCACTTTAACTTGTAATCAATTGTTGCAGATCTTTTAGCCAACTGTAACTAGAATACCCCAAGTCTTCATTTGAGACTCATTCCATTACTGCATTTATGGTCATTATTATCTTGAATCTGACACACGAGCTGGCGGCTATTTTTATCATTGGTCTTCAAATTGACTACGTTAGTGCACAACGTACCGCAACCAAAAATACTTCAAAAAGGGAACAATAAAAAATGTTTCCAACACAGGGACGCAAATTAGGTCACATCCACTCTTCAAACAATCTAAATCAAGCAATTAAGAAACAGAATTCCAATTACAAACAATCAAAACAAGTAAATATCTGCATTCTCAAATAAAACAGCCTTCTAAACAACTCAACTTTCATGGCCCCAGCGAGAATGTCCTCGACCCAATTCCAATTCTCCTCATTCTTTCCTTCTACAGTGTTTAGTGTGTGTAGCAGCACTACTAGCGGGAGAACTGCTTTATTTGCATACTTTTCCAAGATTACAAACATGGCCCAGATTGCTTTGAGGTTTCGACAGTTTTCAGGTCTTCTCACTCACTCGGCCCAGAAAACCAAATGGCGAAACTGGATCTAATCTATGTCCACATTTACAACACTGCTCTCCATGCAGTGAGTAATGGCCCACATTAAAACCAACTGCTAACAATACCAGTAGTTGGAAAAGTTAACACAATGACAATGATAGCATACAAGGACCACGTAATCCTGCTCATTCGATTAAAATAACACGCATGAACTTATTTATATTCGAGCTACTTTTTATTTACAGGAAAACCTGATTTTGCAAAAACTTGCAATTCTATGGTAGAGGTCAAAAAGTGATGTGGTGAAAAATTGGGACGCAAAATTGAAGCTAAATGACGCGTACAACCTACTATGCACAGAGTTTTACACTACTCGGCGACTAAGAAGACCCTTTGTAGCATTTTCCAATCAAATCAATTCAGACAGACCCTGAGCACTTTTTGAAAAGGAGAGCTAGCAATGTGTCAGAAAAACATAATATTGATGAAATTTAGCTCCAACAAGCAACACTTAATTTCGTAGCTGTCTAACATTATCGAGACGGATCAATCTCTCGGAGACGGATCAACCGCTCAGTAGTTTCAACCTTTTTTCCTCAGTAGTTTTTGATTGCATTTTGTTCAAAACCCTGCTTATCAATTAAATTTAGTACTGATACATACGGTTGACCGAGCCAAACATCAGAACATTACATCAAGATAGACCGAAAACTACCATAAGTCATCATATTGACCAAAACAAGTATTTAAACACATTTCTGATCAAAACAAGTATTTAAAAAAGCGTGAGTAGCTCATACTATGTAGTCGTAGTAGTAGTAGTATGACGGAGTCTTTCTTCTACAATACTTCTTGACATGGAGGTGAGCCAAAATAGCAAGATCTGCATTTCCGTTCATACAGAGAACATTTCAACATAAGCGAACATCAATATTCCCATCATCTGCTCTTATCGAGCATCAATATCGGAGTTTTCGCTATCAATATTGTCGAGGAAACTCTGTATCAATCAAAACTTCAATTCGCAAAATCTTCTGCTCTAGCTAACAAGCATTGAGCACTAAATTATCTCAAAATCTGCTTAAATGGTTCAATATCAGCTGTAACTTATTTTTTTTACCAAGATCTCATCTGTTTTGTAGCACACTGAAAGTCAGATTCCAACTCTCGGATATCTTTTAGATTCGGGTGAAGAGCATCAGTCGAAATATCTTTTTATCGAAATTTCTTATGCTCAACAAATGATCCCGTACAACATCGCAGTAGTAATTGATCAATCCCTTAATTACATTTGTTTTGTCTTTATGACTTATAAGAGTCATAACAGTTATTTTAAATTGATGGAATTTGAGCTTTGCAAATAGATAACACAACTTATCTGATGTTTCAATAGATCCCTCTCAGCGCCATGTTGCCTTTTTTCGATTAAGTTTTTTCTGCCAGCCATAATAATTACATTTTCTACGCCATACAATTTCTTCATTAACGATACTGTCGTTACACAGTGCTGGGATGCAGCCTCCTCGACAGCAGATTGTTATTTATGTATGTTATTTATTACTATTTATGTAAATCGGGGCTAAATCCCAAAAATAACTTTGCATGATTAAATTTTGAGTATTCTTGACTCTAGAATATATCACAAACAAGGAGGCGCGGTAATGTGCGCTCGCACATAAAGTTCCAACCTCGCTCATCCACATGGGAACAGATAGAAAACCTCAAAAATTTATGTACTTTCCAAAAAAATTGTATATAAACAGAAATATTGCCTCCAACGCAAATACTTCAGTGGAGTTTAAAAAAATGCTGCATTAGATTGTCGAGATCTGCCATTATTAAGAAAGCGAGGCAAGACGAACAACAAAATCAAACGAACAACAAACATTAATTACATCCAAAACTTTATGTCCATTTTTGTAAAAAAAAAACTTAATAACAAAGTCAAGATATCGTCAGATAAAACTGAAACTGAGCAAAGTAACTTGCAGTATACTAGAAAAGATATAGTAGCAGTCCATAATAAGCCTGGGTTACAATTAGACAAAAAAGAATAAACAGCAAAGTTATTAAAATTGCTTATATTTTTAAAAGCAATTAATTTAAAATTAAGGATAACCATTAGATATGAACTGAAAATATCCAAATGTCTAACTATCACCAATGCCTTTATAGGACGGCATTAGGACCTATCTGTATTCAATTTTTTATGCGGTTACAAAAAGAACAAATAGAGACAACAAACAAAATCTCAAATGAAACTTGTGAGAAAACGCTGTCGAAGCCGTAAAGCCATTTGCTGCTCCTCGATTGCAGATATGGTCGATTGCGCCTTCTTCGAGTGCCAAAAACGTGGTATGTGACTTTTCATTACTGAGAGCAGCTAAAAAGTTGCCAAAAAAGTGGTAGAATTAAGAAATAATTTTGTGTTTTTCGAAAACAATTATTTTAAGTCATGAAGGCCATTAGCTACAAAATGAAAAGAATGAGTAAGTCCTTTTATTTGTCCGAAAGAAGCCTTTGAGATCTGCAATTACTCAGAATATGTCTTACGTTTACAAAACAGCGTCAAGTATAGACAAAAATCAAAAATTAATTTAGTTTTTTTGCGAAAAACCCTTGTCGAAGCCAGTACTGTCAGTTCTTTTAAAAACTTTAGATTCTGTACACTCGCGCCTTCTCCCGAAGCCAATAATGTCACATGTGATCTTAAATTATCCAGATTAGGCAACAAAAAGACAAAAAAACCGAAATTAGAAAGTGTTTTTTTAAACAATTGTTTTCTCATGATAGCCATTAGCTATCTCCTCAAATCAGAAAATAGACCCATCTAATCCCCCATAAAAACCAGTGAGACCTGTCAACCTCGTGGAAATTTCATACGACTAAAAGACAAAGTGAAAACGACAGTTAAATTCAAAAGTAAAAAAAATCAAATTCTTCGAGAAAGTGGTGTCGAAGGCGTTAGAACCATAAGCTGTACCTTTAACGATTTTGATTTGTTCAATTGTGCCTTATTGTGACTGCCAGTAGTGTATTATGTTGACTATCAATAATGTCAAAAAGTAAAAAAAAAGAGATAAAGGCGTGAAAAATGAGCAAATATCTAAAAGTCAAAAAATTTGTGAAATCTGGTAGTATCAAGGCTGGAAAATCATAACCGCAATTAAGTTTAAATTTCAATTCGGTAGAAAAAGAAAAATTCTTTCTTTGCGGACACCAAGCTACAAGTTAAAAAATTAAGAGAAAAACAACGGCAAACTTCAAAAAGCCCTTATTTATTTAAAAACAAACAAACAATTTTATAAGTCAAAACGACCACAAGCTTTCGAGTTAAAAACTAGATAAATTATTTTGGAACTCCCTAGGAAGCCACTTGGCCCTATCACCACTGCGCTTTGATTTGAATTGTTCTGTTTTTAAACTAACATAAAAAAGATAGATTTTTTTTAAAAAAACAGACCGACTGATTAGAATCCGAATTATTTTTGGATTGTAACAGTCGAAGATTGGACCACAACTAGCCTTGCTATTGCTGTTCTTCCACTAAGAACACTTAATTATTTCTAATGTTATAGATATAGATAATCTGTTAGTAAATATGTACTCAAATTTAGTCCAAAAAAATTAATCGCAAAAGTTAGCAATACTTTTTTTTCTCTTTGAAAATTAAAACAACAACACTATTGTTAACAATTTTATTGTATTTTAACTAAATTGACTAAATTTTAAATAAAATACCGGAAAATGTGAATAAAAATAACGCAAATCTGTCTTATTTTCACAAAAATTGAAACAACGCTCTAGAAAACGAAATTAAAAAAAAACTCTTTTTAATTCCATATTCTACGCTTGAAGGGCTTTTTAATGATATCACTCACAACTCGCTACGATAATGTATCGATCGGCCAAAATTGTGTCTGAATAAAAAAAAACAAAAAAAAACCAGTTGAGTATATAGTTCTTCCCCCCCCCCCCCGCCCTAAGAGGGGTCGGAACAATGGACGCTTTGAATCCTAAAATCAAATTTCTTTTAAGAGCATCAGAAGCGCTCACTAACAGTTGACAATAATTGGCCGGTTACCGTGACTTATTAATGAAGACACCTTTGCCTAAAAACCCATTCTAGGATTTCAATTAATGGATTGTTGCTTTTCTGGTTTGATACTACGAGTGTTCGTATTCTTAAGTCTCATCGCTTAAAGGTCTAATCGGTTTTCTAAACTTGCATCAGTTAACAAATACAATGATAATAAATTATAGTTAAAGCTTCATATTCTTATTTTGATTTTAACTAATGGCTTTTTAGTTTTGCCCCTATTAACCGTTCTTTTGTCGACTTGTAATTTAATCTGATTACTGACAGGTCCAGCCTGCATTAAAGCGGAAAACATAAGTAGCTTTGAAATAGCGAAAAAATATATAAATAAGTAACTTTGAAAAATATAAAATATCTGCGTTCATAATTAAAATTTTTTCATATATGGTTAGGTGTTCTATTGAATTCGAAGCAACTTTATCAGAACATTGAAAATTGCTAAATATCCAATTTGTGTCGTTCGCGTTGCTTTGTTTCACAATGTTTTCAACAATACTGGTTTGTCTCTTGCGACGCGACATGTAATTTGAACTTCGTAAGCATGATATGATTGGTGTGTGTTGATAATTTTAACATCAGTTCTCTTCGATATTTCAGTTTTCTTGTTTTTCTTTTCCTCGTATGTAGGGTCATATGCCTAGTTTATAATCAGAGATTGTTGTTGCATTGAAACCGTTGAGTTGATAGCCAAGTCATTAGTTTATCCAGTTGTTGCGTTCATTAATGCTTATTTTTTCTTTGAGTATTTTTCATAAATTCTGTGATTAGTTTTTCGAACACGGTGAAAGACCTCAATCAATAAAAATGCCTTCTTCAAACACCATTTGACTTTAACTCGAGAATTTAATTGTTGGTCGACTTCCAATTTAGTCTCAGCAACGACAGGTCTTACTTACCTTGTGACAAAACACAGGCGATTTCTTGGGATATTCAGTTTTCATCTAACTGTTTTTTTTTCATTTTGATAATGCTTATTAGTGAACAGTTTTGGAGTTTCTCCATAATAGTTTTCTTAATGAAAACAAGTTTCACTTAGAAAACCCAGACCTCATCGGCCCTTTAAAGAAGTAGTTTTCAATTCATTTAATGTTATCAGTTTGACGGTAATGCTATTTAACACGAGACCAATTATTTTAACAATTTTGGCGATATTCTGAATCTAGCCTTTTTTGTTTTTCATATGCCTTCACGTACATTGTCAATTTGGCACTTAATGGAAAAATTAATAGAATAATAGATTTTCATATAAATTTAAACGCGAAGTTGTCAATGTTTTCTGGGAAAGTCAGAGGAAATGTCCAGGAAATTTGTGAAAAACTAATCTAATGCAACAGTCACATTTTACTTCGCTTGGGAGTCATAGAGCATAATTTTTCAATATAATATAATATAATATATATAATATATATAATATTCGTTATATAATATAATATATAACGAAAATTAAAATCGACATTTATTGCAACTAACTGATTCGTTCTTTTTTGTACTCCCGTGACATTTATATACACTTCAATATTTTGCAATGTTTATATATTCTTATGTCAAGTGACGTTGAATATCAGTTGTTGGCTGTAGCTTAGTTAACATTTCCCTGAAATTCCCCATTAGATCGGATATTATTAGCTAGACAGCTCGAGACCCCACCAAACACACAGTCGCTTACTAAGAATCTTACAGGTTCGGTCTCTTTACTCCTGGTTGACTCCCCTCCCTGGATCTTTGCAATAGTTTTCACCTCTAATTACAACCAGATGATTTTCTCAAAAACCATTGATTCTCTGGTTATGTTTAATGTACTAGTTGACCTTCAACTTCACGAATCTCAAGTGACACCACATTCAAACGACCACAGTGAGCATTTAATTACTTGATAGTTAGAAAGCAACAACAATCCTGTTGTATGTTGTGTAACAGATCCCTCCTTAACATGTAGCAAATCGATAATGCCAAGGTGTAGCTGTACATTATACAAAAGATGACTACAAGTGAAATCCCCAGTTTACACATATCACTCAACTGATTAAAAGACAACGAGAGTGGCGTCCACTTGACTGAGTTTAGGGGATTTGGGATGTTTACAGGCTCAGGTAGTGGAATCGCAGACCAAATAGGGTAGCAAACATTAACAGCTGAATAAGTGTGTTTGACCCATTTAATAGCTACCATAATTGACGATCGTAAGTATGTACTAATTACCATCTTCTAGTCACCTTGACTACCTACAAAGTAGAAGCCTTTTATCACTTACATTAGGAAGTAAATGAATCAGCCATTTTAAATAACACATGCAGAGGTTGCTAGCTACAAGATTGGCCGAATGGAGTTCTCAACAGAAATTAATCACTTGAATTTTGATACAATGCCATGAAAAAATATCAGGTAAAAAGATAGAATGATATGTTGCGACTATGACTAAATTTTGTAACGATTGATGTATTGAGTGTGGACTTTGTAAAACATATCAGAAAGAACACAATTAAATTACCCATTTTTTTTAAAAACCTTTAATTTTTTTTAATGTACTTAACTATATTAATGATGCCATAATTTGCTTTTTTGCGGCCATCCTCATAGAAGCCTCCAGGTGGCTAAATTTCTAAAATTATTTGTTTTATTCAAGATTACTTAAATAGTAAAAAAAATCAAAAATTAGCGAAATAGCTATTAAATACATATTTAAACTGCAAAAGTATATAATATCTGCGTTTATGAATAATACATAAGCACAATAATTATGTCAACTATTTAGTTTCATCAACTAAGTATATCTTTTTTGTCTACCGAACGAATCATCGGGCAAATGAGCCTAATCACTGAAGACGCCAATTGGTCACATCACAATGATCGATATTACAATCAATCTAATCTTCAGTTGATTGTTCAGTTCACTAACCCCCTCTAAAATGTACCAAATAGTTAAGATAAGAAAATTGGGTTGTAATTTTTCAGGCAAATAGTATGCCGAATGTCAAAAGTATTTTGCATTGTTTACAACTGAGACTCCCCCGTTGTCCTGTTTACACTCCTCAAACAATCTCTAGTCATTTGCGTTAACACGTCATGGGTGATGACTACATCATAGACTATTCTTGCAGCCTGCTGAAAATGTTGACACTTTAGCATGCTGTCTATCTGCAGAATAAGTTTACAATCAATTATTGACACAAGAGTTAGCACTTAATTTTGCTCCAGGTCCGTATGGTTACATTCCTACATAAAATGCTCAAAAATGTTTACAGATCAACAGAGCACAAAACAGATCTTATCTCCAGAAACAACAGGTTGTAAGGCACTTTGGGCCGGAAAAGCAACTGTGGTGTCCAGAATATTAGCCGACGTAGAAATTAGCCGAAAAAGTAGGAAAATTAGAAATAATTGATGAGATAATAGCTATAAGCAGTCATACTCCCGTACTCTCGAAATTAATGCATTTAGCCATTCCTCGCGGGCCATGGCCATGCCTCAGCGGCGTATGGGATTTGATAGCAATCTATCACAACCGAACAAAATATCAGGGCCGAACATGTTATTCTCGCAAAAGTTTGGGCGTTCTCAAATCTGATTGGTTAATGTCTCCGTTTCGGCTTATATTCCATTCGGCTAATATTCACGGCACCTGGACTAGCTACCCTTTTGGATGGAACTATCTGGAACTATCTTATAGCCATAAGGATTCAGCTTTTTGTGAAATACAAACTGCATGCAATACACGATTCTCGACGAATATTTCGTTATAATTAAAAAGAACGTGTGTTAGAAGATATCTAATTTTTATCCTTATGAGTTACTTCACATAAAGGACACTGCATAACATTATGTATTTGAGGTATATGAACAATCGCGGATAAGACATGATATTTTTAAATATTAATTAGGTAAAAATCGCAATCAACAAAGTATCGGCCGAAAAATCAACCAGCAGCAACAAAACGTTGAAAAGAAACGCAATTAGCGCTTCAAAGTTGAAGACACATGGACCCGAATTATTGTCCCAACATTCAAAAGAAATGTGAGAAGCTTATGCTGAACCCAAATTTTGAACTATTGCTGGCACACAAGACCGACAAATGTATCAATTTAAAACTCCATGTCTGAATTAAGAGAAATTAGTCATGGAAGAAAAACTTTACGAGGCAAACTTTCAATCAATTTTGATATTTTTGCTGCTTTTAAGACCTCTTAAGATTATAGAATGAATTTTCTGAGACCTGTCCATAATTGCTTGTTTACTTCAACCGAAACTAGGGACTCATTTTGCTCCTAGATATCAAAAACTGAACAACTGAAAAATGTTTTTGTACAAGCTGCTGTTATTTAAATCATATTAGCATATTTAAATCGCCTGTTATAAATTTGGCCTTCGAGCTGCAGTTTAGGGAACGCAAGGTTTGTGAAAATTAATTTCAGACGAATTTCAAGTTTTTGGGTTTGGACCAGATTTACACAAAATTCTGTCAGCCCTATGTTTCAACAGTTCATATTCACTATCCTTCACATTATTCACTTAACTTTAGTCGTGCTGTCAGCATCGTAGAAGAGCCTCGCCTTAAAATATATGAGCTTAAATTAAAATTTATGCCCCACTTTTTTCAGAAACTTTTTGACTTTTTTGAGGGCATCCCAGACTAGCATAGGCGGTATCAAATTAAAGCACTCTGCGTCTAGAATTTCACTATAAAGAAATCTCAAGAAAGTTTCTTTTTTGAAAAGGGCTTCGGCAGCAGTTTTGGTAACAATTTTGGGTCAACTTAGCTTAATTTTTGATCAAATTGAACGATAACGTTGATTTTGATTTCAATAATTTTTGCTACCTGCTGGTTTTTTTAGGTAATAAAGAACAACAATTATGTTATCTTTGAAACGATTAATTCATTTAGTTAGGGAATCGTTAGCGCTACCGATGAGAAGAGAAACCATCAAGGAGACTAAGAGAATAAAACAAATTAGGCAATGAAAGCTCGCAAAACGCAAAAATAGTCGATAATATTTCGATATTATTCGATATATCTTGAATTCGATAGCATTTATTGAAAAGAACAAAATTCAAAATCATAGAAGCAATAGCTTTGAACTGAAACAATTAAATCGATTAAAATAATTGATATCATCTATCTATGCCAACTATGAGACGTGTCCCTAATAAGATGAAACGATAAGACAACAAGAAGTACAACAAATATTCTCAAAATTCAAAAAAAATCATTAAAATATGCTCAACAAATAGCGTCAAAGTCTTGAAAACCACTAGCCATAAACACAAACAATTACTAATCCATTTATGCCACAGTAAAAATCAATGACACTGTCATTATTGATACTAGGTGATAAGACAACAGAGATAATATTAAAAAAAGGGGCAAACATCGAATTTTCGATAACATTTTGCAACAAATAGTGTCAAAGATTAAAAAACATCAACTGCCCGTCAAGGAATTCAATCAATTTGAAATACGCGCCATTACTACTCCAGCGTGATTAAAATAACCACTCTAGTTTGGCTTCTAACTGACGTGAAAAAGCCGAAAAATGCCCGAACAGATGATAGAAAACATAGCCGCAAGACTTCCAGAAATGACTCGGAGTAGAAAATTGACTCCACTAACTGAAATAATGAACCTCCTTATTAATTATGCCAATCAATTTGAAACAAAAACAGGCAAAAACCAGTTAGTCTTCACTCAAAAGACGCCCTCCAATTGAGGCAAAACTGTCAAAAAAGTTCATAAGGAAAACCGATGAAGGGAAAAAATGAAGGACAAGGTAAAAATTATTTTCGATAAAACATTTGAACAAAAATAATCCACAAAATGCTAAAATGCTATTTCTTACCAATTATTTGGCACTTAAAAATTATTACTGGTTCTTTCCACGTACCTAGCCACCCAATACCTGGCAAAAACAACAAAAAACGCAAAGAACCAAAAAGAACCGGAAAAAATTGAAAAATTTGTGTTATTTATTTCAGAGAAAAAGCCCTCCCTGACCTTCAATTGCACCTTTTAGGAGCACAACTTTTAAAACATCATCACACTGAAAAGTGAGCAAGCTCCCAATCATAAATAATTGGGAGCTTATAATATAGGCAAATAACTTATTAACCAAAAATATTGCTATCTAATTACGATAACTCAAAACGTTGTTATTACTTCCAAATTTGATAATGCAAAAATTTTTGGACACAATACGATGCAGATCCAGAGTGATCTCGTTAGCTGTCCGTTAGATTTGCCTGAAGTCACCTGTTAACTATTCTATTACTCTTGTTGCACCATATCGAAATAAATTCGTTTTCTAATATAAGCCATTTAATAAAATTAAGATGTGTGAAAAAATTAAATCAAACATAACCAACTAACGTCGGAAGAACGGCTCTCGAGACTAGAGGAAGCTATTGCAGCCTGCTTCCGTCTGCGGGGGAGTAAATAAAACTACATATGGGGCTTCAAACGTCATTAGAGGTTATTATATACTACTATAACCGCTAATAAAAAGTTAAATGACACCAATATCGGCGCAATTGTCATATAAATTTTAGTATTAAATTAAATTAAATCAAATATAACCGACTAACGTCGGAAGAACGGCTCTCGAGACTAGAGGAAGCTATTGCAGCCTGCTTCCGTCTGTGGGGGAGTAAATAAAACTACATATGGGGCTTCAAACGTCATTAGAGGTTATTATATACTACTATAACCGCTAATAAAAAGTTAAATGACACCAATATCGGCGCAATTGTCATATAAATTTTAGTATTAAATTAAATTAAATCAAACATAACCGACTAACGTCGGAAGAACGGCTCTCGAGACTAGAGGAAGCTATTGCAGCCTGCTTCCGTCTGTGGGGGAGTAAATAAAACTACATATGGGGCTTCAAACGTCATTAGAGGTTATTATATACTACTATAACCGCTAATAAAAAGTTAAATGACACCAATATCGGCGCAATTGTCATATAAATTTTAGTATTAAAATGGCGCAAATTGAGTGAAGCAGCTGACTTGTGAATAAGAGACAAATTTAGATCAAGCAAAACGAAAAAAGTCAAGGGAGCAAAAGTCAATCGAAAAGTCAAATAGGTCAAGCAAAAATTCTGCATGTAAAAAATAGCCGGTAAAATAACGAAAACGACTCTAAGAGTCGTATATCACAAAATCGTCGCTGCTCCTACCTAATTCAGAAGTATCGGAAAAAAAACCATACCTATTTCAGAAATAGCGAAAAAGAAAAAAAAATACAGTTAGAAACAAACAATTTTTAGATAGGAATATAAATGGGTTAGGCATGTACGGAGGAAGGTAGAGATATGGGGGTGGTAGGTAGGTGGGGCGAGGGCGAGGGTGTAGATAGGTTGGGGTGCAGGTAGGTAGCAGGTTCTGTAATTGTGATAGAAATTTATATAGAAATTTATTACCAATAATCCTATTCGAGTCGTGAAAAGACCAACACGTTTACCCAATTACTGCTTCAAACTTCGCTCAAGAGCAATTACCAAAACTGAAGGCACAGTTGATCTTTCTGTAATTAGTTGAGTTTAAAAGAAATCAGCCGGTGTAAAAAAGAGAAAACAATATCTGTTCAGAAATCAACGATTAAAAATGAAAGACGAACTTCTTGACTCGCAAATAATTCCCTAAATATTTTTGGGATAATACATCAAAGTCTAAAATTTAAATAAAAATTTAAGATAAACTTAGCCGACTAACGACGAATAAATACCTCTCAAAAGATAGGCGTAAGGAGTTAGAAAAAGTCAAGCGAAAAACCAAATAGGTCAGATGAAAAACAGTTTACCAAAAAATCGCATAAAACACATTCGGCTCACATAATTGCTGTAAAATTTGTTGAAGAGCAATTTAACAAGTTACTGGGATAGCAACGCAATAGGAATCAAAACTTGATGAAGTTAAAAAAGTATCAGATCATAACATTATCTCTACAACTTTTACACAAACACTGGCCCGATAAAGTAAAACTTTGGAACAAAAAATTACAATGACTTTAATGCGCATTATCAGCATCAGCCGTTTTTGGACACATGACGACCAATTTGTTAGGAAATGATCAAAACCTATTCTATGAAAAGTCGGTAAGACCAAGTAAAATTTTAAAAGAACACTATCTTATTATTATTAGATTGCTAACGAGGTTTACAATTTTGCAACCTCTTTACACAATAAAATTTTCTCTTAACGCAATACTATTCTTTCTATGATTAGCTACTTCTGATCGCACAATGCGGTTAAACAATTTACAAAAAAGTGAATTCTACCATAAAACGATTGCAGACAACGAAAAATTAAGAGAGAACAATATTATTACCAAAAAAAAACAAAAAACAGACAGCTCGAAAGCAAAAAAAAGAGAAGGTAAAACAAATAAAGAAAAAGAACGCACGAAATAAAAAAGATATCAGCAGGGACAGCGAGACGAAAGAGAGCGAACAAAAATATAATAATATCGAATAAACGCAGTAAAAGAGAAATTCAAAACAAAACAGCAAACGTGCTAACGAAATGTTTTGGAGCTACAGGGAATTGAATTCAGAGGTGAGTGCAGTCTAGAGAACTTGGAGCGCAAAAGTACCAACAAATGAGGGGAGTTCGAACACGCGCACTTCGGATACCAGTCTGACACCATAAGCAGTAGACATTTACGGCTTTACAGCCTCGCTGACAATCAATGGTTGAGTACGCTTAATGTCTGAATGAGAGAAGATCATCACGCTAGTCACACGAGACCGAGCAAAAGTTCTAGAAAACAAACGCAAAAAAAGGCCAAGAGAAATTTTATAAAAAGCAAACAAGTTGACAATAACTGCTTCAAATTGCGTCCCAGAGCTACTAAAGAAAGAAAAAAGATTAGAGAAAGACGAGAGAGACAGAGAGAGAGAGAGAGAGAGAGAGAGAGATAGAGAGAGAGGTGAAAGGCCAGAGCGCGATTCTAAAAAAGTACAGATAAAAATAACATAACCGACTAACGTCGGGCGAATTGCTCTCAAACGACCGGCAAGCGGTTGACTTCGTTAGCAGCTAGCCACGGTTTAGTGACTTCTGGGCGCTACCTCTTTATCCCGTTTGTGAAGACGAAAATCAAATGGGTCAGAAGAAAAATCGGCCCAGCGAAAAATTGCATAAAAAAGGCAAACAGGATTAATATATTTGCTACAAATTGCTTTTGAGAGCAATTAACAATGATTTCCTAAAAATCCCTGTTATGTCATTTATGATTTAAAAAAATTCTATTATAACTCATTGTTAGTGAGGATCAGAGATGGTGACATTACGCCTTATAACAACAGCTGAAGTGCGGCATAAACAAAGAGAGAGAGAGAGAGAGAGAGAGAGAGAGAGAGAGAGAGATAGTGAGAGAGATAGTGAGAGAGAGAGAGAGAAAAAACGGGAACGAGAGAGAGGGAAAGGAACCCTAACCGACATAGAGAGAAAGAGAGACCAAAATGTTTTCCATGATGTGATTCGACTCTGCAACTTCTAGTTTTCTAGCCTTGTTAACAAATAACTCATATAGAAAGAAACTGAAAAAGGCAAAATTAGAAAAAAAGTTTTCAATTTTGCAGCAAAAACAGTTCAAAACCATTTTTTGCTTTGAAAGTTTTGTCAAGTAACACATCTCTGAGACTTGAAAATTTTCGTTGGCCAGTAATGGTCGTTAAACTCAGAAAAAGGGCAAAAAACATTGAAAAAAAATGGAAAATGCAAACTTTAACAGATTTTGCTAAAATTCAATATATTAATATCTTAAGAACCATTTCATTGTCTCAGGAGACTATCCGGTATCCCTGTTTCAAGCCTGAAAAAGTTTCACAGGCTCAAAGGTCCAAACATTTATAACATAAATATTATCCAAATATCTGAAAATTAAAAAAAAATGCAACAATTTTAAAAATTTGCGTACATTCGTGATATTAAAATCTTGCAGAACATTCCATTACATCTATTAACAATGCAGTAATATATTATCAAACCCTAGAGGAAGTTGCCTGGCTCATGAGACTAGAGAAACTTGAAAATTGACAAAAAATTTCAAAAAACTTAAAAAATTGCAAAAAATTGATATCAAAAAATTGAAAAAAATCCATGACCAACAAAAACTTGCCAGTAACAACATCAAACCCAAACGGAGGTTTTCTGACCCTTGAGGCTCAAAAACCTGAAATAACTTTATATAAAAAAAGAAAAAAAATGCAAGTTTTGAGGGACAAATCCTAAAATTCGTGATGTTATAATCTTGAAAGACAACCCATTACATCTAGAAACTATACAAAAACCTATTGACAAACCCTAGAGGGGGCTTTTCTGCTCTTGAGGCTGAAAAAACCTAAAAAACCACAAAATTTCAAAAACATGAAAAATTTACAAGTATTTTAAAAAATGCTTAAATTTGTGATACTTAAATCCTGAAAAACATTCCATTAAACATAGAAACTATGCAGTAGCCTTTTATCAAACCCGGAGAAGGCTCCTGAGGCTGGAGAAACCTACAAAATGACAAAAAAATTTCAAAAAATTTTTGACAATAACAAAATAAAAAAAACTGCTAAAATTTGTGATAATAAAAGTTAAAACTAATCCATGACCAGAAAAAATTTTCCAGTAGATTATTATCAAACCAAAACGGCGAATTTCTGTTAGGCTGAAAAACCTTGATAAAGGCATTAAATGTCAAAAAATTGCAATATTTGTAAAACATAGCTGGCAGATTGCCAGAAAATAGCCGCAATAGATTCGTAGATCGGCAGTCTAAAAAAAACAGTAAAAGACAGAACAAAAAAACTAGTCTTTTCATTGAAGGCTGATCTGTTATATTTTGATTAAAAATATGTATAAGTTATTGCTGCCTCTATTAGCTGATCTCAAATAACCTTCATTTAGAATGACACACACCCATTTGACCTTATCTCTTTGAATTAAAGTAAATAAAAGTCAATTTCAAAGTGAGGAGGTCATTTTTGAGAGTGAGGTAAGTCAAGTGTGACCAAAAATTTACGCGCATAAACAAAAAAACTCGCTCCACTAAGAGCAAAAAATGACGTCACACATGCAATTCAGATGAAATTGCATGAACGAATGAACAGAAAGTGGCTGTGACGTCATATGGTCGTAACAAAGATCATGACGACGGAATAAAAAAAACCAAGAGAAGGCCAATAATAGCCCCAGCTATCACTGTGCGGCTATTAAAAAAATGCCAAAACTCGTGGTGTTCAAATCCAAAAAACATTCAATTACAATTAAAAACTACACAAAAACCTGTTGTCAAACCTATTGTTGTTAAATAGCAGAGGAGTTTCCGTGGCTCTTGGGGCTGGAGGAACCTAAAAACCCACGACAATTTCAAAAAAAATTGAAAAAATTGCAAGTTCTATCAAAAAATTGCTAAAATTTGTGACATTAAAAAGTTGAAAAACTATTCCATAGCCAATAAATTTGCCATTGACTTATTATCAAGCCCCTTGAGATGTCTTCTGTCCCCTGGGTCTGGAAAGACCTGAATAAGGAAAAATAAAGGTCAAACAATGTAAAAAGTTGCACGTTTTATCAAAAAAATGCTTAAATTCGTGACGTTAAAATGTTGAAAGCATTCCATTACTAGAAACTATGCAAAAACGTATTATTAAAACCTAAAGGAGGTTCCGTGACACCCAGGGCTGATAAAAATAAAAAAGTCAAAATTTTTCAGAAAGCTTGAAAAAAAAAATGCAAAATAGTATAAATTTGCGATTTAGCAAGCGGTTGCTCGTCAGTAACTAGTCACGGGGGGGGGAGAGAAACACTGGGGTGGGGAGCAACAGCGCGTTTGGGAGGGTGGGGACAATAGTGGGGGGTCAACAATGGGGGTCTCTTCAACCTCTAAGAACCGCCCTACACACTAAGTGTAAGTATAAGTCTCCTACAGTTTGAGCTGAAACAGAGCTGAAAGGCTCTAAGAGCACTAAATGCCGGCTGGGCGCTACCTGTTTATCCTGTTTTTGAGGACGAAAAATCAAAAGCTTCAGAAATTGGTCAATCGAAAAATCGCATAAAAAAGACCGACAGGACTAATATAATTGCTACAAACTTCGTTTGAGAGCAATTAACATGTTTGAATATATCGCCAATTCCAACTCCGAATGGGAAGCAAAAACATAGCAACATCTGATTACAGCATCTTCGAGCCACACGTTGACTGCTCTCAAATTAGTCTCCAGCGCACTTAAAAGCGCACAATATAACATATAGACTATAATTGTATGCATATTTATTAGTTTTTACTGCTTATTGTTACAACCCCAAATTTTGGGGCCGGAACTTTAGGCCAGGGCAAATTTTTGGGGCCTAGCGATCTCGTTTGCTCTGACAATTAAAAGTGATTTTAATGCGACAAAAAAGTCTCCAATAATTAATTGACGAGGACTAGTGTTCAATAAATAATGATAATTTAAGTCCAAAGTGTCCAACTTATAATTTCTATAAGTATTTGCTTTATCTATCTTAAAATCATTCAATCTTTTTCCGATGTGTTCAAGAATTTTGCGCTCAATTGTTTTTAATGTAGTTCACCTGAAAAAGTCAACTGATTGTTCCCTGATTGAACTTTAAACCCATACTCACTTACACGTGCGCGTACACACATACAAACAATCAACTGCTTCAAAAGAAAATAACTCCCCCTTCATGGAATATTAAACAATTACTCCCATATAGCTCAGTGGTTACTGCACCTTGCACAAGGGTTCGAATCTCGTCCATCTGTGCCCCATCTGGATGTGTCCGCTTTACCGTGCTGTTCAATGAGACTCTTGAACATGCGCTTCAGGAATCCCTTAATCATGCAGAAAAACTGTCTCTTTAGAGAGCTCAAACGTTTAATATAAAGGATTTTTCGCATTTTTCATTGCTTAAAACTTTCAATTAGAGCAATTTAGATCACACAAAACGCAAGAGGTCTAGCTTGAAAAATTTACTCTAGAAGTCAAGTTGTTCAAGTAAGCGAAAGAATACTCTAGATTTTAAAAGTTCAAGCATAAAAAGATACACCCGAGAGAAAAAATAAAAGCTAAACCTGAATAAATCGGCAAAAAATCAAAATCTTAAAAGTATATTCAACAAAAGTTATACGCAACGCAGTGCAATCACATTTCCTTATTTTTCTTTAATTATGTAATGCCAGCTTGTACTATAAAAGCTGCATATCTTTTGCCCAGTGGTAAGCTGTCTGTAGCCTGTAAATCATTTTTTAGCTTACATGCGTGGTATCTATCTTAATACTAACTAAAACCTTCGATGTTACATTTTCACCATCAAAGTACCTTTAATTAAGAGACAAGGATACATAAAATCATTGTATTGTGTTCGCCATCAGATTTGAAAGAAAAGCGTCAAAAAATGGGAGTCACCGCAACGTTTTATCTTGCAAATAGCCATGGCGTCCATTGGACTGAATAGGTAATCAGTCGTATGCAGTGAAAAGATTTTGAAATCTTTATTATTCAAAAGCTCCTTTGTTTGAAGAGCAATTCATCACAAATGCGCCCTGCGTTGAAACACTGTCAATTTGATTAACTACAGCTTTCGCAGTGATGAAGTGTTCTGATGGTATCTCTTTGATCTCAAAATAGTGCAAACTGATTTCTCCGTTGCTGGCGTAAAAACGCCCTCTACAAACTCTGCTTGGTGCGAGTAAAACATGAACGTAATGGCCAAAAAGGGATACAGGTGTAACATAGCCGGAGAACTAACAACCAAATACGTTCAATGATGAAAGCATGAGAAGTAATTCCAGGCAGGTTAAATTCGTTATTTTAACTTCACCCCACCTCTAAAGCATCCTTATCACTAATAATTGGTCAGTTTACAGCAGAACGGCCCTGTTTACAATACCACTCTTCATAATCAATCGTTTAAAACCAGAAATAATTCACTGACGCACATATCAAAGCTGACGAACTGGTTACAATCCCTGACTTTTTACAATAGGTGATTGATGTTATTTGATACTACGCTGTAAGTGTACTAAATAAAAGAATTTGAGTGAATAAAAATGGGAGGGGGTTATTTGTTATGCAGCATCATTGCTAATTGTACACGGATGACGGTGCAGTTATATGGTCCCAGTGGGAACGGGAACCTGAGGGCTTCACAGGGGATATTTAGGCAACACTTATGCATATTAAATGGGGCACATATTGTAGCAAGTTGACAGTTCTCCCACACAAGACCAGCAAACAATCTCTCTTATCCTCCCAGTCCTTTTTACTCAGTCAGAAGATAATCCAATTACTTCATTCAGACAACAACTGCAAAAATAAGGAAGCATTAAATCCATTGTAATTGTCTATTCAGGCTGTAATAATTTACAGCACCCCTGCTGTTATATCCACAAATTGAATCATTTCAACACAAAAATCAATTCAACAATATTTTTACAGCAGATTCACGATATGGATAAAATCATGCTCAAATCAACTGATATTTTATAAAATCAGGATTCAAAAACTAGCAGAAGTCATTCACCTTTAGACCTCCTGAAAACATCAACATTGAACACAAGGGGGATGTGCGGATAAGATAGAAAGACAAATTAGTTTAGGAGTTCAGAGAAAGCTCCCATGCAGTGACACATCTGAGAAAAAATTTGTTTTTTTTTTTAGTTGGAAAAATTTTATCTTTCAGAAGAGTTTCATACAAATTTTCACAATCAGCCATTGATAAAATGATCGTCACCATGAAGCTACATACATACTTGTAATTAGATTTCAAATGCTAACTTTGCACAATCAATTGTTGCAGCATTAGCAACAGCAAGCAAGGTCTGCTTCGGGACAACTGTGAAAGGAATTTTCGTCACATTAACTATTTTCTGTCAAATTGATAAAAATGGATCAGTTACTGAATATTGAACTATTCTGTATACAATCAGTGGCAGGGGGAGTTATATGCCCACTAAGCAAGGGGGAACATAATAAGTCCAAAATTTCCTACTAAAACTTTTGCCCAATTAAGGGCAACTTGCAAGCGACGCCTCGGGAAAAAAAATCTATAAAGCCAAAAAAACAAGCATTACATGCCTTACAATAATAATAATTGAATTCAAAGACAAGGCGAATTTCGATGCTAATTCATCTATAAACAGCGACAAATTGCCTATTTTTGTGGCCTCGCAGATCTGCATATCAGTTTGAAAAATCGCCTCAAATTCCCAATTAGCGCTTCCATTGTACAATCGATAGGAAAGATGGAGCCTCTACTTTTTATTACTCACAATTTCTAATCAGTACAGGAAAATCCACAGCCAATCAACAGATTTTTCAACATCCAGGTACCTAGATATCCATTTACCCTTCATCCCTTCCGTCTCCTACGATTCGAAGTATTATTTAAAAAGCATTTTATCTTAATCCACATACACTTCTCTTCTTTCCAATCAAAATTATCATCAGTTGAGTTGATTTTTGAGCTCTATTTACTTCTGACTGTCCCCGCAAACACCCCCTCCCTTCCCCCACTAACTTCACCTTCATCCTGTCACGTCACTTTATCCCACTAATTCCCCATTCAATATTCCCCTAACAACAAAGACAGCATCCACGTGCAACAACTCCGGTATTAGGAGCGGACGATTTGGGGGTATCCCGGGCTGATAATGATAATAAAGGGGATTAAATTCCTCCTTTCCCTCGCTCCCTTCCCTGCTCAATTAAATTGGACTGAAGTTACTCACAAAGAACTTGTTCACACTCGAGTGAACAATTACAGCTGCTGCCTCTGTTTGTTTCCTCCCCTCATCTCTCTGAGTGAACAAAAATCAACTCTAATAGTCAGTCAACACAAGAGAGAAAAAACACTCATCGCATTACTTCTTTCCCCACTTTTTACAACTCAACTAATGAAAGTTCAAATATACTTAAATGCAAGTGTGATTATCTTTTTTATTACTTTTTATTTTTTCCCAGCTTGTGCGCCGCTGCACATACATATTAGCCGCGAGTACACAAACAACATCTCCCTGTAATTTGTTTGTTTTCTGCTAAAACCGCAAATGGAGTTCCCAAAAAAGAGTGAAATTGAATTGAAGTTTGGCGCCAGTTGTACTATCGGTTGACTGCAGGTTAAAAACAAACCATAACCATAAACATTAGCAAATTAGGAACACTTTTCAACTTCAAACCTGTGAATTAGAGGTAATTGGCATTTTGGCCGCAATGAACTGACACTTGAATGTGCTGATTGAATGAGTTATGTACACATCATATGACATTTTAGAAAACCTCACGCACAAATCAATGAATTGATTGCTCATACCGAGACACAAATCAATAACCGCCAGCGGAAACAACCAAGTTTTCCCCCGCAATCGAGTGAGTTAGTTTTGTCCTCATCATATTCCTATTTAGAAGGCAACATTTAACGAGAAAACCACAAATTATAGAGACAATTATCTATCAAAAGTGAGAAAATACAATTTTTACTCCAATAAAACAATCACAGACTAATCATACCGCAAAATGAGAGGATCAATAACCAGGATCAGTGACCTTAAACCTCAATAACCAAAGCTATTCAACTTTGCACAATGTCAGTAATTTTACGAGTACAATGGCTCTTCCAAAGCAGATCTTTGCTGCACAAAACGTCCTAATTTCGAACGACAAATTGGGAAACTTGAGCCATAAAACAATTAAGCAAATACAGGAAAATAGTAGGCAGGGTGAAGTAGACTTCACACCCCCAAATGTGGGCTTCACATTGAGGCTATAAATTAGAGCTGTCAACTTGTTGACGTTTATGGCCCTGGGCAGACCAACCTTTAATCATGTTTGAGATTTGCACAATATCCGTGACTGTTGTGCTGTGGTTGAACTGTAACACCGACCCATGCAGAGGCAGAGTGCTTTCCAATCCCGCCCCCGGTGCTGTCGACTTCGAAATACTACTGTTGTTATTGTTGTTGGCCGATTGTTGTAGTTGTTGTTGGGTGAGTAGTGTTTTCAGCTGGTCTGCCCTGCCCAGACTTCTCTCTCCCAGAATGAAACACTTGTCACCCACTGCACTGTACAGTTTGAGCCATGCCTCTTTGTCCTACAAAATAAGCAAACAACCATTCGTTTTCACATTCATTACAACGCACATACAAAACCCAAAACTATTGTACTACTGAAATCATTGTTCATTTTATGAAGTCGAACAAAATTCTCCAAACTTTCTTTCCCTTCTACATGGCATTATTTTAACAATCCACGCAAAATTTTGATGTATAATCTGACCACTTTAAAAGTATGCAGCTCGCAGAAAAAGCACGACAATAAAATCAAAGAAGCATCACCCACTGATATCGGGCGAGTTACTCTCAGGCGAGCTTGTAGCTAACTGGAGCTTAGAGAGGATTTAATTCGGGTTGAGGTGGCTATTTTTTTTTGGGGGGGGGGGGGGGGGACTGCGGAAGAAGTTGATATGGGGGACTAAACCGCCACACTGCCCCTTCACGCCATAATTTTGTCTTCCCAGCAGCTTCGATGATTTATAAACTTAGAGACTAGTTTAGCTAACATAGCAGCAGATTGCTAGAAAATAGCTGCGATAGCTTCGTAGATCCGCACTCTCGAAAAGATAGTTGAAAAATTTCTTCTCTCCATTAAATGGTGAGATGTTATATTTCATTAAAAATCTGTATAATTCATTGCTGCTTCTATTAGCTGCTCTTAAATATACATCAATTAGAGTGACACAAACGCACTTGGGCGTATCTGCTAGAATTAAATAAAGAAAAGTCAATTTGAGAGTGAGGAAGTAATTTCTGAGAGTGAGTTAAGTCACATGTGATCAAACTTATTCACACAAATGAACAAAAAAATTCGCTCAGTTAGTACTGAAAAATAACGTTACGCATTTCAGTCGAAACGGCATGAAAGGACGATTAAAACCGATTTTAAGTGATTGTGACGTTATATCGTCGTAACAAAAATCTTGACAGCGAAATTAAAAACATAGCAGGACATGTGGTGAATTACAATCCAAAGATATGAAGTAAATATTGACCTGACAGTTAAAGCAATATCAAAATAAAAGCATATTTGGCAGAAAACAGCCGCCGTTGATTACCATAACCAAGATTGGGATTGAAAGAAGAGAAAAAACGAGTGAAAAATGATTTTCAAAAAAAAATGTTAAATTGCAAACTATTTTCATGCCATTTTGGAGCTGAACATACTCCTGATTCGTAGTGAGACAACACAGTGGCTAGTATCAATACCAATAAGCATTAGAGATGGTAACTAAAAACAAAGTTCGAGTAACGGGCATCTAAAATCGGGCTTTATGGGTTTGTCCCGTTTCTATTTCCGATTTCGTTTTTTAATACTGACTCTGTTCATTTTGAATTGCTTTGCTGAGCAACTGCTGTCTAAAAGCCTTTACGCAGAATGAGAGAAGAGTGAAACTAGCCTAGAGAAGTCAAAAAGATTTCACGCAAAATGTTGAACAAGCTGTAAAATAAGGTAAAGCGAAAAATTTTCATTTGACGAAGTAAAGAAATTAGGAGCGCTATAATAGCCGGCTGGGTATCTACTAGGGTATCTCAGTCATAGAACTAGTTAGCTAAAAATAGATTCAAATAAATTAAACACAATCACGCCGAACTACAAGGCCAACGAGAACGGTATTTTTTCGAGTGAGCTACAAGACCACAAGAAAAACAACAAAAATGAAGGACTAAAAAATTAACTTTCGTTTCATAAAACTAACAATATCAAAAATCAAAATACTATAAATTCAAGGACCTACTGAGATGCACTTTTGTCTTATAAGGAACCAATGAAACCTGTCATAATTGAGACTAAATATTAACAAAATACAACCAAGTTCTGCAAAAACTGAAGGCCTGGCTTAGACTTTTTAAACATTAACAGTATAAAGCTACCAACCAATAGCATTAGCTACGCACTGAATACTTTCAATTCAATAAACCGTCAAAGGCAACAGGCAAGACCAGTAATCATTAAGACAGCAAATTAAGTAAAAACAAATACATACAAAACTAATTAATGTTTCACTAAATTTTGAAATCGAACGTATAAACCGTATAAAGCAAAAACTACGACCTGAAACGACTCACTCGATTGGTTTGAGCAGCCTTTATAACTGATGAAACCTAAGAGATAAGGAAACAAAGTGAAAAAAACTCGTAAAACAAAAAATCGACAATATTTCTTAAAAACAATTAGAGTCAACGTCAAAGAAATCAATAGTTTATACTGACAAAATTTAATGGATCGAATCAATCCCTATCAGGAGCCTATGAGACGTGCCCGTAATTCAATTAAATGATAAGAACAACGGAGAGTTTAACAAGTCCACAAAAACTTACTAAAAATTTTTGAGAACAAATATTTTCAAAGTCATTACACTCACTAGCTTTGGACTCACGCCACTAATTAGCAACCAACATTATCTGCCTGATTACCAACCAGTATGACCTGTTATAATGATACTAAGTGAAAGGATACGAGTAATATTTGAAAAAGGGGCTCTAAGTTCAAATATTCACTAAAATTGTATGACTACGAATATTTTCAAAGTCAGAAAAAGCGATAACATTAGCTATGAAGTTAAACGACAATTCAATTCACTTATTCTTCTTCAGCAACCTATGACATTTCCCATTAAATAGAATAAGTAAAAACAAAAGAATTGGCAAGGAAACAGTTAGTCAAAAATTCATCAATAAAGAGTATCAAAGTCATAAAAAGCATTAGCTGCCCATAGCGGACTTGAAAAAACGCAAATATGCGCAATTAGAACACATGTGTCATATTGCAGTCACTCAAGAGAAGAAACACTGAAAATAAAAGTCCAATTTACACCAATTGATCAATGCAATTTAAAAGTAGTACAGAAAAACCACGCATCAGACCTACTCCATTTTTCGCTCCTTATTAAAGCTTCAGTGTGACTAAAGAACAAAATTATTGAGAAAATAGTACAAACTAAAAGTTAAATCAGTTGATCTGCGAAATGTAGTTGATGCGTTAGTAAAGGCTCAAGCGGTGCTCAAAAGTAGATAACAGATTACAAGCAAGATAGCATATAGGAAATGAAACTTTTGCAACTTACACTACACTTCAGAACAATTTGGGCCTGCCAATATTTTTTAGAGAAGCTATCGACGTTCAAACTGTCGGCTATTTTGGTGTTGGGAACAACAATGTTACTGCTTTTACTGCTATTTTCAACATATTTTAAGGCAATGCTGTACCTGCCTTCAACAGAAAATCACAAAAGTATTGATTGCAGTGTTTTTCGGATTTCGACTTTCCCTGAGTGTCATTGAACTGTATAAAGCGCCATTCCACACTTCAACAAAAAAATTGAATTTCCTGGGCAGATAATGTAACGATAATTTTCATCAATAAGTTTGAGACTTTGGATAACTTTTGGCTGCATTTTGCTTTCTATCCATGCATTATATGAGTTCATTTTATGGTAGACAATAATTCACGACGGCTCCTTTGGTTACATTAGCTCAAATTTTTACATCTGAATTTTTACGTGGTACAATAATTGCAGCCACTGTTGTCCCGTCTGCGGTCAACCTGAAGCTATGGCTAAAGTGAGAGCCCAATCTTACAGACTGCTTCACAGAGGCAGGAATTAGAACTATCAATCAATTATATGCGAAGCAGACCCTTATTTCTCGCATATGACATCACCATTTTTGCATACAATCCTGACAAATCTTACCATAACGAAAAAAAGCCATTTGAAAACTTCGAAATAAATTAAATTAATTGTTCCGACCCCCAATTTAGTGGGGAGGGAGGAACTATTTACTCAATTGGGTTTTCAGACAATTTTGGCAGATCGATATAATCATCATAGAGAGTTGTGTGGCATCATGAGAAAGCCCGTCCAGCGTAGAAAATGAAAAAAAAAGATTTTTTCAATTTTGGTTTTTTACAGGGAGTTATCGAAGCTTAAATTTTTGTGAAAATTCGACTGTTTTTGTTCACGGTTTCAGTAATTTTTGATAAAAATTGGCACAATTTCGCTAATATAATTTAAATTAAGTTGAAATTTTTAACGGTATATTGTAATTGTTACCGTTAGAAATAGAAGAGTTATGCTGAATTGTTTGATGCTTTTTTGGTACACTTTGTTAACGTTTGCCAGACGCTGCGACCTAGAAACCTTGACACAGACTCCATAATCTCCAAAAGAGCGCTAGTTGAAGTTAGGCGCCATATGAAAGTCTTCTGCAATTAAAGTTGTGCCGTTTTTCGCAGATTTACCTCGATAATTATACAAAAGGCATCGTTTTTTTTAGTATTTGAAGAATTTCACCCAAAAATAGGTCTAATTCGAAACACTTGGATTAATTAGTTTTTTGGCTGCGCGGCAAAATCAGGGATAGGTTTGATAATATCAAGGATTCTTAGCATCAGAAAAGTTTTAATTTTTATTGTGGTGCTGCCTTTTTCAAAATATTTTGGTTTTGCATTTTTAATGATAATTACTGACAAAAAATTTTATTCACGACTCCATAAATGACAGATCTCATTTAGGTAAACATGAGGATAAATGTAGGAATAGTTTGTCTTCAGAGAACCTCAGGGTTTTTATGGCTTTGAGGAAGAGTTTTAGTAAACTTCAACTGAATTCTTGTGTTTTGCCTTCAATTGTTATTCGTTCTGCAGTCTGATTGCCGAGTCTAACAATTCAATGATCCAAATGGCTTCCTCAAGAGCTGTTAGTGAACCTGTACAATGCGTTCGGTTGTTACCTAATGTCTCTTATCTCATTGAATGTGTCTGTTTAAAAAGGAAATTTCAGTGATATTTTGAAATTGTCAGCTTTTTATACTATATTAGTCAACCTTTTCTTTATTCTCTGCAAATACAGGTCCAACTTTCTTCCCTGAAGAATACAAACTAATTTGGTGGCAGATTGTTTACACAAAACGCTTTCTTGCTTTTGTTACGAGCTTTGTGATTTTTGTGCATAACTGCCCATTTTTGCTGTTGGCTTTTGCTTTGTTTCTTTGATGAATTGTCACGTTGCTTAACAATGTAACTGAAAAAAGCTCCGCAAAATTTGGAACTCAAACATATTTATTTTTTTTTCATAACATATGGTTTTAAGGACTGCGACACCCTTCTCTTGCAAAATTTGGTACAGTTTTTTGTTTCTGCTCTCTTCTTGTTAACTTTTGTCGTCGTAACCAAATATTGAGTAATTAAAGACCTCAGGGGCCAAATATAGATAAAAAATGAACTTAATAACTGATATTGGTATATAGCTAATGGTTTTGACTTTCAAGTTATACTTTTTGAAAAAAAAGAAAAAAGTATTCTTCAACTTATCCCTTTTTAATCTGATTTGCATTTTTGTCGTATATTACAATGTTGTTTCATTTTCGTAACTTATCTTTACTATTGAGAGTTGTTTTTAGTATTTTATTATGTATTTTAGTATTTTAGTATGTTATTATTAGTAGTATTTTAGTATGTTATTATTTAGTAATTTAGTATGTTATTAGTATTTTGTTGAACCAAAAAACTTTTCTGTTGCTTAAATGTTTTGAGTGGTCTTCAGGGCTTAGGAAATTTGTCTTCAGGGCTTTCAAGTTTTCATGAAAAAATTTTTGATGAATTTTTGTGGCTCCTTTTGCTGGCATTTTGTGATAGCCGTTTTTCAAAAAGACTTTATGATGATCAAAGGAGATTCAAATGACAACTAGCAGGCCCGCAAAAGCATCGCAAGAAAATCATTTAAAAGAATAGGTTTAAAATTGAGATTTTTCGTACCAGCTCGGGCTGTAAGCCATGCCCATCCTTCAACAGCCAGAGGTATTACGTTACGTTACCGATGTGTTTGGTTTAGTATATTACGCCAAGTAACACCAATTTTTTGATTAAAGACAATTGGCTGAGCTATCTTGCAAATTTAAGTACCGCCAAGACTTGTACAGACAACGAACTTCTACATGTTGGCAGAGCGCAACTCATATAGAACATTAATCTACAGGTTTAAAAGGCGGTAAAACAGGCGAAGAGCGGATGAGAATTACATCCTAATTTTTCGAAAAAAAATCGCATCTTTCGAGATCACATTTTATACTCCCAAATTACCTATAAATTCCAAGTCCAACACCCAAACACGAATGAACGATTCATCTCCCCCATACTCAAAAGAGCTGCGGCAGTTACAGCTGAAAGCCCCGAGGGGATTACATGTGCTGCAAGTGCCGACCAACTGGGAGCGCGAAAGCTGGAGATGAAAAGTCCAAACGTGTCCAAGTGAAAGACTTGGCCAATCTTCCTCCGTCATAATTGGAGGTGAATATCAACAATCTATTACAGTAGATGAGGTCGTCACATATGACATAATCTTAAATTCGTGCTTAAAGAAAGTGAGAAAAGAAAGTGAGAACAGAATGTGAGAAAAGAAAGTAAGAAGAGAAAGTGAGAAAAAGTGAGAAAAGATAGTGAGAAAAGAAAGTGGGAGAAGAAAGTGGGAGAAGAAAGTGGGAGCAGAAAGTGGGAGCAGAAAGTGAGAAAAGAAAGTGAGAAAAGAAAGTGAGAAAAGAAAGTGAGAAAAGAAAGTGAGAAAAGAAAGTGAGAAAAGAAAGTGAGAAAAGAAAAGGAGAAAAGAAAGTGAAAAAAGAAAGTGAGAAAAGAAAGTGTGAAAAGAAAGTGAGAAAAAAAGAGAAAAGAAAGTGAGAAAAGAAAGCGAGAAAAGAAAGTTAGAAAAAATGAGAAAAGAAAGCGAAAAAAGGAAGTGAGAAAGAAAGTGAGAAAAGAAAGAGAGAAAAGAAAGTGAGAAAAGAAAGTGAGAAATGAAAGTGAGAAAAGAAAGTGAGAAAAAAACGAGAGAAGAAAAAGAGAAAAGAAAAAGAGAAAAAAGAGAAAAGAAAGTGGGAGAAGAAAGTGAGAAAAAAAGAGAAAAGAAAGTGAGAAAAGTAAGTGAGAAAAGAAAATGAGAAAAGTAAGTGAGAAAAGAAAATGAGAAAAGAAAGTGAGAAAAGAAAAAGAGAAAAGAAAGTGAGAAAAGAAAAAGAGGAAAGAAGGTGAGAACAGAAGGTGAGAAAAGAAGGTGAGAAAAGAAAGTGAGAAAAGAAAGAGAGAAAAGAATGTGAGAAAAGAAAGTGAGAAAAAAGGAGGCAAAATGAGAAAAGAAAATGAGAAAAGAAAGTGAGAAAAGAAAGTGAGAAAAGAAAGTGAGAAAAGACAGTGAAAACACAAAGTGAGAAAAGAAAATGAGAAAAGAAAGTGAGAAAAAAAAATGAAAAAAGAAAGTGAGAAAAGAAAGTGAAAACAGAAAGTGAGAAAAGAAAGTGAGAAAAGAAAGTGATAAAGAAAATGAGAAAAGAAAGTTAGAAAAAAGGGAGAAAAAATGAGAAAAGAAAGCGAGAAAAGGAAGTGAGAAAGAAAATGAGAAAAGAAAGTGAGGAGAGAAAGTGAGAAATGAAAGTGAGAAAAGAAAGTGAGAAAACGAGAGAAGAAAAAGAGAAAAGAAAAAGAGAAAAAAGAGAAAAGAAAGTGGGAGAAGAAAGTGAGAAAAGAAAGTGAGAAAAGAAAGTGAGAAAAGAAAGTGAGAAAAGTAAGTGAGAAAAGAAAGCGAGAAAAGAAAGTTAGAAAAAATGAGAAAAGAAAGCGAAAAAAGGAAGTGAGAAAGAAAGTGAGAAAAGAAAGAGAGAAAAGAAAGTGAGAAAAGAAAGTGAGAAATGAAAGTGAGAAAAGAAAGTGAGAAAAAAACGAGAGAAGAAAAAGAGAAAAGAAAAAGAGAAAAAAGAGAAAAGAAAGTGGGAGAAGAAAGTGAGAAAAAAAGAGAAAAGAAAGTGAGAAAAGAAAGTGAGAAAAGTAAGTGAGAAAAGAAAATGAGAAAAGAAAGTGAGAAAAGAAAAAGAGAAAAGAAAGTGAGAAAAGAAAAAGAGGAAAGAAGGTGAGAACAGAAGGTGAGAAAAGAAGGTGAGAAAAGAAAGTGAGAAAAGAAAGAGAGAAAAGAATGTGAGAAAAGAAAGTGAGAAAAAAGGAGGCAAAATGAGAAAAGAAAATGAGAAAAGAAAGTGAGAAAAGAAAGTGAGAAAAGAAAGTGAGAAAAGACAGTGAAAACACAAAGTGAGAAAAGAAAATGAGAAAAAAACGAGAGAAGAAAAAGAGAAAAGAAAAAGAGAAAAAAGAGAAAAGAAAGTGTGAAAAGAAAGTGAGAAAAAAAGAGAAAAGAAAGTGAGAAAAGAAAGCGAGAAAAGAAAGTTAGAAAAAATGAGAAAAGAAAGCGAAAAAAGGAAGTGAGAAAGAAAGTGAGAAAAGAAAGAGAGAAAAGAAAGTGAGAAAAGAAAGTGAGAAATGAAAGTGAGAAAAGAAAGTGAGAAAAAAAACGAGAGAAGAAAAAGAGAAAAGAAAAAGAGAAAAAAGAGAAAAGAAAGTGGGAGAAGAAAGTGAGAAAAGAAAGTGAGAAAAGAAAGTGAGAAAAGAAAGTGAGAAAAGTAAGTGAGAAAAGAAAGTGAGAAAAAAACGAGAGAAGAAAAAGAGAAAAGAAAAAGAGAAAAAAGAGAAAAGAAAGTGGGAGAAGAAAGTGAGAAAAGAAAGTGAGAAAAGAAAGTGAGAAAAGAAAGTGAGAAAAGAAAGTGAGAAATGAAAGTGAGACAAGAAAGTGAGAAAAAAACGAGAGAAGAAAAAGAGAAAAGAAAAAGAGAAAAAAGAGAAAAGAAAGTGGGAGAAGAAAGTGAGAAAAGAAAGTGAGAAAAGAAAGTGAGAAAAGAAAGTGAGAAAAGTAAGTGAGAAAAGAAAATGAGAAAAGAAAGTGAGAAAAGAAAAAGAGAAAAGAAAGTGAGAAAAGAAAAAGAGGAAAGAAGGTGAGAACAGAAGGTGAGAAAAGAAGGCGAGAAAAGAAAGTGAGAAAAGAAAGAGAGAAAAGAATGTGAGAAAAGAAAGTGAGAAAAAAGGAGGCAAAATGAGAAAAGAAAATGAGAAAAGAAAGTGAGAAAAGAAAGTGAGAAAAGAAAGTGAGAAAAGACAGTGAAAACACAAAGTGAGAAAAGAAAATGAGAAAAGAAAGTGAGAAAAAAAATGAAAAAAGAAAGTGAGAAAAGAAAGTGAAAACAGAAAGTGAGAAAAGAAAGTGAGAAAAGAAAGTGATAAAGAAAATGAGAAAAGAAAGTTAGAAAAAAGGGAGAAAAAATGAGAAAAGAAAGCGAGAAAAGGAAGTGAGAAAGAAAATGAGAAAAGAAAGTGAGGAGAGAAAGTAGAAAGTGAGAAAAGAAAGTGAGAAATGAAAGTGAGAAAAGAAAGTGAGAAAAAAACGAGAGAAGAAAAAGAGAAAAGAAAAAGAGAAAAAAGAGAAAAGAAAGTGGGAGAAGAAAGTGAGAAAAGAAAGTGAGAAAAGAAAGTGAGAAAAGAAAGTGAGAAAAGTAAGTGAGAAAAGAAAGCGAGAAAAGAAAGTTAGAAAAAATGAGAAAAGAAAGCGAAAAAAGGAAGTGAGAAAGAAAGTGAGAAAAGAAAGAGAGAAAAGAAAGTGAGAAAAGAAAGTGAGAAAAGAAAGTGAGAAATGAAAGTGAGAAAAGAAAGTGAGAAAAAAACGAGAGAAGAAAAAGAGAAAAGAAAAAGAGAAAAAAGAGAAAAGAAAGTGGGAGAAGAAAGTGAGAAAAAAAGAGAAAAGAAAGTGAGAAAAGTAAGTGAGAAAAGAAAATGAGAAAAGAAAGTGAGAAAAGAAAAAGAGAAAAGAAAGTGAGAAAAGAAAAAGAGGAAAGAAGGTGAGAACAGAAGGTGAGAAAAGAAGGTGAGAAAAGAAAGTGAGAAAAGAAAGAGAGAAAAGAATGTGAGAAAAGAAAGTGAGAAAAAAGGAGGCAAAATGAGAAAAGAAAATGAGAAAAGAAAGTGAGAAAAGAAAGTGAGAAAAGAAAGTGAGAAAAGACAGTGAAAACACAAAGTGAGAAAAGAAAATGAGAAAAAAACGAGAGAAGAAAAAGAGAAAAGAAAAAGAGAAAAGAAAGTGTGAAAAGAAAGTGAGAAAAAAAGAGAAAAGAAAGTGAGAAAAGAAAGCGAGAAAAGAAAGTTAGAAAAAATGAGAAAAGAAAACGAAAAAAGGAAGTGAGAAAGAAAGTGAGAAAAGAAAGAGAGAAAAGAAAGTGAGAAATGAAAGTGAGAAAAGAAAGTGAGAAAAAAACGAGAGAAGAAAAAGAGAAAAGAAAAAGAGAAAAAAGAGAAAAGAAAGTGGGAGAAGAAAGTGAGAAATGAAAGTGAGAAAAGAAAGTGAGAAAAAAACGAGAGAAGAAAAAGAGAAAAGAAAAAGAGAAAAAAGAGAAAAGAAAGTGTGAAAAGAAAGTGAGAAAAAAAGAGAAAAGAAAGTGAGAAAAGAAAGCGAGAAAAGAAAGTTAGAAAAAATGAGAAAAGAAAGCGAAAAAAGGAAGTGAGAAAGAAAGTGAGAAAAGAAAGAGAGAAAAGAAAGTGAGAAAAGAAAGTGAGAAATGAAAGTGAGAAAAGAAAGTGAGAAAAAAACGAGAGAAGAAAAAGAGAAAAGAAAAAGAGAAAAAAGAGAAAAGAAAGTGGGAGAAGAAAGTGAAAAAAGAAAGTGAGAAAAGAAAGTGAGAAAAGTAAGTGAGAAAAGAAAATGAGAAAAGAAAGTGAGAAAAGAAAAAGAAAAGAAAGTGAGAAAAGAAAAAGAGGAAAGAAGGTGAGAACAGAAGGTGAGAAAAGAAGGTGAGAAAAGAAAGTGAGAAAAGAAAGAGAGAAAAGAATGTGAGAAAAGAAAGTGAGAAAAAAGGAGGCAAAATGAGAAAAGAAAATGAGAAAAGAAAGTGAGAAAAGAAAGTGAGAAAAGAAAGTGAGAAAAGACAGTGAAAACACAAAGTGAGAAAAGAAAATGAGAAAAGAAAGTGAGAAAAAAAATGAAAAAAGAAAGTGAGAAAAGAAAGTGAAAACAGAAAGTGAGAAAAGAAAGTGAGAAAAGAAAGTGATAAAGAAAATGAGAAAAGAAAGTTAGAAAAAAGGGAGAAAAAATGAGAAAAGAAAGCGAGAAAAGGAAGTGAGAAAGAAAATGAGAAAAGAAAGTGAGGAGAGAAAGTGAGAAAAGAAAGTGAGAAGAGAAAGTGAGAAAAGAAAGTGAGAAAAGAACGTGATAAAAGTGAGTGGGAAAAGAAAGTGAGAAAAGAAAGAGAGAAAGTGAGAGAAGAAAGTGAGAAAAGAAAGTGAGAAAAGAAAGTGATAAAAGTGAGTGGGAAAAGAAAGTGAGAAAGGAAAGTGAGAAGAGAAAGAGAGAAAGTGAGAGAAGAAAGTGAGAAAAGAAAGTGAGAAGAGAAAAGGACAAAAGAAAGTGAGAAAAGTGCAAAAAAAAGTGAGAAAAGAAAGTGAAAAAGTGAGAAAAGTAAGTGAGAAAAAAAAGTGAGAAAGAAAGTAAGAAAAGAAAACTAGAAAAGAAAGTGATAAAGTGCGAAAAGAAAGTGAGAAAAGAAAGTGAGAAAAGAAAGTGAGAAAAGAAATTGAGAAGAGAAAGTGAAAAAGTGAGTGATAAAAGTGATTGAGAAAAGAAAGTGAGAAAAGAAAGAGAGAAAGTGAGATGAAAGTGAGAAAAGAAAGTGAGAAAAGAAAGTGACAAAAGAAAGTGAGAAAAGAAAGTGAGAAAAGAAAGTGAGAATAGAAAATGAGGAAAGAAAGTGAGAAAAGAAAGAGAGAAAGTGAGATGAAAGTGAGAAAAGAAAGTGAGAAAAGAAAGTGACAAAAGAAAGTGAGAAAAGAAAGTGAGAAAAGAAAGTGAGAATAGAAAGTGAGAAAAGAAAGTGAGAAAAGAAAGTGACAAAAGAAAGTGAGAAAAGTGCGAAAAAAAAGAGAGAAAAGAAAGTGAGAAAAAAAGTTAGAAAAGAAAGTGAGAAAAAAGTGAGAAAAGTGAGAAAACAAGTGAGAAAGAAAGTGAGAAAATAAAGTGAGAAATGAAAGTGAGAAAAGAAAGTGAGGAAAGAAAGTGAGAAAAGAAAGAGAGAAAGTGAGAGAAGAAAGTGAGAAAAGAAAGTGAGAAAAGAAAGTGAGAAAAGAAAGTGAGAAAAGAAAGTGAGAATAGAAAATGAGGAAAGAAAGTGAGAAAAGAAAGAGAGAAAGTGAGATGAAAGTGAGAAAAGAAAGTGAGAAAAGAAAGTGACAAAAGAAAGTGAGAAAAGAAAGTGAGAAAAGAAAGTGAGAAGAGAAAGTGAGAAAAGAAAGTGAGAAAAGAAAAAGAAATTGAGAAAAGAAAGTGGGAAAAGTGAGCAAAAGAAGGTTTTTTTGATAGTTGCTCTCAATCTATCTATTTCGGGGCACTTTCTTAAGGCCCTGCTCAACTTTTTAGTTTCTTTCTGTTAGACTCCTGGCTTTTCGTTTTATAGACAGAATAGTTTAATGCCGTCTGCAACCGCTCAACAGCAACCATAATTTGTTGCTCAAATTTTTTGACCTCAGCTTTAAAGCTTTGCTGCAGTCCTTCTATTGGTAAAGCATTCATTTCTGAAAATTATCTTTAACGAAGAAAAGCGAAGAACGTTTTAGCCAAGAAAAGCGAAGAAAAGTTTTAGCGAAGAAAAGTCAGGAGGATAACTGAATTGCAGGATAAGAGTCTGAGAAAACGAAAAAAAATCTGAGCAAAACCTCACAAACCTTTAGACCAGTTCAGACCTGCCCGCCCTAAGTAATTTCAATCACCAATGGATGCTTTTTTAACCATCATTTTTAACCATCAGCTTTTTTAACCAATTTTAACCACCAAATCGTTGGCCATCTGGGATATGCAAAAAGGAATGATAATATGTAAAAGAACAATCAGTATTGCATTAAAGCAACTTAATGTAACGGTTAACCTCAGTTAAATGTCAACAGCTCAAGGTCTCACACGCGTGCACGCAAACACACATAAATACACACACACACACACACACACACACACGCAAACAGGTTCACACACAAACGCACAAGGATAAAATTCAGTGGTTGTACTCCAAGCCATGGTTAACGTCAGTTAAATTTTATCAGTTGAAGGTCACAAACACACATACACACACAAACACAGTCACATAGACGTAAGCGGTCAAGTTAAAAGAACGTTCGAAAACAAATCGAACGTTTGAAAAGCAAGCAAACGTTCGAAAACTAATCAAACGTTCGAAAACGAATTGAACGTCCCAAAACCGAAAAGAGCAAAATGGTCATTTGAATGCCTACGTGCACACACACGCACACACACATACGCATGCACGCTCACGGACACACGCACGCACACACATAAAACCAAGTCACAGAACACGCTGCATGTTTAAGGACCGTTAAAACATGTGAAGATTGGCGCTTAAACATGGTGGTATAGAATGCATGCATTACGCTAGGCTGCATGTTTAAGGGACGCTAAAACATGTGAAGATAGGCGCTTAAACATGGTGGTATAGCATTCGAGTTAGAATTAATATATAGATTTGATGGTCTCGCGGTTAACATTTTAAAAATATAACTGATTCGACACTGTGGTTTCGTAAAGTTGTTTGTGAAAATTTTTTAGTTCAGCTTGTATTGAATATTATTTTAGAGTTATAATTTAGTCTCACAAAAAACAGGCTGAACTAGTTTCCCAAAAAGTTGCAAAATAAACAGTCATCTCTTTCAGTCGAAAGCTTATTTTGGCTATGAATTTCGAAACTATTTGTTTTTTTTTAACAAAGACAATAGAGTTTTGAGATTTGCCAATCTTATTTCTGTTAACATGCAGCTGAGCATCTGCATAGACAAGTCACACCCCTTGTCTATTGAACTAAAATTTGCTCTTTATAACGGTTTTATTTTCCTCAAATGGTCTTTGTTATTGCTACAACCAGTTTTCATAAAATATTCGTGGTTTTTGCATATTTGCCCCTTTTTGTAGGTTTTTTGTTTTCTTTTCACAGTATCATAATATTGGGCGTTATTTGAATCCCAAGTGTTGTCATTCAAAAAAATGCAATCGAAAAATTTTTATGTTTTTAGTGAACAGAGTAAGCTTTAGTTGGCTGGGACATTGATTTCGTGCAAACTTTTTCGTCCAAATTTTTTTGTGCATACTTTTCCTTCTTGCCTCTATGTGTCGTTCTTCTTGTAGTCGTATGACATATCCCGGATAATGAAAGGTCTCGCTTTCTATGGAGGTGTAAAAGAATATCTCAAGGCTCATTTGATGCATAATGTTCATCTGATGCATGATGTTGAAATTAATTCTTTTCAAAAAGAAATGTTTTGATTTAACTTTGCCTTTTCGCTCATTTCTTGTCGACTTGCTACCAAGTCGCATTGTGGAAAAGTACCATATCTTTTCCTAATAAAGTACAGACTAATCTTCCCAGTATAAGTTTCATCTGAGGCCATTTTGATTTTGTAATTAACGGTTTTCAAAAAATGGACAACGAGTTTTGGTCGTAATTAATTTTTGTAATTATTTGATTTTTATCGCCGTTTTTTCTGGTTGTCATATTATGGTAGTCACAGGTCTCATAGGCTCTTTACGGTAGATTGTTTCATTCAGTTAGTAGTTTGTTGAACGATATGTTGATACGTTAACTTTTTTTTATCTCTTCATCAATTGGTAGACAATTAAGTGAAAAATGTAGATGAGTGGGAAAAATGTAGATCGGAACTTAATATGCGAACGCACATTACCGAGCCTCCTTGTTGCTATTCAAGTTGCGTGACATCCTTTTAGGACGATAATTATTACTACAAAATATTCGGTTGTTTTGCGAAAGTGGTAATTTCAACTCAAGTTTCTGTCTAATTTGACCAGCATTTCTGAACTTTTCGTCAAGATGGCCCAATAGATTTCACAGCTGCATCAATATTATAGCCAACAAATGATCGTCAAATTCTATTTTGGATAGCAAAATGTTAGTTTCAAAATGCAGCTGTTACTGATAGCTGACCCATTTCAGTTAGAAAAACATAACCGACTAACGTCGGAAGAATTGCTCTCGAATGCCTAGTTGGAGCTGTAATCTATTCCATCCTGGGGGGAGTAACTAAAGTTGGGGGCGGGAGAGTAACTAAAATCTCAAGGAGGCTTCAAATGACTCATTAGCGGTTATTATATTCCACTAATAAAATTTAAAGTAAAAAATCCTCAAATTTCGGCGCACATTTCATTTGACTTTGAGTAGTGAACTGCCACCCCTTGATTTCAGCTGCTGACTCTTGTAAATGAGATCGAAATTTAAATCACGCATAATAAACAGTCAAGGGCGAAGAAGTCACTGGAAAAGTCAAAACGGTCAAGCAAAGTTTTGCATACAAAAAGACCAACACGTTTACAAAAATTGCTTCAAATTTCGTTCGTGAGCAATTAACAATCTCTTACATCATGCGTTTATGACCATATACTCCTTTTTCCTTTTAGCAATCAAGGCTGCTCATGCCCATTTTCTTTCACAAATGCCTTTTCATATTTTTAGGGGCGGTAGGTCGATCTGATGGCCTAATCTACAAACTTTTTATCGTTACAAAGATAAAAAAAGTCTAGAAGGAGGACAGATTGATATATCAGTTAGCACAAAAATATCACTTTTCAGAAAGAAGTCGCAAGCCTCTGTCAAACAAAATCCTAATAAACTTTGAAACTAAGCTGCAACTGATCTTTGGACGCATTTCTTTTCTTCTGGCGTTGCTTTCAGATCAAATTAGCACACAACAGCTGTTGCCTAAATTCAGACCAACTCTCATGCGTCTCAATACCAAGGTTTTATTCGTTTTCTTTTGGTTAAGTAAAAAATTACAAAAGAATCAGCTTGATTGTGCTTAGCTTGAAATTCAAGCTGAACAGTGAATAATATATATTCGGGCGGTTGTGGCGGTTTACGGGGGAAGGGGTGGATTGGCGGGCGGGGGGAGGTGTCGTGGGGAAATGGGGGGGTGGGGTCAAACTCTGTGAAGGACAACCTTGGACATCATAAATTTATGTCTGCTAAACTGTTTCGGCGAATCGCATACTTAGAGGCCAGTGAGCCGTTTTTGAGGATGAAAAGTCAAAAGAGGAAGACGAAGAACCGCTCAAGCGAAAAACTGCATAAAAAATAAAGCAGGACTGATAAAATTGCTAAACTTTGTTTGAGAGCAATTTTACACAATCGCCTGAAGTCAGGCAAATTGCTCTTAAACTATCGGAGCGGCAGCTTTCGGCAGTAGACATCTGGGGCTTAGGGATGCTAGCATTAGGGGCGGGATCTCAGTGGCGACGGTCAAGAGGAGGGGGGGACTGAGGGAGGGAGTGTCAAATTACTACTTTAAAAAGACTTCAGACAAAGATTTTGTCTCCTCAACATTTTCGATGAATCGCATACCCAGACTAGAAAGGCTTTAAGAGAGCTGTTCAGCCATTTAATTCCGTCAGGGCTTTACCAGTTTATCCCGTTTTTGAGGACAAAAACTAAAACGTCAGACGAAAAATCGGTCAAGCGGATAGAAGCATAAAAAGACCGCGGGACTAATGTAATTACTACAAACTTTGTTTGTGAGTAATTAATAACTAAAGAACAACCTAATATAACTTTTGCCTATTTTCTTTTTGCTGAAAAGCAAATGAGCGGGTAACCATTGACAGCTTAAGCTAGCAAATGGAACTTCTTTGCACGTGAATATCAATGAAACCAACTATCGTGAAAGAAACTCAATCATGACAATTTCATTTCCATCAACTAAAAATGGTTGACCACAAGGAGAGCAAAAACTAAATAATTAGATGTAAAAACCATTCTTTTAAAAATTGATCCTCAAGAACGGTCACTATAGAGATAATGGGAGCAGGCATGGTAGCCTGATCTACTAAAACTATTTAACGACTTCTACTGAAAACACAAAACCTATTTCGGAGCAGTTTTGATTTGATTCGTCTTAAACTGCCGCAAATTCAGTTCATCTGGTTATTATTGTTCATGAGAGAACAATTTAAGCCAGGCAAAGCTCAAGAAGCCAAGCGTGAGTAAATAACTAGGAAACTCGAACCGCCCAGGCGAGCAAAAAAAATTTTAGAACAACAACGGTTACGCAAAAAAAAACTCGCATAAAAACGACGCAAAAGATTACAATAATTGGTTCAGACTTCATCTGAGAACATTTAATAATGTTCTCAGATGAAGTCTGAACCAATTATTGTAATCTTTTGCGTTGTTTTTATGCGACGTTTTTGCGTGACCGTTGTTCTAAAATATTCTTTTCCTCGACTGGGCGGTTCGAGTTTTCTAGTTACTTCGAGTTTTCTAGTTACTTTTTCGCTTTTGGTTTCTTGAGTTTCGCATGACTTAAGTTGCTCTCTCTTTAACTATAATAACCAGATAAACTGAATTTAAGCTCGTTCAATACTGAAATCAAATCAAAAGTCCTCCGTAAGAGGTTTTATGTTTTCACTATAAGTCTTTAAATAGTTTTATGAGATCAGGCTAATATGCCGGCTCCCATTATCTCCATAATGACCGTTCTTAAGGATTAATTTTTAAAAGAACAATTTTTACCACTAAATATTTAGTTTTTGCTCTCCTTGTTTCTCAATCATCTTTTGTCGATGGAAATGAATTTGTCATGATTGAGTTTCTTTCATGATAGTTGAGTCCATAAACGACTCCCAAAAATTACAACAATTGGTTCAGACTTTTAGAGAACATTTAATGAAAAACAGTTCGATCAAGCCTATCGGTCAAAAATATAGCCGGCAGATTGCCGGAAAACAGCCGCCGTTTACGCGCTTGATACACATCGGGATTGAAACAGAAAAAGAAAAAAGAAGAGATAAATTGATGGAATTTTCTATTTTTTTCAGCGCCGAAAAGCGCTCTAATTCGGCGTGTAGTTTCAGTTGGATTCTTAAACTATACTTAATTCAACTTCTGAACTGAAAACTAATAAGCTTAAAACCAATGTCAGCTAGCAAACACTCTAATGAACTTTGATAACCTAATTCTCAATGACTGGGATTTACCGGTTAATCCCGTCTCTTTTGAATTTGCTCTTTTGACCTTGACTGTTTTCCCCATCTTGCGCAACTCATTGAGTGAATGGATTTAAAAACCATTCAATTAAAACAGTGAGTGAGTTAAGTCAGAAGTCAAACGTGAAAGTCGTGATTTATGTAAAACGAAAAAGTGATCAAAAGGTAAAGCGAATTAAAAACATGGCCGGAAGAATTCCGGATGCGACTCGAAGCAACAAAACCGTAATTGCAGCTGAAGCCATCACCTTTTGTATAAAACCATTAACTCATTACCTCCCCAGGTTTGATCTAAAAATTGGTGAAATTTAAACCACTGTCACCAAATTACAAGCAAAAAAACTGTGCCACTTGGACGAAAAACGGCTAAAAATGGTTATCTATGTGCCATTCAGTCAAAAACTACTTTTCAAAGTCAAAAAGTCTTTCACTAAACGCAGCGCATGATCAAAAAACTTCTCTCGCTCAGAAAAATTAGTTCACACGGCAATTTTACTCACTTTCGCTATTAGGTCAAAATATCCTCTGAACGAATAGTACTTCCGGTTGAAAAAAACCTTAAGAAAACCAATACTCCTTTTCGAGTCGTAAAAAAAAGGAGAGCGCCGAAATAATAACCGTTTGGGAGGCTGACGGTGGCTATTAATAACGAAGCAATGCCAGCTGCCTAAGAAGTTAAGGATTTTGAGTTATTTTCCCAGCGAAGTGTTCAGAAGTGTACTTAGGCTATGCCAGAAATTTAAAACCCTAATATAAGATCATTTTCAATAATATTAAATCAATTAGTTCAACTCCCATAATTAACCCAACTGGTTACCCATAATAATTTATTTGAAGGAAAACCATTATTTATTTGAAGGAAAAAGGCTGTCTTAGATATGAATTAATTTCCGAACTTTCCCGCCATTAACTTTCAATTAGTGTGGATGACCAAACTTGACCTTAGCTCTTTCAATTGGACTTGAGAGGTGTTCAAGTCACGTGTGACCAAAACTTATTCACTCAAATTCACCTTCAGTTAGAGGGTCTAAACGGTTAAAAAAAACTGTCCCCTCTCACAAAGATTCTATGGCTTCCCAGCAGCTTCGGCGACACAAAAAAAAACAAAGAAACGTTTTTGCAAAAATGTGCTATTTGTGAGATTATATAGGACCGCAAGGTTTGCTTCAGATGAGTATAGACAGCGAGTATTATCACGCTTTTACATAATGCATCGAAATTCACCATTCCTTTAAGCCCGAACACCTTTTACGTCACTTCCCTTCAAGGAAAACAAACAAAGTTTGACGCATTTACAAAACAAATTAGCAAATTAAGAAAGGAAGCCGTTGAGTGGCAGAATTGGAAGCTTTTAGCAACAATGCTGCTGTAATTTGTGCAAAAATTGAATGCAAAATGAAATTTCCAAACAAAAGTTTAAAAGCGTGCATTACGTAATTCAAAATATGTCACTGTGACAGCAATAGTGAAATTTTGCGAAGAGAAAAACATGCAACTAAACTTCAAATTTATGACAAATCAACCCACTAAATCAACTCTGTCGGTCAGTCATTGAAGGGCGGGGAAAACGTTACCCAGATAGGGGCGGGGTTACAATTAGAGAGATAGGATGACAGGGTGGGAATGACTACAGAGTAGAAAAAATGAGGTGGAGTTATATCCTAACTGTTCACTGCGCAGCCCCCTGGGACGCAGACGTGATTAGAGGAAATGGATAATGTCATCCACAAACAATACGCCGTATAATGGATAACGAGGAGAGGGGAAGGGGGAGAAAGGAGGTAAGGGAGGGCGGGGGCTGAGATTAATTGCAATAGAGGAAGCGGCATTACTGTAACAGTTACATCAGTCATCGGGCACATTGTCAATGTTGACAGGTGATCAAAGACCAGGAGGCGGTGCGGTGTGTGAGATGGGAGGGGATTTTCACCAGGATCAGGGTGCAAATTGCAAATAGGCACAAAAACCCAATTAGATGGAGCACCAAATTGAATTAATTTTACAAATGAAGGCCAGGCAGTGAAAAGCAGGAAATGATACACTTCAGTGAACAACAAAAATAAAAAGACACATTTAAAATTATATGCGTGGTTGTTTCGAATAAAAACCATTTAATTGTGAGACTCCGTGCGAGTTGTAGAAGATAAGGTATATTATATAAATTAAAAAGACTGTCAAATATGCACTATGGCAGAAAGTTTAAAACACGACGTGCACGAGAAAGTTTTTAGATAATGAAAATTGCATGCTACCAAGTATTTCCCATCAACGGTTCTGTAGTCATTGTAATAAGTAATATTACCTCGTGACAGATTATAAAAAGCAAAAAGAGTAATTAGCTGTCTGTACAAGCTTAAAAATATATTGTTCCCACTCAAAAATCCAACAGTTTCGGCTGATCTGAAAAAAGCCGCTCCAAAGGATCTTCGGAGCGTAGTGAGTGCATAATATTTGCAACCCCCGACGCAAAAGCCATATTTTCACAATGATTTTCTACGCAGTAGCGTGTTGATTGTTAAATAGGTACAGAAAATAGCCGGCATCGATTCTCATAGCCGCGATTGGGATTGAAAGAATAGTTAAAAAAACAAATACTTTTAAGTGCGAACTATTTTGATTTCATTTTGTTGCTAGACATATTCCAGTTACTTAATGAAAGAATACAGGGGCTACTATACCAATAATCATTACAGAAGATAACGGAGACTTATGAGCACAAACTAAGGGAAAGTGCATCTAAACTTGGGCTTTTTGGGTTTACGACGTTTATTTTGATTTCATTTTTTACTGATTCTGTTCATTTTAGATTGCTTTGCTGAGCAACTGCTTTCTAAAAGCACTGTGAGCACAATAAGTGAACAATGAAACCAGCTAGAGAAGCCATAAAGATTTCACGCACTATGTTGAACAAGCTGTGAACTTAGGTAAAGCGAAACAAACTTTTATTCGATGAGGGAAAAAATAGGATCGCTATAATAGCCGGCCGAGAAGCTGGGGCCAGCTATTAAAAACAAACCGACCAACGTCGGACAAAATGGACTCGAACGACAAGCGGTGCAATTTGATTCAAGGACCTAGGTAAACTGTTGTTTATGGGTGCATAATCATCCACCAAGAGCAGGATTCGAACCCGCAACCTCCAGAGATCACAACAGAAAAATTCAGCACTCAGCTATCGCGCATTTGTGATCTCCTCTGCTACAATCAATTTCCTTTAGCAATAAACTTTGCTTCGGAGTGAGAGCAACGAGATAACTAAAAAATGAAGAAGCGTGAAAAAGTCACTAGAGAAGTAAAGAGTGTTCTAGAAGATAAGCGCAACAAAGGTCAAATAAAAATGTTGAAAAAAAGACGTTTGTTCGAGAGCAATTAAAAAATTACTAGCAAACCGCAAAAGCATCACGAGAAAAAAATGTCGAGGATGGTTGAAAAGAACTTGAGATTAATATCTGGCAACTACCCGGACTCGAACCAATGTCCCTCGTTTAACAGCCATGGGTCTTACTGCTTACCCTACCGATTCGTAGTTTTTGCGCCTGCAACCTTATCCAGCTAGAATTTTTGTTCAACTTTTTGGCTTTGCACTGTAGCATGTTTAAGGAGCGGTAAGAATTGTGCACAAAAAGAGCTTCTACATGGTGGCAGCGCGTCTCAAAACGCATGTACTACGTTAGGCAGCTCGTTGAAGGAAGATAAAGAGCTCGGTCGAGACAGCATTCGAGTTGAAATTAAAACATAGGTAGATTAGAAAAAAATTTTAAAAAGTAAAAAACAGAAAGCAAGACAGAAAGAGACGGTTATGGATAAAAAATAATTAATTTTTGAGTTAAAAAGTAAAAAACAGAAAGCAAAACAGAAAGAGACAGTTATGGATAAAAAATAATTAATTTTTGAGCCAACGATATTGCCGCTAAATTCAGCACCATCTCGACCGCGAAACAATGCCCCTAGATTGACAGCCATAGGTCTTATCCCTCACGCTACTGATGCGTACTGCATTTGTCTATAACCATTCAAAAAAATTTTGGGTCAATGGCTTGCTGGTTTTTGCTATGCGGCATGCCTAAAAAGCGGAAAGGGTTAGGATGTTCAGAATGTGCACATTAGGAAGTTTAAACTGACGGTATAGCGCTACTCAAAACGCATATTTTACGCTAGTCTACACGTTAAAGACTGTTAAAACAAAGATAGGGCGCTGGCAACCATTGCACTCAAATGCCACTTACATTTAATATAGTAAATAAAAAGATAGGACAAAGAAAAAAAATATTTAAAACAAAAACAAAAAATCAATGAGAAAGAAAGCAAGAAAGTAGGAAAAAAAGATAGAAATGGATAATGACCAAAAATTACAATTTTTCGAGTAGAAAACATTCGGGGGCGAATCAATTCGTTCACTCGGGGGCGAACCAATGACCCAAGCATAACAGCCACAGGTTTTATCCCTCAAGCTACCGATGTGTATTTCATTTGTCCATTGCACTTTATATATCAGCAAACTTTTATTCAATAGACTTTTGACTTTCTTGTTTCTGCTTTGCAGCATGCTTAATGAAAGCAAAACATGTGCAGATCAGGAGCTTAAGTATGGCGGTTTAACGCGCTTCAAAATGCGTTTATTACGTTAAGCTCCAAGTTGAAGGACCGTCAAACCGCGCAAAGATAGGAGAACTTTTGACCATTGCGCTCAATTGCGACTTTAATTTAACAGAATAGATAGATAGAAGCAAAAAAAAAATTATAACAAAGAAAGATATAGAATTAGAGAAAAAACGCTAGACATAAAGGAGTGCATGAAAAACAATAATTACAATTTTGGCCCAAGAAAAAAGGAACCTTTTTAAACACCAACACGGGCGCGAACCTGTGCTTCTCGCTTAACACGCAGAAGTTTTTTGCCTTACGCTACTGCTGCAAATTGCTATTGTCTGTTGCACTTTCTGCATCAGCAAATTTTTAGTCAATAGCTTTTTTGGGCTTGTTTAATTTTGCTATACCGCATGCTTAATAGCACAAAACATTTGCAGATTAGGATCCAAAATATGGTGGCATATCGCGTCTCAGAACGCATTTATTACGCTAGGCTCCATGCTTAAGGACCGTTAAAACATGTGAAGATAGGAACGCTGTTAATCATTGCGCTCAAGCGCGACTTACATATAAAGTATTAGATTGTTGCAACAATTTTATGAATATATTGGTTTACTGTACAGAGTCTAAATAAATACATGATTTGAAAAAAAATTAGTAGATCAACAGTATTGCTTTATTAAAACTTGAAAATCAACTTGGAAGAGAGCAGTTGTGGCCAAGTATGCCAGAGCTGCAAAAGTCGATTTCTGTTTGACTACCAATAAACTGATTTGTCTCAATCGACGTTTATGGTTTCGTATAATATCGAAGAGTATACCTTCACAGCAGTTTGAATCGAATATGGAAAACATTAATTCAAGTTGCTATTGATGACATTTCATAAACTTTTGAGCGAAACATAGCTTCGTTACACACACGGAAGTGAGCGCACGTCTGTGCCATACTTTCCCGTACTTTCAAAACCTGGCTCAAAGCCTATTCTATATCGCAACAAAAGTGGTTTGCTGAAAGGTAAATCAGTTGTCAAGATACGAGTTTCCATCAGGACGGCCTTTTCTGCTAACAAATTGTAACATGTAGCTATGGAGACATTGAAAAAAGCAAGTTATCTTGTGGTCCAAAAATAAATTGATGCAGCAATGAATTCTTTTTCGCGAAAACTACCGATAAATCCACTGCCGATATTCTTAACAAAGCTCCTCGTCAGATTTTTACCTATTTGACTTCATCGATTTCTCCATTTAAGGAAATTGTGTCTTTCGAATCAATGATGAACAGATCAAACGCCGTTCGCAATTCGTTTGTCCTACAAAAAACTTCGATATTTCTATTTTAGGTCAAGTGCAAACCCACTTGATGAAAAACACCTTCACTGAAACGCCTATGATGTCTTTGAAGTTGAGCGCTTCTGACGCAGTACACGTTAGAAAGAGCAATTCATTAACGGAATTAATGACTTGTTTTCACTCTTTGAAAACAAAAGCTGATGGCTATTGTAGAGGTCGCTAACCTCTAAAGACAGGCGGCCCTTAAGAAAAGCCATTATTTTAAGATGACAATTGAAAGCAGCAGCCTGACATTCAAATCATCAGGTTGATTGGCTCCTCTTTTGTTGTTGTTGTTGACTTTCTACCATCCCATCAACAAACAACTTTGTATAAAATTTCTCCCTTCACAATTTCATGATTTACTCATATCCTATATATAATTCCTGTCTACCTTATGTATTAACAATATCAGAGCAATCCTACACATACGTGACGTAACATTTCAGCGTGAATGAATATTGAGGGTAAAAATATGGGAAATTAACTCAATCCGCAACAAAACAATGCAGTATCTACTCCCAATGCAATGGCATATTGCTAGTCCTTGTCAAGGCCGTTGACACCACTTCATCAACATATTTCGGATACATCAACACACATTACGTCATATCCGCCGCTTCTTACATAAGGGAACCATGTTTGCATTACGTAATTAAACCGCCTAAGGAAGTTCCACCGTATGCATTTTTGAATTAATACAGAGAGAGAGAGTATTGACTAAATCTGAAAAATATGCTGATTTAAATCAAGTTAGAAAAGTATATCAGTCATTATGACGCAATAATAACGAAAAGCAAACGGCGCAAAACCTAAATCGATCACAACGTCATCAATGAACTTTCTCATTTGAATTGAGAAAAAGCGGAAAAGTATGCGCAAACAATCATTTGAAATGCAGATGGTTTCGATTTTATTGCCGCAAAATCAGAATCAACTCATCTGATGGAACAAAGAAACAGGTCATTAATTATACATCAAAATTTGAATACAAGCACAAGAGAGGGTTTGCGATGTTCCTTCTTTGACGAGGTCGTTTGCCCTAATGACGGCTGCATTATCAATTTTTAATAGCACAACGCTTTCCATATCGAAAGTGGGAAAACAATGAAACCATAAATATATTACTGCTCAAATCAAAATCAATTCTGATTTTCATATTATGTGCATTGCTTTATTTATCGGCGTTATCGAGGGATGTTACGTCAGCAAGAAACTGTTTTTCATTTATGAGGCTTAATGATGGAAACTCCGATGAACCCAAAAAAGTTTTATCGACAATGACCTAATGCTTTAACAGAATATAACCTACTGATACATGGGATGATAACACAATTAATTGAACTAAAACAGACCACTAACACAGGTTAAATTTAAAGTTCATCCCAAAATTAGGATTTCGCTGTCAGCTAATTGCTTTATAGTTAGGAAATAATTGTGTAATTGAGGCGAAAGGCAGACGAGCCATTAGAACCAAACAGCAACGAAGACAATAAAAAACACAAAAAATAGACGAAATTAACCCAGAACAGATTTGAAATGATTACTGAGTTGTTTTGAGAACATGCACATACAATTTATTGATTTCAGGTTTTCATTTATCTAAACAGAGGGTGGTAATACCAAACATAGCCGGTAGATTGCCGGAAAATAACCACCGCCCCCCACCCTCATTTTAACTTTTTAATTTTTAAAATAAATTTGTGCCTGAGTTTTCTTATTAGATGCTCGAACTAATTGCGTCAAAATTGCACGCTAATTTTTGTTGGGGTCTGCAAACAATGAGCTGGTTTAGAAAGCTCATGTGTCAAAAGTTGATAAATCCACAATAATTTTGGCACCTTTTTAGAATTTTTTTGTTATTTTGCATCTTTTTGAGTTCATGTAAACTTCTATTGAGCTCGAAGCTGTGTCCTAGCGTTACTATTAGTAATAAAATTATTGCATTACTTCAGAATAAATTAGCACAAAGAATTTCCATTGAAGTTTTAATTTTGTTTTCCCGGTTAACTCTTTTATTAATGTTTGATGTTTTTGACTGCATCTGCTTGTCTCTTATATATGTCATGGGATTTCTCTTAGAACTCAAGCCTTTTTTGCCAATTGTTTGCTTTTTAATTATAAACCTTGGTATTCAACGCGCTGATACAAAAAAATCTACGATTTAAATGACAATAGTTTTATTGTTCCGATCCATTTTCAGGGGGAGGAACTATATACTTAAATGGGTTTTTTGTCTACTTGTTACCTAGTCTCATTAAACAAAGACTACATGCAACATTATCGGTGTTTGAAGAAGGCACAATTGACCATAATATTGATGGCCAAAATATGGCTTTACGGCTTCGACAGCGTTTTCTAGCAAGTTTTAATTAAATTTTTGTTTGTTGTCTTTTTAGCCGCATAAAAAATGAATAAGGACAGGTCTTAATTCCCTTCTACAGAAGCATTTGTATTCGTAATTCTTTGGGATATTTTACTTGATTTCTAATGGTTTTCATTACATTGAAATTAATTGTTTAAAAGATAAGCGAATTTTTTAATTTTACTGTTTTTGTTCTTTTTGTCTAATTGTTACCAAGCCTTATTATGAACTGATCCCATATATTTGTTGTCCCATATAACTTGGTGAATTACAAGTTTTTTTGGTTGAGTTTCAATTTTATCTGACGGTATCTTGACTTTGTTATTAAGTTTTGTTTTTTAAAACGGACAAAGTTTTTGATGTAATTAATGTTTGTTGTTGTTGTTTGATTTTGCTGTTCGTCTTATCTCGCTTTCTTAATATTAGCATATCTCATCAATCTAGTGCATCCTTTTTTACTCCACGGAGTTATTTGCTTTGGAGGCTATCTTTACACTATTTTTTTTTTGAAAATTCGTTTGAGTTCTTTTGGGTTTCTCTATCTGTTCTCTATTTTTTGGGTTTCTATATTTGGGTTTTTCTATCTGTTCCTTATTTGGTAGACAACTATGCCAAAACTGTGGACGAGTTGGGTCGGAACCTCTTGTGCGGTCGCACATTACCGAGCCTCCTTCTTTTCTCTAAATTTGTAAAACTAATTTAATCTCTTTGGTCGTAATGTTCAATTGGTCTGCTAGTCAATTAACAATTTCATACCTTTATATCTGCAAAACTGTAAACTGATCAAGCTAAATTGCGGTATTCCTGGTTTTCCGCAATTTAAAAAATTAGAAATTGAATTGTATCGGGGCGCGGTCGTTTTTTTTTATCTGTTCACACATTTTGATGTCTGACCTTAAATTGAAGTAATGATTTAGGTCATGTCGGAACAGGAAGCGGAGCAAAGAACCAGCTGTTTTTGCGGAGCGAAACATGACTAAAATTTTTCAACTATACTGAGAAAAAGGTGTTTGAACAAATATTCTCGCTAGCAGCTTTTTTGTTGAAGTGCGTCAATTTGTTTTCTGTTATAGTGTTTTGTGATCGGATTGTTTTATAATAAAATTTCTCAAACTATTCCTTGTCCACTCTATGTCTAATTTCTTGTTTAGTCTGAAGATTTTTTGAATTTTATCCTAGGACTTGCTCTATTATGTTCTTTGTTTCGTCTGACAATCATTTTCGTCTACACAGCAAAGCTGAAAAAGTCAAATTTTCCGAACTAATTCTTCCTCTCGATAGGACATTTGCACACGTGATGTGATATCTCACTCTCTCCATAGCAAGAACTTTTAAGTCATTTGCTTGTTTAGATTGTGATCTTATGTGACTTACCTCACTCAACAAGATGACTTTTGCACTTAAACCGTATGTTTAATTGTAATGAATTTAAGGTCAAAGAAACTCATATGTGTATTGTGTAATAAAAATCCTGAACATACAGTCTAATGGGAAGTTAACAAGCTGTTTTAATTTATCGCTTAAAGTTTATTTTACATAGTTTTAATTGGCGTCGATAACTTTTTCAACTCAATTCTGTATTTGTTTTTATCTGCAATCTACATCTACACACGTAAGTCTATTTCGCAGCTATTCCGACAGTCTTACGGCTATGTTCACTCAATTCCCTGGATTTTATTTCAGGACTTGTCCTGCTATATTTTTTTGCTCAATTTGATTGTTGGTCTAAAGCAGTAAGAGAATAACTTCTTATGTCTTCTTGGTTAGTGTTAAGCTTTGTTTCATCACGGCTTCGCCTCTCAACTTTGCCCGGTACACTAATCAACTCGTACATGCAAAAGTAGTTTTCTAACTATTTCTTAACCTTTAGTAGCATTGAAAGCTGTGACCATACACTACCTGTTGCACTAGTGGGTCAATGAGTCCAATCACAGAGGGATATCGGGTAAGGAGGTCCAAGTACACAGTCTCCACTAACTCATCGCCTGATTTGTACCCACTGCTGATCCACTCGTACTTCTCTTTGTTCTAAACCATATTCCCGTTTCCAATGTATCCGTTTTAAAATTCATCCATAGCATGCTAACGCTTGCGCCACTGAGTCAAATGGCCGATACTCGGCTATAAGAAATCAGCTCAGCCAGTTGGAAGCTTCAGTCAAAAACATAGCCGGCAGATTGCCGGAAAATAGCCGCCATTGATTCCATAAGCATGATTGGGATTGAAAGAATAGAAGATATTGAAAAAAAAATTGTACAAAACATTTTTTAAGTCCAATTTATTTTGATGGCATTTCGTAGTCGAACATAACGTACTTCTGTTTCTTAGAGAGAGAGGCTACAGGGGCTACTATCAATACCAATAAGCAGTAGAGATGGTAACTAAGACTCATAGGAACGACGTTCAAATAGCGGGCATCTAAAATTGGGCTTTATGGGTTTATCCCTTCAATTTTTTATACTGACTCTGTTCATTTTGAATTGTTTTGCTGAGCAACTGATGTTTTAAATCACTTTTAGCAGAATGAGAGAAGAGAGAAACTAGCCTAGAGAAGTCAAAAAGATATCACGCAAAATGTTGAAAAAGCGGCAAAATGATGTAAAGCGAAACATTTTTTTTATTCGACGAAGTAAAAAAAATAGGAGCGCTTTAATAGCCGGCTGAGAAGATGAGGGCGGCTATTAAACAGGAAAAGAAAAAAAGGAGATAGAAATTGACAAAAAATTTTTCCTAAGTTTCAAAGATTGCTTTAAATCAGTGTGCAGTTTCAGTTAGATTTTAAATCAATACTTACTTCAGCCTCTAAACTGAAGGGTATTAAGCTTATTACTAATATCAGCTAACAATCGCTCTAATAAACTTTGATAACCTAATTCAAAAAGACTTAATGAGCGGGCTTAATCGGTTTATCCAGTTTCTTTTGACTGTGCTCTTTTGACATTGACCGCATTCACTGAAATACGTAATTCAATGCTTGAAAGAATTTAAAATCCATTCAGTTGAAACAATGAGTGAAGTAAGTGAATTCAAACGTGAAAATCGTGACAAAAGAAAGTCCTGGCGTAAAATTCGAAGAAATTTCATTGACTAAACCAAAAACTAGACCTAGAACGGATTATCGAGTTAATCGAGAAAACCATTTCTAAAAGCACAGATAAACAAAAAAAAATCAATGTCAAAATGCCGCATATGAACAAAAAACCACCCGTGAGAAACGGAAATTTGGCTTTAACAAAAACTAGGCCTCAAATGAACTCTAAATGGATTGGAAAAACCATTTACAAAAAAAATCCGATCCAAATATAGTAAAACAGTAAAAATCAGAGGTAAATTGCTCCGTGTGAACAAAAAACCACTCGCCAGAAAGCGAATTTTTGTTCAAACACCGTTTTCTCACTCCACTTTAAATTTAGAGCAAAAAATCACGCCGAAAAACCACTCGCTTTTCGCTGCACTTCTTGTTTCGGCGTGACCAAAAACACTACTCCAGTTTGACTTAAACATCGTTAAAATGTGTGAACAGGTCTTTAAATAAAATAGCAGGACAAGTCCTGAAATACAAATCATAGAATTGTGATAAACTATGACCTGACAATCATTCACTCCGCTTCAAAAGGTAAATGAGAGCTGTTAGTAAAAAGACTAAAGTATCAAACAAATAAAATTGGGCTTTATGAGTTTATCCCTTCAATTTTTTATACTGACTCTGTTCATTTTGAATTGTTTTGCTGAGCAACTGATGTTCCAAATCACTTTTAGCAGAATGAGAGAAGAGAGAAACTAGCCTAGAGAAGTCAAAAAGATATCACGCAAAATGTTGAAAAAGCGGCAAAATGATGTAAAGCGAAACATTTTTTTTATTCGACGAAGTAAAAAAAAAATAGGAGCACTTTAATAGCCGGCTGAGAAGATGAGGGCGGCTATTAAACAGGAAAAGAAAAAAGGAGATAGAAATTGAAAAAAAATTTTTCCTAAGTTTCAAAGATTGCTTTAAATCAGTGTGCAGTTTCAGTTAGATTTTAAATCAATACTTACTTCAGCCTCTAAACTGAAGGGTATTAAGCTTATTACTAATAACTCTAAATGGATTGGAAAAACCATTTACAAAAAAAATCCGATCCAAATATAGTAAAACAGTAAAAATCAGAGGTAAATTGCTCCGTGTGGACAAAAAACCACTCGCCAGAAAGCGAATTTTTGTTCAAACACCGTTTTCTCACTCCACTTTAAATTTAGAGCAAAAAGTCACGCCGAAAAACCACTCGCTTTTCGCTGCGAGTGGTTTTTGTGATAAACTATGACCTGACAATCATTCACTCCGCTTCAAAAGGTAAATGAGAGCTGTTAGTAAAAAGACTAAAGTATCAAACAACACAAGAACAAAAAAAAGCAAGACTTAAAATTCAACTTTTTTGGAAAGACAGGATCAACATCAAAAAACAACTGCTATGAACTCAAGCTGCCAAATAAATTCCTCTATTTCCCATTCGCAACCTGTCATTAAATGTCGATTTGTCCTCTCACTAATATTATTAAATGATAAGACAAAAACAACCAAAAACAGCAATTAAACTCGCTGAATTTTTTTGGAAACACAGTATAAAAGTCACATTACGCAACAGCTACTGAGGGATACTATAACATCAATTAATTGAGTCCTCAATGACCACCGTTGAGACCTGTCATCAATAAAATTAAGTGATAAGAGAGCCGTAAGTACAACAAATACTTGCAAAACTAAATAAAGAGACCTGTCAAAAATGAGACTAAGAGTTAAGACAACAAAGTTGAAAAGAAAAACCCGCAGAACTAAAAAAAATCGATTATTATTAAAAGCAAATTGTGTCAAAGTCATAAAAAGCACTAGCTCTAAACAAAAAAGTTCAAATTGATAAAATTAACCCCTATTAGCAGCATCAGTGACCTGTCCAAATGAGATTAAATGATGAGACATCAAAAAGAACAATAAATGCTGACAGAACCCACAAATTCACTCAAAATTTTTGGAGAAAAAGTAGTGTCAAAGTTATGAAAGTCACCAGCTATTACCTCGAACCAATAATTAGGTTCTTTTACGCCTTATTATCAACCAAAGAGACCTGTCATTGATATCATTGATGATACTTAGCGCTAAGACAACAGATAATTTTCAAAATGGGGACAAGGGGCAAAATCTAAAATTCACGTAAATTTTATGACAACAAAAAGCGGCAAAGTCATAAAATGTTTTTGCTGCCCCTTGCTGAATTCAACCAAAGGCAAATAGGCACAATTAAAATACATATGTACCATCTTAAAAGCACTGAAGGAGAGGAAACTCTGAAAACGGAAGTCAAATTGACGCATCAGAAAAAATCCATCAAAAACCGCAAAATGTTCAAACACCGATGTCTCACTCCAGTTTAAACGTAATTTGAAAAAAGTTACGACTTAAAACCTAATCGATTTTTTGCTCCCTTTACTATGTCAGTGTTAACAAAATCACCACTCTAATTTGACTCCTCACTGACGTGAAAAAAGCCAAAAAGAGCGTGAACAGATCTTAAAAAAAGACAGCGCAGCGATACAAGTCAATTTTTTCGAGTTTTAAAAAAAACAAAGCCCCAATACAATTCCAATTCTTTGAATTGTAAAAAAGGAGAGCGCCTAAAATTTTCCCCTAAGTTTCAAATACTGCTTTAAGTCAGCGTGCAGTTTCAGTTAGATTTTAAATACTTACTTCAGCTTCTAAAATGAAGGGTATTAATCTTGATACTAATATCAGTTATCAATCGCTCTAATAAACTTTGATGATCTAATTCAAAAAACTTAATGACCGTGCTTAATCGGTTTATCCTGTTTCTTTTGACTCTGCTCTTTTGACATTGTTGGCATTCACTAAATTAAGTAATTCAAAGCTTGAAAAAAATTAAACTAATTGAAACAGTGAGTGACGTAAGTCAAGTTAAACGTGAAAATGGTGTTTAAGTAAAACGAAAAACGTGATCAAAAGGTACAGAGAAATAAAAAAAAACAAAAGAATGTCCTGACGTACAATTCGAAGAATTTCATTGACTAAACCACGAAGTAAAAAAAATAGGAGCACTTTAATAGCCGGCTGAGAAGATGAGGGCGGCTATTAAACAGGAAAAGAAAAAAAGGAGATAGAAATTGACAAAAAATTTTTCCTAAGTTTCAAAGATTGCTTTAAATCAGTGTGCAGTTTCAGTTAGATTTTAAATCAATACTTACTTCAGCCTCTAAACTGAAGGGTATTAAGCTTATTACTAATATCAGCTAACAATCGCTCTAATAAACTTTGATAACCTAATTCAAAAAGACTTAATGAGCGGGCTTAATCGGTTTATCCAGTTTCTTTTGACTGTGCTCTTTTGACATTGACCGCATTCACTGAAATACGTAATTCAATGCTTGAAAGAATTTAAAATCCATTCAGTTGAAACAATGAGTGAAGTAAGTGAATTCAAACGTGAAAATCGTGACAAAAGAAAGTCCTGGCGTAAAATTCGAAGAAATTTCATTGACTAAACCAAAAACTAGACCTAGAACGGATTATCGAGTTAATCGAGAAAACCATTTCTAAAAGCACAGATAAACAAAAAAAAATCAATGTCAAAATGCCGCATATGAACAAAAAACCACCCGTGAGAAACGGAAATTTGGCTTTAACAAAAACTAGGCCTCAAATGAACTCTAAATGGATTGGAAAAACCATTTACAAAAAAAATCCGATCCAAATATAGTAAAACAGTAAAAATCAGAGGTAAATTGCTCCGTGTGAACAAAAAACCACTCGCCAGAAAGCGAATTTTTGTTCAAACACCGTTTTCTCACTCCACTTTAAATTTAGAGCAAAAAATCACGCCGAAAAACCACTCGCTTTTCGCTGCGAGTGGTTTTTGTGATAAACTATGACCTGACAATCATTCACTCCGCTTCAAAAGGTAAATGAGAGCTGTTAGTAAAAAGACTAAAGTATCAAACAACACAAGAACAAAAAAAAGCAAGACTTAAAATTCAACTTTTTTGGAAAGACAGGATCAACATCAAAAAACAACTGCTATGAACTCAAGCTGCCAAATAAATTCCTCTATTTCCCATTCGCAACCTGTCATTAAATGTCGATTTGTCCTCTCACTAATATTATTAAATGATAAGACAAAAACAACCAAAAACAGCAATTAAACTCGCTGAATTTTTTTGGAAACACAGTATAAAAGTCACATTACGCAACAGCTACTGAGGGATACTATAACATCAATTAATTGAGTCCTCAATGACCACCGTTGAGACCTGTCATCAATAAAATTAAGTGATAAGAGAGCCGTAAGTACAACAAATACTTGCAAAACTAAATAAAGAGACCTGTCAAAAATGAGACTAAGAGTTAAGACAACAAAGTTGAAAAGAAAAACCCGCAGAACTAAAAAAAATCGATTATTATTAAAAGCAAATTGTGTCAAAGTCATAAAAAGCACTAGCTCTAAACAAAAAAGTTCAAATTGATAAAATTAACCCCTATTAGCAGCATCAGTGACCTGTCCAAATGAGATTAAATGATGAGACATCAAAAAGAACAATAAATGCTGACAGAACCCACAAATTCACTCAAAATTTTTGGAGAAAAAGTAGTGTCAAAGTTATGAAAGTCACCAGCTATTACCTCGAACCAATAATTAGGTTCTTTTACGCCTTATTATCAACCAAAGAGACCTGTCATTGATATCATTGATGATACTTAGCGCTAAGACAACAGATAATTTTCGAAATGGGGACAAGGGGCAAAATCTAAAATTCACGTAAATTTTATGACAACAAAAAGCGGCAAAGTCATAAAATGTTTTTGCTGCCCCTTGCTGAATTCAACCAAAGGCAAATAGGCACAATTAAAATACATATGTACCATCTTAAAAGCACTGAAGGAGAGGAAACTCTGAAAACGGAAGTCAAATTGACGCATCAGAAAAAATCCATCAAAAACCGCAAAATGTTCAAACACCGATGTCTCACTCCAGTTTAAACGTAATTTGAAAAAAGTTACGACTTAAAACCTAATCGATTTTTTGCTCCCTTTACTATGTCAGTGTTAACAAAATCACCACTCTAATTTGACTCCTCACTGACGTGAAAAAAGCCAAAAAGAGCGTGAACAGATCTTAAAAAAAGACAGCGCAGCGATACAAGTCAATTTTTTCGAGTGTTAAAAAAAACAAAGCCCCAATACAATTCCATTTCTTTGAATTGTAAAAAAGGAGAGCGCCTAAAATTTTCCCCTAAGTTTCAAATACTGCTTTAAGTCAGCGTGCAGTTTCAGTTAGATTTTAAATACTTACTTCAGCTTCTAAAATGAAGGGTATTAATCTTGATACTAATATCAGCTAGCAATCGCTCTAATAAACTTTGATGATCTAATTCAAAAAACTTAATGACCGTGCTTAATCGGTTTATCCCGTTTCTTTTGACTCTGCTCTTTTGACATTGATGGCAATCACTAAATTAAGTAATTCAATGCTTGAAAGAATTTAAACTCCATTCAATTGAAACAATGAGTGACATAGTCAAGTTAAACGTGAAAATCGTGTTTTATGTAAAACGAAAAACGTGATCAAAAGTTACAGCGAATTAAAAAAAAACAAAAGAATGTCCTGACGTACAATTCGAAGAAATTTCATTGACTAAACCAAAAACCAGACCTAGAACGGACTATCGAGTGAATCGAGAAAACCATTTAAAAAAAACATAGATAAAAAATCAATGTCAAAATGCCACATAAGAACAAAAAATCATCAGCGAGAAACGGAAAATTGGTTCAAACAAAACCCAGGCCTAAAATGAACTATAAATGGATTGGAAAAACCATTTACAAAAAAAAACTCCGATCCAAAAACAGTAAAAATCAGAGGTAAATTGCTGAGTGTAAACAAAACACCACTCGCGAGAAAGCGAATTTTTGTTCAAACACCGTTTTCTCACTCCACTTTAAATTTAGAGCAAAAAATCACGCCGAAAAACCACTCGCTTTTCGCTGCACTTCTTGTTTCGGCGTGACCAAAAACACTACTCCAGTTTGACTTCAAAAATCGTTAAAATGTGTCAACAGGTCTTTAAAAAAACATAGCAGGACAAGTCCTGAAGTACAAATCATAGAATTGTGATAAACTATGACCTGACAATCATTCACTTCGCTTCAAAAGGTAAATGAGAGCTGTTAGTAAAAAGACTAAAGTATCAAACAACACAAGAACAAAAAAAGCAAGACTTAAAATTCAACTTTTTTGGAAAGACAGGATCAACATCAAAAAACAACTGCTATGAACTGAAGCTGGCAAATAATTTCCTCTTCTTCCCATTCGCAACCTGTCATTAAATGTCGATTAGTCCTCTCACTAATATTATTAAATGATAAGAAGAAAATAACCAAAAACCGCAACTAAACTCGCGGAAATTTTTTGAAAACACAGTACAAAAGTCACATTACGCAACAGCTACTGAGGGATACTATAACATCAATTAATTGAGTCCTCAATGACCACCGTTGAGACCTGTCATCAATAAAATTAAGTGATAAGAGAGCCGTAAGTACAACAAATACTTGCAAAACTAAATAAAGAGACCTGTTAAAAATGAGACTAAGAGTTAAGACAACAAAGTTGAAAAGAAAAACCCGCAGAACTAAAAAAAATCGATTATTATTAAAAGCAAATTGTGTCAAAGTTATAAAAAGCACTAGCTCTAAACAAAAAAGTTCAAATTGATAAAATTAACCCCTATTAGCAGCATCAGTGACCTGTCCAAATGAGATTAAATGATGAGACATCAAAAAGAACAATAAATGCTGACAGAACCCACAAATTCACTCAAAATTTTTGGAGAAAAAGTAGTGTCAAAGTTATGAAAGTCACCAGCTATTACCTCGAACCAATAATTAGGTTCTTTTACGCCTTATCATCAACCAAAGAGACCTGTCATTGATATCATTGATGATACTTAGCGCTAAGACAACAGATAATTTTCAAAATGGGGACAAGGGGCAAAATCTAAAATTCACGTAAATTTTATGACAACAAAAAGCGGCAAAGTCATAAAATGTTTTTGCTGCCCCTTGCTGAATTCAACCAAAGGCAAATAGGCACAATTAAAATACATATGTACCATCTTAAAAGCACTGAAGGAGAGGAAACTCTGAAAACGGAAGTCAAATTGACGCATCAGAAAAAATCCATCAAAAACCGCAAAATGTTCAAACACCGATGTCTCACTCCAGTTTAAACGTAATTTGAAAAAAGTTACGACTTAAAACCTAATCGATTTTTTGCTCCCTTTACTATGTCAGTGTTAACAAAATCACCACTCTAATTTGACTCCTCACTGACGTGAAAAAAGCCAAAAAGAGCGTGAACAGATCTTAAAAAAAGACAGCGCAGCGATACAAGTCAATTTTTTCGAGTGTTAAAAAAAACAAAGCCCCAATACAATTCCATTTCTTTGAATTGTAAAAAAGGAGAGCGCCTAAAATTTTCCCCTAAGTTTCAAATACTGCTTTAAGTCAGCGTGCAGTTTCAGTTAGATTTTAAATACTTACTTCAGCTTCTAAAATGAAGGGTATTAATCTTGATACTAATATCAGCTAGCAATCGCTCTAATAAACTTTGATGATCTAATTCAAAAAACTTAATGACCGTGCTTAATCGGTTTATCCCGTTTCTTTTGACTCTGCTCTTTTGACATTGATGGCAATCACTAAATTAAGTAATTCAATGCTTGAAAGAATTTAAACTCCATTCAATTGAAACAATGAGTGACATAGTCAAGTTAAACGTGAAAATCGTGTTTTATGTAAAACGAAAAACGTGATCAAAAGTTACAGCGAATTAAAAAAAAACAAAAGAATGTCCTGACGTACAATTCGAAGAAATTTCATTGACTAAACCAAAAACCAGACCTAGAACGGACTATCGAGTGAATCGAGAAAACCATTTAAAAAAAACATAGATAAAAAATCAATGTCAAAATGCCACATAAGAACAAAAAATCATCAGCGAGAAACGGAAAATTGGTTCAAACAAAACCCAGGCCTAAAATGAACTATAAATGGATTGGAAAAACCATTTACAAAAAAAAACTCCGATCCAAAAACAGTAAAAATCAGAGGTAAATTGCTGAGTGTAAACAAAACACCACTCGCGAGAAAGCGAATTTTTGTTCAAACACCGTTTTCTCACTCCACTTTAAATTTAGAGCAAAAAATCACGCCGAAAAACCACTCGCTTTTCGCTGCACTTCTTGTTTCGGCGTGACCAAAAACACTACTCCAGTTTGACTTCAAAAATCGTTAAAATGTGTCAACAGGTCTTTAAAAAAACATAGCAGGACAAGTCCTGAAGTACAAATCATAGAATTGTGATAAACTATGACCTGACAATCATTCACTTCGCTTCAAAAGGTAAATGAGAGCTGTTAGTAAAAAGACTAAAGTATCAAACAACACAAGAACAAAAAAAGCAAGACTTAAAATTCAACTTTTTTGGAAAGACAGGATCAACATCAAAAAACAACTGCTATGAACTGAAGCTGGCAAATAATTTCCTCTTCTTCCCATTCGCAACCTGTCATTAAATGTCGATTAGTCCTCTCACTAATATTATTAAATGATAAGAAGAAAATAACCAAAAACCGCAACTAAACTCGCGGAAATTTTTTGAAAACACAGTACAAAAGTCACATTACGCAACAGCTACTGAGGGATACTATAACATCAATTAATTGAGTCCTCAATGACCATCGTTGAGACCTGTCATCAATAAAATTAAGTGATAAGAGAGCAGTAAGTACAACAAATACTTGCAAAACTAAATAGAGACCTGTCAATAATGAGAATAAGAGTTAAGACGACAAAGTTGAAAAAAAAACCCGCAAAACTAAAAAAAATGATTATTATTAAAAGCAAATAGTGTCAAAGTCATAAAAAGCACTAGCTCTAAACAAAAAAGTTTAAATTGATAAAATTAACCCCTATTAGCAGCATCAGAGACCTGTCCAAATGAGATTAAATGATGAGACATCATAAAGAACAATAAATGCTGACCGAACCAACAAATTCACTCAACGTTTTCAGAGAAAATGTAGTTTCAAAGTTATGAAAGTTACCAGCTAATAACTCGAACCATTAATTAGGTTCTTTTACGCCTTATTAGCAACCAAACAGACCTGTCATTGATGATACTTAGCGATAAGACAACAGATAATTTTCAAAATGGGGACAAGGGGCAAAATCTAAAATTCACGTAAATTTTATGACAACAAAAAGCGGCAAAGTCATAAAATGTTTTTGCTGCCCCTTGCTGAATTCAACCAAAGGCAAATAGGCACAATTAAAATACATATGTACCATCTTAAAAGCACAAGGAGAGGAAACTCTGAAAACGGAAGTCAAATTGACGCATCAGAAAAAAATCCATCAAAAACCGCAAAATGTTCAAGCACCGATGTCTCACTCCAGTTTAAACGTAATTTGAAAAAAGTTACGACTTAAAACCTAATCGATTTTTTGCTCCCTTTACTATGTCAGTGTTAAAAAAATCACCACTCTAATTTGACTCCTCACTGACGTGAAAAAAAGCCAAAAAGAGGGTGAACAGATCTTAAAAAAAGACAGCGCACCGATACACTTCAATAGTTTTAAAAAACAAAGCCCCAATACAATTCCAAGTCTTTGAATTGTGAAAAAGGAGAGCGCCTGAAATTTTTCCCTAAGTTTCAAATACTGCTTTAAGTCAGCGTGCAGTTTCAGTTAGATTTTAAATACTTACTTCAACTTCTAAAATGAAGGGTATTAATTTTGACACTGATATCAGCTAGCAATCGCTCTAATAAACTTTGATGACCTAATTCAAAAAAACTTAATGACCGCGCTTAATCGGTTTATCCTGTTTCTTTTGACTCTGCTCTTTTGACATTGACGGCATTCACTAAATTAAGTAATTCAAAGCTTGAAAAAAATTAAACTAATTGAAACAGTGAGTGACGTAAGTCAAGTTAAACGTGAAAATGGTGTTTAAGTAAAACGAAAAACGTGATCAAAAGGTAGAGAAATAAAAAAAACAAAAGAATGTCCTGACGTACAATTCGAGGAATTTCATTGACTAAACCAAAAACTAGACCTAGAACGGACTATCGAGTTAATCGAGAAAACCATTTTGTAAAAAACACAGATAAAAAATCAATGTCAAAACCGCATATGAACAAAAAATCATCAGAAAGAAACGGAAAATTGGTTCAAACAAAAACTAAGCCTAAAATGAACTCTAAATGGATTGGAAAAACCCTTTACAAAAAAAATCCGATCCAAAATAGTAAAACAGTAAAAATCAGAGGTAAATTGCTGCGTGTGAACAAAACACCACTCGCGAGAAAGCGAATTTTTGTTCAAACACCGTTTTCTCACTCCACTTTAAATTTAGAGCAAAAAATCACGCCGAAAAACCACTCGCTTTTCGCTGCACTTCTTGTTTCGGCGTGACCAAGAACACTACTCCAGTTTGACTTCAAAAATCGTTAAAATGTGTGAACAGATCTTTAAAAAAACATAGCAGGCAAGTCCTGAAATACAAATCATAGAATTGTGATAAACTATGACCTGACAATCATTCACTCCGCTTCAAAAGGTAAATGAGAGCTGTTAGTAAAAAGACTAAAGTATCAACCAACACAAGAACAAAAAAAGCAAGACTTAAAATTCAACTTTTTTGGAAAGACAGGATCAACATCAAAAAACAACTGCTATGAACTGAAGCTGGCAAATAATTTCCTCTGTTTCCCATTCGCAACCTGTCATTAAATGTCGATTAGTCCTCTCACTAATATTATTAATTGATAATACAAAAACAAGCAAAAACGGCAATTAAACTCGCTGAATTTTTTTGAAAACACAGTATAAAAATCACATTACGCAACAGCTACTGAGGGATACTATAACATCAATTAATTGAGTCCTCAATGACCACCGTTGAGACCTGTCATCAATAAAATTACGTGATAAGAGAGCAATACGTACAACAATTACTAGCAAACCTAAAAAAAGAGACCTGTCAATAATGAGACTAAGGGTTAAGTCAAAAAAAGTGGAAAAAACCCTCAAAATTAAAAAAAATTAATAATTATTAAAAGCAATAAGTGTCAAAGTCATAGAAAGCACTAGCTTTGATCAAAAACGATTAAATTGATAAATTTAACACCTATTAGCAGAATCAGAGACCTGTCCCAATGAGATTAAATAATAAGACATCAAAAGTACAATAAACACTGACAGAACCCAAAAATTCACTCACAATTTTTTGAGAGAAAGTAGTGTCAAAGTCATCAAAACCCCTAGATATTAATTCGACCCATTAATTAGGTTTCTTAATACTTTATTATTAACCAAACAGACCTGTCATTGATGATACTCAGCGATAAGACAACAGATAATTTTAAAAAAGGGGGCAAGGGGCAAAATCTAAAATTCACGTAAATTTTATGACAACAAAAAGCGGCAAAGTCATAAAATGTTCTTGCTGCCCCTTGCTGAATTCAACCAAAGGCAAATAGGCACAATTAAAATACATATGTACCATCTTAAAAGCACTGAAGGAGAGGAAACTCTGAAAACGGAAGTCAAATTGACGCATCAGAAAAAAATCCATCAAAAACCGCAAAATGTTCAAACACCGATGTCTCACTCCAGTTTAAACGTAATTTGAAAAAAGTTACGACTTAAAACCTAATCGATTTTTTGCTCCCTTTACTATGTCAGTGTTAACAAAATCACCACTCTAATTTGACTCCTCACTGACGTGAAAAAAAGCCAAAAAGAGGGTGAACAGATCTTAAAAAAAGACAGCGCACCGATACACTTCAATAGTTTTAAAAAAACAAAGCCCCAATACAATTCCAAGTCTTTGAATTGTGAAAAAGGAGAGCGCCTAAAATTTTTCCCTAAGTTTCAAAAACTGCTTTAAGTCAGCGTGCAGTTTCAGTTAGATTTTAAATACTTACTTCAACTTCTAAAATGAAGGGTATTAATTTTGATACTAATATCAGCTAGCAATCGCTCTAATAAACTTTGATGACCTAATTCAAAAAAACTTAATGACCGCGCTTAATCGGTTTATCCTGTTTCTTTTGACTCTGCTCTTTTGACATTGACGGCATTCACTAAATTAAGTAATTCAAAGCTTGAAAAAAATTAACCTAATTGAAACAGTGAGTGACGTAAGTCAAGTTAAACGTGAAAATGGTGTTTAAGTAAAACGAAAAACGTGATCAAAAGGTACAGAGAATTAAAAAAAAAACAAAAGAATGTCCTGACGTACAATTCGAAGAATTTCATTGACTAAACCAAAAACTAGACCTAGAACGGACTATCGAGTTAATCGAGAAAACCATTTTATAAAAAACACAGATAAAAAATCAATGTCAACACCGCATATGAACAAAAAAATCATCAGAAAGAAACGGAAAATTGGTTCAAACAAAAACTAAGCCTAAAATGAACTCTAAATGGATTGGAAAAACCCTTTACAAAAAAAATCCGATCCAAAATAGTAAAACAGTAAAAATCAGAGGTAAATTGCTGCGTGTGAACAAAACACCACTCGCGAGAAAGCGAATTTTTGTTCAAACACCGTTTTCTCACTCCACTTTAAATTTAGAGCAAAAAATCACGCCGAAAAACCACTCGCTTTTCGCTGCACTTCTTGTTTCGGCGTGACCAAGAACACTACTCCAGTTTGACTTCAAAAATCGTTAAAATGTGTGAACAGATCTTTAAAAAAACATAGCAGGCAAGTCCTGAAATACAAATCATAGAATTGTGATAAACTATGACCTGACAATCATTCACTCCGCTTCAAAAGGTAAATGAGAGCTGTTAGTAAAAAGACTAAAGTATCAACCAACACAAGAACAAAAAAAGCAAGACTTAAAATTCAACTTTTTTGGAAAGACAGGATCAACATCAAAAAACAACTGCTATGAACTGAAGCTGGCAAATAATTTCCTCTGTTTCCCATTCGCAACCTGTCATTAAATGTCGATTAGTCCTCTCACTAATATTATTAATTGATAATACAAAAACAAGCAAAAACGGCAATTAAACTCGCTGAATTTTTTTGAAAACACAGTATAAAAATCACATTACGCAACAGCTACTGAGGGATACTATAACATCAATTAATTGAGTCCTCAATGACCACCGTTGAGACCTGTCATCAATAAAATTACGTGATAAGAGAGCAATACGTACAACAATTACTAGCAAACCTAAAAAAAGAGACCTGTCAATAATGAGACTAAGGGTTAAGTCAAAAAAAGTGGAAAAAACCCTCAAAATTAAAAAAAATTAATAATTATTAAAAGCAATAAGTGTCAAAGTCATAGAAAGCACTAGCTTTGATCAAAAACGATTAAATTGATAAATTTAACACCTATTAGCAGCATCAGAGACCTGTCCCAATGAGATTAAATAATAAGACATCAAAAGTACAATAAACACTGACAGAACCCAAAAATTCACTCACAATTTTTTGAGAGAAAGTAGTGTCAAAGTCATCAAAACCCCTAGATATTAATTCGACCCATTAATTAGGTTTCTTAATACTTTATTATTAACCAAACAGACCTGTCATTGATGATACTCAGCGATAAGACAACAGATAATTTTAAAAAAGGGGGCAAGGGGCAAAATCTAAAATTCACGTAAATTTTATGACAACAAAAAGCGGCAAAGTCATAAAATGTTCTTGCTGCCCCTTGCTGAATTCAACCAAAGGCAAATAGGCACAATTAAAATACATATGTACCATCTTAAAAGCACTGAAGGAGAGGAAACTCTGAAAACGGAAGTCAAATTGACGCATCAGAAAAAAATCCATCAAAAACCGCAAAATGTTCAAACACCGATGTCTCACTCCAGTTTAAACGTAATTTGAAAAAAGTTACGACTTAAAACCTAATCGATTTTTTGCTCCCTTTACTATGTCAGTGTTAACAAAATCACCACTCTAATTTGACTCCTCACTGACGTGAAAAAAAGCCAAAAAGAGGGTGAACAGATCTTAAAAAAAGACAGCGCACCGATACACTTCAATAGTTTTAAAAAAACAAAGCCCCAATACAATTCCAAGTCTTTGAATTGTGAAAAAGGAGAGCGCCTAAAATTTTTCCCTAAGTTTCAAAAACTGCTTTAAGTCAGCGTGCAGTTTCAGTTAGATTTTAAATACTTACTTCAACTTCTAAAATGAAGGGTATTAATTTTGATACTAATATCAGCTAGCAATCGCTCTAATAAACTTTGATGACCTAATTCAAAAAAACTTAATGACCGCGCTTAATCGGTTTATCCTGTTTCTTTTGACTCTGCTCTTTTGACATTGACGGCATTCACTAAATTAAGTAATTCAAAGCTTGAAAAAAATTAACCTAATTGAAACAGTGAGTGACGTAAGTCAAGTTAAACGTGAAAATGGTGTTTAAGTAAAACGAAAAACGTGATCAAAAGGTACAGAGAATTAAAAAAAAAACAAAAGAATGTCCTGACGTACAATTCGAAGAATTTCATTGACTAAACCAAAAACTAGACCTAGAACGGACTATCGAGTTAATCGAGAAAACCATTTTATAAAAAACACAGATAAAAAATCAATGTCAAAATGCCGCATATGAACAAAAAATCATCAGCGAGAAACGGAAAATTGGTTCAAACAAAAACTAAGCCTAAAATGAACTCTAAATGGATTGGAAAAACCCTTTACCAAAAAAAAAATCCGATCCAAAATTGTAAAACAGTAAAAATCAGAGGTAAATTGCTGCGTGTGAACAAAACACCACTCGCGAGAAAGCGAATTTTTGTTCAAACACCGTTTTCTCACTCCACTTTAAATTTAGAGCGAAAAATCACGCCGAAAAACCACTCGCTTTTCGCTGCACTTCTTGTTTCGGCGTGACCAAAAACACTACTCCAGTTTGACTTCAAAAATCGTTAAAATGTGTGAACAGATCTTTAAAAAAACATAGCAGGCAAGTCCTGAAATACAAATCATAGAATTGTGATGAACTATGACCTGACAATCATTCACTCCGCTTCAAAAGGTAAATGAGAGCTGTTAGTAAAAAGACTAAAGTATCAACCAACACAAGAACAAAAAAAGCAAGACTTAAAATTCAACTTTTTTGGAAAGACAGGATCAACATCAAAAAACAACTATTATGAACTGAAGCTGGCAAATAATTTCCTCTATTTCCCATTCGCAACCTGTCATTAAATGTCGATTAGTCCTCTCACTAATATTATTAATTGATAAGACAAAAACAAGCAAAAACAGCAATTAAACTCGCTGAATTTTTTTGAAAACACAGTATAAAAATCACATTACGCAACAGCTACTGAGGGATACTATAACATCAATTAATTGAGTCCTCAATGACCACCGTTGAGACCTGTCATCAATAAAATTACGTGATAAGAGAGCAATACGTACAACAATTACTAGCAAACCTAGAAAAGAGACCTGTCAATAATGAGACTAAGAGTTAAGTCAAAAAAAGTTGAAAAAACCCTCAAAATTAAAAAAAAAAAATTATTATTAAAAGCAATTAGTGTCAAAGTCATAGAAAGCACTAGCTTTGATCAAAAACGATTAAATTGATAAATTTAACACCTATTAGCAGCATCAGAGACCTGTCCCAATGAGATTAAATAATAAGACATCAAAAGTACAATAAACACTGACAGTACCCAAAAATTCACTCACAATTTTTTGAGAGAAAGTAGTGTCAAAGTCATCAAAACCCCTAGATATTAATTCGACCCATTAATTAGGTTTCTTAATACTTTATTATTAACCAAACAGACCTGTCATTGATGATACTCAGCGATAAGACAACAGATAATTTTAAAAAAGAGGGCAAGGTGCAAAACTCATAAAGTTTTAGCTGGCCCTTAATGAATTCAACCAAAGGGAAATAGGCAAAATTAGAATACATATGTACCATCTTAAAAGCACTGAAGGAGAGGAAACTCTGAAAAAAACAGTAGTCAAAATAACGCACCTGAAAAAAAAACCATCAAAAACCGCCAAATTGTTCAAACACCAATTTCTCACTCCAGTTTAAACGTATTTCTAAAAAAATTACTCCTCGATTTTTCGCTCCCTTTACTATGTCAGTGTTACCAAAATCACCACTCTAATTTGACTTCTCACTGAGGTGAAAAAGTCGAAAAGAGCGTGAACAGATCTTAAAAAAAGACAGCGCACCAATACAATTCAATTTCTTTGAATTGTAAAAAACACAGCGCCCCAATACAATTCAAATTCTTTGAATTGTAAAAAAGGAGAGCGCCTAAATAATAGCCGTTTAAGAGGCTGACGGCGGATATTAACAATATGACATCTATGACCCCTTTATCGCCAAGATCAACGACCGAGTTCAGCAACTCAGCACAGCAACTAACGGGATCATAGTACTCATGGGCCGCACAGTGTAGTACAATAAAGAAGTCTTCGCCCAGATTGATTTCTGGAATCTGAGCAGCGCACTCTATTACTGCATCCAATAGCTGTTCAGGCTTGTCCATCATAGGATTGGGAGATCCATGGTCTGATATCATCTTGGCAGTGAGCTAGAACGATAGAATGAACAAATTTTCAAACTGCGGTACACAAATTGTACACTGTTTGATATGCTTGGAGTGAGGTAGATAATGATCCAAAAAGAATCCCAACTTTTTAAATCACTTCAAAACAACGCCGTTATTGCCTAGCCAGGAACATAATTAGATATTCTGAAACAAACTGACGTCGGACGAATTGCTCTCGAACGACAGGCGAGGCAATCAATTTAGAAAGGGGCATATGCCAGAGAACAGTAGAATGTGAAATCGGAAGAATGTTGTAGGAGAAAACGGTCAAGAAAAAATTTTGCAAGCAAAAGACACGCACGTTTACAATTATTGCTTCAAACTTCGTTCGAGAGCAATTAACATAGCCGGCAGATTGCCGGAATAGCTGCGAAATAGACTTGCGTGCCGTAAAATACAGATGGAAAAAGATACAGAAGTGAGTTGATAATAGTTATCGCCGCCGCCTATAAAACTTACAAGTTTATTTCAAAGGAGGTTGTTTTTGGGTGCAAAAAAAAGTTTCCCTGTCGCGTCTCGAACCGGTGATCTCCGCATTAACAGCCAGTCGCCTTAACCACTCGGCTGTCGGACCATACAATCTGTTTTCTTACAATCAACTTTGTTTTAGGAACAGATTCTGTTTCTGAATAACCGCAATTTAGGTCACGCAGAAAGCGTGAAATCAAGCGCGAAAAAGCCATTTAAGCAGTGACGAGACAGAATGTTCTAGAAAATGTAAAACGAAAATAAAGCGTCAGACGACGAAACAAAAAAACATAGCAGGACAAGTCCTGAAATACAATCCAAAGAATTGAATGGAAAACAGACCTAATTTACCTGACCAGCAGATCAATTGACCAATCCCAGCCAAAAAGATAAAATCTCAAAAGTTGGGAACCTAAAAGAATCAAACAAACCAAACAAAGAAATCATTGCTAAAACTCTTGAAGCTTTTATACTGAAGGCCATAAATGACACAATTGAAAATGATGATTAGTTCACGCGCAAGCTTTGAAAGAGACTATTTTGCCACTAAAGGTAGATAAACTCGAGAGATATGACAAAGGCTTCAAAAAAACTGAAAAGCAAAGTTGAAAGAAATTTTCTAAATATCGCTGGAACCAATTTTTGATCTCTGGAGTTCTGTCATGCGCCCCATCTGCAAGACTTAGAAAAGCGTCATGGGCCAGTCAGGTCGCTAAACTCAGAATATGAAAAGAAGAATTCAAAACATTTGAAAACGACAAAAATTTAACAAAATCTTGCTTAAATTGAAATATTATTATCTTCAGAACCCTTTCTTTGTTTCTAGAGACCATCCATTATCCCGATTGCAAGCCTTGAATAGTTTCACTGGCTCACAAAGATCCACAAACTTGTAACATGATAATAATAATATCAAGATTTAAAATTTTAAATTTTATCAAGATATTGCTGAGATTTGTGTTATTAATGTATTGATAACCATTCTCTTACCTCTAGCACATGCAGTAACTTATAATCAAACTCTGGAGCAGGTTCCTGGGCCCCTGGTGCAGGAAAAACTCAAAAACTTTCAAAACATTTCAAAAAAACTTGAAAGATCGCAAGTTTTATTTTAAAAACCTGAAAAATTTGTGATATTAAAAAATTGACAACCGTTTTATTGCCACTAGATACTATGCAGTAACATACTAGCAAACCCTATAGGAGGTTCCTTGGTCAGTAAAATTCAAAATTTACAGAAATTTAAAAAAAAATTGCAACTTTTTTAAAAAATCGTTAAATTCGAAATATTAAAATCTTGAAACACGTTCCGCAATACCAATACAACTATGCAGTAAATTATTATCAAAACCTAGAGGAGATTTTTTGGCCCTTGAGGTTACAAAAATCTAAAAATTACAGAAACCACAAAAATTTTTCAAAACCTGAAAAAAAATTGCAAATTTTATCAAAAAAATGCTAAAATTTATGATGTTAAAATGTTGGAAACCATTCCATTGCTACTAGCAAATATGCAATAACCTATTATGAAACCCAAGATGAGGCTTCATGACGCCAGGGGCTAAAAAACCTCAAAAAATGCCAAAAATTTTCAAAAACCTTGAAAAATTTGTTAGAAATTTGTATAATATTGCGTGTTTATGTTTGGAGTACCAAAACATCTAGCTCTTATAATGGCCATAAAACGTAATAACCTCATGCCAAAAACCATTATCAAACTTTACAAAGCTCACTTTCAGACTGGTCCAACAAAAATTCGGAAAAATGACAAAAAAATGCAAAAATTTGCAATATTTTGGGCCCAAAAACTCCTAAAAATGACCTTTTAACCTTGAATTACGGCCGTTCCAGTAGCTTCACCACTCTAAGCACTTGAAGGACTATTAAATGCGGTTAAGGGCCTCTAACGAAACTTGATGCCCACTGAGCTTTACCTGTTTATCCCGTTTTGAAAGTCATGAAAAGGTGTGAAAACATCTTACAAAAATAAAAAAAAAAGACAGAGCACCAATACAATCCAATTCTTGGATTGTAAAAAAACCAAGAGCACCGCAATATAGCTACGCTCAGCTTACAGCTTCGCAGCTATAAAAAAAGTTCACTTATCAAAACTTTCACAAAAATGCCAGGCTAATATCTTCAAGATCATATAGACAGGTCATCCGAGTTTCCAGAAATATTCCAGGAGTTATAAACCTAGACCACAAGCCACCAGGCGGCATTCGCAGTGATTTGCCACCATAACCTTGCAGTTATTTTTATCAGACTTATAGGACATTGACCTATAAGATATATAGGTACATCGGGTTGTGTCGATCTATCTAAGTTTCGTTGTACTCAGTTGTTTGGGTGTAGGTCTTCCCAGGAAAGACACGCTTTATGCATTTATGGAATAAGTTATGATCAAGGAAGGTACTATTCACACAGAGCTCATAACATGAAACATTCATGCAGGTAAAGAACATGTATGACATTAACACAGCTCTTGGAATAACCTGGCTTATCTTTTGTACTTGCTGCAGCCCCTGCGAAACACAAACGCTAAATTGATAAAAACCGAAATAAACAAAAATGGTTAATAACTCAAATATTGCTGCTGATCTATAAAATCTAGAGATACCATTTATTGAACTTACGGGAACTGTCATTACAGAACCATCTTCCTTTCAAAAATATAATTGGTTATCATTCAAATCAATATTACAATTTAACGACTAGATAAATCTTCTATGATAAAAATTCCAGACGACAACTTACTCCCAATTTCTTCGAGAGGTCATTGATCAGTTTGTACATGAGATCCTTTGTCTTCTGGATCACCTGAAAAACATCAAAACCTCCTTCCTTTTAAGAACCAACAAAATTTGCTCTATTTTTTTCCGCCTGCGGTATACAAACTCAATTCGACCACGTAGTTAAGAAAGCAAGAGTGGTGATAGGAAACAGTTCCCTGCACTCAATGAGGTAAATTATTCAACTAACGCTTCACTGGTTTTGTATCACTAACATTTGTAAGCTCCATTGATGGTTTAGGCAGTAGCAGTACCTCCCGGATGAGGTTTTGCTTACCAGCAGCCGACCGTCCACCAGAGAGCACTGTGACCATCGGAATTGGCATCCTGAACTTCTCTGGAATCTTAAGCACACAAAATAGCCTTCATAGAACCCTGTAAAACATCCCGGTACAGAGCAGAGTCAAAAGAGATCATGTGAGCAGAAAACTGATTGGGTAGGAATTCTTTTGACCAGTAATTTAGCACCAAAAGGAGTAGAATTAAAAACAAAAATGAAAACGGAGTTACATGTGTCAATTTAGGTTCATATATCTGACCTCCTTCAGATAAAGCTTCATGCTCTCAGTTAAAATTGATTAGTCCGCAGGATACGCTTAAACGTATATAATTCATAACTGACAAGAAGGTTAGATAGTGAGTGTGTTCACATAATGCTCTCACCCTCCCCCTCACCGCCAGAAGTTTGCTCAAAGAAGGCGATCATTTAAAGCACATTTGAAGAACAAAAAAATACTTTTTAATTTAAAAATTGAATGGCTACTGAAAAAGGACGATTCAATTTTATTTTTAATTACATGGAAATAGAAAAAAATCATTCAAATGTTCTAAGGGTTAATTTTCTGCCCAAAGATATATGCACAACAAAATCTAGATTTAGGAGCGGCCCATTGACTATTAATATATTCAGCTGGTTAGGCTTTGACTCGCAAAATGATAGCAGTAATGCAGTATCTCAGTACACATGACAGCAGTGGACTACTTTTTTTTCATTTACGCATTTCATGTCTGTTTATAAATTGCATGAAATTGAGCTAGAACTTCGAAGAACTAGAAGGTTCAGGGCGCACATTTTATTGCTTTAGGGCTCTATTTGTGGACCAGACCCGCAAGCGTCCGAAAAACTTTAACCAATAATAAGCAGAATTTTGTAGAATGTCATGTTAAGCAAACTTAAATTTGAAATTCTTTACACTTAGCATTGTGAAAATGGCTTTAACTGGTTTGGTGAATGCTAGGGAAAAATTATGAAAGCACATTCAGCAATTAAAATTTGTGAAACTTTCAATCTTTGAGAAGTGTCACAAAAGTTGCATTTTTTGATATTTTTGAGCAATTGCAAAAACAAAAAATCAAAAGTTTCCAAACTACCCTTTAAAGTCTCGCTTTGGCTTTATAGCACGTTTCTGAGTTAGAGCTAAAGTTAGAGCCAAAGAAAAGGGGCCCTCAACTTAACCTTTCATTCGCAGAATTACTTTTTAACCTTTTTAAATTCTCGCGCAAAACTGCTTCTGAAAGGGTCAAATTTGACACCCTAAAAATCCCAAAAGTGGGTGGGTGCGACCAATTGCAGGCCCAATTTCTCTAAATAATTTTAATTGCATTCTCATAGCAATTCTCAAAAAACGAAAATTCAATCATGGGACAATCAAGACGTAGTTCTAATATCGACCACCCTGGCGCCTACTCCAGCTTAAGAAATTTCTCTGTGACATACTCAAAAAATTTATTAAGAAAATCAGTAACCTCAGAAAACCTATTAAACAATTCAGGAAATATGCAACAAAAATTGAATTCTTTAAGAAAATGGCTCTTTTTCACGATTTACAAGCAAAATTCAGCAATTAAAAACTGTCTGATGCTTCTGTAGAAAAAAAACAAAGTGACTAGCGACGGATGAATGGCTCTCGAATAACTGGCGCGTCAAACAATTTAGAAGGGCGCGTACGCTAGAGAAACTGTTATGGTGAAAACTTTTCTGCCTAGGTAGGTGTTCAAACCCGGATCAGAGTTGTGGGCAATATCCAAAAAGCTACAAGGATCAAGCACTTTAATCTCGCATAATTGTTTCTAATAAGCATCAGACTTAAATTCCAAATGCACGCAATTGAAATCACTCGAAGCTAAGTGTGAAAAAATCAAAGGAGAAAAGATACGGAAAGAATGTTATAGAAGAAAGTGGTCCAGCGAAAACTCCGCATAAAAGAGGCGCACACGTTTACAATGATGCTTCAAACTTCCTTCTGGAGCAAATAATAATTCCACAAGATTAGGGTACCCGATAAGAAGTTATGCCAAAAACTCATTCATCTCTTATACTTAATTTTGCAACCAAAATTTTTGAGAGGATGCAGAAACTTATCCTCGGAAAAACTTTTTTAAAAAACGAAGTTTACGGCCCGACCTTCCATGGTGCATATAATGGCAAATGAATGAAACAAGGTGAAAATTGGTTCGAGGAACAAAAATTATCTATTTTTCAAACTCGTTTACAATAATTAAAAAGTTGGTTTTCCTATACTGATTCATTTGTGCAATAACTTATAGCAAATAAACAAACATAGCTGACAGATTGCCAGAAAATAGCCGCAATAGCTTTGTAGATCTGCAGACTCAAAAAAACGGTAAAAAAGACAGACCAAAAATTTCTTTTTTTCATTGAAGGCTGATATGCTATATTTGATTAAAAATCTGTATAAGTTTTTGCTGCCTCTATCAGCTGCTCTCAAATAACCTTCATTTAGAGTGATGCACACACAATTGACCTTATCCTTCTAAAATAATTTTAATTGCATTCTCATAGCAATTCTCAAAAAATGAAAATTCGATCATGAGACAATCAAGACGTAGTTGTAATATCGACCACCCTGGCGCCTACTCCAGCTTAAGAAATTTCTCTGTGATATACTCAAAAAAATTTATTAAGAAAATCAGTAACCTCAGAAAAACTATTAAACAATTCAGGAAACATGCAACAAAAATTGAATTCTTTAAAGAAATGGCTTTTTCACGATTTACAAGCAAAATTCAGCAATTAAAAACTGCCTGATGCTTCTGTAGAAAAAAGAAAAGTGACTAGCGATGGATGAATGGCTCTCGAATAACTGGCGCGTCAAACAATTTAGAAGGGCGCGTACGCTAAAGAAACTGTTATGCTGAAAACGTTTCAGCTTAGGTAGGTGTTCGAACCCGGATCAGAGTTGTGCGCAATATCCAAAAAGCTACAAGGATCAAGCACTTCAATCTCGCATAATTGTTTCTAATTAGCATCAGACTTAAATTCCAAATGCACGCAATTGAAACCACTCGAAGCTAAGTGTGAAAAAATCAAAGGAGAAAAGATACGGAAAGAATGTTATAGAAGAAAATGGTCCAGCAAAAACTCCGCATAAAAGAGGCAAACACGTTTACAATGACGCCTCAAACTTCCTTCTAGAGCAATTAATAATTCCACAAGATGAGGGTACCCGATAAGAAGTTATGCCAAAAACTCATTCATCTCTTATACTTAATTTTGCAACCAAAGTTTTTGAGAGGATGCAGAAACTTATCCTCGGAAAAACTTTTTTAAAAAACGAAGTTTATGGACCGACCTTCCATGGTGCATATAATGGCAAATGAATGAAACAAGTTGAAAATTGGTTCGAGGAACAAAAACGATCTATTTTCAAACTCGTTTACAACAATAAAAGTTGGTTTTCCTCCACTGATTCATTTGAGCAATAACTTATAGCAAATAAACAAACATAGCTGACAGATTGCCAGAAAAAAGCCGCAATAGCTTTGTAGATCTGCAGACTCAAAAAACGGTAAAAAAGACAGACCAAAAATTTCTTTTTTTTTTCATTGAAGGCTGATATGTTATATTTGATTAAAAATCTGTATAAGTTCTTGCTGCCTCTATCAGCTGCTCTCAAATAACCTTCATTTAAAGTGATGCACACACAATTGACCTTATCATTCTAAAATGATTTTAATTGCATTCTCATAGCAATTCTCAAAAAATGAAAATTCAATCATGAGACAATCAAGACGTAGTTGTAATATCGACCACCCTGGCGTCTACTCCAGCTTAAGAAATTTCCCTGTGACATACTCAAAAAATTTATTAAGAAAATCAGTAACCTCAGAAAACCTATTAAACAATTCAGGAAATATGCAACAAAAATTGAATTCTTTAAGAAAATGGCTCTTTTTCACGATTTACAAGCAAAATTCAGCAATTAAAAACTGTCTGATGCTTCTGTAGAAAAAAAACAAAGTGACTAGCGACGGATGAATGGCTCTCGAATAACTGGCGCGTCAAACAATTTAGAAGGGCGCGTACGCTAGAGAAACTGTTATGCTGAAAACCTTTCTGCCTAGGTAGGTGTTCAAACCCGGATCAGAGTTGTGCGCAATATCCAAAAAGCTACAAGGATCAAGCACTTCAATCTCGCATAATTGTTTCTAATTAGCATCAGACTTAAATTCCAAATGCACGCAATTGAAACCACTCGAAGCTAAGTGTGAAAAAATCAAAGGAGAAAAGATACGGAAAGAATGTTATAGAAGAAAATGGTCCAGCAAAAACTCCGCATAAAAGAGGCAAACACGTTTACAATGACGCTTCAAACTTCCTTCTAGAGCAATTAATAATTCCACAAGATGAGGGTACCCGATAAGAAGTTATGCCAAAAACTCATTCATCACTTATACTTAATTTTGCAACCAAAGTTTTTGAGAGGATGCAGAAACTTATCCTCGGAAAAACTTTTTTTAAAAACGAAGTTTATGGACCGACCTTCCATGGTGCATATAATGGCAAATGAATGAAACAAGTTGAAAATTGGTTCGAGGAACAAAAACGATCTATTTTCAAACTCGTTTACAACAATTAAAAAGTTGGTTTTCCTCCACTGATTCATTTGAGCAATAACTTATAGCAAATAAACAAACATAGCTGACAGATTGCCAGAAAAAAGCCGCAATAGCTTTGTAGATCTGCAGACTCAAAAAACGGTAAAAAAGACAGACCAAAAATTTCTTTTTTTTTCATTGAAGGCTGATATGTTATATTTGATTAAAAATCTGTATAAGATCTTGCTGCCTCTATCAGCTGCTCTCAAATAACCTTCATTTAAAGTGATGCACACACAATTGACCTTATCATTCTAAAATGATTTTAATTGCATTCTCATAGCAATTCTCAAAAAATGAAAATTCAATCATGAGACAATCAAGACGTAGTTGTAATATCGACCACCCTGGCGTCTACTCCAGCTTAAGAAATTTCCCTGTGACATACTCAAAAAATTTATTAAGAAAATCAGTAACCTCAGAAAACCTATTAAACAATTCAGGAAATATGCAACAAAAATTGAATTCTTTAAGAAAATGGCTCTTTTTCACGATTTACAAGCAAAATTCAGCAATTAAAAACTGTCTGATGCTTCTGTAGAAAAAAAACAAAGTGACTAGCGACGGATGAATGGCTCTCGAATAACTGGCGCGTCAAACAATTTAGAAGGGCGCGTACGCTAGAGAAACTGTTATGCTGAAAACCTTTCTGCCTAGGTAGGTGTTCAAACCCGGATCAGAGTTGTGCGCAATATCCAAAAAGCTACAAGGATCAAGCACTTCAATCTCGCATAATTGTTTCTAATTAGCATCAGACTTAAATTCCAAATGCACGCAATTGAAACCACTCGAAGCTAAGTGTGAAAAAATCAAAGGAGAAAAGATACGGAAAGAATGTTACAGAAGAAAATGGTCCAGCAAAAACTCCGCATAAAAGAGGCAAACACGTTTACAATGACGCTTCAAACTTCCTTCTAGAGCAATTAATAATTCCACAAGATGAGGGTACCCGATAAGAAGTTATGCCAAAAACTCATTCATCTCTTATACTTAATTTTGCAACCAAAGTTTTTGAGAGGATGCAGAAACTTATCCTCGGAAAAACTTTTTTTAAAAACGAAGTTTATGGACCGACCTTCCATGGTGCATATAATGGCAAATGAATGAAACAAGTTGAAAATTGGTTCGAGGAACAAAAACGATCTATTTTCAAACTCGTTTACAACAATTAAAAAGTTGGTTTTCCTCCACTGATTCATTTGAGCAATAACTTATAGCAAATAAACAAACATAGCTGACAGATTGCCAGAAAAAAGCCGCAATAGCTTTGTAGATCTGCAGACTCAAAAAACGGTAAAAAAGACAGACCAAAAATTTCTTTTTTTTTCATTGAAGGCTGATATGTTATATTTGATTAAAAATCTGTATAAGTTTTTGCTGCCTCTATCAGCTGCTCTCAAATAACCTTCATTTAAAGTGATGCACACACAATTGACCTTATCATTCTAAAATGATTTTAATTGCATTCTCATAGCAATTCTCAAAAAATGAAAATTCAATCATGAGACAATCAAGACGTAGTTGTAATATCGACCACCCTGGCGTCAACTCCAGCCTAAAAAATTTCTCTGTGACATAATCAAAAAATTTATTAAGAAAATCAGTAACCTCAGAAAACCTATTAAACAATTCAGAAAATATGCAACAAAAAATGAATTCTTTAAAAAAATGGCTCTTTTTCACGATTTACAAGCAAAATTCAGCAATTAAAAACTGTCTGATGCTTCTGTAGAAAAAAACAAAGTGACTGGCGACGGATGAGTGGCTCTCGAATAACTGGCGCGTCAAACAATTTAGAAGGGCGCGTACGCTAGCGAAACTGTTATGCTGAAAACGTTTCAGCTTAGGTAGGTGTTCGAACCCGGATCAGAGTTGTGCGCAATATCCAAAAAGCTAAAAGGATCAAGCACTTTAATCTCGCATAATTGTTTCTAATAAGCATCAGACTTAAATTCCAAATGCACGCAATTGAAATCACTCGAAGCTAAGTGTGAAAAAATCAAAGGAAAAAAGATACGGAAAGAATGTTATAGAAGAAAATGGTCCAGCAAAAACTCCGCATAAAAGAGGCGAAGGCGAACACGTTTACAATGATGCTTGAAACTTCCTTCTAGAGCAATTAATAATTCCACAAGATTAGGTACCCGATAAGAAGTTATGCCAAAAACTCATTCATCACTTATACTTAATTTTGCAACCAAAGTTTTTGAGAGGATGCAGAAACTTATCCTCGGAAAAACTATTTTAAAACACGAAGTTTATGGACCAACCTTCCATGGTGCATATAATGGCAAATGAATGAAACAAGTTGAAAATTGGTTCGAGGAACAAAAAAGATCTATTTTCAAACTCGTTTACAACAATTAAAAAGTTGGTTTTCCTCCACTGATTCATTTGAGCAATAACTTATAGCAAATAAACAAACATAGCTGACAGATTGCCAGAAAATAGCCGCAATAGCTTTGTAGATCTGCAGACTCAAAAAACGGTAAAAAAGACAGACCAAAATCTCTCTTTTTTTTCATTGAAGGCTGATATGTTATATTTGATTAAAAATCTGTATAAGTTTTTGCTGCCCCTATCAGCTGCTCTCAAATAACCTTCATTTAGAGTGATGCACACACAATTGACCTTATCTCTTTGATTTAAAGTAAATAAAAGTCAATTTCAAAGTGAGGAAGTCATTTTTGAGAGTGAGGTAAGTCACGTGTAACCAAAAATTTATTCACGCGAATGAACAAAAAAAAACTCGCTCCATTAATAGCGAAAAATGACGTCACGCACGCACTTCAGTTGAAATTGCATGAACAAACAGCAGATTTGAAGTGCTTCTGACGTCATATGGTCGAAACAAAAATCGCAAAATAAAAAACCAAGAGATGGCCAATAAAAACCCCAGCTATTGCTCTGCGGCTATTAAAAACGCCCTGGCAATTTTCCAAGAAGCAAAATTTACAAAGCTACTGCCACAAAAATTTGAAGACTCGCTATCGCTTGAAAACAATCATCGGCTCTATCCTCCAACTGAATTTCTTTTGATTAGTACTGATCTGAATTTTGATTAGGCTCTTAAAGAACAGTTCTCAAAATCTTCTGCAACGAAAAAATTTGCTAATCAGCATAAAAAGTTAACAAACACACTTAGTTTAAAGGACCTGCCCCATTATTGAGCAGGTGCAGCTAAAATAGTGCAATCAGTTGCAATATATAAAGCACAGCAAGCAGAGTGTCAGAAAACAGCCGCCATCGTGCAAACATCAAAAACCATGAGAAAATAGCCGCAAAATAGCTCAACTGATCTATATTCTCAAAAATAAAGTAAAAGAAACAGACAAAAATTTCACTCTCAACTCTCAAATAACCTTCACTTAGAGTGACAGACACACACACACGCGCGCACACACACACACATTCTCTCTCTCACACACACGCACACACACAGACACGCACGCACGCACACACAAATTTGACCTTATCTCTTTTAATTAAAGAAAATTCAATTTCAGAGTGAGGAAGTAAGGAAGTCATTTTGAGAGTGAGGTAAGTGACCAAAAACATAATCAAGCGAATGAGCAGAAAACTCGCTCCATTGAGAGCGAAAAATGATGTCAATTCAGTTGAAATCCCAATGACGAATGAATGAAAATTACATTTTGATTGATGGTGACGTCATGTGGTCGTAACGAATATCTTGACGAAATAAAAAAAAAACATTTTCATTGACTAAACCAAAAACTAGACCTAGACCGGGCAGTAAATTGATTGGGAAAACCACTTAGAAAAAATCCTATCAAAAATTGGTAAAAAGATTGTAAAGTTGCCGCATGTGAACAAGAAGTCACAACCGAGAAAGCGAATTTTTGTTTGAGCAACGTTTTCTAACTCTACTTTGATTTTGAAAATTTTTAAAATGTCACAAAATCACTCGGTTTTTTTTTGCTTCTTTTCCTGTTTTGGCCTGAGCAAATTCACTTCTCAAAATTAACTCTAAAAATTATGAAATTGTGTAAACGGATCTAAAAAAATACAGCATCCCAAAATCATTCAAATTCTTTGAATTGTAAAAAATCAAGAGACGGCCAATAAGAGACCCAGCTATCGCTTTGCGGCTATTAAAACAGATAGAATCCAGACCACAAGATTAACATCGAGAGAACTGCTCTCAAGCAATTGGCGTCGTCTGTAGCCTGCTGCGGATTAGGGAGTCCAGCTTAAGCTTAATTTAATTGATCGCTTGAGGTGGACGAGGTGTGTAAGCGTGCAGGGTAGAATGAGGTCGGGGGTACAAACGGGTGAGTGGGGGCGAGTTTGATGGTGGTGGCAGTTTGATGGTAGGGGGAGGTGAGTGGGGTTGTCACTGGTCATGCAATAACAACCGCCTTTCACAACATGAATTCATGTGTCCCTAATATTTTCGGTTAATCGCACAATAAGAGAATAGTAAGCCGCAAGGCTCTAACTTATCATGTTTTCCAGGACTAAATTGTCAGACGGCAAAAATTATCAGAAGAGAATTCGATAGCACAAAAAATGTCATAAAAGGCCAGAGGGACTAATGTAATTGCTAAATTTCGCTTGAGAGCACTTAACTAAGAATTTCGGTCAATGTCAATAAAAAATAATATTGGACTCGCTAAACTCCTCGAAAATTAAAATCAAATAAATAAAATATTTATTTGAAACAATTAGTCCTTGAGTTGAAAATCTGTTGACAAAATTCCGAAATGTGAATGAAATATTTATCATAAGAAAAGATTTGAGATCAGTCAATATTGTGACCAAATCGCCTTATGTTTAAAAATCTCTCTGAAAGCACAAAAAACTGTTCAATGAGAGAGCCCACACTAAACAGAATAAACAAAAGGGGCTAAAATAAAACCATTTAAAAATAGCTGGCAGATTATCAATAATAGCTGCAATAATTTCGTTGACCTATAGTCTCAAAAACCAATAAAAAAGTAGACCGAGGAAAAAACCGGGATGTATCAATTTGCGATAGACTTAAGTCTTGTTTTTAGAGGGGGCCCCGGACAAAACTTCAATTAAATTGAGGAACTCATTTGACCTTAAAACCTCAAATGAGGTCAGTCAAGTGTCCACTTGCATGAACAAAAAAAAATCGTTTTGCAACGTGAAAAATGAGGTGACTCAAGCACGACGATATAAAAAGCAAACAGAACACGTTATTGCAGCTATTACATTTCAATTAGTTACTTATATATTACAAGTATATAACATAGCCGGCAGATTGCCGGAATAGCTGCGAAAGAATAGACCTGTGTGCCATATAATAGAGATAGAAACAGATACAGATCTAAATTGAAAAAAAAAATCGACGCCGATCAAAACAACTAGGTAAAAAACATTCAGCGATAAATTAATAAAGGTTGTTAAAATTCAGTCCGCAGACGCCTCTTATTAGGGACCGTTATTACACATATGAGTTCCTTTGACCTTAAACAAATTCAAATTAAACTTAAGTTTTAAAGTGCAAAAGTCATTTTATTGAGTGAGGTAAGTCACTTGTGATCAAAATCTAATCACGCAAAAAACCTTTGCTAAAGCGAGTGAGAAATGACGTCACGCGCGCAAATGCCGCTAGTGAGAGGAAGAAGTCATCCAGAAAATTTGACTTTTTCAGCTTTGCTGTGTGAACAAATGTAAAACGAAAAAAGAGCGTCAGACGACGAAACAAAAAAAAAAAACCAAGAGCACCGCAATATAGCTACGCTCAGCTTACAGCTTCGCAGCTATAAAAAAGACAAAGTTTCCTAGCCGAATTCAGATTAGAAGATTGCCCGGACCATACTGTGTTAGCAAAAATGAAAACATTAATCCCTTTAATCCTGAATTCAAAAAAAGCTTTATACCAATGAAATTTTAGTCCGTTGACAACTAAGCATGAGAAAACCGCCTATTCATTTTGCATAAACGCAATAAAAGAAAACCGGTATCAAAATAGATAAAGCAGCCTAAAAATCCACAAAAAGGTGATAAACCTCCAAATTAGAATGCAATTTATTTGAATTACTCCAAAACAGGTAAGCGCAAAAGGTAGAGCATATTGGAATCTTTTAAGCAAAAAAAAATAGCTTAAAAATCAAAACCATACTAACTTCGGAAGAATTGCTCTCAAACAACAGGCCAGTAACAAATCATGGGGTGTAGCCTTATGGTTGCAAAAAAAAATCCCCATCAAAGGATTTGCGAAACCACGACTTCACGGATAGCAGTCTGCTATTTTTTACCAGTAAGCTTTCAGGGCTTTGAAAGCACCTCGCTTTCATTATTTCAAGACTTAATTTCTGAGTGAGAGCAATTTAAATGAGGCAAAAATCAGGTCAAGCGTGAAGTTGTCACTCGAGAAGTCAAATTAAAAAGATATTCTAGAACAAAAGCACTCCGTTCAAGAGCAATTCAAAAGCAGCACGTGAACAAAATTTTTGCTGGCTGGTTTAGTGACGACTTCATTCACACCTCTATGTTATACGTTGTCTCGTAAAACAAGAATACGTTGTATTCATTCGCTCCACTCTTCAAATTTGTTCAGCAGCAAAAAAATCTATTTTTTCATGCTTTCATTTCCTCTTTCAATTTTCCTCCAAACTTGATTTGAGAAAAATTCCTCGAATACTCCCAATCGGGTTGTAAAAGTCAAAGATCACTATAACCTATCCGAGTCGTAAAAAAGACAGCGCCCCATTACAATTCAAACTCTTCGCTTTCTAAAAAGAAGTGCGCCTAAATTGCCGTTTGAGTAGCTGACGGTGTGTATTAGCGAGGAAATTCGATAGCACCGTTTATTATGAACAGTACATATTCTGTGTTCACAAGGCCAACCTTCCCTTCAGTGACTTCTGAGATGTACTGGAACGGTTGAAGAGCTCTGACTCTGGAAGCGGCTAAGCAGTTAGCACTTGATACTGAGCACACAGCCTGGGCTCCACTGAATACAAGGTCCTTCGGAGCTTCAGAGATATCGGGGGTCTTCGGGACTGCATCTTTACCAGACGCTTGACCACCTTTCTTGCCATCTTTACCGCCCTTAAATGGTTTAATCCGGTCTTTATCATGTGACTATTAGAATTGTTACAAGCTGCTGATAGCGAAAACTTAAGAGACAGAACTGATGATACCAGCCGTTAAACTAACCAGAAGTCACTTGTTCACTCAGAAGCACGCTACGCTTACGCATAGATTGCGTGACCCGGTGTAAGTCACAGAAATTCTGGCATCAGGCCCAAACAGCTTAGCAGTTCGAGCTGTTAGACAGAATTTTGAAGCGACTTGAACAGAGTCATGTAACCATTTTGAAACACGCTGTCAAAGTTAACTCCTAGCATTGAATACAGAAATTTGTGCATCTTAAAATCTGTCTTTGCCGGCGATTTAAACTAGCATGTGCGTGTTTCAAGAAAAACTATCCAGCAGATAGCAGCAGTTAGAGGCAGAATAAAGAAACTGTTACCTTTCCCTAAACAAAAAATGATAGACCTGAATAAATAGATTGTAGTTCGGCGTCATTGACTTTCCATGCCTCCTTCTTTTTACATGGGAGGCCTTTAAATTTAATCAAAATTCCTGAATAAAATTCTGTAAAATGTTTAAAAAATATACGGAAGCAAAGCTTCCATGAAAACACGAGAACTACTGCAAAATTTAAACGTGCCTTAGTATCTTTATTTTTGACAGGGGTTATAGCTCCACCCCCTGGTGACATTTCATCCAGTTGTGAGGAGGAGTCTCCTTGTGAGGAAGCAGCTTCCTGGCGTCGCGAAGAATCAATCCCACTATCTTGCTCCTGAATTTCCTTCAAGGTCACACTGAAAAACAAATCATCCACGCTGAACTGGCAGTTAACTAGGGTACACCGCTCAATGACACCAGAGAACATAAATTATGTGATGAGATATCAGTGGTAATCTATTGTGGTGAATAATTTAGATCAAGTTGAATGATGAGAAGTAGTAGTCTTATTAACATAACGCTTGTAAATTACCTGGCAGCAAATGACGTTCATAGCCTGCGTAATCATCGTCACTTCAACTATGAGGCTTATTGACAAATACCAAAAATGATGAATAGCTAAATCTGCACCGTTATAACCCCTTCTGTTAATGCATGAATATAAATGCTAGATGTTCAAGACTGTATACTATTCGTAATAACTCTGAACTGCTTTCAAAATCGAAGTAGGTAAAAGCGCAAATATATTGCATCAGGCGAAATTTCCCCGAAGAGGTGGTACAATTTCGCATGTATAATTTAGATGATGACATCAAAAAATATTTTTGATAACATGATTTATGACTCTACTGATGTGTAGGTTAACCGATTTGGCACCGCAGGTTGTTCCTTCCTCGGAGTACCCGAAGCCATTTTTAAATTCCCGGCGATACTATTAGCAACCAGAGAAGACCCCAAGGATATCCCGGTTCCCAGGCCTACAGCTCCCAAAGCAGCAGCCGCGGCTACCAAGTTGCTTCCGGCATTCGACGAATTTACAGATTGGTTCATGGCTCTACTCTTCAAGGAAGCATCCTTTCCCATACCAGTAGAACCAGCCAAAACAGAGGAGTTAATCAGAGCTACCTCTTTGGCGATTTCCAGGTTTGCAAGCGTTCTGGTGAACAAATGAATATCAGTAATTTTTGTCGGCACAATGACAACAATTTCTATCAGGGAAATAGATGAGACTAAATCAAAAATAACCGAATAACGTAGGACGATGTGCGGCAGGCCCTTAAACGACAGGCGGCGCTTGATCCTACTGTATCATACTCAAGAAGAAGGGGTTTTATTGTAGCCTCCGTCGGCAGGGTGGGGGCGTAAGCAACCTCAAGATATTAGTGCTTATTATAGACCACAAAATGAATTTAAAGGAAACAATGAAACCAACATCGGCGCATTTTCCATGTGACTTTTATCAGCTACCAGCCACCAATTGTCAGAGCTTCTTAAAATGGTAAGTGAATAAGAAATCACACAAAATTAAAAGTCACGGACGCAGAATTCAATCCAGAAGTCAAAACCGCCAGTCCAAAATTTGCATCAGCATAGCCGAAAAACTGCCAGAAATAGCTGCCTGGATATGTACAATCAAGATACGATGAAAAGAAAGCGGCCGAAGAAAAGCCACAGAAATAAAGACAGGAATTGCTGTGATATCTCTTCTAATTGATTTAGACTGATGTATTTAATGAAAACCGTCCTCAAAAAATATTCATTTAGAGTGAGAAGATACCAATGTTTTTCCTTGATCGCTATAAAAGTAGGCCAAATTCAATTCAAGAGAGAAAGAGAGAAAAAGAGAGAGGAAAGGTTATTTTGATTGAAAACGAGGTATGTCACGTGTGACCAAAAAATTCAAGTAAAATACATAGCAGGACAAGTTTGAAATATACTTCGACGAAAAAAAACTCGATCTAGAGATGACCAAGAACTGATTTGACAAACATTTGCCAAATTAACCCCATAAAAGTCAAATTGCCACCCGAAAAAAAGCGAATTTTGGTTCAAAGACAGTTTTCTCGCTCTACTTCAAAGTAAGAATGGAAAAAACCTTCACATTTTTGCTCCCATGTTCACTCAACTTCCAATCTCAGTGTAGACGAAATCACCACCCTAATTTGATTTCAAAATCATCGAATTGTGTAAACAGTTTTTTAAAAAAGACAGCTCCCCAATATAATTCATTTTAATTTAATTGTAAAAATAAAGACATCAAAGGTTACGCAAGCAATTAAACTGAACAATAGCATGAATTCATAAAAACTGATCGAAGTTACCGAGACGAAAAAAAAACATGTCGTAGGAAGTTGATAAATTAAGGAACGAAGACCTAAGAATTCTGGAAACGACTCGAACTGTCAGCACTTCCAAACAACATCGCCAGCTAAAAAACGGCCAGCAAACTTAAAAAAGACACGTTCTGAAACCCACGAAATAAGGTTTGAAGTGGCAACGTTATGTCAAATATTCGTTACAATTTATAGAGCAACAAACCAAGACTACAATATCATTGACAAATGTAATAACAAAAAAATCACGGTTAGAAACAAGAAAACCAGATGACAATTTAAAACAAAGCAGGCAAATTAAAAAAATTATCTGCGATAGCTTAATATATCTCAGCCTCAAAACGATAATGAAAAACAACTGACCAAAAGTTGTCTGCCTTTCATTAATTGCTGAGATAATACATTTTCAATAACAATATGTATAACTTATTGCTGCATCTATTAGCTGCTCTCAAATAGCCTTCAATTAGAGTGACAGACAATCACTCCGTATCTTGTCCGTATGTACGTTAACTGAAATGAGGAAGTAATTATAGAAGTGACCAAAAAATATTCACACAAATGGACAACAAAACTAACTTGACTCATGCCCTCAATTCACTTAAACTTGCATGATTGAATAAGCAAAAAGATTTTAAGCGAGAGAAACTTCAAATGACGTCAAGCCCGTAATTCTCTTCAGCTTGCATGAATTAATGAGCAAAAAGAACATTTAAAGTGAGAAAGACATCAATTGGTCGTAACAAGAATCTTGATGACGAAATAAAAAAACAGCAGGACAAGTCCTAAGTTAGAAACCAACGAATTAAACAACATAGCCGGCAGACTGCCAGAAAATGGCCGCAAAAGTTTCGTGTATCTGAAGTCTAAAAGACAGACCAAAAAAATTAATCTTTTCATTAAAGGCTGAGATGTTAAATTTTGATTAAGAATCTGTATAAAATATTGCTGCCTCTATTAGCTGCTCAAATTAATTTCATTTAGAGGAAAAGACATTCACTTGACCTCATCTCTTTGAATTGAAGTTAAAAGTCAATTCCAAAGTTAGTATATTTGCGAGGGAGGTAAGTCACATGTGACCAAAAACTTAATCACGCGACTGAGCAAAAAAACTCGCTCCACTATGCCTGATAAATAACGTCACGCACGCACTTCAGTGGAAATTGAATGACAGAATGAACAAAAAGCAAATTTGAAGCGATTATGACGTCATATGTTTGTAACAAAAATCTAGATGAAATTAAAAAAAAACCAAGCGAAGGCCAAGAATAGCCCTAGCTATCGCTGTGCAGCTAATTAAAATGAAAATGTCAATGTCAGACTCCGTAGAAAGACAAAAATAAAAGTGAGCATAGCTTATACTAATACAAACAAAAAATTAAACAGAAAATTATGAACTCATATAAACTTTGAAAAGATCCTTCGATGTTATTTAAGTCATTGAAACCATTAACAGATATCAAGTAAAAGTTTAAATAACAAAAAGTAACACGGCAAAAACAACTCAAGGACAACAAAGGGAAATCGGAGACACTCGAATCGCATCGATCCCTTTGACAATAAGCGGCATAAAAACAGTTAATTTACACAGTATCAAAACATCCACTCTTTCGACCATAAAACAACTCTTTTTTGAGAGCCCAGAAAATGCAGGCAAAAAAATGCAGTCATTAATTGAATGAAGTCAAACAAGACAGAACCACTCATTAAACTCAATGTGGTCTCGTGTAGACAAACCATGAGATCTGTCAATAGTGAAAATGAGAATAGAATCCAAATTAATTAACGAGCGCGTTCAAAACCCCTGCTAAATTGATCAATGGTCTCAAGTGCAAAATACTAAGAACTAGTGAGTGTTTTATTTTGTATAAGTAAGAAAATCTATGACACTTGTCATTACTGAGGCTAAGTAGCAGGCGAGCAACATAAACAATTAGCATGCAAAACAAAGACAAATCACTTCTCGATGCTTAATAATTGTCAAATCCAGTAAAAACTACTACAATTAAAAACTTTAAACTTAATTTAGCCTCACTAAAGAGCCCAGACCTTTTACTAACTCAGCGACAACAAAAACTACATACATGCAAAACTCAAAAACCACTGATATATTCTTTTAAAAAAAATTGTGACAAAGTCATTAAAAACGATATGCTAGAAATAAGAACATCCATCAAAACTAATTATTCCCACTACAAAGACTCTGAGGACTTGTCAATAACGAGACAAAATCAGGGGACAACACAAATAACTATAAACATGGGGAACAATCAAATTTTTGTAAACTAGAAGAGTAAGTAGAAATTAAGTGGTTAAGAAGGCTAGATGTGAATTGAAAGCAATAAATAGCTCCCATTCTACATTAGAGAGTCAGTGAGACATGCCATTAATGATACTAACTGATAGGACAACCGGAACTCAGAAAATTGATAAGCTTAAAAATTCACTAGTATTTTTTCAAAACAAGTTGCCACAAAGTAGTTATAACCTTTTAGATATAATTTGAAGGTAATACTAGAAAACCGTTCAAACATACCCGGCATATTTCCGGAAAATAGCCGCCGTTGATTCCAATAAGCATGATTGGGATTGAACGAATAGAAAATATTGAAAAAAAAAGATTTTTGTACAAAATATTTTTTAAGTCCGATTTATGTTTATGGCATTTCGTAGTTGAACATACTTCTGGTTCTTAGAGAGAGGCTACAGGGGCTACTATCAACACCAATAAATATTAGAGGTGGTAACTAAGACTTGTAGGAACGACGTTCAAATAGCGGGCATCTAAAATTGGGCTTTATGGGTTTATCCCGTGTCTATTTCTGACTTCAATTTTTTATACCGACTCTGTTCATTTTGAATTGCTTTGCTTAGCAACTGATGTTCAAATTCACTTTTAGCAGAATGAGAGAAGAGAGAAACTAGCTTAGAGAAGTCAAAAAGATTTCACGCAAAATGTCGAAAAAGCGGCAAAATGGTAAAGCGAAAAAAAGTTTGACGAAGTAAAAAAAAATACGAGCGCAATAATAACCGGCTGAGAAGAGGGCGGCTATTAATAACTAGACTAAGTGTCAGTAAAACAGAGATAACAAAAAGGATAAAACTAAGAAAATAACTGATATTTTTCTGAACACAGTTAAATGAGATTCGCAACAACGTTTGATATGAGGTGAACCAAAAAAATCTTCAATTATTCCTCATGAGATTTTCTATTAATGATACCAAGCAACCGAACATAAAACTACAATACTGGGTGAAACAAAAAAAAAATCACAGATAATCTTAAACTAGTGAAAACATTTACATGTCAATTAAAACAATTAAATAGCTTTAGCTTTTTAAGGCATCACTCAATAAACAACCAAGATCAGCCATTAATGAGACTAAAATACAAGACAACAAAAAGAACTAAGAAACGAGCAAAACTGCTGATTTATTGAAGCAAATAGTATCTAAGTCAGAATACTAACTGCCCCTTGATGCATCAAAAAAACAATTTTGTGTTATAAGAACACACGTATGACCTGATGAAACATTAGATAAGGAGGCTCGTCAATGTGCGTTCGCACATTAAGTTCCGACCCCGCTCATCTACATTTTTCACTTAATTGTCTGCCAAATGAGGAAGAGATAAAAAAAATTAACGTATCAACAAATCGTTCAATAAACTACTAAAGGAATAGAACAATCTACTCTAGAGGGTTTATGAGACCTGTGGCTACCATATTATGACTACCAGAAAAGACGGCAATAAAAATCAAATAGTTACAAATATAAATTACGACCAAAATTCCTTGTCCATTTTTTGAAAACCACTAATAAACAAATCAAAATGGCACCAGATAAAAATTATACTCGGAAGGTTAATCGGCACTTTTTTGGAACAAAATATGGGACTTTTCCTCAATTCGACTTGGCAACAAGTCGACTAGACATAAGCAAAAGGGGCAAAGTTTATTAAAACATTGCTTTTTTTTAAAAAAAAGAATTAAATTCGAACTGATTAGAAACATTTTGCATCAAAGGAAATCACTAAGAGAGTCTTTTATACCTCAATAGAGAGCAACTGAGGCCTTTCATTATCCAGGATATGTCATACGACTACAAAAAAACGACAAGTACAGGCAAAAACTAAAATTTTGCACGAATAATGCACGAAAACGATGGCCCCTCAATCAATTAAATATTAAGCTGATCACTAAAAACAAAAAAAATCTCCGTTTGCCTTCTTTAAAGGCAGCAAAATTTGTAAATCAAATGACGCCCATTATTGTGATAATGTGAAAAAAGAACAAAAACCTACAAAAAAGGGGCAAATATGCAAAAATCACGAAAACTGGTTTTATGAAAACTGGTTGTTCCAAGAAGACCATTTGAGGAAAATACAACCGTTATGAAGAGCAAATTGTATTTCTATAGATAAATGATGTGGATTGTATATAGAAATGCTTAGCTACATTTTAACAGAAATAAAATTGGCAGATCTCAAAAATCTATTTTTTTTATTAAAAACAATTATTCTCAAAATTCACAGCCAACAAAAGCTTTCGATGAAAAGAGTAGACAGTTTGTCTTGCAACTAATCGGAAAATTAATTGCGACTGTTATTAATGAGACTAAACCATAAGACTATAAAATAACATTAATTACAAGCTGAACTAAAATTCAAACAACTTTACGAAACCAGTTTTGAAGCCATTAAATTTATAAGATATTTACTGCGAGAATACAACATCTTCATTTGGGTCTCCTTTGACCCCCATCTTTTTGTAAAACGCCTATCACAAAATGACAACAAAAAGAACAACAAAAATTGAAAAGTATCTAAACTTCACAAAATTCTTATGAAACAAATTCTCTAAGCCCTGAAGACATTATTTAAAACCTTTAAACAACAGAAAAATTACTGATTGATCCAACAAAACATTAAAAAGAGCTATAAATAATGAGGCTAATTTACAAAAATGATACAACATTGTAAAATACGAAGAAAACGCTAATCAGAACAAAAAGGCATAAGTTGAAGAAAACAATTACTCTTTTTTTAGAAATTTAATTCGAAAGTCAAAACAACCATTAGCTATTTACCGGTATCAGTTATTTCAGAGTTCATTTGCTTATCTATAGTTGGCCACTGAGACCTTTAATTACACAATATTTGGCATATGACAACAAAAATTAACAAATAAAGGGCAAAAATAAAAAACTGCCAATCTCTGCAAGAGATCGGTGTCGCAGCCCTTCAAACCATATGTTATGAAAACAAAAAGATGTTCAGTTTCAAATGTTGTAGAGTTTTTTTTCAGTTAGATTGTAAAATAATGTTACAATTTACAAGAGAAACAAAAACAACAGCAAAAATGGGAAATTATGCACAAAAATCAGAAAATTTTGTATGAAAACTCGTAGTAACAAAAGCAAGAAAATCTTCTGTTAAAACAATCGACCACAAAATTAGTTTGTCTTCTATATGGAGGAGAGATCGACCTGTAATTACTTAGAATAAACAAAATGTTGACTAAAAAATTATAAAACAAAATGACAAGTTCAAAAAATCACAGAAATTTCCCTAAAACAAATGCATTCAATAACATGAGAGACATAAGGTAACAACCGAATGCATAGAAAAGGTCAACTTGCACCTGTTGAGGAATAAATTTAGATCTTTGAGTGGTTAAACTTAAAATTCAGACTGCCAAAGAATAACAATTGAAGGCAAAAGACAAGAATTCAGTTAAATTTTACTAAAACTCTTCCTCAAAGCCATAAAAACCCTTTGGTTCTCGGAAAACAAACTATTTCTACATTCGGCCTGCAATTTACGTAATATAGAGCGATCATTAATGGAGCCGTGAATGAAAAATATTGTCAGTAATTAACATTAAAAAAACAAAAGCAAAATATTTTGAAAAAAGGCAGCATCAAAATAAAAACCAAAAAGTATCTGATTCTAAGAATTCATGATATTGTCAAACCTCTCTCATCTCTTTTGTCGCGCGCCCAGTAGACCGACTAAGTGTTTTCGAATTAGAGAAATTGTTGTGTGGAATTCTTCAAATATTAATAAAAAGAACGATGCATTTTGCATAATTATCAAGACAAATCTGCAAAAAAGGCAAAGTTTTAATTCCAGAAGACTTTCATACGGCGCCTAATTGCAACTAGCGCTCTTTTTGAGATTAGGGAGTCCGTGTTAAGGTTTTTAGGTCACTAAGTCTGGCAAACTTTAACGAAGTGGACCAAAAAAGCGTATTTTGTGCCATTTTTGATGAAAAAAGATCAAAAATTTTAGCCAAAAAAACTTCAATCAAACAATTCAGCAACGCTCTTCTACCTCTAACGGTAAAAATAACACTATGCCGTTGAAAATTTTAACTTATTTTGAACCCTATTAGCGAAATTGCGCCAAATTTTGGCAAAAATTACTTAAAATGTGTCGAATGTTCACAAAACTTTAAACCTCGATAACTCCCTGTAAAAACCGAAAATCGAAAAAAACTTTTAATTCCGTATTCTACGCTGGACGGGCTTTTCAATGATACTACTTACAATTCTCTACGATGAATATATCGATCGGCCAAAATTGACTGAAAAAAAACCCAGTTGAGTATATAGTTCCTCTTCCCCGCTAAAGTGGGGGTTGGAACAAAAATCGGGAGAAAAACAGCAAACATAGTGCCGCACGTGAGTAAGAGACCTGTGTACTAAACGATCATACAAAAAAGAAGTAAGCGTGGAAAAGTCACTCGGGCGAAGTCAAACTGACAATTATCGACTAAAAATCAACAATAAAAAACGCACATAAAGACTAGTGTAACAACTGAACACTTCTGATAGCAGTAAAAACTTCAAGGATTATGATGAAAAGGTTGGCATTCAATCAGGTAGTGGAAAAAATTAAAGTGACAGCCTAAAATTGCAGACTTGAAAAGTGCAGCAGGTTGGACCGCAGTTTCATTAGATTCAATAAAATAAAAGATGTTTCAACCTCTGAATTTATATTGGTGACAATAGGCTTTGTACTACTAACCGTTAACAGTTTACTCCAATGAACTTTGATAACATAGTGTACTAAGTCACTATACACTGAGTCCTAATGCCAGGGTTTTATCAGTATTCACTAGATTGCGTAAATTTGTTGAATTAATTCCACTCATTTGAAGTAGTGAGTGAGTGAGGTAATTTATAAAGATGACAAAGAGGCTCCTTAATGTGCGTTTGCACATGATGTTCCGACCCGAGCTCATCTACATTTTTGACTTAATTGTCAACAAAATGAAGAGATAACATAAATAGATGTCTGAGTTTAAAACAATCGTTACACAACCTATCTACTATTTGAATTACATAATGTCATGCCTCATTACAGCTCCAATAAAATCTGACATTGAAGAGACTACGAGACAAAAAACAAACAACAAAATTAGCAAAAACAAAAACTTCACGGCAAAAACTGAATATCTAAATTTAAAACACGTAGTAACAACGTCATAATGCAGTCAGATAAAAACTTAACTACTCAAATTTAATTTCTCCTCACATAGCGGATGGAAAGTTTTCTTAACAAGACTATGCAACAAGTCAACAAAGAGAAAGATCAATGAGGAGAAAATCAAAAATTAATCAACATTTTTTAAACCAAGAAATTTCAAAAGTCTTAAAAATCATTAGCTTTTAACTAAATAATTCTTGATCAATTACTTAAAAGTTATTACAATACCAAAAAGACTGTGGGTAGACTAAGCCATAAAAACGCACTAAAGAAAAACTTGCAAACTTACAATAACAATTACAAACGATTTGCGAAAACAAACTATTGCTACCATTAAAATCATTAGCTATTATCTGAACATTAGAAATAAGAATTGAATTAAAAATGCATAATGTTCAGATAATAGCTAATGATTTTAATGGTAGCAATAGTTTGTTTTCGCAAATCATTTGTAATTGTTATTGTAAGTTTGTAAAATTTTCTTTAGTTCGTTTTTATGGCTTAGTCTACCCGCAGTCTTTTTGGTATTGTAATAACTTTTTAGTAATTGATCAAGAATTATTTAGTTAAAAGCTAATTATTTTTAAGACTTTTGAAATTTCTTCATTTAAAAAATGTTGATTAATTTTTGAATTTCTCCTCATTGATCTTTCTCTTTGTTGACTTGTTGCATAGTCTTGTTCAGAAAACTTTCCATCCGCTATGTGAGAAATTAAATTTGAGTAGTTAAGATTTTATCTGACTGCATTTTGACGTTGTTACTACGTGTTTTAAATTTAGATATTCAGTTTTTGCCGTGAAATTCTTGTTTTTGCTAATTTTGTTTGTTTTTTGTCTTTTAGTCTCTTCAATGTCAGATTTCATTGGAGCTGTAATGAGGCTTGACCTTATGTAATTCAAATAGTAGATAGGTTGTGTAACGATTGTTTCAAACTCAGACATCTATATATGTTCTCCTCATTTTGTTGACAATTAAGTCAAAAATGTAGATGAGCTCGGGTCGGAACATCATGTGCGAACGCACGTTAACGAGCCTCCTTGTCATCTTTATAAATTACATCACTCACTACTTCAAATGAGTGGAATAAATTCAACAAATTTACGCAATCTAGTGAATACTGATAAAACACTGGCATTAGGACTCAGTGTATAGTGACTTAGTACACTATGTTATCAAAGTTCATTGGAGTAAACTGTTAACGGTTAGTAGTATAAAGCCTATTGTCACCAATATAAATTGAATTCGCTGTTGTCGCCTGTTTTTGTTCTTCAGGTGGCCGTAAATTGCTGAGAGGTCTCTGGAGCTTGGGATTGAGGATTGAATTAATGATGTTACCCAAAGCAATCAGTTAATAGCGAATAGTCTTAACGTTTATGATATACATTGTGAAATACTTTTTATACTTTTCAGTTCTAGTTGTTCTTTTCGTCAAATTGTAACTTATTTTCATCAATGAGAGTTCACATGCAATTTCTTGTATTTCAAAAACTAACATATCTACTGATATTATTTGTCACCGATGCTTTGTTTGTTGGACAATATGCGCTTCTATAAACGTTTTTTGAGTGGTCATTTTTTGCGTTTTTTTTCCTTTCAGAGCAATCGCGTAGTAACATATCCCAATGGTTTTAAAATGTGGCTCAAATAAAGTTATTTATTCTCTCAGTTGAATTCTTTCAGCTGATTTATTAGAAATAAGAATTGAATTAAAAATCCATATTAATTCAGCTGAAGGAATTCAACTGAGAGAATAAATAACTTTATTTGAGCCACATTTTAAAACCATTGGGATATGTTACTACGCGATTGCTTGCTCTGAAAGAAAAAAACACGCACGCACTTCAGTGGAAATTGAATGACAGAATGAACAAAAAGCAAATTTGAAGCGATTATGACGTCATATGTTTGTAACAAAAATCTAGATGAAATTAAAAAAAAACCAAGCGAAGGCCAAGAATAGCCCTAGCTATCGCTGTGCAGCTAATTAAAATGAAAATGTCAATGTCAGACTCCGTAGAAAGACAAAAATAAAAGTGAGCATAGCTTATACTAATACAAACAAAAAATTAAACAGAAAATTATGAACTCATATAAACTTTGAAAAGATCCTTCGATGTTATTTAAGTCATTGAAACCATTAACAGATATCAAGTAAAAGTTTAAATAACAAAAAGTAACACGGCAAAAACAACTCAAGGACAACAAAGGGAAATCGGAGACACTCGAATCGCATCGATCCCTTTGACAATAAGCGGCATAAAAACAGTTAATTTACACAGTATCAAAACATCCACTCTTTCGACCATAAAACAACTCTTTTTTGAGAGCCAAGAAAATGCAGGCAAAAAAATGCAGTCATTAATTGAATGAAGTCAAACAAGACAGAACCACTCATTAAACTCAATGTGGTCTCGTGTAGACAAACCATGAGATCTGTCAATAGTGAAAATGAGAATAGAATCCAAATTAATTAACGAGCGCGTTCAAAACCCCTGCTAAATTGATCAGTGGTCTCAAGTGCAAAATACTAAGAACTAGTGAGTGTTTTATTTTGTATAAGTAAGAAAATCTATGACACTTGTCATTACTGAGGCTAAGTAGCAGGCGAGCAACATAAACAATTAGCATGCAAAACAAAGACAAATCACTTCTCGATGCTTAATAATTGTCAAATCCAGTAAAAACTACTACAATTAAAAACTTTAAACTTAATTTAGCCTCACTAAAGAGCCCAGACCTTTTACTAACTCAGCGACAACAAAAACTACATACATGCAAAACCCAAAAACCACTGATATATTCTTTTAAAAAAAATTGTGACAAAGTCATTAAAAACGATATGCTAGAAATAAGAACATCCATCAAAACTAATTATTCCCACTACAAAGACTCTGAGGACTTGTCAATAACGAGACAAAATCAGGGGACAACACAAATAACTATAAACATGGGGAACAATCAAATTTTTGTAAACTAGAAGAGTAAGTAGAAATTAAGTGGTTAAGAAGGCTAGATGTGAATTGAAAGCAATAAATAGCTCCCATTCTACATTAGAGAGTCAGTGAGACATGCCATTAATGATACTAACTGATAGGACAACCGGAACTCAGAAAATTGATAAGCTTAAAAATTCACTAGTATTTTTTCAAAACAAGTTGCCACAAAGTAGTTATAACCTTTTAGATATAATTTGAAGGTAATACTAGAAAACCGTTCAAAAATACCCGGCAGATTTCCGGAAAATAGCCGCCGTTGATTCCAATAAGCATGATTGGGATTGAACGAATAGAATATATTGAAAAAAAAAAGATTTTTGTACAAAATATTTTTTAAGTCCGATTTATGTTTATGGCATTTCGTAGTTGAACATACTTCTGGTTCTTAGAGAGAGGCTACAGGGGCTACTATCAACACCAATAAGCATTAGAGGTGGTAACTAAGACTTGTAGGAACGACGTTCAAATAGCGGGCATCTAAAATTGGGCTTTATGGGTTTATCCCGTGTCTATTTCTGACTTCAATTTTTTATACCGACTCTGTTCATTTTGAATTGCTTTGCTTAGCAACTGATGTTCAAATTCACTTTTAGCAGAATGAGAGAAGAGAGAAACTAGCCTAGAGAAGTCAAAAAGATTTCACGCAAAATGTCGAAAAAGCGGCAAAATGGTAAAGCGAAAAAAAGTTTGACGAAGTAAAAAAAATACGAGCGCAATAATAACCGGCTGAGAAGAGGGCGGCTATTAATAACTAGACTAAGTGTCAGTAAAACAGAGATAACAAAAAGGATAAAACTAAGAAAATAACTGATATTTTTCTGAACACAGTTAAATGAGATTCGCAACAACGTTTGATATGAGGGGAACCAAAAAAATCTTCAATTATTCCTCATGAGATTTTCTATTAATGATACCAAGCAACCGAACATAAAACTACAATACTGGGTGAAACAAAAAAAAATCACAGATAATCTTAAACTAGTGAAAACATTTACATGTCAATTAAAACAATTAAATAGCTTTAGCTTTTTAAGGCATCACTCAATAAACAACCAAGATCAGCCATTAATGAGACTAAAATACAAGACAACAAAAAGAACTAAGAAACGAGCAAAACTGCTGATTTATTGAAGCAAATAGTATCTAAGTCAGAATACTAACTGCCCCTTGATGCATCAAAAAAACAATTTTATGTTATAAGAACACACGTATGACCTGATGAAACATTAGATAAGATAAGGAGGCTCGTCAATGTGCGTTCGCACATTAAGTTCCGACCCCGCTCATCTACATTTTTCACTTAATTGTCTGCCAAATGAGGAAGAGATAAAAAAAATTAACGTATCAACAAATCGTTCAATAAACTACTAAAGGAATAGAACAATCTACTCTAGAGGGTTTATGAGACCTGTGGCTACCATATTATGACTACCAGAAAAGACGGCAATAAAAATCAAATAGTTACAAATATAAATTACGACCAAAATTCCTTGTCCATTTTTTGAAAACCACTAATAAACAAATCAAAATGGCACCAGATAAAAATTATACTCGGAAGGTTAATCGGCACTTTTTTGGAACAAAATATGGGACTTTTCCTCAATTCGACTTGGCAACAAGTCGACTAGACATAAGCAAAAGGGGCAAAGTTTATTAAAACATTGCTTTTTTAAAAAAAAAGAATTAAATTCGAACTGATTAGAAACATTTTGCATCAAAGGAAATCACTAAGAGAGTCTTTTATACCTCAATAGAGAGCAACTGAGGCCTTTCATTATCCAGGATATGTCATACGACTACAAAAAAACGACAAGTACAGGCAAAAACTAAAATTTTGCACGAATAATGCACGAAAACGATGGCCCCTCAATCAATTAAATATTAAGCTGATCACTAAAAACAAAAAAATCTCCGTTTGCCTTCTTTAAAGGCAGCAAAATTTGTAAATCAAATGACGCCCATTATTGTGATAATGTGAAAAAAGAACAAAAACCTAAAAAAGGGGCAAATATGCAAAAATCACGAAAACTGGTTTTATGAAAACTGGTTGTTCCAAGAAGACCATTTGAGGAAAATACAACCGCTATGAAGAGCAAATTGTATTTCTATAGATAAATGATGTGGATTGTATATAGAAATGCTTAGCTACATTTTAACAGAAATAAAATTGGCAGATCTCAAAAATCTATTTTTTTTATTAAAAACAATTATTCTCAAAATTCACAGCCAACAAAAGCTTTCGATGAAAAGAGTAGACAGTTTGTCTTGCAACTAATCGGAAAATTAATTGCGACTGTTATTAATGAGACTAAACCATAAGACTATAAAATAACATTAATTACAAGCTGAACTAAAATTCAAACAACTTTACGAAACCAGTTTTGAAGCCATTAAATTTATAAGATATTTACTGCGAGAATACAACATCTTCATTTGGGTCTCCTTTGACCCCCATCTTTTTGTAAAACGCCTATCACAAAATGACAACAAAAAGAACAACAAAAATTGAAAAGTATCTAAACTTCACAAAATTCTTATGAAACAAATTGTCTAAGCCCTGAAGACATTATTTAAAACCTTTAAACAACAGAAAAATTATTGATTGATCCAACAAAACATTAAAAAGACCTATAAATAATGAGGCTAATTTACAAAAATGATACAACATTGTAAAATACGAAGAAAACGCTAATCAGAACAAAAAGGCATAAGTTGAAGAAAACAATTACTCTTTTTTTAGAAATTTAATTCGAAAGTCAAAACAACCATTAGCTATTTACCGGTATCAGTTATTTCAGAGTTCATTTGCTTATCTATAGTTGGCCACTGAGACCTTTAATTACACAATATTTGGCATATGACAACAAAAATTAACAAATAAAGGGCAAAAATAAAAAACTCTGCCAATCTCTGCAAGAGATCGGTGTCGCAGCCCTTCAAACCATATGTTATGAAAACAAAAAGATGTTCAGTTTCAAATGTTGTAGAGTTTTTTTTTCAGTTAGATTGTAAAATAATGTTACAATTTACAAGAGAAACAAAAACAACAGCAAAAATGGGAAATTATGCACAAAAATCAGAAAATTTTGTATGAAAACTCGTAGTAACAAAAGCAAGAAAATCTTCTGTTAAAACAATCGACCACAAAATTAGTTTGTCTTCTATATGGAGGAGAGATCGACCTGTAATTACTTAGAATAAACAAAATGTTGACTAAAAAATTATAAAAAAAATGACAAAAAAAAAGTTCAAAAAATCACAGAAATTTCCCTAAAACAAATGCATTCAATAACATGAGAGACATAAGGTAACAACCGAATGCATAGAAAAGGTCAACTTGCACCTGTTGAGGAAGAAATTTAGATCTTTGAGTGGTTAAACTTAAAATTCAGACTGCCAAAGAATAACAATTGAAGGCAAAAGACAAGAATTCAGTTAAATTTTACTAAAACTCTTCCTCAAAGCCATAAAAACCCTTTGGTTCTCGGAAAACAAACTATTTCTACATTCGGCCTGCAATTTACGTAATATAGAGCGATCATTAATGGAGCCGTGAATGAAAAATATTGTCAGTAATTAACATTAAAAAAACAAAAGCAAAATATTTTGAAAAAAGGCAGCATCAAAATAAAAACCAAAAAGTATCTGATTCTAAGAATTCATGATATTGTCAAACCTCTCTCATCTCTTTTGTCGCGCGCCCAGTAGACCGACTAAGTGTTTTCGAATTAGAGAAATTGTTGTGTGGAATTCTTCAAATATTAATAAAAAGAACGATGCATTTTGCATAATTATCAAGACAAATCTGCAAAAAAGGCAAAGTTTTAATTCCAGAAGACTTTCATACGGCGCCTAATTGCAACTAGCGCTCTTTTTGAGATTAGGGAGTCCGTGTTAAGGTTTTTAGGTCACTAAGTCTGGCAAACTTTAACGAAGTGGACCTTTAACGAAATTGATCAATGGTCTCAAGTGCAAAATACTAAGAACTAGTGAGTGTTTTATTTTGTATAAGTAAGAAAATCTATGACACTTGTCATTACTGAGGCTAAGTAGCAGGCGAGCAACATAAACAATTAGCATGCAAAACAAAGACAAATCACTTCTCGATGCTTAATAATTGTCAAATCCAGTAAAAACTACTACAATTAAAAACTTTAAACTTAATTTAGCCTCACTAAAGAGCCCAGACCTTTTACTAACTCAGCGACAACAAAAACTACATACATGCAAAACTCAAAAACCACTGATATATTTTTGAAAAAAAATTGTGACAAAGTCATTAAAAACGATATGCTAGAAATAAGAACATCCATCAAAACTAATTATTCCCACTACAAAGACTCTGAGGACTTGTCAATAACGAGACAAAATCAGGGGACAACACAAATAACTATAAACATGGGGAACAATCAAATTTTTGTAAACTAGAAGAGTAAGTAGAAATTAAGTGGTTAAGAAGGCTAGATGTGAATTGAAAGCAATAAATAGCTCCCATTCTACATTAGAGAGTCAGTGAGACATGCCATTAATGATACTAACTGATAGGACAACCGGAACTCAGAAAATTGATAAGCTTAAAAATTCACTAGTATTTTTTCAAAACAAGTTGCCACAAACTAGTTATAACCTTTTAGATATAATTTGAAGGTAATACTAGAAAACCGTTCAAACATACCCGGCAGATTTCCGGAAAATAGCCGCCGTTGATTCCAATAAGCATGATTGGGATTGAACGAATAGAATATATTGAAAAAAAAAGATTTTTGTACAAAATATTTTTTAAGTCCGATTTATGTTTATGGCATTTCGTAGTTGAACATTCTTCTGGTTCTTAGAGAGAGGCTACAGGGGCTACTATCAACACCAATAAGCATTAGAGGTGGTAACTTAGACTTGTAGGAACGACGTTCAAATAGCGGGCATCTAAAATTGGGCTTTATGGGTTTATCCCGTGTCTATTTCTGACTTCAATTTTTTATACCGACTCTGTTCATTTTGAATTGCTTTGCTTAGCAACTGATGTTCAAATTCACTTTTAGCAGAATGAGAGAAGAGAGAAACTAGCCTAGAGAAGTCAAAAAGATTTCACGCAAAATGTCGAAAAAGCGGCAAAATGGTAAAGCGAAAAAAAGTTTGACGAAGTAAAAAAAATACGAGCGCAATAATAACCGGCTGAGAAGAGGGCGGCTATTAATAACTAGACTAAGTGTCAGTAAAACAGAGATAACAAAAAGGATAAAACTAAGAAAATAACTGATATTTTTCTGAACACAGTTAAATGAGATTCGCAACAACGTTTGATATGAGGTGAACCAAAAAAATCTTCAATTATTCCTCATGAGATTTTCTATTAATGATACCAAGCAACCGAACATAAAACTACAATACTGGGTGAAACAAAAAAAATCACAGATAATCTTAAACTAGTGAAAACATTTACATGTCAATTAAAACAATTAAATAGCTTTAGCTTTTCAAGGCATCACTCAATAAACAACCAAGATCAGCCATTAATGAGACTAAAATACAAGACAACAAAAAGAACTAAGAAACGAGCAAAACTGCTGATTTATTGAAGCAAATAGTATCTAAGTCAGAATACTAACTGCCCCTTGATGCATCAAAAAAACAATTTTATGTTATAAGAACACACGTATGACCTGATGAAACATTAGATAAGATAAGGAGGCTCGTCAATGTGCGTTCGCACATTAAGTTCCGACCCCGCTCATCTACATTTTTCACTTAATTGTCTGCCAAATGAGGAAGAGATAAAAAAATTAACGTATCAACAAATCGTTCAATAAACTACTAAAGGAATAGAACAATCTACTCTAGAGGGTTTATGAGACCTGTGGCTACCATATTATGACTACCAGAAAAGACGGCAATAAAAATCAAATAGTTACAAATATAAATTACGACCAAAATTCCTTGTCCATTTTTTGAAAACCACTAATAAACAAATCAAAATGGCACCAGATAAAAATTATACTCGGAAGGTTAATCGGCACTTTTTTGGAACAAAATATGGGACTTTTCCTCAATTCGACTTGGCAACAAGTCGACTAGACATAAGCAAAAGGGGCAAAGTTTATTAAAACATTGCTTTTTTAAAAAAAAAGAATTAAATTCGAACTGATTAGAAACATTTTGCATCAAAGGAAATCACTAAGAGAGTCTTTTATACCTCAATAGAGAGCAACTGAGGCCTTTCATTATCCAGGATATGTCATACGACTACAAAAAAACGACAAGTACAGGCAAAAACTAAAATTTTGCACGAATAATGCACGAAAACGATGGCCCCTCAATCAATTAAATAGTAAGCTGATCACTAAAAACAAAAAAATCTCCGTTTGCCTTCTTTAAAGGCAGCAAAATTTGTAAATCAAATGACGCCCATTATTGTGATAATGTGAAAAAAGAACAAAAACCTACAAAAAAGGGGCAAATATGCAAAAATCACGAAAACTGGTTTTATGAAAACTGGTTGTTCCAAGAAGACCATTTGAGGAAAATACAACCGTTATGAAGAGCAAATTGTATTTCTATAGATAAATGATGTGGATTGTATATAGAAATGCTTAGCTACATTTTAACAGAAATAAAATTGGCAGATCTCAAAAATCTATTTTTTTTATTAAAAACAATTATTCTCAAAATTCACAGCCAACAAAAGCTTTCGATGAAAAGAGTAGACAGTTTGTCTTGCAACTAATCGGAAAATTAATTGCGACTGTTATTAATGAGACTAAACCATAAGACTATAAAATAACATTAATTACAAGCTGAACTAAAATTCAAACAACTTTACGAAACCAGTTTTGAAGCCATTAAATTTATAAGATATTTACTGCGAGAATACAACATCTTCATTTGGGTCTCCTTTGACCCCCATCTTTTTGTAAAACGCCTATCACAAAATGACAACAAAAAGAACAACAAAAATTGAAAAGTATCTAAACTTCACAAAATTCTTATGAAACAAATTGTCTAAGCCCTGAAGACATTTAAAACCTTTAAACAACAGAAAAATTATTGATTGATCCAACAAAACATTAAAAAGAGCTATAAATAATGAGGCTAATTTACAAAAATGATACAACATTGTAAAATACGAAGAAAACGCTAATCAGAACAAAAAGGCATAAGTTGAAGAAAACAATTACTCTTTTTTTAGAAATTTAATTCGAAAGTCAAAACAACCATTAGCTATTTACCGGTATCAGTTATTTCAGAGTTCATTTGCTTATCTATAGTTGGCCACTGAGACCTTTAATTACACAATATTTGGCATATGACAACAAAAATTAACAAATAAAGGGCAAAAATAAAAAACTCTGCCAATCTCTGCAAGAGATCGGTGTCGCAGCCCTTCAAACCATATGTTATGAAAACAAAAAGGTGTTCAGTTTCAAATGTGGTAGAGTTTTTTTTTCAGTTAGATTGTAAAATAATGTTACAATTTACAAGAGAAACAAAAACAACAGCAAAAATGGGAAATTATGCACAAAAATCAGAAAATTTTGTATGAAAACTCGTAGTAACAAAAGCAAGAAAATCTTCTGTTAAAACAATCGACCACAAAATTAGTTTGTCTTCTATATGGAGGAGAGATCGACCTGTAATTACTTAGAATAAACAAAATGTTGACTAAAAAATTATAAAAAAAATGACAAGTTCAAAAAATCACAGAAATTTCCCTAAAACAAATGCATTCAATAACATGAGAGACATAAGGTAACAACCGAATGCATAGAAAAGGTCAACTTGCACCTGTTGAGGAAGAAATTTAGATCTTTGAGTGGTTAAACTTAAAATTCAGACTGCCAAAGAATAACAATTGAAGGCAAAAGACAAGAATTCAGTTAAATTTTACTAAAACTCTTCCTCAAAGCCATAAAAACCCTTTGGTTCTCGGAAAACAAACTATTTCTACATTCGGCCTGCAATTTACGTAATATAGAGCGATCATTAATGGAGCCGTGAATGAAAAATATTGTCAGTAATTAACATTAAAAAAAACAAAAGCAAAATATTTTGAAAAAAGGCAGCATCAAAATAAAAACCAAAAAGTATCTGATTCTAAGAATTCATGATATTGTCGAACCTCTCTCATCTCTTTTGTCGCGCGCCCAGTAGACCGACTAAGTGTTTTCGAATTAGAGAAATTGTTGTGTGGAATTCTTCAAATATTAATAAAAAGAACGATGCATTTTGCATAATTATCAAGACAAATCTGCAAAAAAGGCAAAGTTTTAATTCCAGAAGACTTTCATACGGCGCCTAATTGCAACTAGCGCTCTTTTTGAGATTAGGGAGTCCGTGTTAAGGTTTTTAGGTCAGTAAGTCTGGCAAACTTTAACGAAGTGGCCAAAAAAGCGTATTTTGTGCCATTTTTGATGAAAAAAGATCAAAAATTTTAGCCAAAAAAACTTCAATCAAACAATTCAGCAACGCTCTTCTACCTCTAACGGTAAAAATAACACTATGCCGTTAAAAATTTTAACTTATTTTGAACCCTATTAGCGAAATTGCGCCAAATTTTGGCAAAAATTACTTAAAATGTGTCGAATGTTCACAAAACTTTAAACCTCGATAACTCCCTGTAAAAACCGAAAATCGAAAAAAATTTTTTTAATTCCGTATTCTACGCTGGACGGGCTTTTCAATGATACTACTTACAATTCTCTACGATGAATATATCGATCGGCCAAAATTGACTGAAAAAAAACCCAGTTGAGTATATAGTTCCTCTTCCCCGCTAAAGTGGGGGTTGGAACAAAAATCGGGAGAAAAACAGCAAACATAGTGCCGCACGTGAGTAAGAGACCTGTGTACTAAACGATCATACAAAAAAGAAGTAAGCGTGGAAAAGTCACTCGGGCGAAGTCAAACTGACAATTATCGACTAAAAATCAACAATAAAAAACGCACATAAAGACTAGTGTAACAACTGAACACTTCTGATAGCAGTAAAAACTTCAAGGATTATGATGAAAAGGTTGGCATTCAATCAGGTAGTGGAAAAAAATTAAAGTGACAGACTAAAATTGCAGAGTTGAAAAGTGCAGCAGGTTGGACCGCAGTTTCATTAGATTCAATAAAATAAAAGATGTTTCAACCTCTGAATTTATATTGGTGACAATAGGCTTTGTACTACTAACCGTTAACAGTTTACTCCAATGAACTTTGATAACATAGTGTACTAAGTCACTATACACTGAGTCCTAATGCCAGGGTTTTATCAGTATTCACTAGATTGCGTAAATTTGTTGAATTAATTCCACTCATTTGAAGTAGTGAGTGAGTGAGGTAATTTATAAAGATGACAAAGAGGCTCCTTAATGTGCGTTCGCACATGATGTTCCGACCCGAGCTCATCTACATTTTTGACTTAATTGTCAACAAAATGAAGAGATAACATAAATAGATGTCTGAGTTTAAAACAATCGTCACACAACCTATCTACTATTTGAATTACATAATGTCATGCCTCATTACAGCTCCAATAAAATCTGACATTGAAGAGACTACGAGACAAAAAACAAACAACAAAATTAGCAAAAACAAAAACTTCACGGCAAAAACTGAATATCTAAATTTAAAACACGTAGTAACAACGTCATAATGCAGTCAGATAAAAACTTAACTAACTCAAATTTAATTTCTCCTCACATAGCGGATGGAAAGTTTTCTTAACAAGACTATGCAACAAGTCAACAAAGAGAAAGATCAATGAGGAGAAAATCAAAAATTAATCAACATTTTTTAAACCAAGAAAATTCAAAAGTCTTAAAAATCATTAGCTTTTAACTAAATAATTCTTGATCAATTACTTAAAAGTTATTACAATACCAAAAAGACTGTGGGTAGACTAAGCCATAAAAACGCACTAAAGAAAAACTTGCAAACTTACAATAACAATTACAAACGATTTGCGAAAACAAACTATTGCTACCATTAAAATCATTAGCTATTATCTGAACATTAGAAATAAGAATTGAATTAAAAATGCATAATGTTCAGATAATAGCTAATGATTTTAATGGTAGCAATAGTTTGTTTTCGCAAATCATTTGTAATTGTTATTGTAAGTTTGTAAAATTTTCTTTAGTTCGTTTTTATGGCTTAGTCTACCCGCAGTCTTTTTGGTATTGTAATAACTTTTTAGTAATTGATCAAGAATTATTTAGTTAAAAGCTAATTATTTTTAAGACTTTTGAAATTTCTTCATTTAAAAAAGTTTGATTAATTTTTGAATTTCTCCTCATTGATCTTTCTCTTTGTTGACTTGTTGCATAGTCTTGTTCAGAAAACTTTCCATCCGCTATGTGAGAAATTAAATTTGAGTAGTTAAGATTTTATCTGACTGCATTTTGACGTTGTTACTACGTGTTTTAAATTTAGATATTCAGTTTTTGCCGTGAAATTCTTGTTTTTGCTAATTTTGTTTGTTTTTTGTCTTTTAGTCTCTTCAATGTCAGATTTCATTGGAGCTGTAATGAGGCTTGACCTTATGTAATTCAAATAGTAGATAGGTTGTGTAACGATTGTTTCAAACTCAGACATCTATATATGTTCTCCTCATTTTGTTGACAATTAAGTCAAAAATGTAGATGAGCTCGGGTCGGAACATCATGTGCGAACGCACGTTAACGAGCCTCCTTGTCATCTTTATAAATTACATCACTCACTACTTCAAATGGGTGGAATAAATTCAACAAATTTACGCAATCTAGTGAATACTGATAAAACACTGGCATTAGGACTCAGTGTATAGTGACTTAGTACACTATGTTATCAAAGTTCATTGGAGTAAACTGTTAACGGTTAGTAGTATAAAGCCTATTGTCACCAATATAAATTGAATTCGCTGTTGTCGCCTGTTTTTGTTCTTCAGGTGGCCGTAAATTGCTGACAGGTCTCTGGAGCTTGGGATTGAGGATTGAATTAATGATGTTACCCAAAGCAGTCAGTTAATAGCGAATAGTCTTAACGTTTATGATATACATTGTGAAATACTTTTTATACTTTTCAGTTCTAGTTGTTCTTTTCGTCAAATTGTAACTTATTTTCATCAATGAGAGGTCACATGCAATTTCATGTATTTCAAAAAATAACGTTCTTTTTTTTTTCTTTCAGAGCAATCGCGTAGTAACATATCCCAATGGTTTTAAAATGTGGCTCAAATAAAGTTATTTATTCTCTCAGTTGAATTCTTTCAGCTGAATTATTAGAAATAAGAATTGAATTAAAAATCCATATTAATTCAGCTGAAGGAATTCAACTGAGAGAATAAATAACTTTATTTGAGCCACATTTTAAAACCATTGGGATATGTTACTACGCGATTGCTCTGAAAGGAAAAAAAACGCAAAAAATGACCACTCAAAAAACGTTTATAGAAGCGCATATTGTCCAACAAACAAAGCATCGGTGACAAATAATATCAGTAGATATGTTAGTTTTTGAAATACAAGAAATTGCATGTGAACTCTCATTGATGAAAATAAGTTACAATTTGACGAAAAGAACAACTAGAACTGAAAAGTATAAAAAGTATTTCACAATGTATATCATAAACGTTAAGACTATTCGCTATTAACTGACTGCTTTGGGTAACATCATTAATTCAATCCTCAATCCCAAGCTCCAGAGACCTGTCAGCAATTTACGGCCACCTGAAGAACAAAAACAGGCGACACTGGCAAATTCAAGAAAAAATTGAGCGAGAAAAGTTTTGAAGGCATAAAAAAATGAACTTTTCACAAAAAACTTTTCTATGTTAAAATTTTTCTAACAGCAACGAGATTCGTTTTTATCAAAAAACTTCGACAAATCAAATATGAAAAATTAGAACCACGAAATTTTTCAGAAAAATCGTAGTATCAACGACATTAAATTCATTAGCTTTCAACGGAAGCCACTAAATGCGCTAAATTATGCCTCGATGGGACAACATGTTTGTTTGCCATTCATACTTTATCAATAAGACCTTACACAAGTTGACGGTGAAAAAAAAAACAACGAAGACAGGCAAAATCAAAAATTCAGTAGAAAAGTGCCAGAAGAAAGTGTCGATGCAATTTAAATCAAGAGCTCTTCTCTTAAAACTTTAACTATGATCCGTTGGACCTCTTCCATCCCTAAACCAATGTGAACTATCGGTAAGGATAATATGATAAGATTTCAAACGGATCCAAAAATAAGAAAAAAGTACCCAAAAATTTAAAAAATATATATGAAAACTCGTTGCGTTGAAGTTTTAAAGCTAATAGGTAGAAGATAAAGCCGCTAAACAGATTAATTTTGACCGCACTAGAAATAAAAAAGGATCCTGTAAGTATTAAGACTGACTAACAGTTCACGAAAAAAAGTTTATGATTGGTTAATGTTCAAAAAAAAATTTCGAAAACCTATTTTTAAAGTCTTAACAGCCATTAAACTCAAAAACTTTCAACGGTCTACAACTACGCTCAGAAATTACACGATAGCAAGAAAAAGATGTTTGTCATGCAAAGAAAATCAATAAGATCACAATAAATCTTAAGACTATGAAAACAACAACAAAAATATGCGAAAACCAAAATTCAGTACAAAAGTGCGAGAAGAAAATGTCGAAGCCATTTAATCCATTAGCTTTTCCCTGAAAATTTTATGAGTGATACCCTGAACGTATTTTCTAAGCCAATGGGAGCTATCAATACTTGGATAATGTGATATGAGTTCAAAAGTAACCAATAATGCAAAAGTCATATATCCAATAGTTAGTAGATAAAACCGCTAACGAGATAAAATTTGGCTGCTGTAGGAAGGATGAGGGTCCTGTCATTACGGAGACTGCCTTACAGTTCACGAAAATAAGTTTATGATTGGTTAATGTTCAAAAAAACTTTCGAAAAATTATATTTAAATTCTTAACAGCCATTAAATTCAATAGATTTCAACGGAAGTCATTAAAAACGCTCAACTATGCCCCGATGGGAGAATAGGGATGTTTGTCGTGCATAGGTGATCAATAAGACATCACAACAAGTCTTTTGACTAAGAAAACAACAATAACAAAAACGGGCAAAACCAAAAATTCAGTAGAAAAAAACTAGAAGAAAAGGTCGAAGCCATTTAAACCATATGGTTATTAAAAGGGGCTGTCAATTTTAGGATAATGTGATAAGATTTCAAAGTAACCAAAACTACGGAAACATCGAAAAAAAACTAAAATTTTTCGAAATCTTGTGTCATTGAAGTCATATAACTAAAAGTTAGAAGATAAAACCGCTATCCAGATTAATTTTAGTAGGACGGAAGAGGATGCTGTCATCACAGAGACTGACTTACAGATCACGATAATAAGTTTATGATTGGTTAATGTTCAAAAAAATTTCCCAAAAATTATTTTTTAAGTCTTAACGGCCATTAGCTGTCCACTAAAAGCACTAGATATGTTAACTTAAATATTATTACGGAACATATTGCACTGTTAGTCAATGAGTCCATGCCATAAGACTCCAGAAAATTAGTAAAACCTCAAAAGGAAACTCAAAATTTCATTTAAAATTACGAAAACTCAGAGTCGAAGCCGAACAAACATGAGCAATTCCTTTAAAACGATTTTTTTGCTCATTGGGCTTCATTTGACTGTAAAGGAGGTTTGTCATTAACGGAACCTCGATATGAAAAGTGACTTATCTCCAGGTGACTTAAAAAGCAAAAAAAAAAATAGAGAAGTTTTATGAAAAAGAGCTCTCAAATAGAATTCGAATTTTTTTAAAAGTGAACCTCCCTATGAGACCAGAACTAGTCTTTCTTTATCACCTTTAGTCTATTAGAAACACAAAAGTGGATAATTTTTTGGCGTGAAATTTAAATTTGAAATACTATTTTTATAGAAAATATCTTAACTTGAAGAAAAATCACACTAAAAGTGAACAAATATCCCGTGTTCACACAAAACTTCAATCCTCGATAACTCCTCGAAAAAAAAACGAAAATCAAAAAAATCGTTTTAATTTTGAATTCTGCAATGGACCAGCTTTGTAATGATACCACAAACATTTCTCTGCGATGAACATATCGATCGACCAAAAATGTCTGAACAAAAAAAACCCATTTGAGTATATAGTTCCGCCCCCCCCCCCACCAAGTGGGGTTGGAACAAAAACTGTGCCATATATAAAACAAACATAGCCAGCATATTACCGGGAAACACACAGGAAGACTGTCGGGGACCTCTAGCTAAAGACTTAAGACCAAATTACAATTTTGAATTTGATCATCTGATTTCAATTTATATTATTTTCAAATCAAAAGGGACACTGATGTCTTTCAATGAAGTCTTGCAATAAAAACGCTTGAATGAACTCGATTCAATTTCGATTACAGTTTACATTCTCAATATAGATTCAAATAGCAGATTATTAGATATCAGAAGTCATTTTATTGAGGAGTTGAGCCAGGTATGATCAGCTCAAACACTTTTCATACGATTGACTTAAAAGCGTATATAAACGCGCAGTTGCGGAGTTGAAGAAGTCACCAAAAATGTCGCACTCTGGCTCCTTGGCGCCTGACTATAACTAAAAATTAGAAGATAAAACCGCTAGCCAGAATAAATTTGGTAGGACGGAAGAGGGTGCTGTCTTCACAGAGACTGACTTACAGTTCACGATAATAAGTTTATGATTGGTTAATGTTCAAAAAAAATTCCTAAAAATTATTTTTTAAGTCTTATCAGCCATTAGCTGTCCACTAAAAGCACTAGATATGTTAACTCAGATCTTATTACGGAACATATTGCATGTTAGTCAATGAGTCCATGCCATAAGACTCCAGAAAATTAGTAAAACATCAAAAAGAAATTCAAAATTTCATTTAAAATTACGAAAACTCCGAGTCGAAGCCGAACAAACATGAGCAATTCCTTTAAAACGATTTTTTTGTTCATTGGGCTTCATTTGACTGTAAAGGAGGTTTGTAATTACCGGACCCTCGATATGAAAAGTGACTTATCTCCAGGTGACTTAAAAAGCAAAAAAAAAATAGAAAAATTTTATGAAAAAGAGCTCTCAAATAGAATTCGAATTTTTTTAAAAGTGAACCTCCCTATGAGACCAGAACTAGTCTTTCTTTATCACCTTTAGTCTATAAAAAACACAAAAGTTGATAATTTTTTGGCGTGAAATTTAAATCTGAAATACTATTTTTATAGAAAGTATCTTAACTTGAAGAAAAATCACACTAAAAGTGAACAAATATCCCGTGTTCACACAAAACTTCAATCCTCGATAACTCATCGAAAAAAAACGAAAATCAAAAAAAAAATCTTTTTAATTTTGAATTCTACGCTGGACCAGCTTTTTAACGATACCACTCACATTTCTCTGCGATGAACATATCGATCGACCAAAATTGTCTGAACAAAAAAACCCATTTTAGTATATAGTCCTCACCCCCAAGTGGGGTCGGAACAAAAATTGTGCCTTATATAAAACAAACATAGCCGGCATATTACCGGAAAACGCCCAGGAAGACAGTCGGGGACCTCTAGTTAAAGACTAAAGACCAAATTACAATTTTGAATTTGATCATCTGATTTTAATGTATATTATTTTCAAATCAAAAAGGACACTGATGTCATTCAATAAAGTCTTGCAATAAAAACGCTTGGATGAACTCGATTCAATTTCGATTACAGTTTACATTCTCAATATAGATTCAAATAGCAGATAATTAGATATCAGAAGTCATTTTATTGAGGAGTTGAGCCAGGTATGATCAGCTCAAACACTTTTCACACGATTGACTTAAAAGCGTATATAAACGCAGTTGCGGAGTTGAAGAAGTCACCAAAAATGTCGCACTCTGGCTCCTTGGCGCCTGACTAAAACAAAAAGTTAGAAGATAAAACCTCTAGCCAGATTAAATTTGGTAGGACGGAAGAGGGTGCTATCTTCACAGAGACTGACTTACAGTTCACGATAATAAGTTTATGATTGATTAATGTTCAAAAAAATTTCCCAAAAATTATTTTTTAAGTCTTAACGGCCATTAGCTGTCCACTAAAAGCACTAGATATGTTAACTTAAATATTATTACGGAACATATTGCACTGTTAGTCAATGAGTCCATGCCATAAGACTCCAGAAAATTAGTAAAACCTCAAAAGGAAACTCAAAATTTCATTTAAAATTACGAAAACTCAGAGTCGAAGCCGAACAAACATGAGAAATTCCTTTAAAACGATTTTTTTGCTCATTGGGCTTCATTTGACTGTAAAGGAGGTTTGTCATTAACGGAACCTCGATATGAAAAGTGACTTATCTCCAGGTGACTTAAAAAGCAAAAAAAAATAGAGAAGTTTTATGAAAAAGAGCTCTCAAATAGAATTCGAATTTTTTTAAAAGTGAACCTCCCTATGAGACCAGAACTAGCCTTTCTTTATCACCTTTAGTCTATTAGAAACACAAAAGTGGTTAATTTTTTGGCGTGAAATTTAAGTTTGAAATACTATTTTTATAAAAAATATCTTAATTTGAAGAAAAATCACACTTAGAGTGAACAAATATCCCGTGTTCACACAATACTTCTATCCTCGATAATTCCTCGAAAAAAAACAAAAATCTTTTTTATTTTGAATTCTACGCTGGACCAGCTTTGTAATGATACCACACATATTTCTCTGCGATGAACATATCGATCGATCAAAATTGTCTGAACAAAAAAAAACCCATTTGAGTATATAGTTCCCCCCCCAAGTGGGGTCGGAACAAAAATTGTGCCATATTTAAAACAAACATAGCCGGATTATTAGCGGAAAACGCCCAGGAAGACTGTCGGGGACCTCTAGTTAAAGAATTATGACCAAATTACAATTTTGAAATTGATCATCTGATTTCAATTTATATTATTTTCAAATCAAAAAGGACACTGATGTCTTTCAATAAAGTCTTGCAATAAAAACGCTTTGATGAACTCGATTCAATTTCGTTTACAGTTTACATTCTCAATTTAGATTCAAATAGCAGATAATTAGATATCAGAAGTCACTTTATTGAGGAGTTGAGCCAGGTATGATCAGCTCAAACACTTTTCACACGATTGACTTAAAAGCGTATATAAACGCAGTTGCGGAGTTGAAGAAGTCACCAAAAATGTCGCACTCTGGCTCCTTGGCGCCTGACTATAACTAAAAGTTAGAAGATAAAACCGCTAGCCAGAATAAATTTGGTAGGACGGAAGAGGGTGCTGTCTTCACAGAGACTGACTTACTGTTCACGATAATAAGTTTATGATTGGTTAATGTTCAAAAAAATTCCTAAAAATTATTTTTTAAGTCTTAACAGCCATTAGCTGTCCACTAAAAGCACTAGATATGTTAACTTAAATCTTATTACGGAACATATTGCATGTTAGTCAATGAGTCCTTGCCATAAGACTCCAGAAAATTAGTAAAACCTCAAAAGGAAACTCAAAATTTCATTTAAAATTACGAAAACTCAGAGTCGAAGCCGAACAAACATGAGCAATTCCTTTAAAACGATTTTTTTGCTCATTGGGCTTCATTTGACTGTAAAGGAGGTTTGTCATTAACGGAACCTCGATATGAAAAGTGACTTATCTCCAGGTGACTTAAAAAGCAAAAAAAACAAAGAAGTTTTATGAAAAAGAGCTCTCAAATAGAATTCGAATTTTTTTAAAAGTGAACCTCCCTATGAGACCAGAACTAGTCTTTCTTTATCACCTTTAGTCTATTAGAAACACAAAAGTTGTTAATTTTTTGGCGTGAAATTTAAGTTTGAAATACTATTTTTATAGAAAATATCTTAATTTGAAGAAAAATCACACTTAAAGTGAACAAATATCCCGTGTTCACACAAAACTTCAATCCTCGATAACTCCGAGAAAAAAACAAAAAAATCTTTTTAATTTTGAATTCTACGCTGCACCAGCTTTGTAATGATACCACACACATTTCTCTGCGATGAACATATCGATCGACCAAAATTGTCTGAACAAAAAAACCCATTTGAGTATATAGTTCCCCCCAAGTGGGGTCGGAAACATTGTGCCATATATAAAACAAACACGCCCAGGAAGACTGTCGGGGACCTCTAGTTAAAGACTTATGACCAAATTACAATTTTGAATTTGATCATCTGATCTCAATTTATATTATTTTCAAATCAAAAAGGACACTGATGTCTTTCAATAAAGTCTTGCAATAAAAACGCTTGGATGAACTCGATTCAATTTCGATTACAGTTTACATTCTCAATATAGATTCAAATAGCAGATTATTAGATATCAGAAGTCATTTTATTGAGGAGTTGAGCCAGGTATGATCAGCTCAAACACTTTTCATACGATTGACTTAAAAGCGTATATTAACGCAGTTGCGGAGTTATAGAAGTCACCGAAAATGTCGCACTCTGGCTTCTTGGCGCCTGACTAACTGTTCGTAACTAAGAACTGAACGATGAGGAAGACGACGAATTAGAAAACACGATGAGACCAGCAATTGCCTCCCAATTGCGATTGGTCTGTTACAGAAAGTAAAGTAAATTAAAAAAAGAAGCAGACTAAATAAAAGTCGTTGAGCAGACGACGGCTTCTAAAAAATAAAAAAAACAATTCGATAATTGTGGGCACTTCTTGACCGCTGAGCACGTTCATAGCCTCTAAAAATGCCGTGTTATCAGTTGATAGGTTTGTTGAGTTCTTACTCAAACAGCCAACGTACAAAAAAACTCAACTGAAAGTAAAAATAACTGTCAGACTCTGTCGAAAGAGCTATTCAAAGTCGAAGAGTCTTTTGAATAGTGGATCTGATGTTACGCGAAAACTCGATTAGGCAAAGCCAATTTTTGAAGTTATAAGGCAAAAACTGTCAACTAACTTCAGTAAAACATAGCCGCCGTTGACCCGCTTGACGCACATTGGGATTGAAACAGAAAAAAATTAGAAGATGCAAATTGCCAGAATTTTTCTAAGTAACAAAGAGTTCTTGTTTGATGTGTAAACTCTGCATATTCGGTTAGATCCCAAAATTACACTTCATTCACCTTCTAAACTGAAGTCTATTAAGCATAACACTAATGCCAGCTAGCAATCGCTTTAATGAACTTTGATAACCTAATGCATTGACTTAATGACCGGGCTATATGTTTATTCCGTTTCTTTTGGTTTTGCTCTTTTGATTTTGACCACATTCAATAGATTACGTAATTCAATACGTGAAAGCATTTAAGAACCATTCATTTGAAACATTGACTGCAGTAAGTCACAAGTCAAGCGTTAAAATCGTGACTTATGTAAAACGAAAAACGTGATCAAAAAGTACAGCAAATTAGGACAAATCGGACAAAAAGTACAGAAAAATAGGACAAATCCTGACGTAAAAAGCAAAGAATTTTCATTGACTAAACAAAAACTTGACATGTAACGGACTTTGAGTGAATTGGGAAATCCATTTCCAAAAAAATCAGATCAAATTTTTTTAAAAAAAAAACTGGAAATCAATATCAAAATGCTGTATGTGAACAAAAAACCACTAGCTAAAAAGAGAAATTTGATCCAAACAAAAAAATAATGCCTAGAATGAACTATGAATGCGTTGGGAAAACTATTTTTAAAAAATACGCTCCAAGAAAACCAACAGTAAAAATCAAAGCGAAATTGCCGCATGCGAACAAAAAACCACTAGCGAGAAAGCGAATTTTTACTCTAACACCGTTTTCTTACTCTACTTTAAACTTAGAGTAAAAAACTTCACGCCGCAAAACCACTCGCTTTTTCGGCCCATTTCCTGTTTCGGCGTGACCAATATTACTCCAATTTGACTTCAAAAATCATTTAAATATATGAACAGATCTTTAAAAAAAGACAGCGCCCCAATACTATTCAAGTTCTGTTGAAAACGGTTCTTCATAATCCATCGGAAGCCCAAGAGTACTCCAGTGTCCCCAACAATTGTCTTCGATCAATAGCTTGCCAAAACTGAGTCCATTAAGCCCATCCCCAATTTTTCTCAAATTTCTCTTCTCCCAATCGCTCTGCACTATTTTCTTAAGTTTAGTGACATTTTTTTATTATAACCTCCTCAATTTCTCTGTAAGCTTTGCCAACGTGTTCTCTGATACTTTCGAGGTGCACTTGAAATCTCATTTTAGATAAACAGAATTGGTCGGGACGTTTGAGTACTCTACGGCGTCAACTGGATTTTGAAGTATCATCTTTGAGTGCTCTTTTTTTGCTCTTCGCCTAACTTCCACAAAGTTAACAACTTTTGCCAAGCGCTGAAAACCTGGCATATAAATTGTACGCTCCGATTCAACAACCCGTCACATGAACAGAGACCTCCTCTGGTTCAGCAGCAATCTGTTAACAATCTGTTTTACACACTTCCGCTGTTAGGGCAAAACTTCGGCGGAATAAACAGTACTTCCGGTTAAAACTTGTAGAAAGCCAATACTTCTCTTAGAGCCGAGAGACTCCTCTTCAAAACCAAGAGAAGGACAATAACTCCACTCAGTTATCGCAGCTATTTAGCAAGACACATACGACAATTGTGATAGCTTGAAACTTCGTCCGAGAGCATTTAACAACCATTGAAAATCAATCCATCAACAAGGAGGCTCAGTAATGCGCGTTTGCACATAATGTTCCCACCCCGCTCATCCACATTTTCGGCTCAATTGTCAGCCAAATGAGGAAGGGGTAGAAAACTTTCAAAAAGTCAAGTATTCGAAAATAACTGGTGTATGAATAAAAAATCACTCAGTGGAATTTGAAAAGGGCACTTGAGAGCGCCGCGGAGACTTGCCATTATTGAGATTACGCAACATGACAAACACCAAAATCAATAACAACAACAAACAATAACATCTTTAACTGGATTTCTATTTGTAGAAAAATTTAATAACAGACTACACAGCTTCAGATAAAACTTAAACTAAAAAAATAACTAGTTCATTGTTCATCAGTAAACAAGATATGGAACCAGTCCATCGAACCAGACTCGGTAAAAAAAGATTTAAAAACAACGCGTTTTTTGAACGCCAATAAAGTAACATGTGACCACTCATTAAGGAGACTAACAAACCAGACTCGGTAACAAAAGATTTAAAAACAAAGCGTTTTTTGAACGCTAATAAAGTGATATGTGACAACTCATTTAGGAGACTAACAAGCAGACAATAAAAGAGCAAAGTTGAAAGCAACGTTTGTATTTTTCGAAAAAAATAATTCAAAGTTCATATAAATCATTAGCTATAAACTGAAATCAAAAATTAGAATTGTTCATTCCTCTAAACGATTCCCTTACATTTACAAAAACAGACAAAAATCAGAAAACCAGTGTCGAAGTCATTTAAACCATAAAGAATTCTTTTAAAACACAAAATATGGTAAATTGCGCCTTGCTTCTATGCCAGCAACATGATATGTAACCTGTAATTAATGCGATTAGGTTACAAATAGACAAAAACAGAAGATCCAAAGCTAAAATATTTTTTTAAAAACAATTACCAACAATTACCTTCAAAGTCATTAAAACAATCAGCAAAAAGCGAAACTTATTAAACAGGTTCATTTACTCCTCCAAAGGAAGCCCCTAAGACCTGTCATTAATTAGAAAATGTCATACGTTAACAAAACTATAGTCAAATATCGACAACAATAAAAATTCAGGATAACGTGATTAAAAACAACGGAAATCCGTCTATTATTCACAAAACTTTAAGCCTCGTTAACTCGCTGAAAAAGCAAAAATAAAAAACTCTTTTAAATTCCATATTCTACACTGGACGGGCTTTTTAATGATACCCCTCACAACTCTCTACGATGAATGTATCTATCGCCCAGAATTGACTCACCAAAAAACCCATTTGAGTATATAGTCCCCCCTCCCCACTAAAGTGCGTCGGAACAATTATGAATTAATTTAAATACGGTGATTTACGCTTCAAATGCCAATGCAATTGTCTTCTAGCTCTATACCGTCAATGGAAATAAGACGACCAAAATGGGTTCTCTCTTCTAAATTAACTGTATTCGCTAGTTCAACCGCGTATTAAGTAAAGCAAACAATAATCAAATCAAAACATATATTAAATTGTAAACCAGCTGACACGAGCCAAAACTAGTATCAAACAGTGGCTACAGCTTACTTGAGGATCTCGTCAACTTTAGCCTGATCGGAGATTGCGGTTCCCTTGAGTGCCTCGTTGATTGGACCATTGATGTACTTAATGGCCGCTCTCACTCCCCTTAGTCTCTCTTCATCATCCTGCTCCTTCCTCTCAGTTGTTGTCGCATCTGAGAGCTGGTTGAAACTCGCAACAAATGCTGACCCCATTCTCTATAAGCACAGAATTGGCTCAAAAATGCCACACAATACGTCAACCGCCTCTTTTTGCTCCAAAACTTACGAAAAGTGAAAAGGACACTTGTCAGAGTTTAGATGACATGATACAGAACAAAATTTCAATTTTGACAATTGATTCGTCATAAAATTCGATCCGCTGAGTTAGCTTCAAACCTCATTCACGGTAATACTTTTGAGCTCAAAACAGCAAATGCAGATTAAAATAATCGCAAACAAGTCTTCCATATTCTTAGATTTCAAGAAAATTAACACTATAGCGCTTATTGGCAATTGTTCACAGATCACAGAAGATGAATGCATTTCACTTAACCTTGTATTTGGCGTTTGTCAAGGTGTATATCTCTGACTGCAGTGTCGGTTGTCCTTTTGCATCAAAATATTCACCTGCTTCTACCTAAAGTATAATAGTTTCATTCTTTTAAAAAACGACAATCTTTACTTCTGTAACATCACCGTTTGGTAAATTATGAGATCCGATTATCCATGCAACCGGATGGCACTCAATACTCACGCCCGAAATGGTTCAGGGAGAACCATTCTGAAGCCGAAAATTTGGCAACTGATTCCTTGAACTTCAGACTCGCTATTCAAAGAACTTGAAATAGTCTACTACCTTTAAAAACCTACTGAGTTCTCATATATACGACAGCCTTATATTGAACGAATTAGATTTCTCCCATATAAATTTCCGACTGTTAAATAATCAGAAGAGTAAACCTGCTCGTCAGTTTCAAAATAAATCGAGCAATGGCACCTTATCTATAGTGGTTGGCTGTGCATGTTGTTGGAAGAACTCGACCAGGTAGGCATACACATCCTGTGGCTGGTGGAAGAACATCTGATTCAAGGCACTCTCCATTAGCTGCGGAACTTGGTTCTCCTTGTAGTATTGCACTGCACGCCTCCTCATCTCAGCCAGTTTCTGGAACTGCGGATCGGTACGCGGATCTACCATCACTAACCTTCAATAACAACACAATGGCTATCAATCTTCAACTGCAGACTTTCCGGATGAAATTATTCCTCGAATTTGACAACGTTTATGATAATCAACCTTACTTAATAAATGGTACGAACTGTTAGCGATGTGTTAGCTGAAGATACCAATAACAATGCCATAAATATTTCTGCATGTTATTTTAAACAAGACGCTCGTGAGACTGCGCGTAGCAGAGTATCTTCCAACATACGTCTCGAGATTGTCAAATGTTTTTTTTTGCTTTGAGAGGAATAGTTATATTTACTATTCAATTTGCGAATGTCAAATTAAAGCTATTTTACTGGAGTAATTGTTCCGACCCACTTGGGGAGGAACTATATACTCAAATGGGTTTTTTTTTGTTCAGTCAATTTTGTCCGATCGATATATTCATCGTAGAGAAATGTGAGTGATATCATTAAAAAGCTGTTCCAGCGTAGAAATCAAAATTAAAAAGATTTTTTGTAATTTCGTTTTTCGAGGAGTTATCGAGGATTGAAGTTTTGCGTGAACACGGGATATTTGGCATGATTTTGTTCACTTTTACTGTAAATTTTCTTCAAATTAAGATATTTTCTATAAAAATAATATTTCAAATTTATTTTTCATGCCACAAAATGAACCAATTGTGTGTTCCTAATAGATTGAAGGCAATAAAAAGACTAGTTCTGGTCTCATAGGGAAGTTCACAATAAAAAAATCGAATTCTGTTTGAGAGCTTTTTTTTAGAACTTTTCATTTTTTGAAGTCACCTAGAGACTAGTCACTTTTCATATTGAGGTTTCGTTAACCAAAAACCTCATTTACAGTCAAATGAATCCCAATGAACAAAAAAATCGTTTTCAAGGAATTGCTCATGTTTTTTTGGCTTCGACTCAGTTTTCGTAATTTTAAATGAAATTTTGAATTTCTTTTTGAAGTTTTACTATTTTTTGGAGTCTTATGGCATGGACTCATCAACTAACAGTGCAATAGGTTCCGTAATAAGATTTAAGATAACATATCTAGTGCTTTGAGTGGACAGCTAGTGGCTGTTAAGACTTTAAAAATGATTTTTCGAAAAATTTTTACATTATCAAATCATTAACTTATTATCGTGAACTGTAAGTCAGTTTCAGTAATGACAGGAACCTCTTCCTTCCTACAGCAACTAAATTTTATCTGGTTAGCGGTTTTATCTAATAACTATTGGATATATGACTTCAATGACACAAGATCTCACGTTTTTTTTTTTAATTTTTGTGGTTATTTTTGTATTATTGGTTACTTTTGAACTCATATCACATTATCCAAATATTGATAGCTCCCATTGGCTTAGAAAATACGTTCAGTGGATCACTCATAAAGTTTTCAGCGAAAAGCTTATGGTTTAAATGGCTTCGGCAATTTCTTCTCGCACTTTTCTACTGAATTTTTGGTTTTTGCCTGTGTTCAATATTGTTTTCATAGTCATAAGACTTATTGTGATGTCTTATTGATTACCTATGAATAACAAACGTCACTATCCTCACATCCGGTTATACTTGAGCGTATTTGTTGACTTCCGTCGAAAAAGCGAGTGATTTTATGGCTGTTAAGACTTTTAAAAAAATTTTTTGAAAAAATTTTCTGTATATCAACCGATCGTAAACTTTTTTCGTGAACTGTTAGTCAGTCTGTGTAGTGACAGGACCCCCTTTTTTCTAATGCAAGCAAATTAATCTGGTTAGCCGTTTTATCTTCTAATTATAGACTCTGACTTCAGTGACAAGATTTAAATTTTTTTTTAGATTTTTGGATAATTTCGTATTATTGATTACTTTTGAACTCTTGTCACATTATCCAAAAAATGATAGCTCCCATTGGATTAAAAAAGAAGTTCAGTGGATCACTGATAAAGTTTTCAGAGAAAAGCATATGTTTTAAATGGCTCCCGACACTTTTCTCGCTTTTTCCTACTGAATTTTTGGTTTTTACCTGTTTTCGCTGTCTTCATAGTCATAAGACTTATTGCGATGCTTTATTGATTAACTATGCATGACAAATATCCTTTTCCTCCCATCGAAGCATATCGGAGTGTATTTATTGACTTCCGTTGAAAGCCATTGAATTTAATGACTTAAGTCCTTAAAAATAATTTTTCAAAATTTTTTTTAAACATTAACCAATCTTAAACATTTTTCGTGAACTGTTGGTCAGTCTCAGTAATAAGAGGACCCCTTCTATTCTACTGCATAGAAAATTTATCTGGTTTCTGGTTTTATCTTCTACCTAATAATTTTAAGACTTCAATGCAACGGGTTTTCATAATTTTTTAATTTTTGGATACTTCTTATTTTTGGTTCGTTTTGAAATACTATCACATTATCCTAATACTGATAGTTCCTATTGGTTAAGGGAAGACGTTCAAAGGATCATAAAATTTTCAGAGTAGAGCTTATGATTTTAATTGCTTCGACAATTTCTTCAGGCACTTTTCTTATGAATTTTTCGTTTTTGCCTGTATTTGTTGTTGTTTTCATAGTCAATGACGTGTTGTAATGGTTTATTGATGAAATATCAAAGGCAAACAACCTTTTCGTCCCATCAATTTAGCGTAATAACTGGCTTCCGTTGAAAGCTATTGAATTTTATGGCGTTGATACTACGAGTTTTTTTTAAAAAAATTTCGTGATTCTAATGTATTAGTTCATATTCGGTGATTTTTTGAAGTTATATAGTTAAAAAAGATTTCTATTGCTGTTTTAAAAAATTATTTGAAACTAGAAAAGTTTTTATTGAAAAGTTCACTTTCTAATGCCTTCGACACTTTTCTCGCTCAATTTTTTCTTGAATTTGCTGTTTTTTCTTGTTTTTTGTTCTTTAGGTAGCCGCCAATTGCTGACCGGTCGCATAAGCTTGTAATTGAAGATTAAATGGAAGATGTTACCCAAAGCACTGTTTATAGCAAATAGTCTTAAAGTTTATGGCACACATTTTCAATTTTTCAAATTTTTCAGTTTTTGTTGTTCTTTTCGTCAACTTGTAACTTATATTCATCATTGAGGGGTCCCGTCCAATTTCATGTATTTCAAAAAAAACATATCTACTTATTTGATTTGTCACTTATGTTTTGTTTGTTGGTTAATATGCTTTTTTTATACAATATTTGAGTGGTCAGTTTTGTGTTTCTTTTTCTCTTCTTTCACCACAATCGTGTAATAACAGATCACAATGGTTTTCAAATGTGGCCCAGTTAAATTTAGTAAATATCTCAGTAAAAATCCTTCAGCTGAGATAGTAGAAATAACAATTGAATTAAAAGTAAATAATATTCACATAATAGCTGAAGATTTTAATGGTATCAATAATTTGTGTTTTCGCAAATCGTTTGTAATTTTTTGAGTTTTTCCGCTTCTTTAGACCGTCTCTATGGCTTAGTCTAACCAAAAACAAGTCCTTTTGGTTTCGTAATGGCCTTTTTAAAATGTGTCAAGGTTTATTTAGTTAAAAGCTAATGCTTTTTAAGAAATTTGAAATTTCTTGGTTTAAAATTTCAGTTTTGAATTTCGCCTCATTATTCGTTCTCTTTGTCGACATGTTACCTAGTCTCATTAAGAAAAATTTCCATCTGCTGTATAGTTAGGAAAAGGTAAATTTGAGTAGTTTAGGTTTTATCTGACTGCATTTTGACGTTGTTACTAGGTGGTTTTAGATTTTGATATTGTTTTTGCCGTGAAATTTTTGTTTTTGCTAATTTTGTTGTTTAATGAGGCATGGCATTATGTAATTCAATTAGTGGTTAGATTGTGTAACGATTATTTTTAACTCAAATATCTATTTTTGTTATATCGTCATTTGGTTGACAATTAAGTAAAGAATGTTTATAAGCTCGGGTCGGAACATCATGTGCGAACGCACATTAACGAGCCTCCTTGTTTTGATTACGATTTTTCTAAATATGAAAACTGCAAAACTCATAAACCTACTTTTGATATAGTTTTATCCGCTATAAAACCACATGCATTGGCATTAATTTTGCAATATAAAACAGCTTTCATATTGCAATACTCAGCAGCAAACAGAATTTATCTCAAAAAAACTTTAGACAGGAATTTGCTAAACAAATTGGTGCTATCACCTAATACGCTAGAAATAGTAAACAACTAATCGAGTGGAAAAGAGCGACTATAATGATTAGCCTAAGAACTCAATAAAAAATCGTTCTTAGTTTTCTTGTTACAAAGGTCCCATGTGATCAATTCAGCTAGCTTTCAACTAAAAAGAATCTTTAGTTATCAGGAAATGCTTTTGGCAAATATTTCGCATAATTCAGAAAGAGGCCTACCACGCTAAAAAAATTTCACCTGTTTTAATTTTTTTATTCATTTTTCACATGTTCTTTTATCTGAAATTTCACATCAACAGGACGCTAATGGCGAGCTTGAATTTGATATTTTTCTCCGCGAGAAATTAGGATTTCTTTGTTATTGTCGCAAATATCCGATATTCTGTCACTTCTTCGAAGTTTCAATCAACTCAATATTCAGACGAACTAGGGGTCGCGGGGTTCAAGTTTCAAGAACTAGTGGACGCCCGGCTGCTCACATTTACAATTTTTTGAAAAAGCGTTTGGTCCTTCCCTCTCTCTTAGTTCAAAAAGTTATAAAAAATTCACACACTTCTTCCATTGAATCAAATGGCCCTGCATAAAGACCCGAAAATGCACACAGCAACAGTTTGTTCAGGCGGTCCGAAAAAATAGCACACATTTGGACAAAATACTCTAAACAAAAAAAACTTTCCCAAAAAAAGTTTCTGTGGGTTCTCTTAAAGCATAAAATTGTGGTTAATTTTTCTCAGTTTTTAAATGTTCTGTTGCCTTAAATTTCTAGTCACCTTGGGGCTAACTGAGAGTTTCAATTCGAAAGTCACTACGACTATCAGGAACAATCAACAGAATATATAACAAATAAACGATTATTTTAAACTCAAATATCTATTTTTGTTATATCGTCATTTGGTTGACAATTAAAGAAAGAATGTTTATAAGCTCGGGTCGGAACATCATGTGCGAACGCACATTAACGAGCCTCCTTGTTTTGATTACGATTTTTCTAAATGTGAAAACTGAAAAACTCATAAACCTACTTTTCATATAGTTTTATCCGCTAAAAAACCACATGCATTGGCATTAATTTTGCAATATAAAACAGCTTTCATATTGCAATACTCAGCAGCAAACAGAATTTATCTCAAAAAAACTTTAGACAGGAATTTGCTAAACAAATTGGTGCTATCACCTAATACGCTAGAAATAGTAAACAACTAATCGAGTGGAAAAGAGCGACTATAATGATTAGCCTAAGAACTCAATAAAAACTCTTTCTTAGTTTTCTTGTTACAAAGGTCCCATGTGATCAATTCAGCTAGCTTTCAACTAAAAAGAATCTTTAGTTATCAGGAAATGCTTTTGGCAAATATTTCGCATAATTCAGAAAGAGGCCTACCACGCTAAAAAAATTTCACCTGTTTTAATTTTTTTATTCATTTTTCACATGTTCTTTTATCTGAAATTTCACATCAACAGGACGCTAATGGAGAGCTTGAATTTGATATTTTTCTCCGCGAGAAATTAGGATTTCTTTGTTATTGTCGCAAATATCCGATATTCTGTCACTTCTTCGAAGTTTCAATCAACTCAATATTCAGACGAACTAGGGGTCGCGGGGTTCAAGTTTCAAGAACTAGTGGACGCCCGGCTGCTCACATTTACAATTTTGTTTGAAAAAGCGTTTGGTCCTTCCCTCTCTCTTAGTTCATAAAGTTATAAAAAATTCACACACTTCTTCCATTGAATCAAATGGCCTTGCATAAAGACCCGAAAATGCACACAGCAACAGTTTGTTCAGGCAGTCCGAAAAAATAGCACACATTTGGACAAAATACTCTAAACAAAATAAATAACTTTCCCAAGAAAAGTTTCTGTGGGTTCTCTTAAAGCATAAAATTGTAGTTAATTTTTCTCAGTTATTCAAATGTTCTGTTGCCTTAAATTTCTAGTCACTTTGGGGCTAACTGAGAGTTTCAATTCGAAAGTCACTACGACTATCAGGAACAATCAACAGAATATATAACAAAACATAGCTGGCAGATTGCCAGAAAATAGCCGCAATAGATTCGTAGATCGGCAGTCTATAAAAACAGTAAAAAAGACAGACCAAAAAAATTCGTCTTTTCATTGAAGGCTGATCTGTTATATTTTGATTAAAAGTCTGTACAAGTTATTGCTGCCTCTATTAGCTGATCTCAAATAACCTTCATTTAGAGTGACACACCCCCATTTGACCTTATCTCTTTGAATTAAAGTAAATAAAAGTCAATTTCAAAGTGAGGAAGTCATTTTTGAGAGTGAGGTAAGTCAAGAGTGATAAAAAATTTAATCACGCGCATGAACAAAAAAACTCGCTCCACTAAGAGCCAAAAATGACGTCACACATGCAATTCAGTTAAAATTGCATGAACGAATGAACAAAAAGTGGCTGTGACGTCATATGGTCGTAACAAAAATCATGACGACGAAATAAAAAAAACATAGCAGGACAAGTCCTGACGTACAATTCAAAGAATTTTCATTGACTAAACAAAAAAACTAGACCTAGAATGGACTATGAGTGAATTGAGAAAACCATTTTTTAAAAAATCAGATAAAAAATAAGAAAAAAAACAGAAAATCAATGTCAAAATGCCGCATGTGAACAAAAAAACCACTAGCGAGAAATGAAAATTTAATTCAAACAAAAACTAGGCCTAGATTGAGCTGTGAATGGATTGGGAAAACCAGTTAGAAAAAAATCCGATCCAAAAAATCGAAAAAAAACAGTAAAAATCAGAGTGAAATTGCCGCATGTGAACAAAAAACCACTACCGAGAAACCGAATTTTTGTTAACCACTACCGAGAAACCGAATTTTTGTTCAAACACCGTTTTCTCACTCTACTTTAAATTAGAGCGAAAAAAATTCACGCCGCAAAACCACTCGCTTTTTCGCTCCATTTCCTGTTTCGGCGTGACCAAAATCACTACTCCAATTTGACTTCAAAAATCATGAAAATGTGTGAACAGATCTTAAAAAAAAGACAGCGCCCCAATACAATTCAAATTCTTTGAATTGTAAAAAACCAAGAGAAGGCCAATAATAGCCCCAGCTATCGCTGTGCGGCTATTAATAAACGATTATTTTAAACTCAAATATCTATTTTTGTTATATCGTCATTTGGTTGACAATTAAAGAAAGAATGTTTATAAGCTCGGGTCGGAACATCATGTGCGAACGCACATTAACGAGCCTCCTTGTTTTGATTACGATTTTTCTAAATGTGAAAACTGAAAAACTCATAAACCTACTTTTCATATAGTTTCAACTTCTGTTAAAAAAATTGGAATTGAAGGGCTATAAATATCAAAAATAGACTTTACGGGCTACAAAAACATGCTTTTCTTCTCTACCACGCGTAACCAAATGCTGAAAATTCGAATGAATAAAAAAGCCAGCCTCACAAAAAATGATCAAACAATAATAGTTTGAAGTACTTGATAGAATCGAAAGGTGCAAAACGAGTATTTGCAACTGTTTTTTTTTCTCATTGGGCATGGGTAAAACACATTACGTGGTCTGCGTAGAATTTCGCTTTCACACTGCAATCAGATTTTAGCCAGTTTATCAAAAATTTGTCTCAACCTTAAAAAAAGTTTTATGCAACCGATTTGAATCCAACTTAGAAACCATTTAATCGTACGCGTTGCGTTCCCTTCACTTTCCCAGCAAAATTATTGCGCAATAAGAGATATGGTCACAAAACCTACGGACTATAGAGAAAAGAACTAAATCCAAGATGCTTTCGTTGCGGTCTCCTGACCCTCTTGCAATGAATCAAGAAACCGCGCAATGTTTTGACAATAAATATCGATCTTAAAAAATTCCAAAAAAACTGTAAAAAATTTTGTGACTAATTGATGATACATGTTTTTCGGAATATCAAGGGATAAAAAATTAGAAAACAAAATACTAAATCATTACGGTTCAATTAATATAAGTATATTAAGCCTCAATTTCTCTTTCCAAGTTGAGAGGCTTTTCTACAAGTCATCTTTCTACAAAAAAAAACGTTCTGAAAGTTACCCCATATAAAGGACATTGAGCGTTTTCCATGAAATTTAGCACCGTGTGTTGTCTCGAAACCGAGAAAAATATAATAGAGTAAAAAAAACAATAATATATAATAGAAAAAACAATGTAAAAGAAAAATATAATAATAATTGATATGAAATGCTAAACAATCTTAATGGTACTGTTTCTTTTTGATTTTGACGCAATTCAAAATATTATCAAAAATCATAGCGGCGTGTTGTCTCGAAAAATTACATAAAAAGCTCATAAGAAAACAACAGATCAGCGCGAAATTATGTCTTTCTATCAACAGGTGGGTGCCAAAATTTCTACAAAGCTATAATTCTAAAAATGAAAAGTTTACGAAGTTTATTGACAAACTAATTGAGCACTTATAAATATAAATGAGCACTTAATGAATCGAATTCTTAGAGACTGTTAGGAGGCACGGTTGGCTCTGAGAGATCATAATTCCCACAAAGCGTTATCTGTTTATACCGTTTCAGAGAACGAAAAGTAAAATGGTTCAGACGAAAAATCAGTCAGGCAAAAAAACGCTTTAAGAGACTACAGGACTAATAAAATTGCTACAAACATACATTCATAATGGCTGTTTCTTTTTTGAACAACAATAATGAAAAAAATGAATTCAAACCAGGCATGATTTCCACTACCTTGGGTTTTCCTTCTTTGGGAGGTTCAACTTTGATTTAAGATTTCTAATTGATCCCATCTAGAAGGATAGCAGTAGTCTTTGAATTTAGATATAGCTTGTGTCTTACAGAAACTTTGTCATTTCCCTTTAAAATATTAGAGCCAGACGCATCAGAGACTTATACCAGATGAGATTGTAGGAGAATGAAAGCGCATTGTTCGTCTCATCTCAGGTAAATCTCAAGTTAAATCAAAACTTCTCCACTGGATCTTGTATTGCAGTCGTGTGCTGTGTTCTTCCAGAAATCGAATGGATTCACAATTTTCGGTCCAACAAGTATTTTGTTCAGAAGAATGAGATCAGTGAGAACCAGCGTGTACCCAATCGGCAGTGAAGCTTTTCTGCAAGTCATATTTCTACAAAAAACGTTCTGAAAGTTGCCCCTAAAAAGAAAAGTGAGCGGTTTTGATGTGAAATTTAACACCATGTGTTGTCTCGAAACCGTGAAAAATATAACAATGCAGAATAGAAAAAAATATAAAAGAAAAGCATAAATATAACTGATGAAATGCCAACAAATCCTAATGGTACTGTTTCTTTTTCATCTTCAATCAATCCAAAACATTACTATCAAAAATCATAGCGTCGCGTTTGTTCTCTCATAAAATTGAAAAATTACATTCAAAACTCGTAAGAAAACAACAGATCAGCGCAAAATGTTGCCTTTCTATCAACAGGTAGGTGACAAAAGTTCTTCAAGGAAGCTATAATTCTTAAAAAAAGAAAAGTTAATGAAATTAATTGATATATCAATGAGCACATAAAATAATTGTAATTGAGCACTTGGTGAATCGAATTCTAACAGACCGTTAAGAAACGCACGGCTGGCTCTGAGAGATCTTAATGCCCTCCAAGCAGTATCTGTTTATACCGTGTTTAGACGAAAATCAGTCATGCAAAAAATCGCTTTAAAGAGACCACAGGACTAATATAAATGCTACAAACTTAGTTTGAGAGCAATCAATAAGAAATGCCAACCATTCACAATGGTTGTTTCTTTTTAAAACAAAAATATTAATAATAATGAATTTAAACCAAGCATCGTTTCCACTATCTTGGAATTGCCTCCTTTGGGAGGTTCAATTTTGATTTAAGTTTCCCAATTGATCCCTACCAGAAGGATAGCAGTAGTACCTGAATTTAGAAATTGCTTGTGCCTCAAAGAAATTTTCTCAATTCTCTTTAAAATATTAGATGAGGACACATCAGAGGCTCATAATAGGAGAGATTGTAGGAGAATGAAAGCTCATTGTTATAGATACACGAATGAAGAAAATTTCCTGACACCACTTTCGTCATATCTCAAAGTTAAATCAAAACTTCACCACTGGATCTTGTATTGCAGTCGTGTGATATGCTCTTACAGAAATCAAACAGATTCAGAACTGTCTGTCCTACCAGTATTTTGGTCAAAATAATGAGATAAGTGAGGACCAGCGTGTACCCACTTGCTTAATCACATTTAAGACATGGTCTGAATCGGAAAGAATCCATTTTCCGCGGATCCACATTACACATCGTCTTTAAGATATCCCAACGCTGTAGTCTAACTTCACTGGGGAGCAAAATGTTTGATCCATAGTAGAGAATTGAAAGTACAAAAATTTTAACCAGAATACACTTAAAATTCACTTTGTTTAGCAGGCAAATTCGTCAACATGAGCTAGCTTCTGCAGACGCAAGAGATCTACGCCAAGATTTCTTATCGACCTGACCCGTTCAATCAGATATTTTTCTGCTTGAAAAGTCAATTCTTGGTCAGCGCGGTTTTGTAGATAAAACTTCATTAACACAAATTTCATGAAGTTAAAATTCAAATGATTTTTGGTTTGTAGAATAGGTTGAAGGGTTACAGGGAGCCAACACTTTTTGTGTCGTCTGCAAACAATGTTTTTATGCTCGAAAAGTCAATTCTTGGTCAGCGCGGTCTTGTAGAGAAAATGTCATCAAATTGAACTTCATGAAGTTACAATTGAAAAGATTTTCAGTGTGTAGAATATCGGTTTGTAGAACAGGTTGAACGGTTACTGAGCCAACAATTCTTGTGTCGTCTTTAAACATTTTTTGTGCTTGAAAGTCAATTCTTGGTCAGCGCTGTCTTGTAAAGAAAATGTCATTAAATAGAACTTCATGAAGTTACAATTAGAAAAAATTTTGGAATGTAGAATATCGGTTTGTAGAATAGGTTGAAGGTTTACTGAGCCAACAATTTTTGTGTCGTCCGCAAACAAAAAAATATTCATTCGAGAAAACTTTTTGTGAATCATTTAAACAAACCGAAAACAGGAAGACTGTAAAAATTGACCCCTGTGATCTGCCACTGGTTACATTGACAAAATTCGGCGTAAAAATACGATTTGAAGAACAGAAATTTTTCGTCAACACCATATTGAGATAATTTGAGGATGACAATTTCAAAGTTAATTGTGTCGGATGCTTTCGCTATATCGAGAGCGACAGATATTATTTTTTGGCCTTTAGCTCAGTACTTAGAATGTACTAAGAATGTCACAATAAACGAGGAATTGAGTTATGGTTGATCGACCAATACAAAAACCATGCTGTTATTTGCGAAGTTAGTATTGAATCAACTGCTTAAAAAATATAAACCAATCCTTCGAACACTAATGACAAGGATAAAAGCTTGGCAACAGGTCGCTAATAATTAGGATCAAGTTTGCTACCACTCTTAAAATGAAGTCTAACATGAACTTTTTCCATGTCTGGGAAATAGCATTTGTTAATCGAACAACAGATATTGAAAATATTGTTTATTAGAAATGGTGCAGAAGTTCTGCAGAAACCGGGTGACATCTCAATTGAAGTTCAACCCGATTAGATATTAGAGATTTCTTCCACAATTTCCTTTTGTAGAAAAACTTATGTCTAAGCAAATTAAATTATGTTCTTCGTAAGTTTTTGCTGCTTCCAGTACTGATTCCCCCGACTGAAAACAGATGCAAAGCGATAATTGAAAGCTTCACATATGTTCTGAAGTCCATTGACTTGTTTGGCATTATATATCATCTTTGCTGGGATTGAGCCTTCCTTTGAGATACTTGTATGTACTTTGCAATCTTCATGTGGATTCCAGCTTTTTGATCCTTCAACGAACTTTCTTCTGTCTGTCTCAAGAGAACTATTGAGTTGATTTGCTAAAATGCCAACTTTAGATGCATTTTGGCCAGTTATAAGTTTGTTTTCTAAGTAAATGGACCGGGAGGACGTACAAAGAGACGCCAATGCTCGATGAGCTTGTTTTAAGGAGTGATTTGATATTTTCTGAATAGAATTATCTGATGCCTGTTAATTTGACCGATCACTGATTTTTGTTTTTTCTCAAACTAAAGAGTTTTCAGATATTGGCAAATAAAATGCAAACATTGGGTCAAAATTGAGATAAACTGTTCGCCTGATTATAACAGAATTAATACTTGTGTTTCGCCGGTTGATTTATTTGTTCTCTTTTTATATTCAAAGGAAGCGGTTTTCTGCGACAGAATCCGAAAAAAGAAAACTTCAGTTCAATTTAGATACAGTTTTTGTTTAAGTTTCTTGTGAACGCCTTCCAACATATCGTTGGTTCGGCGCTTATATTTTTTCATTCAGATTTCGAAACGTTCGTTCACATTTCGAAAAAAGACTAGCTTTTGAAAAGTTAATATTTTTCTCGAAACGTAAGAGAAAGTTGGAGCATTCTCCGCCATTCACAGATGAAAAGGGGCATTGTCAGCACTCATTTCTTTTCTCACTTTCATTGATTGAGAGACGAAAGAAGAGACAAATTATTCTGTTTTTAACAAGTTGCTTGCATTTTGTTCAAAACTATTTTTACGTCTTGGGCGGCGGAAGGATCCAAGAAATTGTTCAGGTGTTTGAAAGGCGCATGTAATATTCATATTAATAAAGCAGTGTTTGAATTAAATAACCTGGGTCACTCAATGATCTTCTAGGTGTGTTAGATGTTTCTGGAACTTTTTTTCAGTCTATGAAATTATGTCGAACAATATAAGAGTGCAGCTCCTCAGCTGAGATCAGTTTTTATGAGATCAATGATTTGGTTTGATGCGGATTCTTAAAAAATCGCTGAATGTCCTGATTCTCCTGCCCTTAATTTTAGACGTCTTCATAAAACGTCTATTGTTTGCTCCTTTACTAATAGGCCTCCTATATTCTGTATCCTGAAAATGAAAATAAAATGCAGGGTAAAGCTATGATTTTGTACATCTCTTCATCCAGGGCACATCAAATAATTATCAACTTGGACTTGTTGAGAAGCGTGTACATCACTCAAATCAAAACATCATACGTTTAGACATTGCACTGAAACTTCCTGCAGTTCCTTGGACGTTATTTCACTTATTAAATTATTGAGGATTATTAATCTCCAGGAAACATGTCAATTTCATTTTCAATGGTCAACGTCAATGTTTATTATCAATTTTCCCGTAGCTAAATCCACTTATCTTTTAAATTTAAACTCAAAGTCGTCAATCAAAAACATATCAGTTTACAACGCGTGAATTTATAATCAAGTGGTACAATAAATTTTACACCTTAAATTTAAATTTAAAACTTATCCAAAGCCATAAATTGCATACCCACGTTCATTTATACATGTTGAGTTTTACAAATAATTTACAAGGCTCGGTTGGCCAAGATTTGACTGCTGAGCATATCAAATTCGGACTCTTTGGTTACCCAATCCAAGACTATTGGGTGCTGCGGGTGCGATTCATGCAGTTGAGATATGTAACGCTTAGCCAACTCATTCTTGCCACTTAGACTCAGTGTGGTCACAAAGTTTACCAAAGTTTCCACATTATTCGAATCTTTGTCATATGCTTCCTTTACACATTCAAGTGCCTCTTCAAGCCTTCCCTGATTCAAATGGCATATTGCAATGCTGTTGAGCAAGAAAGGAGTATTTTGGAATCGCTCCTGGAGATCTTGGAAAATATGATACGCGTCCTGAATTTTGGGTCCTCCTCGAGCTATATTTAACCATGCAGTTGCTAGCTGGGTAAGAATTGAGTCCTCGTCTTGATCACACATCTTTTTCTGCTCTTTAGCAGCCAGGTCAACGCGGTTGATAGACAGCAAAATTTTCACTGTCAAATTTAAGCACTCCAGATTGTTCGACTGATGCAAGCATCGTAAAGCTGCTTCATAGTTGCCGACCGCGAACAGTGCAGAAGCCGTCATCAACACAACAGTGTCGTTCGAAGCATCTTTCTGCAACATGTCTTCAAGCTGTGAGATTATCGAGCTCTTTCTATCAGGGTTTGATGCCATGTACTCGGAATATAGTCGCACAGCCTTTAGACTGACATCAGCTGATGGCTTTATTGCATCTGTCACTACGCGAAATTTATTTTGAGCAATGTAGCTGCGGTAAACAAAGCAGTCACGCTCCACAGTTTTATCACCATCAACTCGAAGTTTTTGAGCTTCATCAATACATGCTTGGTAGTTTCCAATATAGAAGGAAGCCTTCAAATCGAAGAGCTCGTCGGGTGCAGAATCTTGACGACTCATCTTCTATCTAAAGTTGGTTTAAGCTTTGAATCGAAACCTGAAATGCACAGAAGTGTGGAACAGATGGCTATACTTTTCATGTCGGACTGATTCTGCCCCCCCCCCGCTTATTGGTCATAGTAATGTGCTATATTTTAGCATATCAATTGTAATTGGGGGCACACAAATACTGAGGCGCTTAAACGGAACAGATCCTACATGCCTCCTGGTTTGCTACGCAACGTGTTTCAGCGTACCAAAATAAAATACGGTCTTCCACCATTTTAAACCCCCTCTCGAAATAAAAGCCCTCATTATAGTAGGCTTACGGTAATTGAGGGAGTGGCGTTAAACCTGGTGTGACAACTAAGCTGGGGCGGAGGGGGGTGTTGCTAAACTGGGAAATAGATCCCGAAAACAACCTGTAACAGTTCGGAAAAGAGCAGGCCCGCAAACGCACATCACAAGAAAAATCTTTCAACCGAATAGAAGGTTTAAAGAAATAAGGATTTATGTTTCGTGCCAACTTTGGCTAGAATCCATATGCCCCTCATTTACCAGGCATAGGTGTTAACGCCTATGCTACCGATGCGTATTTTTCCGTCTTTTACACTATGTAGCAGTGAATTTCTGTCAATCAACATTTTTGGCTTTGCTGAGTTGCATGTTTAGGGAGCGCTAAAACCTGTGCAGATACCAATCCTATACATGGTGGCAAAGCGCGTTTATTATCTATTGTCTATTCCTATTTCTGAATCAGCAAAATTCTTGTCAAGGGCTTTTATGGCTCGTCTGTTTTGGCAAGCTTAATGAGCGGAAAACAAAAGCGGATTAGGAGCCAAATTATGAAATTAGAGAAAGATTGGAAGGTAAGAAAAGAAAAAAACGAAATAAAAGGCCGAAACAAAAAGAAAATCAACTTATCTAAGTTGTGGTCAAGGAAGTTATGCGTCTTTATCCGGCTTTAATTGGACTCAAACCCCTGCTCCTCGCTTAACAGTCTTGGTTCTTATCCTGTACGCTAAGTATACCTATTGCTTGCGCCTATTGAACTTCCTAATGCAGAAAGAATGAAGGTATAAAGAAAGAACGCAAGTCAAACTAACAAATAAAAGGAAAGTAATGAAGAACGGAATAAAAAGACAACCAAATACCATTTTTTTTAACCAAGTACATGCTTTTCATCCCTCAACCGGGATTGAACTCATGCCCCTCGCTTCACAGCCATAGATTTCTTCCCTTGAGCTACCGACGCCTGTTGTTTTTGTCCATTGAAAACTGATTACATTAGCAAAAATCTATCGTTGGCTATTTTTTCTCACTGGCTTTTCCTAAGCTGCACTCCTAATGAGCACAGAAACATGACCACGAGCACTGATCAGGAGCATAAGCATGTTGATGTAGGCTGCAAGTTTATGGACCATTAAAACATGAAGATAGGAACGCTGTTAACAATTGCGCTCAAGTGCAATTTTTGTTCAACATAAAAGATAGATAGATGAAAGGGAAAGAATGAAATGCAGAAAGATGAGCGAATGAAGAAAGAACAAAAGGAACAACAAAATAAAGAAGGAAAGAAAAAAAAAGAAAACCAAACCCCAATTTTTTAAACGCCAGCACATAATGCATCGTTTTGTGCCTCTGCTCGGGCTTGAACGCATGCTCATCGATTCGCATTCACAGGTCTATTCCCTTGCGCTAACGACTACTGTTGCTTTTGTCTATTGAATTAAATACATACGCAAATGTTTTGTACATGGCTACTTCTGTCTCGCTGGTTTCTGCTAAGCTGCATTATTAATGTGCAGATCAAGAGCTGAAGCAGAATGTTTAAGGATCGTTAGAGCATGTGAAGACATGAGCGCTGTTACTATTGCGCTCAAGTGCGACATACATTTAAAATTTTAGATAAATAGATAGAAAAAATGGAGAGAATGAAATACAGAACGAATGAGTGAAAAAAGAACGAAAAGAAGGTATAGAAAATGATTAAAAGGAAAGAGATGAAGAACAGAAGAAAAAAGTATTTCATTTCCAAATACTTACACCAGTACACAAAGCATCTATTTCCTCCCATACTCGGGCTTGAATCCATGCCCATCGCTTCACATTCTTAGGTCTAATCCCTTGCGCTACCAAAGCCTGTTGCCTTTGTTTATTCAACTGACTATATACGCAAATTTTTGGTCATAGCTTTTTGCCTCTTTTGTTTTTGTCAAAACTGCTTTCTTAAGGATTAAAAAAATATGTGCAGGTTGGGAGCTTAAGCATGTTGGAGTACGCTTCATGATTAAGGATCGTTAAAGCTTGTGAAGATAGGAGCGCTGTTAAGCATTGCGCTCAAATTCGCCTTACATTAAAAATAATAGATGGATAGATTAAACAGAGAGAATAAAATGCAGAGCGAATGAGTCAAAATAGAACGGAAGGAAGATATAGAAAACGATTAAAAGGAAAGAGATGAAGAACAGAAGAAAAAGATGTCCAAACCCCAAATCTTTTCCCCAGTACACTAAGCATCCAATTCCGCCCCTACTTGGGCTTGGACCCATGCCCATCGCTTAACAGTACTAGGTCTAATCCCTTGCGCTACCAAATCCTGTTGCTTTTGTCTATTCAACTGAATACATACGCAAATTGTTGGTCATTGGCTTTTGTCTCGCTTGTTTTTGTTAAGCTGCATTCTTAATGAGCACCAAAATTTTTCTAGATAGGAGGTTTAAGCATGGTGGAGTAGGCTGCATGTTTATGTATCGTTAAAGCGTGTGAATATAGGAGCGCTGTTACCATTAAGCTCAAGTGCGACTTACATTTAAAATAATAGATAGATAGATGAAAGGGAGAGATTAAAATACAGAAGGAATGAGGTAATATAGAACGAGAGGAAGTTACAAAAAATGAACAAAAGGAAAGAGATGAAAAAAAGAAGAAAAAGATACCCAAATCCCAAATCTTTACATGCGTACACTAAGCATCCACTTCCTCTCCTACTAGGGCTTGAACCGATGCCCATCGCTTCACAGTCGTAGGTCTAATCCTTAGTGCTACCGAAGCCTGTTGCTTTTGTCTATTCAACTGACTACATACGCAAACTTTCGGTCATTGGCTTTTTGTCTCGCTTGTTTTGGTCAAACTGCATTCTTAATGAAAAAAAAACATGTGCAGGTTGGGAGCTTAAGCAGGGTGGAGCAGGCTGCATGTTTAAGGATCGTTAAAAGTTGTGAAGATAGGAGCGCTGTTAAGCATTGCGCTCAAGTGCGACTTACATTTAAAATAAATGATAGATAGATGAAAGGGAGAGATTAAAATACAGAAGGAATGAGGTAATATAGAACAAAAAGAAGATACAAAAAAGGATTAAAAGGAAAGAGATGAAAAAAAGAAGAAAAAGATACCCAAATCCCAAATCTTTACATCAGTACACTATACATCCACTTCCTCTCGTACTAGGGCTTGAACCGATGCCCATCGCTTCACAGTCGTAGGTCTAATCCTTTGTGCTACCGAAGCCTGTTGCTTTTGTCTATTCAACTGACTACATACGCAAACTTTCGGTCATTGGCTTTTTGTCGCGCTTGTTTTGGTTAAACTGCATTCTTAATGAGAAAAAAATATGTGCAGGTTGGGAGTTTAAGCATGGTGGAGCAGGCTGCATGTTTAAGGATCGTTAAAGGTTGTGAAGATAGGAGCTCTGTTAAGCATTGCGCTCAAGTGCGACTTACATTTAAAATAATAGATAGATAGATTAAAAGGAGAGAATGAAATGCAGAACGAATGAGTGAATATAGAACAAATGGAAGATATAGAAAATGATTGGAAGGAAAGAGATGAAGAACACAAGAAAATGATATCCAAACACCAAATCTTTACCCCAGTACACTAAGCATCCATTTCCACCCCTACTCGGGCTTGAACACATGCCCGTCGCTTCACAGTCATAGATCTAATCCTTTGCGCTAACCAAGCCTGTTGCTTTTGTCTATTCAACTGAATACCTTTTTGGTCATTGGCTTTTTGTCTCGCTTGTTTTTGGTAAGCTGCATTCTTAATGAGCACCAAAATTTTTCTAGATAGGAGGTTTAAGCATGGTGGAGTAGGCTGCATGTTTATGTATCGTTAAAGCATGTGATGATAGGAGCGCTGTTAACATTAGGCTCAAGTGCGACTTACATTTAAAATAATAGATAGATAGATTAAAAGGAGAGAATGACAATGCAGAACGAATGAGTGAATATAGAACAAATGGAAGATATAGAAAATGATTGAAAGGAAAGAGATGAAGAACACAAGAAAATGATATCCAAACACCAAATCTTTACCCCAGTACACTAAGCATCCATTTCCGCCCCTACTTGGGATTGAACCCATGCCCATCGCTTCACAGTCGTAGGTCTAATCCTTTGTGCTACCGAAGCCTGTTGCTTTTGTCTATTCAACTGACTACATACGCAAACTTTCGGTCATTGGCTTTTTGTCGCGCTTGTTTTGGTTAAACTGCATTCTTAATGAGAAAAAAATATGTGCAGGTTGGGAGTTTAAGCATGGTGGAGCAGGCTGCATGTTTAAGGATCGTTAAAGGTTGTGAAGATAGGAGCTCTGTTAAGCATTGCGCTCAAGTGCGACTTACATTTAAAATAATAGATAGATAGATTAAAAGGAGAGAATGAAATGCAGAACGAATGAGTGAATATAGAACAAATGGAAGATATAGAAAATGATTGGGAGGAAAGAGATGAAGAACACAAGAAAATGATATCCAAACACCAAATCTTTACCCCAGTACACTAAGCATCCATTTCCACCCCTACTCGGGCTTGAACACATGCCCGTCGCTTCACAGTCATAGATCTAATCCTTTGCGCTAACCAAGCCTGTTGCATTTGTCTATTCAACTGAATACCTTTTTGGTCATTGGCTTTTTGTCTCGCTTGTTTTTGGTAAGCTGCATTCTTAATGAGCACCAAAATTTTTCTAGATAGGAGGTTTAAGCATGGTGGAGTAGGCTGCATGTTTATGTATCGTTAAAGCATGTGAAGATAGGAGCGCTGTTAACATTAGGCTCATGTGCGACTTACATTTAAAATAATAGATAGATAGATTAAAAGGAGAGAATGAGATGCAGAACGAATGAGTGAATATAGAACGAAAGAAAGATATAGAAAACGATTGAAAGGAAAAAGATGAAGAACAGAAGAAAACAATATCCGAAACCCAAATCTTTACCCCAGTACACTAATCATCAATTTCCGCCCCTACTCGGGCTTGAATCTGTGCCCATCGCGTCACGTTCATTGGTCTAATCCCTTGCGCTACCGAAGCATTTCGCTTTTGTCTATTCAACTGACTACATACGCAAATTTTCGGTCATTGGCTTTTTGTCTCGCTTGTTTTGGTTAAACTGCATTCTTAATGAGAAAAAACATGTGCAGGTTGGGAGCTTAAGCATGGTGGAGCAGGCTGCATGTTTAAGGATCGTTAAAGGTTGTTCAGATAGGAGCGCTGTTAAGCATTGCGCTCAAGTGCGACTTACATTTAAAATAATAGATAGATAGATTAAAAGGAGAGAAAGAAATGCAGAACAAATGAGTGAATATAGAACGAAAGGAAGATATAGAAAACGATTGAAAGGAAAGAGATGAAGAACAGAAGAAAACAATATCCAAAACCCAAATCTTTACCCCAGTAGACTAGGCATTCATTTCAACCCCTACTCGGGCTTGAATCCATGCCCATCGCGTCACAGTCATTGGTCTAATCCCTTGCGCTACCGAAGCATTTCGCTTTTGTCTATTCAACTGACTACATACGCAAATTTTTTGGTCATTGATTTTTTTGTCTCGCTGGTTTTTGTTAAGCTGCATTCATAATGAGCACAAAAAGATGTGCAGATTGGGAGCTTAAGCATGGTGGAGTAGGTTGCATGTTCAAGAAGCGTTAAGGCATGGGAAGATGGGAGCGCTGTTACCATTGCGCACAAGTGCGACTTACATCTAAAATTTTAGATAGATAGAAAAAATGGAGAGAATGAAATGCAGAACGAATGAGTGAATATAGAACGAAAAGAAGATATAGAAGACGATTAAAGAAAAGAGATGAAGAACCGAAGAAAAAGATATAAAAATCTCAAATCTTCACCCCAATACACTAAGCGTCCTTTTCCGCCTCTACTTGAGCTTGAACCCATGCCCATCGCTTCACAGTCCTAGGTCTAATCCCTTGCGCTACCAAATCTTGTTGCTGTTGTCTATTCAACTGACTACATACGTAAACTTTTTGTCATTGGCTTTTTGTCTCGCTTGGTTTTGTTAAACTGCATTCTTAATGAGCACAAAAATTTTTCTAGATGGGAAGATTAAGCATGGTGGAGTAGGCTGCATGTTTAAGGATCGTTAAAGCATGTGAGGTTAGGAGTGCTGTTACCATTGCGCTCAAGTGCGAAATGCAGAACGAATGAGTGAATATAGAACGGAAGGGAGAAATAGAAAACGCCTAAAAGGAAATAGATGAAGAACAAAAAAAAAGATTTCCAAATGCTAAATCTTTACCCCAGTACACTAAGCGTCCATTTCCGCCCGTACTCGGGCTTGAACCATGCCCATCGCTTCACAGTCATAGATCTAATCCTTTGCGCTAACCAAGCCTGTTGCTTTTCTCTATTCAACTGAATACATACGCAAACTTTTTGGTCATTGGCTTTTTGTCTCGCTTGTTTTTGTTAAGCTGCATTTTTAATGAGCACCAAAGTTTTTCTAGATAGGAGGTTTAAGCATGGTGGAGTAGGCTGCATGTTTATGTATCGTTAAAGCGTGTGAAGATAGGAGCGCTGTTAAGCATTGCGCTCAAGTGCGACTTACATTTAAAATAATAGATAGATAGATTAAAAGGAGAGAAAGAAATGCAGAACAAATGAGTGAATATAGAACGAAAGGAAGATATAGAAAACGATTGAAAGGAAAGAGATGAAGAACAGAAGAAAACAATATCCGAAACCCAAATCTTTACCCCAGTACACTAATCATCAATTTCCGCCCCTACTCGGGCTTGAATCTGTGCCCATCGCGTCACGTTCATTGGTCTAATCCCTTGCGCTACCGAAGCATTTCGCTTTTGTCTATTCAACTGACTACATACGCAAATTTTCGGTCATTGGCTTTTTGTCTCGCTTGTTTTGGTTAAACTGCATTCTTAATGAGAAAAAACATGTGCAGGTTGGGAGCTTAAGCATGGTGGAGCAGGCTGCATGTTTAAGGATCGTTAAAGGTTGTTCAGATAGGAGCGCTGTTAAGCATTGCGCTCAAGTGCGACTTACATTTAAAATAATAGATAGATAGATTAAAAGGAGAGAAAGAAATGCAGAACAAATGAGTGAATATAGAACGAAAGGAAGATATAGAAAACGATTGAAAGGAAAGAGATGAAGAACAGAAGAAAACAATATCCAAAACCCAAATCTTTACCCCAGTAGACTAGGCATTCATTTCAACCCCTACTCGGGCTTGAATCCATGCCCATCGCGTCACAGTCATTGGTCTAATCCCTTGCGCTACCGAAGCATTTCGCTTTTGTCTATTCAACTGACTACATACGCAAATTTTTTGGTCATTGATTTTTTTGTCTCGCTGGTTTTTGTTAAGCTGCATTCATAATGAGCACAAAAAGATGTGCAGATTGGGAGCTTAAGCATGGTGGAGTAGGTTGCATGTTCAAGAAGCGTTAAAGCATGGGAAGATGGGAGCGCTGTTACCATTGCGCACAAGTGCGACTTACATCTAAAATTTTAGATAGATAGAAAAAATGGAGAGAATGAAATGCAGAACGAATGAGTGAATATAGAACGAAAAGAAGATATAGAAGACGATTAAAGAAAAGAGATGAAGAACCGAAGAAAAAGATATCAAAATCTCAAATCTTCACCCCAATACACTAAGCGTCCTTTTCCGCCTCTACTTGAGCTTGAACCCATGCCCATCGCTTCACAGTCCTAGGTCTAATCCCTTGCGCTACCAAATCTTGTTGCTGTTGTCTATTCAACTGACTACATACGCAAACTTTTTGGTCATTGGCTTTTTGTCTCGCTTGGTTTTGTTAAACTGCATTCTTAATGAGCACAAAAATTTTTCTAGATGGGAAGATTAAGCATGGTGGAGTAGGCTGCATGTTTAAGGATCGTTAAAGCATGTGAGGTTAGGAGTGCTGTTACCATTGCGCTCAAGTGCGAAATGCAGAACGAATGAGTGAATATAGAACGGAAGGGAGAAATAGAAAACGCCTAAAAGGAAATAGATGAAGAACAAAAAAAAAGATTTCCAAATGCTAAATCTTTACCCCAGTACACTAAGCGTCCATTTCCGCCCGTACTCGGGCTTGAACCCATGCCCATCGCTTCACAGTCATAGATCTAATCCTTTGCGCTAACCAAGCCTGTTGCTTTTGTCTATTCAACTGAATACATACGCAAACTTTTTGGTCATTGGCTTTTTGTCTCGCTTGTTTTTGTTAAGCTGCATTCTTAATGAGCACCAAAATTTTTCTAGATAGGAGGTTTAAGCATGGTGGAGTAGGCTGCATGTTTATGTATCGTTAAAGCATGTGAAGATAGGAATGCTGTTAACATTAAGCTCAAGTGCGACTTACATTTAAAATAATAGGTAGATAGATTAAAAGGAGAGAATGATAATGCAGAACGAATGAGTGAATATAGAACAAATGGAGGATATAGAAAATGATTGAAAGGAAAGAGATGAAGAACACAAGAAAATGATATCCAAACACCAAATGTTTACCCCAGCACACTAAGCATCCATTTCCGCCCCTACTCGGGCTTGAACACATGCCCGTCGCTTCACAGTCATAGATCTAATCCTTTGCGCTAACCAAGCCTGTTGCTTTTGTCTATTCAACTGACTACATGAGGAAATTTTTTAGCCATTGTCTTTTTTTCTCGCTTTTTTTGATAAGTTTCATTTATAGTGAGCACAAGAACATGTACAGATTGAGAGCTTAAGCATGATGGATTAGGCTGCATGTTTAAGGATCGTTAAAGCTTGTGAAGATAGAAGCGCTGTTAACCATTGCGCTCAAGTGCGACCTACATTTAAAAAAAGATAGATAGTTGAAAGGGAGAGAATGAAATGCAGAACAAATGAGTGAATATAGAAACAAGGAAAGATATAGAGAACGATTAACAGGAAAGAGAAGAAGAACAGAAGAAAAAAATATTCAAAACCCAAACCTTTACACTGGTCCACTATGCATCCATTTCAGCCCCTACTCATGCTTGAACCGATGCCCATCGCTTCACAGTTTTAGGTCTAATCCCTTTCGCTACCGAAGACTGTTGCTTTTGTCTATTCAACTGACTACGTGCGCAAATTTTTGGTCATTGGCTTTTTGTCTCGTTTGTCTTTGTTAAGCTTCAGTCATAGTGAGCACAAAAACATGTGCAGATTGGGAGCTTAAGCATGGTGGTTTAGGCTGCATGTTTAAGGATCGTTGAAGCATAAGATGATGGAAGCGCTGTTAACCAATGCGCTCAAGTGCGACTTACATTTGAAATAATATATATATAGATGAAAAGCAGAGAATGAAACGCAGAACGAAAAATTGAATAAAGAAAGAAAGGAAGATATAGAGAACGATTAAAGGGAAAGATCTTCACCCCAGTACACTAAGCGTCTTTTTGCGCCCCTACTTGGGCTTGAACACATGCCCATTGCATCAATGTCCTAGGTCTAATCCCGTGCGCTACCAAATTCTGTTGCTTTTGTCTATTCAACTGACCACATACGCAAATTTTTTGGTCATAGGCTTTTTGTCACGCTTGTTTTTGTTAAGCTGCATTCTTGATGAGCACGAAAATTTTCTAGATCGGAAGCTTAAGCATGGTGGAGTAGGTTGCATGTTCAAGGATAGTTAAATTATGTGAAGATAGAAGCGCTGTTACTATCTATTGCCCTCAAGTGCGACTTACACTTAAAATTTTAGATAGATAGATAAAATGGAGAGAATGAAAAGCAGAACGATTGAGTGAAGATAGAACGAAAAGAAGATATAGAAAACGATTAAAAGTAAAGAGATGAAGAACAGAAGAAAAAGATATCTCATTTCCAAATCCTTACACCAGTACACTAAGCATCCATTTCCGCCCCTACTCGTGCTTGAACCCATGCTCATTGCTTCACAGTCATAGGTCTAATATTTTGCGCTACCGAAGCCTGTTGCTTTTGTCTATTCAACTGACTACATACGCAAACTTTTTGGTCATTGGCTGTTTGCATCGCTTGTTTTTGTTAAGAAGCTTAAGCATGGTGGAGTAAGATGCATGTTTACGGATCGTTAAAGCATGTGAAGATAGAAGAGCTGTTAACCATTGCGCTCAAGTGCGACCTAAATTTAAAAAAAAGATAGATAGATGAAAGGGAGAGAATGAAATGGAGAACAAATGAGTGACAATAGAAACAAAGGAAGACATAGAAAACGATTAACAGGAAAGAGAAGAACAGAAGAAAAAAATATCGAAAACCCAAACCTTTACACCGGTCCACTAAGCATCCATTTCCGCCCGTACTAGGGCTTGAACCGTTGCCCATCAGTCACAGTCATAGATCTAATCTTTTGCGCTACCGAAGCCTGTTGCTTTTGTCTATTCGACTGACTACGTGCCCAAATTTTTGGTCATTGGCTTTTTGTCTCGCTTGTTTTGTTAAGCTTCATTCGTAGTGAGCACACAAACATGTGCAGATTGGGAGCTTAAGCATGGTGGATTACGCTGCATGTTTAAGGATCGTTAAAGCATTTGAAGAGAGAAGCGCTTTTAACTATTGCGCTCAAGTTCGACTCACATTTAAAATAATAGATAGTTTCATATATTGTATGCGAAACATGACAAAGACAAAGTCAACTAGTGCTGGTTCAGACTTTACATGTCGTCATTGCTCGTCAAAAGTTGATGAAACAACAATATCTATTGGATGTGACAAATGTCGTTGCTGGGTACACCATACATGCACAAAGATTCAAGCGCGCACGTGCAAGATTTGCAATGCCGAAAGTCGGGAGTACCAGAAGTTGAAATGCCAGAAGTTCCTATAAACTTAGCCAGAAGTTGAAATTTTTAAAAATTGACTCTAAAATTCTAGTGTTCTCTATTTAAAACTAATTGTACACTTATTAAATACAGCTCCAGAAAATGAAAACGTACTTGGTAGGTCAATTTGAGACATAAAACCATGAAAACCATTGTTCTCCATTATTTTGACTGTGTTATCGACACGTTCATTGATATTTATTTGAATAATCATTGCTATGTTATAGAGAGTGCTTGGGTGATATTCCTCCTCTTTAACGGTTCGTATTTCTTGAAAAGATTTTTTTCCGTTTTTTGCTACTGCTTGTTGGTGCTTATAATACTTTCCCTAACAGGATTTTGATTTTGGATTTTCATTATGTAATGTTAATTGTGCTGTTTTTGATTTACATGAGGATGAGAGTATAAATGGGTGCGTTTGTGTGAGTTAGGGGGGGGGGGTGGGCTTGTAAATCAAAAAAATACCTGGGGGACGGGGAAACGAAAAAAATACCTTGAATCTTTTGACAAAGGTATTGGTCGGATAGGTCAAGACTCCTCGCGAAAATCGTATCCATAGATGTCCCAAAAATTCTGGGTCTTCACCTTTTTTAATTTGAATCCATGGTCTCCACAGATTCTTGAACCATCGAATCTTGTCACATGTTGTTTTAGCAAGAATGGTATCATCATCGGTCATTATTTTTCAGGGACAATTGGCTGTTTATATCAAACAAATAAATCAAAGAACAATTAAATCAAGAAATTGTTTTGTTCCTATTGTGCTTTGGAAATTAGAGCCATTTTTATGCGAAAGTGATTCTCCTTTTCGTCAATCGGAAGAAAACTCCTATTTTGATTGTGTAATTGATTAAAATCACGTCCGCAAAGCTTCCGACTGAACTTGCACAGTGCTTGTTTTAAACTGGTTACGTGTCTCTGCAGAAGTCACCTCGAAATTCTGACATTATATCTCAAACCGCTTCGCCGTTCTCGATAAACGCCAGAAGTTCTCAGTAGGTTCAAGCTGAGTCACGTAGCCATTACTTCCGTATGTCTACTTAAGGCGTCTTCTGGTTTTGCAATGATTGCCCTAAAGCCATGAAGAAGCTTGTGAGATTGAAGACAACCACAGAGATGAAATTCAAGGAAGACAGTCTACAGGAAACCAAATCGACACTGTCAGACCTGAAAGCTATTTCAACTCAGTCTATAATTCTTCCCCAACAGAAACTGCCTAATGTCAAAAAGGAAAGCTCCCCAAAGATTGATACGTTTGAAAATTAAAATTCGGGTTTACCAGAATTTTCTTCTTAACCAAATTCAAAATATTGCGACATTATGCAGCATGAAATTTAAGAGACTCAGCGAATCATTGATTGTCTTGGAGAAAATGAAAACATAGTTTCCAATATCAGATGATTGGGTAAGTTTACCAAATAAAGTTCTAAACCAAGATTGCTGTTAGTGACTTTCAACAATTCGTGGACGTTAAGAGAATTGCTTGCAAACGCTCACAAAATGGAGTACTATAATCAAGACCAGAAACAAATACCTTTGTTAGCAAGTCTCTGACCAAAGAAGAGCAAATCAAAGAGAATGAGTGTCTACTCAAACGATATAAACTGATTAACGAAGAAGGAAAACTGCACAACAAATTTCGAATCTTCAACCAGAAACTTCTCTATGTTGGGACTGAAATTGAGTTATATCAATGGAGACTAAATTTGAAACAGGAGTTCGTGAATTATCTCGAGACCTTTGTATACAAAATAAGTAGTAAAATAAATCGAGATAATTGAATCAGACTTGTAGCTTCGTAAATTCGAGAACAGTAGAATTCTTCAAGCTAACAGAGACTTGGCTTCTTTGATCATTTCACGATAACAATTCTTCCTCTTTCTTCCCAGATACACAATCTTTCGATCAGAAAGACAAGCTGATAGTAACACGTCGAAACACGGTGGCATTTTGATTTTTATCAAAAAAGTTTTGTCTCTAGACAAATTCCTCTTTATTCAAGCATTGATGGAGGCGTGTTAGCATGATCTCTCAGTTCTAAATTTTGTGATATTTTACTTGTGTGTTTTAATGTCCCCAACCTAAATTGATCAGGTCTGAGTCCGTATGCTATATCACCTCAAGATTGCTATCTACTGTTTGAGGAAATCTTTACACACTCAAAGTCCTTCTATTCAACAATTGTGCATGGTGATTTCAATCTGCCGGAAGCTGATTGGCATAGTTACTCAGCTCAGAGCTCAGGTACACAGAATTTTGTTGCACTAATTAATTTTTACAGTTTTCAGCCAATCAATGATTTCCCTACTGCATCATCAGGTATTCTGGATCTCGTCATAGTAAACCTAAAAACAGAAGTTATATCCTGCACGAAAGCTAACCTGGACATCAGATTGTCACCGAATCATGATGCAATTACCCTTAAAGTTACAGTCAGAAACCTAAACTCCTTGTATTCAAGGGAAACAAATTCAAAAAGATAGTTTGCAGCTTCTGATTTGATGAAATAAATAAACAGATAACTGGATTACCTTTTCATGGATTTTGTTAGATGAACATTATTGTTTTGCTTGAACAGTGGTACGTACGCTTTGGTTAGATCAATCATTTTCGAAAAAGTTTAAAAAAAGACAACGCATCGATTTCAATTAACACTGCGGAAAAAACTGCCTACGTCAAACGCAATTAAGCGCCTTGAAACAATTAGAAGGAACATTGCAAACGATATAATGAAAATGGTAATGCTAGAGGGCATTGCTGACAAGATGATTGAAGAAGACAAAGCAGAGTGTGAATCAAGTTTAGCAACATCCCGATCCCCTGAAAAATTTTGCAAATGCTACAGAAACTTCATGAAGACCCAATTCCAAGCTCTGTTTCTTTTAAAATCCAAATTGCTAATGATCCTGTTTGTCAATGCTCTCTTTTCTCAAAAATTTTTGCCTCATGTTTAAGATTTCTTCCAGCTTTGTAACAAACGCTTTGTCCCTGTTGCTACCTTTATTTACAATTTTGATATTTCTCAACAAACGATTAAAATGATCTGCAAAATATTAGAGTTTCACAAAGCAAAAAGTCCGGACAAAATTCCTGCAATTATATACAAAAGATTTTGAAGAACAGTCAGTGAATCCCTGCATCAATCTTCTACAAAATGAAACAAATGAGAGTTGAGAGTTTTCCTGGTAACTGGAAAAATTCAATAGTCGTTCCCATCTACAAAAAAAGGTTGTAAGTCTGATGTAGATAATTAAAGGAAGGTTTCTTTTCTGTAAATTGCATGCAAAATTTTTGAACGTTGCTTGTTTATATGTATTTACCAGCTTTCAAAACCAATAATTAATCAAGCCCAATATGGTTTTCAAAAATTTCGCTCTTGCGTCGTTCAACTCTTGGGTCACCTAGACTCTATCTATAAATCAATTGATTCAATAAAAATTTACCTAATTTATACCGAATATGGAAAGCGTTTGATAATTTCGATCACGGTATTCTTTTAGCAAAGCTATTCAATCCTGGTGTTCGCGGGAAAACTATCAATTTACTGCAATCTTAACTAATCGGAAGGACGCAAAGAGTAAAATCAACGGTCATTTTCTGGAAACGTTAAGATTATAAGTGGAGTTCCGCAAGTATCTCTTCTGGCATCCCTCTTCTTTGTAATCTACGTCAACGATTCAACCGAAACTTGCAGAGTTGTTGTTCTTCTCCTCTGTGCCCACAACACTAAATTCATAACAGTGAATGAGTCCATTCTTATTTGTCAGATGTATCACACTAGGGTGATGAAATAGAGTTAATGACACAAGCTCCCCATAAACGTTGAAAGATGCTCTCATATCTGAATGTCTAATTCTATGCATCACCTCAGTTTTTCGGATTTCGGAACCTTGACCGAAAAAGTACACATACAGAAGATTTTAGTTCTTTATTCTACAAGTGATTTTAATTGGGACATACACATATAAAGTAAAACGCTCGGAGTTCTCTTCATGTTAAAAAGAAGCTCACCAAACCTAACTCCGTCAGTTAAAATTAACTTGTAAAAATCTATGGTAATAGCCGTTTTGTTATACGGAAGTTTTTTTGGTTTCTAATTTAGCAACCACTAAAGTACTCGATAACTTTCCGAAAAAAGTTTGAATTGAATCAACAGAACGAGCAATAACTTTTATAAGGAACTTTTTTTTACAGTAGTATTTTACCGCTTTCTTTATATATACAATTAGAGGATCTACTTTTTCTTTCTAAATTTATTTACAGGTCATTTCAACTTCAGTATTGATCTGTTTTTCTGCTTGAGGATCACCACATTTTCATTACAAATTGACAACGAACTGAAATTCGATCATTCAAAACCACGCCTGGAAATTTGCCAGCAAAGCTTTTTCTTTAGAACCTGTTGTCTTGCGAATAGGCTTCTACAGAGTTTACAATTTGAAAAAGCAACTATCCGAAATTCGACTATCCAATTACCTGTGGCATCATTTTGAATCAAGTTAAAACGAACTTGTCAGCGATGGGTGGACCAACGAACAGCAACCATGGACATGAGTTGCTCTGAGTTGCTTTCTTTGTAATCATTATGAATCAGTTTGTCCTAAATACTTCGACAAAAAATATAGGGTCTCCTCTTCGGGAAGGAAGATAATGAGCAACAGTGCTTTCATATTTCTGAATAGTGTTCTAGTTTTCTAGGCAATTTTCATAAACTGTTGTTATGCATCTTTATCTTCATCTTGTAATAAGCCAAATCTTTTGTCAATCGTACAACTCCACGGCCAGCTTGACTTGTCTCCCAGTGCACGCGCTCAATGAGCATCAGGAAAAATGACGTCATCGCTAATTAAAAACCATCGTTTTTTGCACAATTGTCAGTTTCTGACAGTACCGAACTAATGATGTTTCATCGGGACAGTCAGCCTCAACGAAAGAGGAAATTAAAACTATAAGATTTTTTCCATTTGTTCGCTCCAGTACGTTAATCAACCCCCAGCGCTATTACATAGTAAACCATTTTATAAGAATATGGCAGTGTGTCCAGGGGTGCAATCAATATGCCTTCACTAAGCGGGGGTCGGGCACAACCAAAAAAGATCCAAAATTTCATTCAGTTAAAATCAAATTTTGACATTTTTGACGGACTGTTTGATATCAAAATGACATTTTGATTACTGTTTTAAGCACTTAATAAGTAGTATTGTTCAGATTAACTGTTCTGGGCTAGCCATGATTATCTAGTATTTCTTTATTCTTGATTCAATTTCGCATGCGATCTACTTTGATTTATCCAAAAAAGACCAAATGGCCTTATCCTTGCCATACCCGGCTTTTCCTTCAACCAGAAGAAAAAACAGACTGAAAATGATTACCTTTTTCGAGAAATTAGAGAGAAAATTGTTAATTTTTTTTCTACGCCGTCGTACAGATTTTAATATCTGGCACGGTAAGCTCAACAATTCGCTGGCTCAGCATCGAAGCAACAACTCCACTCAAGTGTCTGCAGGAAAAATAAGGTTGTACTAACGTGTGGGAATCAGATACAAATGTCGTCCATTGCACTCGTGGAAGTGCTTCCGACATTTGGGACTATAGAAAAGCCTTGAGAACACAAGGTTTTCAAGTGGCAAAAACCGTTCGTGATATTCTGTCGAAACCAAAATCAAAAGATCCTAAAGTTGTGACCAATTATCCTCAATTGAACAGAACCGTCTTTACAAACTTCAAACACTGGCAGCTTTGAAAAGAGTCAACCGCAATTTTAATCGTTTTGCGAAGATGAAGAAAAAATTGTCAAAAATTTGTCGGCATAAATCACTTTTCCATCAAGAAAACCACCAGGAGAAATTTTCTCTTAGTTCTCAGTTTTTCTTACAGTTAACCTAAATTCATTTTGTGCATTTTTGAACCTACAGATACGCTTCAGCTTACTTTGAACATATTTTCTGAGATTTTGAAAATTTCAATCAATTAAGTCAGAGTGCTGATGAGTATGAGTAATCGGCAATTGTGATGATTGAATAGCATTAAATTTACCTACTAGTGGATTGTGGATTTCAGATCGTGTTAAAAGAACATAACAGATCTTGTGTTTGAAACAAAAGTGTGAAGCACGACTGTTAAGATTGACCTAATTTTTACACAAATGTTAAACTTATGAGATCACGAAACGATAATAATATCAATTAAAGAGAAGATCACAAAAACTGCTCCCCACTAATTTCAGCTTCTGCAGTGCCAAATAGGGAGCCATACTGCTGAAATTGACCTAATTTGTTTTTTTTAAAGCATTATGTTTTACCGTTATCGATTGCACGACTAAAGAGTTTTCTAACTACACCAAGACCTTCATTGTGAAATATTGTCTTAAACGCACTAAACATAAACGATACTCAACAATGCGCCTTCCTTGTATTTTAGGGACAATTATCACACTATGAAACATCTAAGCAAGGATCGGAGAGTCCTACGGCAAAAGTTGAACCGTCAAGCAGTCCTATTCAACATAAATTTTTTCAGTTGACCTTTTCTGGATAGGAATTGAAATTAGGTTAGCCGAGTACCTTCCAAACTCCACCTTGACAAAATTTGATGACATTTCGAAGAAATTAGAAGCAATCCTATTCGACTTCAATATTAGCAATACCCAGACAACAACTCTGCCCTTTTCTTAAGACAGCTGACTGAACTATTTAGTGTATTATTGAGAGCAAATTTTGGGAACATCAAAAGACTGGGGAAAGTTATGAATTGCTGGAAAATTGGGTCGGTGTCAACAAATCATAAAAAATGATGCAAGGGAAATGTCAGAAAATAAAGACCCCTAACATTGTTGCCAGTAGTTTCCAAAGTTATTGAACGATGTAATAATGATCCGCTGGAAAAACAGTTCTGAGAAAATTTGAAAAGAAGTCAATATGTATTCATAAAAAAAGAACCGTTCAGTCAAATATGTTTTGTTTCTTGAATGATTTTAAAGTGGCGTTCGAGGAGAATCATTTTTCGGTGTATGCGTTAAACACAGATTTTTCAAAAGTATTGGATAAGGTTCCAAATGCCGAATTGTTGACTGTAAAAACGAGAAGGAGTGAATGCGTGGGTGAATGCGTACTTCATATTCAACTGCAAAAAAATCTTTAGAGGCAATGGTATCAGTTGGAATCTTTTTGAAGTATCCAGTGGTGTTCCGTAAGGCTCCATTTTCGGCCCTTACTATTCTGAGTTTTTATAATTGATTCGCCGACTTCTTTAATCTTTAGTACACACTAATTTTACAAAGATGACGCCAGTTTTTTATTCGCGAACAAAAACAGCGAAAAAAAGCAAGGCCAAATTGAAGAATGCACACATTGAGTAACGAGAAATGTTTTTGCTGAAAAATGTTATATGGAATTTGAGGTGGAAACCCTCAGCTTTGATTTGAATGATTCAACATTAGAGCAATCGATAAAAGTGACTGACTTGGGAGTGCAGACCACAGGTAGCTTAAGAGCGACAAAACACCTCGAATTCAGTATCCAGAAAGGTAATGATGGTGCATTAGAATTTAGAAAAGGGAATCTATCGAAGAATATTGCATTGAGCGTGAAAGCCTGTGCTTACAGATCTTATATTCCTCCCTTGATTACATTGGCTTCCTGCACCTTGCATCCAACAAAGGAAGTGTGTGACTGATCGAAAGGTTTCAGAAAAGAACTCTTAATGGAATCAGGTGTTACAGAACCCCTTTGTACTCGGAAATTGTGACATTACTAAGAATGCCTCCTCGTTCTTTTTTTTGCAGGTCATTGACTTACTCTTGTTGTCTAAACCCATCACGATAAAGATGATGTTCTTCAATGTTGGAAACCTGTGAACATCAATATAGCAGTGTAAAAAGCAGATAATTTAAAATTCCAAAACTGAGAACCCATAAATTCAGAGAAAGCGTTTAGTTATGAACTGCCAAAAGTGTCAACAGTCTGCCTGAAGAAATTGGTCTCTTTTTTTTACACTTTGTTACTCAAAAGATGTATTTTAATATTTATTTGGAACCTTTTGGTGCTGACTTTTGACAAAAGGGTCTTTGTATTTGGCTACAACCTGCAAATGCACCAATTGTAGAAGATAGTGGAATCGAGACAAAACTCCTTTGAGAGCAATCCACTAGGCTAATGCCGAAAAGCTCTAGCAAAAACAACAACAAGAGACGTTTCACTCAAGATTTTGGATGTTTCTCGGTCCGAGTTTCACAATTCACGTTACTTTTTTTCAATTCCGAAGCGTTTTGCACTTGTGCTAACGGTTCCTTTTTATTTTAATTCAAAAAAATGCTTGAAAACTGAAGTCAAATTCTTTATCATGGAACATCTTTTTCTCTCCTCATATTTTTTCTGCTCTGATCAAAATTTTTTCTCGAAAAGATTCACATAAAGCTTTTCGCTCATTTTGTTTATGAAACTTAACGTTTTGCCAGGTTTTTTAAACAGTATTTTTCCTAAAACAAATGAAATTTTTTTTGAAAGTGTGGGAAATGATAAAGGAATTTTACTATGTTGTAATTTGCCAAATACATGAATTGATATTTCATCGAAAAGAATGAAACAGCAATACAAAAGTAACAGTTGCAAGAAAAATGATCAATCTAATATAAGCTTATTTGAATTTTTTAAATTTCGAGAAACTGGGCTAAATTAGGTCGAATTCTGTTAATGTGAAACCTTTTTTCCGCATGAATTTGATAGACTTCTCAAAATAGTTTGGTTTGTGCAAAATTCAGCAACTACGTTTATTTCAGTTTTTTTTCAGAAAGATATATTTCAACGCTTTCCTTTTGCAATTTTTCTGGAAGCAGAAGTTTTAAGCTCATTTTTTTTCTGTATATTTTCTCTAAACAAGATTTCCAATGTAATTAAACTTCTTCGATTGTTTATATGTTTTTTAGTTTTCTGCGCCGTCTGTAGTGTTTGCAGTTACTCGGTACACTAAAAATGTATCAAAATGTTTGAGGCCGTCATAGTTTATTTAATTCAGCGTGAAAAGTACTTCAGTTTTTAATTTTGGTGCTTGCAATCTGGTCTGATTTCCTCGCTGTAGGCTTTGCTTGAGTCAATTTGGGTCTTATCTTGTTTGCTAAGAATGCTGATAGATTTGACAATAGAGAATTTCTTTAATCCCAACTTTCCCATTATTTATTCAGAATTTAGTTTTTTCACTGGGGATGATAAATTTTTGAGTTAAATTGTTTTTTCCTCTAAAAATTCCAAGAAACTAGGCCAAATTCAGTCAAATGTTTTAATAAGAAACATTTTTCTTCTGATAGTGCCCGCATGAATCCTCTAATCTTTCCAATATAGTTTTGTTTGGGCAAATTTTAACTACAACCTTTTTCCGGTGCCTTTTTATGGAGATTCCTTTGAACCTTTTCCAATTTTCTGAAATAACTTATTTTGCCTGTTTGTTTGATCTGATTTTTCCTTTTTACCGTTCCTACAGTTTTCCCAATGAACCAGCTGATCCGTTAGAACACGGAACCACATCCAGTCGTAGATTTGCCTGGCGAACCCACTTTGTCAGTTAAGGAAGCAGAAAAGGAAGAGCAAGTGCAGTGTGAGAAATTTCTTTAACTTTGATTCACAAACTCGCCAACTCAAAACTACATAAACAGTTTCGTGTTTTTTTATTACGGAATAGCAGTTTAAAATTAGATAACATAACCAGTACAATTTTTTTTTGTATAATACAAACGTTGGAAAAGTTTAATTGTGTAAATATTCCCAAATTATTCCTATTATGTTTTAATGAGGGCAATAAAATTCTTCGCTTATGAGTGAAAAAGTGTCTGAATTAACTTAAAATTTGGTTTGTTCAATCATTTTTTTTCACAACAGGGGAATTATGATACAGTATCAAAATCAGCATTTATAAAGTACACTACTGTTTAACATATCTTGATTTTTTCGCCCTGTATTTGACCAGTAATAATGTGTTCATTACAACGTACTTATGTGCCGCCTCTGATGCTGATGACCTTGGTTGTTCACGTATCTCGTATAGCAAAACTCATTCTCTTAGTTTTACAACCCGTGACTCAGTTGTGCACATTACTTCAAATGTACTATCTAAATGTCTGGTTTGCAAATGGAAAAGCTAAGATCAGTCCTACTAAAGTAAACGTTATTCGCTTTGCGAAAAAGCTGTTTCATTATTAATAGTGCAATTGCAACGCACGTTCACCCAATACTTCTTCAGAATATAACAGAACGCACAAATAATCTGTTGAACGCACGAAAATCTGGGTATGCCTTTTTTTGAACGCACAAAGAAAGCAGAAATTTTTGAGTGCACTAAAGTCTGGACAGGTAACTTTGAATGCGCGATGTCTGGGCATAGGTTCTTTTGACCGCCCGAATTGGAACTTTGAACTAACTTCTGGGCAGAGGCAACAGGAATGCGACTTGAAATTAGGAAAATTGGCACATAAGAACCCCTTAGGGCACTAAAAATTTTCAAAACAAATTGAAATGGCAACAACTGTTTAATGTTGGTTCATTCAGAAATAATATTGGAGTACTCAATCAAGTAAAAGCTCTCTACGTAGAAGACCTCAACTCACCTCAGTTCAGAGGTTGCAGAACACCGAACGCCGAAAATTGTTGCCCTGTTTTGTTCAATTTAGCTCCTGGAATTATAGAACTATGCTAAGTTTGCAACAAAATCTGAGCGGTTGACGCAAATTTGAGTGATTTAATATCGAACGCAAAAAAAATATATATCAAGTTTATTGATTTGTGGTAAAAAGCACCCCTATAATTTTAGAGCTATGTTGAGGTTGCCCAAAAAATCATCCTTTAAGACATTGGTGAATGGCACAACTTTCAACCAATGTGTTCATTGTTCAACTTTTATTATTTCTATATGTACCAAATGCAAAAGCCGCTTATATTAATTATCACACTTTGATATCTGTACTTGAAATGAAGACATTATAAAAATGTTGTGTAGAACTTAAAAGCCTAAGTGTAGAGATAGGTCTCGAAATGAACGGACGAAGGCCCGGAATTGAACAAACTCTGAAGGCACAGTTTTTGGATGTAGGTAAATTGAATGTCTGAAGGTAGTTATTCTTG